>NC_138555.1:28373054-28973054 GCF_964273705.1 Natrix helvetica
AATAATAATAATAATAATAATAACTTTTATTTCTAGACCGCACCCTTTCCTAGGCAGGACTCGGGGCGGTGTACAGTCATGTTAAAACCATATACAAATACATAGACATGAACATAGACTTAGACATAGACATAGACGTGGACGTAGACGGAGGAGGTAAAAAAATATACTGTACAATTCTTAGTTAAAATACAAATATTAAAATTCCCTTAAAAATTCCCCAATAAAATGTTTGCCAGGAGGTGGAAGATGGAACTGTCAATCAGCTAAGCCAGCTAGTCGGAACAGGTGAGTCTTGAGCTTCTGTCGGAAGGAGCGGAGGTCATTGGTAATTCTAATATTGGGAGGGAGGTCATTCCAGAGGGATGAGCCCATCCCAGAGAAGGCTCTGGTGACGTGGAACGCCCCCCTCGCCACGGCTGCTAATCGGAACAGGTGAGTCTTCAATTTTTGCTGGAAGGAGCGGAGGTCAGTAGTGGTTCTAATGTCAGGGGGGAGGTCATTCCAGAGGGTTGGGCCCATCACAGAGAAGGCCCTACTCCTTGGTGTCGCCCGTTGGCATTGCCTAGTGGACGGCACCAGGAGAAGTCCCTCTCTGTGTGAGCGAATTGGCTGCAGGGATGTATGTGGGAGGATGCGATCCCGCAAGTAACTAGGTCCCGTGCCATGGAGTGCTTTAAAGATGGTAATCAGCACCTTGAAACGCACCCGAAAAACCACAGGTAGCCAGTGCAGCTCGCGCAGGAGAGGTGTTACGTGGGAGTACCTCGTACTCCCCATCACAGCCCGCGCGGCTGCGTTCTGAACTAACTGCAGTCTCCGGGCGCGTCCCAAGGGCAGCCCCATGTAGAGAGCGTTGCAGTAATCCAGGCGGGATGTCACCAGCGCATGAGTGACCGTGCGTAGGGCATCCCGGTCCAGTAGGGGGCGCAATTGGCGCACCAGGCGAACCTGGTGGAACGCCCCCCTTGCCACGGCTGCCACATGGTCATCCATTGACAGCCGGGCATCAAGGAGGACGCCCAAATTGCGCGCCCGTTCCACAGGGGGCAATTGTTCGCCCCCTATGGCCAGCGATGGAATCAGCGCCCCCTATGGCCAGCGATGGTTATCCGCGGACGCAATAAGAGCGGCACAGTGTCTACGTTTGGCCGCTCTTAGAGCCACAAGGTAGGTCCGTAAATAGGCTCTTACCTGTGTTTGGTCAGATTCGGAGCGTGAGGACCTCCACCTGCTTTCTAGGCGTCTCTTGTGGCGTTTCATCACCAACAGCTCCTCGGTAAACCAAGGAGCCATGGTGGTTCGTTGCCGCAAGAGAGGCCGCAAAGGCGCTACCCGGTCCAAGGCCCCCGCAGCCGCCTTATTCCAAGCGGCCACTAGGTCCTCCGTCCGGGAGCGGGTCAGGGCTACAGGAAATGGCCCAAGCTCCGTCTGGAACCTATCCGGTTCCATCAGTCGCTTGGGGTGGAACCATCTGGGACAATCAGGTTCCGCCTCCCCGCGGTGGGGGGTAGCGCCGGGGAAATCGAGCCGGAGAGAAGAGTGGTCTGACCATGACAGGGGTGTGATAACTAGATCCCCTATTCCCAGATCACTCGTCCACTGTCCAGATACAAAAACAAGGTCCAGTGTGTGTCCACCCCCGTGTGAGGGGCCCTGAATTAATTGGGACAGGTCCATGGCTGTCATGGAAGCCATGAACTCCTGAGCCACCTCGGATGCTTCACCCGTCGACGGCAGATTGAAATCCCCCATAACCACAAGTTTGGGGGTATCAACTGCCGTCTCCGCGATCAGCTCGAGGAGCTCGGGCAGGGCCGCTGATGCATAGCGAGGAGCCAAGTATACAATCAGCAAGCCCAACTGCCTCCCTGGGCCCCATTTCACACCAAGGGACTCACACCCGGAGATCTGTGGCACAGTGAACTCCCTCGGTTCAAGACTCTCCCGTATAATTACCGCCACCCTGCCACCCTTACCCTGGGCCCGCGGCTGATGAAAAGCACGGTAACCTGGCGGGCACATCTCCACGAGGGGCAAACCACCCTCGTGGCCCAGCCAGGTCTCCGTTATCCCTGCAAGTTCCGGCTCCCCCTCTGAGATCAACTCATTAATGAGGGGGGCCTTGTTAACAACGGACCTTGCATTGCAAAGCATCAGCCTCAGGCCCTGGCTCTGTAGGTCCTGACCACCTAGGCTGCGAGGGTTGGTACAAGCGACCGGGCGTGTCCAACAGCCACGGTCTCCCAACCGACTACGAGATTTTATTCGGTCATCGCATCCACCCCTCCCCACGACCGTTGGAATAAAGCAACCCTCTGTAGGAATGTCATTTTCCCTCCCCCTCCACACTCCGCTCACTTCCTCCTTGACCTCACCTGTTCGCCTGGCTACAGTCCTCCTCCTGGCCTGATCCCTCCCACCCACCCTGGAACCCCCTAAAAAGGATAAAAAGCATTTAGTTAAAAAACCCCTGAGTCTTTGCTTCCTCCACCTCTCGGGGTTAACAAACCCGTCATTAAGGTGGGCCCTTGAGAGGGTGAAGGGCCAGATCTGCGAGAGGGGGGACTCCCGCAGCTGGAGCAAATCCGATCTCGAATATATGCTGGAATATATGCTAAAAGCGATGCAATCAGGGCCAGGGTGCCATGGATGATAAAATGAGACAGCAGGCCAGGTTCCACATCAGATGGTAAATAAAGGAATAATGAGAAGACAGCAGGAAGATGGTAAAAAAGATGGAGGCCGGGAGGCAGTCCATGATGTAAGTAGGCAGACGAATTAAATAGATGTTTGATGGGTTTTTTTCCTAGTGAGTTGATGAAAAAATGGTGGGGGTAATCACGCAGGCGCACACAGTAGTTGGCTCAGAGTCAGATGTAATTAGTCACAAACAAAATGGCAAGTGGGCAGGTAGTTGTACAAAGATGTTGGTGGTTAACAAGGGGCACCTGGGCACAGTCTTAGTCTTAGTCTTAGGAGGCAGATAGCAGATGGCAGGGGTTGATGGCAGGGGTTGCTAAATCCTCTGTACAAGTACAAGTTCACGCTTTTTTGCTTCAGATCTGGCTTCACTTTCGCTGTTTTCATTTCATGTGTAGTAAAAGTACCTTTTCTCTAATTAAATGGAGTTGGGGGTTTTCTTTCATGGTTATTGAATGAGGCATGCCTGGCATTAAGCAAGATCTCTTTGCAACCATCCCGGAGTTAAAGCTTCTGTGGGGGTTGTACCATGTCTAACCCCTGCAGCAACCAGGAGGACCTGGCTGCTGGATCCTCTCCCCCCCTCCCTGGAAACGAAGTGGATGGCTGAACTGAATCTTGAGGAAAAATTGGTCCGACCCAGATGGTCGCTGGGAGTGGAACAGATGAATGATCCCGAGGAGATCCTGCCAGGAGTTACAACCACCTGGTGCTGGCGACCAGAGGATGCCTGGCAGGAAGCTGAAAAGGAGGATCTTATGATGTCACACACTTTACAACTTCTGCAGGAAGCCTGAGGAAATTGGAGAATGCATGAAAATCACACGGAGAGGGAGTTTGGAAGAGCCAAAGAGGCGGAGGGGGAAGAAGACACCCTGGCAAACCCCAAATTGGCCCTGGGAGCTGTTCCAGGAACTGGGCAAGCCGCAGGAGCTGCAGCCGCAGCAGAACCACCGAAGTATGGAGGAGATCCCAAAGCAGTGGGATTTTTTTTGGCTCAAGTTTGGAATTACATGCAGGAGTATGGGGAAGATTTTCCATCAGAGGCAGCCAAACTGAGAAGCGTTACTATGGCTTTGGAAGGTACCCCGGCTGACGGGATGGTGGCTCTTCATAACGATGATTCCCCACAGCTGAGGGATTACAATGGGTTTATGATGGCCCTGAGGACCATCCCCTTGCAAATCGGAAGGCAAGATCCAGGATGAAAACTTTAACCCAGGGTTGGAGATCTGTGGCAGAATACACTCAGGAGTTTCGAAAGCTGGCTATGCACATGCGGGTGTAGTCCCAGGAGGCACTGATGGACAGCTACAGAGATGGCGTAAATGACGACCCCTTGGTAAGTCCTCATTGTTTTATTTATTGTTTGTTTATTGTTTTATTGGATTTATATGCTGCCCTTCTCTCAAAGGACTCAGGGCGGCATACAGCATTAAAAAACACATATTACAAAACTTAAAAGAAAATTAGAAACAATCCAAGAAACAAACCGAATTAATATAACACTAACATTTTAAAAATTAGATAACATTAACAGGCCAGGCCGGCTTGCTGGAAAAGCCAACTTTTTAGGGCGCGTCGGAAGGACCGGAGGTCGGGGATTATGCAAAGCTCCGGGGGCAGCTCATTCCAGAGGGAAGGCGCTCCCACAGAGAAGGCTCTCCCCCTGGGGGTCGCTAGCCGACACTGTCTGGCCAACGGCACCCTGAGAAGACCAACTCTGTGGGATCGCACTGGACGGTGGGATGCTACTGGTGGCAGTAGGTGGTCTCGCAGGTACCCTGGGCCAAAGCCATGGAGTGCTTTAAAGGTCATAATTAGTACCTTGAATCGCACCCAGAAAACAACTGGCAACCAGTGCAGGCCGCCTAAAAGGGGTGTAACATGGGAGCACCTAGGTACCCCCATGATAACCCGCGCAGCCGCATTCTATATATCTTTGCATATTTAGGTGTAACTTTTTCCAAGACTGGTTCTTGGGCTTGCCATCATCAGCGGAGTACATTTTAGAGCAAAAGCCCATTTGAATTTACTGCTTAAACTAAAGAACCATAGTTACCCAGGTTCCCTAGCCCCATTAATTAAGGTTTATAAAGCTAAGGTTACCCCTATGCCAGTGATGGCGAACCTATGGCACGCGTGCCACAGGTGGCACACGGAGCCATTTGTCATGCGCGCACTGGCCAACTGAGTTCACCCTTTTTTAAAGCCATTTTCCACCCTCCCCAGGCTCCAGAGGCTTTATAGGAGCATGGGGAGGGCGAAAACAGCCTCCCCCCCCCCGGAGGCCCTCCGGAGGCTTCAGGGACTGTCCGGAGGCTTCCCTGAAGCCTTCGGAGCGCTCAAAATGACCCTCCGAGCAAATCGGAAGTGACTTCCGGTTTGCTCGGAGGGTCGTTTTGAGCGCTCCGAAGGCATCAGGGAAGCCTCCGGATGGTCCCTGAAGCCTCCGGAGGGCCTTCGGGGGGGCGGGGGAGGCTCTTTTCACCCTCCCCAGGCTCCTATAAAGCCTCTGGAGCCTGGGGAGGGCAAAAAAAGCATGTAAAAATGGGGGGGAGCACCATGCGCACTGGGGGGATCGCGCATTGCATTATGGGTGCGGCACGCCCGCACACGACCCCCCTGCGCTCCCCCACTTGTGGCACGTGAGTCAAAAAAGGTTCGCCATCGCTGGACTATAGTATTGCTAATTCTTTTTAATTTCTCAGTAGCATCATTAAACAAAGTGGATTTTATGTTACAAATCTATAACTCTAAAAAACTATATCTAAAAAAAAGTAATTATTTTTTCAAAATTAAATTAAATTAAAATAGTTAAATTAACTTTAAAATTAAAATCAAAAATTAAAATCTCAGTTATATAGTGTTAGAATGGCCAAATGGAAGAAAACAGAAAGAATGGAGAGATTATCAGGAGATATAGCACTTCTAAGGCCCTTTATGGATGAATACACAGCCATTCCATTGATGGGGCTAAAGCTTGAAACCAAGATTGATGCTCTAGCAAGGGAACTTGTGGAGGAAATCCAATGTCTGTATGGAGATATTAAACAGGCAAGGATAGAGTGGAACTTATGGAGCACAAACTGGAGAAGCAAGACACATCACAGGCTGAACTGGAAGAGAGAACAATTTTGGAATCTCAAATTAAGGAATTTCAATTAACATTTCAAGCAATTCCTGAACAACCAGGAGAAGATAACAGTTTAAGTATGGTTAAGGCTTTGGCTCAGTTAATTAATAAAGAAGAAAAATTGACTTCCAGTGGTGATGTCACGATGGGGCAGAGCAGGGAAACGGGGCTCCGTTCTCTCTGCCCGATTTTTTCTGCTTGGAGACCCTAAAGGGGCAGCGCTAACCCTGGAGGGGTCAGCAAGATAGAGGGGAAGCCCTGAAGATGGCGTGGAGATTAATTTATATTTATATCCTCATAACACTACCATACAATAATATAACAACAAGGTGTAGAGGAAACATAGCAGGGAAAGTGGGAAGACTTCAAAAGAGAATTATTAATTATTGTATGCTATTGTGGAAAGATACTATTCGACTTTTGAAGATGACAAGCACATCTACCATTATAAAAATAGGAAAGAAACCATCATCGACCCCAGCATCTGCAACATCATCTCCGTCGAGTCAGTGTTCAATAGACAGCATGCTCAGTGTGGAGAAATCAAGTTCCATGCAGAGCATGCAAAATATGCAGGCAATGTTGCTTGCGATTCAGGAAACCATGACAAAGAATCAGGAGTCTGTATCAAAAAACCATGAGGAGATGAAAAATGATATGGGAGAGATGAAAGGAGATATTCAAAGGATGGACAATAAAATAGAGAACATCCAGCAAACAATAACTAAGAATGAACACAGAATACAAAATGTGGAACTAAGCTGAACAAACAGAAAAGAAGATGGAAGCAATGGAACAAAAACTCAGCCTGTCCAACGAGGATCTAGAAGTGACAATTGTCTTTCTACAAATGGAAAAGGCAGCGTTCTTCCTGAGGTTCCAGAACATAGTGGAGGACAAAGACGAAGACCTAGGTATGGTTATGATAGACCTGCTAGCAGCCGCACTACAGAAAAATAAGCAAGACATACAAAGAGACATTGACGAAGTTTATAGAATCCACACAAATTACGCAAGAAGACACAAATTGCCAAGAGAGGTACACATGAGGTTCACTAAAAAGACAATAAGAGACAAAGTATATAAAAGAATGAGAGAGGAACTCATAATGTACAAAAGGAGAGAAATTCAAATTCTAAAACAGATACCTAGGAGAGTCAGGAAACAGAGGAGACAATACCAATTTCTGACCACGCAGTTGATTACATATAATGTGATGTTCAGATGATTGATACCGGAAGGAATCCTGATCTCATGGCAAGATAAAAAATTTAGGATTAACACACTTGACAAAGCACATGAATTTTTTGAACATCATTTCACGATGGATGAAGATCAGGAGACTAGGGAGGAAATAGAAAGTAAGAGTCAAGAGGAACAGCAACCAGACCAAAAAGAGGTAGAACAAGGAGAAAGAATGAGGGTGGAAAATGACCGAGTGGAACAACAAGAACACAGAGAGACAATTAGAAGAGCGAGACCCATATATAAGTAGAAAGATGGATGAGGAAGATAGGATGCTATCAATCAATATTAATGGACTGAACTCACCTACAAAAAGAAAACAAACACTGAAAAAATTACAAAGATTGAATTTAGATATAGTCAATCAATCAATCAATCAATATTTATTTCTAAGCCGCACCCTCTCCCGAAGGACTCGGGGCGGCGTACAACAAAACAAATAAAATACAAAGTACAATACAATACAATACAAATCTGGACAGGACATACATATAACAAGGACGTATATAAGACGTATAGTCTGTCTCCAAGAAGTCCATATCAAGGAACAACATGGTAATGTTTTAGAATACCCTAAAATTGGGAAGCTATACATATCTTTAGCACATCAACAGAAGAGAGGAATAGCACCGTACATCAAAGAACGGTTAAAACCCCTAAACTGACGAACACTAAGGATACAATCCAGCTTCCATCCTCATTTGACTTAGAGGTTCCCACAACATCTTCTCACAAGATGAATCCTCAGCTACACCCCTCCAAAAATGGACATAAATCTATATTTATAGATCTAAGCCGAAGTCTACCCATTTTTTTAAAAAAATCAGATGATGACTTGGAACGTAGCTGGCTGGAAAGGGATGGTTGATAGTGGACTAATGAGCTTTCTCCTTAGATTTGATGTAATAGCCTTACAAGAAACCTGGTTAACTGAAGTGGATGAACCAGTACAACTGCCAGGCTTTCAGGGATGGGCCTCCCCAGCCCAAAAAACAAAAGGAGACCCTCTGGTGGGCTATGCATTCTTATAAAGCAAGAGTTGCAATGGCAGGGGGAGAAACTATATAATGAAGATAAGTATTCATACTTCCTAGCTGTCAAATTTAAATATAAAAAGTTCGAGTTAATACTGGTAAATGTGTATATCCCTCCAAACACATCCCGGAATTATAACTCTGAATACTGGGTGGGCTTGGAAGTTATCTTAGATGATATGTCCATAGTGGTATTACTAGGAATGAATGCTAGGTTGGGTCCCTCTTTGTATGAGCTCACCCAGAAGAAGGGAGTCCCAGGGGAGTTTTTTGATAACCATCCTCAGTGGCTCGAGAGAGACTGCAAAAGTAATGCTGCTGGCCTGCTCCTAGTCTCCTTAATTTTTAAGGGTAATCTCCAAATTCTGGGAGGTAAGGATAAGAATTACACGTATCCTTACACATACCACTCAGCCAATTCAAGCAGTGTGTGTCTAGAGATAAAGTCGACCTCTTTTCGGAGGTCACAGTACATCTTAGTGACAATAGCGACCATCAGCCTGTAAATGTGACATTGCGAGGCTGCTCAGATTTAAGATCATATAACATTGCTGACAGATTTTAAATTTTGGGGTATTTTAATTGGTTTTAATTACTAGCTAATTTCATGTTCATTGTACAGACTTTGTTTAATTTGTTTCTCTGTGATTTTGTACTTCCGTTGTTTATAGTGCACTTTATTCCTGTCTGTACACCGCCCCGAGTCCCCTTGGGGAGAGGGGGCGGTTTATAAATCGAATAAATGAAATGAAATGAGATGGCTCACCAAAAAGGTAGAGGTGGCCCAAAATAAAAGGTTAATTTGGGCCAAAGTTGATACTAAAGCAATATTAGATTGTCTTAAAGCAGAGAATGCTACTAAGTGGGATAGAACAATCCAGTCATCTACTACTGACTTCCTGACAGCCTTCAATGCATTCTCTAATCTCTGTAATATTCTGAAGAAACACCTAACAACGAAACCTGCTACAAAAAGAGCCTGAGTGGGAAGACCCCGTTGGTTTGATCCTGAATGCCAGCGACTGAAAAAGAAATTGAAGGCAGCCATGAGGCTCGCCCAGAGGAATCCTACTGCTCATATACAAACTGAGATGTTGCAGACAAGAAGGGAATATTAAAAAATTATAACATTAAAGAAAAAACGTTTTGCCATTTCAATCTGGTCAGAACTCGAGTTGGCTGCAAGAAGTCATAACTCAGTAATATTTTGGCACTCTGTAGCAGGTGTCCTGAAGGAACAGAGATTTGCGTTTGACATACCAATCTCTGCTGAGGACTGGGAGAATTATTATCAATGTTTGTTTGCTTCCATGGAACCTGTAGTGAAACTGCCTTTAAGTAGTGATCTAGCAAACCCTAGAACTGCCCCCCACCCCACTTCTTGGCCACCAGTCTCAGAAAAGGAGATACAATCCATCTTTAAAAGCTTAAAGAGCAATAAAGTACCAGGTGAGGATTTTTTACCAGCAAAATTATTAAGAAATTTCCCAATTGTTGGGGTCCAGTATTGGCAGGTCTTTTTACACACATAAATAACACCTGCCATATACCAGATGGATGGAAGATGGCAATAGTTGTTTCCATATATAAAAAGGGAATAAAAAGGTACCTAGTATTTATAGGCCCATTAGCCTGATTGACATTGCAGCAAAAATATGTGCTAGGTACCTTTTGAACAAAATTGAAATCTGGGTAGAGGAAAACAATATCCTAACAGAAGAACAAGCAGGTTTTAGACAAAGCCCATCCACTATTGATAACTGCTTTGTCTTGAACCATCTAATTGCCAAATATGCCTATAAGAGGAGACCCCTGTTTGCTGCTTTTATATTTTTTTTATTTACAGCATTTGATATGGTAAACAGAGAAGTACTATGGAGTAAATTGACATATCTGAAAATAGAACCTAGACTCCTGGCTTTGATTGAAGCCCTTTACACAAGTACCTGTTTGAGGGTGCAGTATGGGGTTAATGGGGCTCTGACTAACAGGATTCAAACAAATAAAGGGGTAAGGCAAGGGTGTATCCTGGCCCCATTATTATTTAGTTTATATATCAATGACTTGCCAGGGTTAATGAAGGTTCCCATGGTACACATGCCAATGATCCTACTTACTGCAACAGCTTGCTTTATGCTAATGATATGATTCTACTATCATATACACTAGTAGGATTACGTAGGCTATTAAGAAGATTCAGCTCTTATTGCCAGGATAACTCCCTAATCATCAGTAAATCTAAATCAAAAATAATGGTGTTTGGAAAACACCATCAGAGACATAGGTGGCAATTAGATGGTGAACCAATTGAACAGGTTAACACCTTTGTATATTTAGGCGTAACTTTTTCCAAGACTGGTTCTTGGGCTTGCCATCATCAGCGGAGTACATTTTAGAGCAAAAGCCCATTTGAATTTACTGCTTAAACTAAAGAACCATAGTTACCCAGGTTCCCTAGCCCCATTAATTAAGGTTTATAAAGCTAAGGTTACCCCTATGCCAGTGATGGCGAACCTATGGCACGCGTGCCACAGGTGGCACACGGAGCCATTTGTCATGCGCGCACTGGCCAACTGAGTTCACCATTTTTAAAAGCCATTTTTTGCCCTCCCCAGGCTCCAGAGTCTAAATTTATAGGAGCATGGGGAGGGCGAAAAGAGCCTCCCCCCCCCCCCCGGAGGCCCTCCGGAGGCTTCAGGGACCATCCGGAGGCTTCCCTGAAGCCTTCGGAGCGCTTAAAACGACCCTCCGAGCAAACCGGAAATGACGTCCGGTTTGCTCGGAGGGTCGTTTTAAGCGCTCCGAAGACGTCAGGGAAGCCTCCGGACGGTCCCTGAAGCCTTCGGAGGGCCTCTGGGGGGGCGGGGCAGGCTCTTTTTGCCCTCCCCAGGCTCCTATAAAACCCCTGGAGCCTGGGGAGGGCGAAAAAAGCATGTAAAATGGGGGGGAGCGCCTTTTGTGCGCGCATGCACACTGGGGGGTCGCACATTGCATTATGGGTGCGACACGCCCACACACGACCCCCCCTGCGCTCCCCCCAGTTGTGGCACGCGAGCCAAAAAAGGTTCGCCATCGCTGCCCTATGCTCTTGTATGAAGCAGAAGTTTGGGGTCTATACTCAACCACAGCCCTAGAACAAACACAGTCTCAGCACTTGAGACGTATTTTGGGTGTAGATCCAAGACCATCTGCTGCAGCAGTTAGAGCTGAATTGGGAATTCATACAATTCATGCACTCTCCAAAATTAGAGCATATAACTACTGGTGCAAAGTCAATGAAATGGAGACTGATAGACTCCCCAAGTTATGTCTACTAGAGCAAATAAAATGACAATCACAAACCTCCTGGATCAACAAACTAACAAATTTTGTAAGAAACTGTGGCCTTCCTGTCTCTTGCGTAACAGGAGAACAACTCAAAAAAGAGCTGCCCAAAGAATTAAGGATATAGAAGCACAAAATGATATAGCTATCTTTAGTAAGGTGGGGTAACTTGAAATGGCTGAGTAAATACAAACATACTTTTCAAGTACACAGCTATTTGAAGTTACAACTGCCAAAACATCTTAGAGAGATATTTACACGAGCGAGATTTGAACAGCTTGACACAATGGTCAGATATGGGAGATTCCATTCTATACCCTACAATGAGTGTCTCTGCATTTGTGGAGCGGCAGAGGTAGAAGACCTGGCTCACATCCTATTTGATTGTTGCTTGTATAAGGGGGTGAGAGACAGGTACCTTGGTCTATATAGAAAATAACATTTAACACAGCACAGTACTTAAACAAAATGGTTCGGTTGAGATCTGCATATGTGGGACTGATTGGGGTAGATTACAGGGGTGACACCGAAATATAATTTTATCATATTTTATCTATATCTTAAATTATTGTATTCTATTCCAATTTCATTTTAGACTGTATTTTATTCCAATTCCATTTTAAATGGTATTTTATCAAATTCCATTTTATATTGCTTTTATCAAATTTTACTAATATTTTTTTTCTGGAACTTTGCACTTTGATATGGCCCAAGGGCTAATCAATAAAGACTCAATGTCAATGTCAACCTGAAGACCAATCAGGCTTTCTGCCAAAAAGACAGCTAAGAGACGGGTGGGTTTCAAAAATTTTTACTACCTATTCTGTGGGCGTGTCCTATTTTGTGGGCATGGCTTGGCGGTCATGTGACCGGGTGGGTGTGGCCAACTTGACATCACTCATGCACACTCAGTCACATGACACCCCCCCCCCAAGCCATGCCCATGGTGGCAAAAAAATTTGGGACTCCGATGAAGGGAATTGGGGGGGGGGGGGGGGGAGAGGGGAAAAACTCCCAAAAATAGACTGCTGGAGGATTAAGGGCTGAAATTGGGGAGATCAGAGAAGGCAGGACAGGGAAGAATCCAAGAGAAAACTATTGCACGCTGTGGAAAGAAGTTTATTATTATTATTATTATTATTATTATTATTATTATTATTATTATTATTATTTATTCACATTTCTAAACCGCCCCCTCTCCCAAAAAGGGACTCGGGGCGGTGTACAGTCCACAATAAATCACAGATAAAATACAAATATAAATAGGGCTATAAATATATGTATGTATGTATGTGGAGGAGGTTAAAATTAAGAGTCCTGTACAGAAGAATAAATAAATATGAGGCTAAAAGCCCTAAAAACAATTAAAACTAAAACATTACCCTTAAAATAACCAGATGAGAATATACTACCAGGAGTTCATAGATGTAACATTTATAATCATGCCAGGCCAGCTAGTCGGAACAGGTGAGTCTTCAATTTTTGACGGAAGGAGCGGAAGTCCGAGGTGGTTCTAATGTCGGGGGGGAGGTCATTCCAGAGGGTTGGGCCCATCACAGAGAAGGCTCTACTCCTCGGCGCCGCCCGCTGGCATTGCCTAGTGGACGGCACCTGGAGAAGGCCCTCTCTGTGAGAGCGGATTGGCCGCAGGGATGTATGTGGGAGGATGCGATCCCGCAAGTAACTAGGTCCTGAGCCATGGAGCGCTTTAAAGATAGTAATCAGGACCTTGAAACGCACCCGAAAAACCACAGGTAGCCAGTGCAGCTCGCGCAGGAGCGGTGTTACGTGGGAGTATCTAGACCTCCCCATGATAACCCGCGCGGCCGCGTTCAGGACTAGCTGCAGTCTCCGGGCGCGTCCCAAGGGAAGCCCCATGTAGAGAGCATTACAGTAATCTAGGCGAGACGTCACCAGCGCATGAGTGACTGTGCGTAGGGCATCTCGGTCCAGTAGGGGGCGCAATTGGCGCACCAGGCGAACCTGGTGGAACGCCCCCCTTGCCACGGCTGCCACATGGTCGTCCATTGACAGCCGGGCATCTAGGAGGACGCCCAAATTGCGCGCCCGTTCCACAGGGGGCAGTAGCTCGTCCCCTATGGCCAGCGATGGAGTCAGCTGGCTGAACCGAGGTGCCGGAAGCCACAGCCACTCAGTCTTGGAGGGGTTGAGTTTGAGTCTGTTGTCCCCCATCCAGACCCCGACAGCTTCCAGACACCGGGACATCACTGCAACAGCCTCGTTGGGGTGGTTTGGGGTTGAAATGTACAGCTGCGTATCATCAGCGTACAGATGGTATTCAACCCCAAAACCACGGATGATCTCACCCAGCGGCTTCACGTATGCATCGAACAGAAGGGGCGAGAGAACCGACCCCTGCGGCACCCCACAAGAGAGTGGCCTCGGGGTCGACCTCTGCCCCCCTGTCAACACATATTGCATCCGGCCGGAGAGGTAAGAGTCGAACCACCGTAACACGGTGCCTCCGACTCCCATCCCCTCCAGCCGGCGCAGAAGGATACCATGGTCGATGGTATCAAAAGCCGCTGAGAGATCTAATAGGACCAGGATAGAGGAACAACCTCTATCTCTGGCCCTCCAGAGATCATCAACCAACACGACCAAGGCTGTCTCAGTGCTGTGCCCGGGTCGGAAGCCGGACTGGCGTGGGTCTAGATAATCGGATTCATCGAGGTGTCGCGGAAACTGCTGCGCCACCACATTCTCAACAACCTTCGCCAAAAAAGGAAGGTAGGAGACTGGACGATAATTAGCTAGCTCCATTTGGTTGAGTGAAGGCCTCTTGAGTAAGGGCCTCACCACCGCCTCTTTCAAGACGGTAGGTAAGGATCCCTCACCCAATGAGGCGTTCACCAGGCCCAGAAGCCAGCCTCGTGTCACCTCCCAGGATGCCAGTACCAGCCAGGAGGGACACGGGTCCAATGAACATGTGGTGGGTCGCAGCCTTCCACGCAACCTGTCTAAATCCTCGGGGGCAACAGAGTCAAACTCCTCCCAGAGTGGACTCACAAGACTCACTGCTGACGGCCCGTCCAGACCACTGGAGGGGGCCCATCCGCTCCAGATCTGAGCGACTTTGTTCTGCAGATATTCTCCAAACTCCTCTGCTCTACCCTGTAAGGGTGCCCCCCGCGTCTCTTGCACCAAGAGGGAGCGGGTGACCCTAAACAGGGCGGCAGGGCGGTTATCCGCAGACGCAATAAGAGCGGCACAATGTCTACGTTTGGCCGCTCTCAATGCCACAAGGTAAGTCCGTAAATAGGCTCTTACCTGTGTTCGGTCAGACTCGGAGCGTGAGGACCTCCACCTGCTCTCTAGACGTCTCCTCTGGTGCTTCATCACCCTCAGCTCCTCGGTATACCAGGGAGCCCGGGTGGGTCGCTGCCGTAGGAGAGGTCGCAAAGGCGCAACCCGGTCCAAGGCCCCAGCCGTTGCCCTATTCCAGGCGGCCACTAGGTCCTCCGACCGAGCGCGGGTCAGGGCTACAGGTAGCGGCCCAAGCTCCGACTGGAACCTATCAGGTTCCATCAGATGCTTGGGGCGGTACCAGCTTGGACAAACTGGTTCCGCCTCCTCGCGGTGGGGGGTAGCGCCAGGGAAGTCTAGCCGGAGACAGGAGTGATCTGACCATGACAGGGGAGTAATGTCTAAGTCCCCTATTCCCAGATCACTCGTCCACTGCTCAGATACAAAAACAAGGTCCAGTGTGTGGCCACCTTCATGTGTGGGGCCCTGAATTAGTTGGGTCAGGCCCATGGCTGTCATGGAAGCCATGAACTCCCGAGCCACCTCGGATGCTGCTCCCGTCGACGGCAGGTTGAAATCCCCCATAACCAAAAGTTTGGGGATCTCCACCGCCGTCTCCGAGATCAGCTCGAGGAGCTCGGGCAGGGCTGCTGACGTATAGCGAGGAGCCAAGTATACAATCAGCAGACCCCACTGCCTCCCTGGGCCCCATTTCACACCAAGTGACTCACACCCGGGTATCTGAGAAACAGTGAACTCCCTCGGCTCTAGACCATCCCGTATAACCACCGCCACCCCTCCACCCTTACCCAGGGCCCGGGGCTGATGAAATGCATGAAAACCTGGTGGGCACATTTCCACGAGGGGCAAACCACCCTCGTGACCCAACCAGGTCTCTGTTATTCCTGCAAGGTCCAGCTCCCCCTCAGAGATCAACTCATTAATGAGGGGGGCCTTGTTGGTCACGGACCTTGCATTGCAAAGCATCAGCCGCAGGCC
The DNA here is from genome assembly GCF_964273705.1 of Natrix helvetica. NCBI lineage: Eukaryota > Metazoa > Chordata > Lepidosauria > Squamata > Natricidae > Natrix > Natrix helvetica. Next base: position 28,388,763 of record NC_138555.1, read on the forward strand.
CTGTCTCTGTAGATCCCGACCACCTAGGTTGCGGGGGTTGGTACAAACGACCGGGCGTAGCCAGCAGCCACGGTCTCCCAACCGACCTTGTGATCTTCTCTTGTCCTCGCATCCCCCCCTCCCCACGACCGTTGTAATAAAACAACCCTCTACTGGAATAGTTTGTTCCCTCTACTGGAATAGTTTGTTCCCTCTTGGGCAGGGGTGGCGAACACGCGGCTCGCGAGCCGCATGCGGCTCCCGGCCAAAATAAATGAGGCTCTTTGCCTCTTGTCATTATTTAGTATACTGTGGCTCGGATCGCGCGCTCCCTTTCGGAAGCTGGGGAGGTCCTTTGCAGGCAGCTAGAACGGGCCGCCTGCAAAGGACTTCCCCAGACTTGCTTTGAGGAGCACGGGGCGACTGAGGCTAGTTGTGAAGCCCCAAAGCCCCCACCGCCACCAGAAGAACTGCTGCCACCTCCTCCTCATCCTCCTCTAACAGGCAGCACTGCCAGATTTGCCGCCCGGCGCTGCGGCTGAGATGAAGCAGCCAAAGCTCCAGCCGGCATGTCCGCGCGTGGCAACGGCGCCTCCCCTCCGCTCGGAGCAGCTGAGCTCAGTCAGCGCTGGGTTACCCCTGCCCCCTCCTCCTCCTCCGCCGTGCTTTTGAGGAGCCAGTAGGAAGGCGGGGGGGGGGGAGCAGGGGAAAAAAAGCCTCATGGCTCTTCAAAAGCACAGAGGAGGGGGAGGGGGCAGAGGTAACCCAGCGCTGAGCTCAGGAGCAAATCTGGTGATTCTGTTGGAGGAGGAGGAGGAGGAGGTAGCAGCAGTTATTCTGGTGGCAACTCGTACTCGTCGGCATCTTCAGCAGAAGCCCTGCCCACAATGAAGAAAGCAAAGATGGAGCAGATCCACGCAGATGACATCACTGCAACATGACTGGAGGAGGAATTCTGGGAGTTGAAGTCCACAAGTGTTAAAGCTGTCAGGTTTGAAGACCCCTGGGGGGTTTTTTCCCTAAAGGGTTAGGGGTGCAAGGGTCTTGTAACTTGACAGCTTTAAGAGTTGCGTGCTTCAAATGCCAGAGTTTCTGAGCCAACATTTTGGTTGCTAAGCAGGAGCGTTGTTAAGTGATACTGATATTATATAACACTTTGAATTAAGCGGGTACCTTGAAGAAACATAACTTTGAGTTTCAAATAATACTGATTTCGTTGTTGTCTTAGGTGACATCTGTGAAAAAAATTCGGGTGCTCAGGCATGAAAATGTGCCGCTCAAACACTATACTTTTCTGCTCACATCGAAAAAAAATTAGAGGGAACATTCCTTCCGGGTCTGTTTTGGCAGGTCACTGCGTGGTGTGGCTCTCTGACTCTCAGAGTTTAAAATTTTGGCTCTTTTTGTCGAACTTGTTCGCCACCCCTGCTCTTGGGAGATCGGAGGAGGCAGGTGTCATGGTTCCAAATAACATCCAAACTTAAATTAGATTCCAAGGCAAAGGATTGCTCAAAGTTCCAATTTATTAAGAGAGTCATGTTGGCACATCTGGGAAAACCAAGCTTCCTGGGTTTTCCCCACCCAGTTGAGAGTTCATGATCTTGCCCCCAGACCCACAAGGCCATCACATGGTCCAATCTTCCACTGCCATGCTGGCAGTTCCACCCATCCAGTTCCGGTGAGGTGCAGAGGTGTAGAGACAAAGGATGACCTTGGCTTCTAGAAAGGAATTTTATTTTGACAACATCACATTCTACTCCTTACTATTCCCCCTCCCAATTCCCCACTAATGAAAAAGCATAGTAGAATAGAATATTAGTGCGGCAGGCCAGAGATCCCAAAAGGAACTGGCTGCAGGCCTGACAGCAGGACAGGGAGGAATCCAGGAGAAAACTCCTGAGCTTGCCGCTGCTGTCTGGCGGATTGTACCGCCGGACCCCTCCATGCCTGTCCCTTCACCACCTCCACTCCCAGGTATGGCGAGCCCCGCAATGGGACTTGACACCGAATTGCACATGCCCACTTGTGCTCTGCAGTCATGCATGGTGTCCCCACCCCACCCTGGGTTCCCCCTTTTGCATTCCGTTTTTATGCCTTCGGGTGGAGGGAAGCGGGCCCTGCACGGCATCCTGGCTCTGCGCTCTTCTCGACTTGAAGGCACAAAAATGGAAAACAAAAAGTGTGGCTGCTTTCAGCCGCCTCTCCCCTTTAGACTCGCCAGGTCTAGGCACTCGTTTTCCTACTTGGCCTGCCAGCTCGCTGCTTTCCCTGCCGGCCACCAAGCTAAACAGGGCAGGCGGGTAGCGGGTGGTAATGTGGTAAGGGAAGCAAGTGCCAGCCATCATCCCTGCTTCCTTTGAGAGCCGCTGCAGTGGGGGAAACTGAGGCTCCTTTGCCAGCCTCCCAGCTAATCTGTTCCATTCAGCCCCCCCTTGCGCACATGCGCATGCACACACACACACACACAGTGCTTGCTGCGGTGCGAGGAAAGCACGGCAGGGGAGAAATCAGGGGGAGAAGGCCGTTCCTAGCAGAAGCAATGGGAGTGGGTGGGCGGGGCAAACATGGTGTGGACAGGTGGGACAAGAGAGTGAGTGGCGACCGGGCAGGTGGGGGGAGCAAGCGGGGACAGGCCAGGGAACCGTACCGGTATGGGGGCTTGGCCAGGCCACCATCGCCAACGGTACGGAAAGATACAGCGGATTTCCGCTACGGGTACACCCGTACCAATCTGTACCGGTTGAAACCCACTTCTTCTAAGAGATAAAGTGAGGACTGCTTTCCAATATTTACAGTATCATAATGAGAAACAGGCAGCTTTAATATTTTTTAAATGCACAGAAGGCCTTTGACAATTTAAATTGTCAAATTTCAATAATCAATTCAAGGTGTTGATTATCATCTTCAAAGCGCTCCATGGCACAGGACCTAGCTATTTGCGGGATCGTATCCTGCCCCATACATCCCTTCGGCCGATTCGCTCACACAGAGAGGGACTCCTCCGGGTGCCATCCACTAGGCTGTGCCAGCGGGCGACGCCCAGGGGAAGGGCCTTCTCTGTGATGGGCCCGACCCTCTGGAATGACCTTCCCCCTGACATTAGAACGACTACGGACCTCCGCTCCTTCTGCCGGAAACTCAAAACCCACCTGTTTCATCTAGCCGGCCTGGCCTAATTCCAGATTTCCCTCCTCAGTTTGTATTTTTAAATTTTATGGTTTGGTTTTAAGGTGTAAGTTTTTAATTCTTATAAATTTGTACAGGGGATATTTAATTCAATTTTAGTTATGTATATTATCGAGTGTATGGTTTTTAAATTTGTACCTGTACACCGCCCCGAGTCCCTTCGGGGAGAGGGGGCGGTCTAGAAGTTTAATAAATTAATTAAATTAATTAATTAAATTGGGCCTTTATGTTTAAAGTGCTGGAAGACATGGACTTTGGAGAGAACTTTATTCAAGGAATCAAAGTGGTTGGTGATTTAACTAACTCATGTGAAATTCAAAAGGGTAGAAGACAAGGATGCCCTTTGTCCCCTTTATTGTTTATCTTGGTGTTGGAAATATTGAATAGAGATACAAGGCAAGACGTCATTCCCACCACCCAGCACCATTTCAGGGGTTCCATCCCACCCTCCCACTGGGGGAGTAGTGGGAGAAAGAGAGAAACAGAGGGAGGAATAGAGAGAGAGGGAGGAAAAGAGAGGGAGGGAGGGAGGGAAAGAGAAATGATATTACAAAAGTTTTTCTTTTCTATTGTTGCTAAACATAACGTTTCAAAAGCAGAAAAAGTCACCCCAAAGGAGTCTTTGAGGGCTGAACACCAAGTTTGTACACCAGTTTGTATTTTTAAATTTTACGGTTGGTTTTAAGGTCAATGTTTTTAATTTTTATAAACTTGTACAGGGGTCAATTTAATCCGATCTTAATTATATTTATTATCGATTGTATGGTTTTAATTTGGTACCTGTACACCACCCCGAGTCCCTTCGGGGAGAGGGGGCGGTCTAGAAGTCTAATAAACTAAACTAAACTAAACTAAACTAAGAGGCATGGATTTCCTCTGCCTTCTGTGTTCCCACCCCACACTGCCTTCTGCGTTCCCATCCCGCGCTGAAGCGAACCAAACGGGTCGGGGTCTCCACGCTAAGCGGCCCTGAGCCCACTTGAAAACTCTGCTGAGCGTGGCTCCAAACATTCGGCTCGCATGTCCCTCCCAGCCAGTGCCAGTGCTGCAACGGCGGCGGGGAAGGTGCACACCCTGCCTGCTCTGCTCTCGCTGGCCAGAGGTGGGGCTCCACCATGGCGCCTCCCAGCCAGAGTGCCACATTTGTTTGCTTGCTGGTTGCCTCCGAGGAGGGAGCTGCTCTCAGGCTTCCTGGGCCCCCTCTATGGGGGAGAGAGGGAGAGGGAAGGGGGGTGTCCCCCAACAGGATCCAGGTTGCAGTTGCCTTATTTTGTGTGGATCTCTAACGCTTGGCTTGCCTGCCAGTCTCCACTGACACAGCCCAAGTGGTTGGATTCACATGACATGTGAAGCTGGACAGGAGAGCACAGATAGATGGATGGATAGATGAGACATAGAGAGAGAGATAAAGAGAGGGAGGGAGGGAAAGAGACAGAGAGAGGGGGGAGGGAAAGAGAGAGAAAAAGAGAGTGGGAAGGAAAAAGAGAGGGGGGAGGGAAAGCAAAAGAGAGAGAAAGACAGAGGGGGGAAAAGAGAGAGGGAGGGAAAGAGAGAGAGAGGGAGAGAGAGAGAAAGAGAGAGGGGGAGGGAAAGAGAGAAATGATATTAAAAAGTTTTCTTTTTTATTGTTGCTAAATCTAATATTTCAAAAGCAGGAAAAAATGAAGAGGCATAAAAGTGCATTTATCGACTTCCGGGTTGTGCTACGGACATCGCGGGCAGGCTTTTTTTGAGCTTGTCGACTCAGTAGCCTGTAGAGGCGTTTATTTAAAGATCGTAAACGCCTTGGACACTCCAAACTCCTCAGGAATTTAGGAGAGAGTTAGCGCTGTCGGGTAGAGCCACTTGTGTAGCCCTCCAGAAGGTTTTATAGCCTCTGGGGTGTGGGCAAGGAGAGCCCCCCCTTTGCAGCTGCTTTAAACTCCGGTCTACTGGGATCCTCCGCTAAGGATTTGGGGGAGCAAGACGCCGTGAACAACTTTTAACTCCAAGCAACCCAAGAAGGAAATATTTGCAAGTATCTTAAGTTCAAAGTTTGAAAAATCTTGTTAAAGAACGGTATTGCTGAACTTGAAAGGCGCGGGCTTAGAACAAAGGATTCAGAACAAAGGCTTCAAAATGGCGTTAATTTATAGCTGAAAACTTAAAGAAAACGAAAGTTAACTGATTGGTGACAGCTGGAGGCGGAAAGGGAGTAAAGGTGGAATGGCTGAAATAACCATTAACAACTCTAAAGTTAGTTTATATAACCTGATCTACTTGGAAGAGCATTTTGTGAGAAATTTGGGAAGAAGTGCTTTTTTTTTTTCCTGTTAAGCATGGCAACGGAACAAGGGGTGGCTCCCCCAGGTGCTATAGGATTCCAGGATTTGAAGGACTTTATAGGTAAAGAAATTAATGAGGTTAAAGAAATGGTCCAGGATACCATAAAAAGGTATGATCAGCTTGATAAAAACATGCAAGCAATAGCCACGGGTCTGTCAGAAGTTGTTCTTAAGGTGGATAGTAAGGTGGAGCAACTGGTTTTGGATTTGGAAACTAAAACGAAAGAAACGGATCTGAAATTTGTGGAAGTGGAGGGGAATATGCAAAGGATGGATAATGAGATTATTATGATACAATTTAGATCTATGGAGTACGCTATCAGACTGAGGGGCTTAAGAGAAAACCCTAGAGAGGACTTAAGAAAAGTCTGTGCTGATGCTTTGGCCACGTTACTAAAAGTGGATGATCCTCGTGAGGTTTCTGCTAAGATTGATAAAATTTACAGAGTAAATTCACGTATAGCATTACAAAGGCAATTACCAAGAGATGTTGTGATATATTTTACTGAGAGAAATTTTAGAAATGACATCTTGCAGAAGTCTTTTTACTCTTCTCTTCAAATAGACGGGAACATGATTGGTGTTTTCAAGGAGCTACCACCAGCGCTGTTAAAGTTTAGAAGGGATTTTGGATTTTTGGTAGCGGAGCTGAAGAAAAGAGAGATACAGTATAGGTGGAATGCTCCAATGGGTGTTATATTCAGATATGAAGGGGTGAGGTATCGTTTGAATACTATAGACAAAGCAAGAGAGTTTTATTATGAAATACTGAAGGCAAGTGCAACACCCCCACGTACATCTACACCAACACCAGCAGATTTGGACGTCTTAGAGCAGAGGCTGTTTGAGAAAGAGAAAAAAGAACAAATAAAGCAGACGCAAAAAGAGAAGGAAGCTCAGGGTGCTGTAGGTGGATCACAAGTGGATCCTTCTGGATTTCTTTTAAGTTCTTTCTTGGAGGAACCGTCCAAGACCCTCATTGAAATGCCATTACTTAAGCCAGTGGAACAACGTGTTACTAGATCTACGACTAGACAAATGCAAGAATCTCAGAAGCAGGGGAAGCCCCAAATACAATGTGCCAAGAGGGACAAAGGTAAGAAGCAAATTGGAGCCATGGGAGGAGCAGGGCCGAAGATTAGTCTTGTGGAGAGAGATCTTCAGCAAATGCTCTCAACGCTTCAGATCAGGCGAAAAGATGTTTAAATTATTATCTTGGAATGTGAATGGATTGAATTCTCCACAAAAAAGGAGAAAAATATTTTATTATTTGAAGCAATTTAATAATGATGTTGTTTGCCTTCAAGAGACCCATATCAGGTTGCAAGACCAGAAGTATTTAGCAAATTCAAAATTGGGAACATTTTATGCTGCCTCTAATTTGGTAAAGAAAAATGGAGTGGTGATATATATAAATAAAAGATTTTCAACTAAAGTTATAGAGGCGGATGATAGTGGTAGATATATAGCAATTGAACTTGATACAGATTTTGGTCCTATTTTGGTGGTAGGAATATATGCACCTAATCAACAACAAGAAAGCTTTTATAAGATGCTTCATTTAAAAATTTTGGATTGGAATTTTAAGAGTATTTTAATTATGGGAGATTGGAATGGAGTGATTTCTCCAAGGATAGATAAGAGAACAATGACTAAATTTACTACCAAATTACCACAGGTTTTTTTTGAATTACAAGACGACTTGGAACAAAAAGATGTTTGGAGGATACAACATCCAAACGAGATGGACTTTTCTTTCTACTCAGATAGACATAAATCCAACTCAAGGATTGATTATTTTTTTTTGCTAACACCGGATTTACTTCCTAAAGCTAAGAAAACCAAGATACTCTCCAGGACACTAACTGACCATAGCCCGGTGTGGTTAGAGATTGAGCTAGGGAAGAGGCCAAGAAGGTCTTGGAGAGTAAACGAAAATTTATTTAGATATGAAAAAAATGTTGATGAACTTAAAAAACACATGAAGGAATTTTTTAGTTTTAACATGAATAAGGGTACTCCCATTGAAACAGTTTGGGATGCAAGTAAAGCTTATATGCGTGGGGTCCTGATACATATGAATTTTAAACATAAACAAAGCAGACAGAAAAAGAGAATGGAACTGGAAGATGAGATAAAAAAGAAGGAACAGTTACTTATAGTAACCCCAAAAGATGAGGCACTTCAGATGGCGATAAAGCTGTTGAAAGATCAATTTCAAATGCTTATATCAGAACAAACAGCAACCAACTTACAATTTGCCAGACATAATACCTTTGCTAATGCTAACAAACCCGGTAGGTGGTTGGCTTATACCTTGAGAAAGAACATGAATAATAGAATTATTGATAGAATTGAGTATGGAGGGAAAACGGTATATCAACAAGACTTGATTGAAAAATCATTTGTGGACTATTATGCTAAGTTATATGTACAGGACAATATACAGAACAAGTCAGTAGATGATTTTTTGGAAGGAAAAAGGGTTACCAAAATATCCGTGCTTCAAAAGGCAAATCTGGAACATCTGATAACTGCTGATGAGATTATTTTAGCTATAAACCAACTTAAACTAGCCAAGGCTCCAGGGACTGATGGTTTGACTGCAATGTACTATAAAACTTTACAATTGGAAATGATCGAATATCTTACAGAACTATTTTGCAATATACAGCAAGGAGGTAAAATACCTCTCTCATGGAAAGCGGCTTTTATATCATTGATACCCAAAGACAAAGATGGCCCTAAGAAACCAGAGGATTACAGACCAATATCTCTTCTGAACACAGATTATAAAATATTTGCTAAAGTATTAGCCAACAGATTGATGCCAGTTATCCAAGAGGTTATTCATCATGACCAAGCAGGATTTATTGAAGGTAGATATATGAAGGAGAATGTAAGGCAACTCATAGACTTATTTGACTATCTTGATAAGAATAAGCAGATCTCTGCAGTGCTGGTTTTCTTGGATGCGGAGAAGGCCTTCGATCGAGTGAATTGGAATTTTCTAACCAAGACTTTGGAAAAGATGGACATGGGACCACGATTTCGGCAGGCGATTGGAGCAATTTATCAGCAACAAAATGCACAACTTTTTGGAAATTTGTCAACAACCTTCGAGATACAAAAAGGCACAAGACAAGGTTGCCCATTATCTCCATTGTTATTTATTTTAACTCTGGAAGTCTTGCTGAATACAATTCAGGACTCAAACTCCTTAAATGGCATAGCTATTAGGCAAAAGGAATACAGAACTAGAGCATTTGCCGATGATCTGGTTGTTACCCTTTCACATCCTTTGAATTCAATAATTCAGATGAAAAATATCATAGCAGAATTTGGCATGGTGTCTGGGTTTAGACTAAATCAAAACAAAACGAAAATGATGGTTAAAAACATGACAGAGACTCAAAGAAAGAGACTTGTAAGTTTGGCAGGTTTTGAAATAGTTTCCAAGGTCAAATATTTAGGAATACAAATTGCAGAATCAAATACAAAACTTTTCCTAAATAATTATGAAGTGTTGTGGCAAAAGATACAGAAAGACCTTCAAGTATGGAAAAAGTTACAACTATCTTTGCTTGGAAGGATCTCAGCAATTAAAATGAACATTCTACCTAGATTCATCTTTTTATTTCAGATGATACCGGTGCTTAAATCAGATAAAATCTTGCTAGAATGGCAAGCAACATTAAATAAATTTGTTTGGAAGGAGAAAAAACCGAGAGTAAAGATGAAGATCATGCAAGATACTCGTGAAAGAGGTGGCCTCAGACTCCCAAACCTCCGATTGTATTATGAAGCTGCGGTACTGACGCATGTAGCAGATTGGTTTGGGAAAACAAAAACGGAACTGTTGAATATAGAAGGTCATGACCTTGTTCTGGGATGGCATGCATATCTTTTTTATGAAGATAGGGTGGATAAAGTGTTTAACAATCATGTTCTCCGAAGTGCCTTGATGAGAATATGGAAGAAGCACCGGCCTAATTGGGATTATAAAATACAGCTTTGGTTGGATCTTGCAGACACCGTGTGGATTACAAATACTAAGTCACTCGGGGGGTGTTTATATAAAGACGTGCTTATTGCTGATGGGGACGAATGGCAGCTGAAAACTTTGGAACAACTGTTGGGAGAAGGAATTACTTTAAATTGGCTACATTATATACAGTTACAGAAGAGATGGAAAGAAGATCGCAGGGTTGGTTTTATGGATAAAGAAGTGGAACTGATCAAGCAGATAAAAGAGACTGGCCCAAAACAGGTTAAAAGAATATATAATGTATTGTTAGAAAGAGACTCAGAAAGTGAATTGGTTAAGGATTGCATGATTAAATGGGCCCAGAATTTTGATGAATCGATTATGTTGGATACGTGGGAAAAAATATGGGTTCAGAATGTTAAATTTACACAGTCACAGAATTTAAGGGAGAATTTTTATAAAATGTTTCACAGATGGTATTTAGATCCTAAGAAATTATCATGTATGTACCCAAATGTTCAACCAAAATGCTGGAGATGCGGGTGTTTAGATGCTACTTTTTTTCATGTATGGTGGACTTGCAATAAGGTTAAAGCTTTTTGGATAAAAATATGGTGGGTTATGCAAAATGTATTTAAGAAAAGGATACAATTTACTCCGCAAATGTTTTTATTGGGAATAATTAAGGATTTTACTAAAAGAGAAACAAAATTGGTTTTGTATATGGTTACAGCAGCTAGGTTGTTGATTGCTCAACATTGGAATAAAGATTTTTTACCGACAATTGATCAATGGATTCAGAAAGTGGCGGGGTTTGCGGAAATGGCAAAAATCTCAGCTTTCTTAAAAGGTCAGAAGCAGGAGAATTATATACAGGAATGGGTAAAATGGATTGATTATATACAGAATAAGTATCAGACTAGGAAGTACTATGTAGCCTTTAGGTAAGAATGTTCAGATTGACAGATGAACAGAGTAATTAATATATGGGATGTTTGGAATTATTAGAGTGGTGTATAGCGGAAGTCAGGGGGGTGGGTTTGATTGGGAGGTTGGGGAGGGCTAGGGTGGAGGGGGGCAAAATATATATGTATAATTAATGTAGAAGATGGGATCAACGGGATATTGTTACTTTAAGAGAAATCTATATTATGATTTATATATGCTTAATTAATTTAGAAGATGGGGTGAATGGGCTATTGTTACCTTAAGAGAAACTTGTATTAGGATTGTTGGGAGGTGAGGGGGTACAATATCTGATTGAGAAATCTATTTTAAGACGGGGGGAGGGGAGGGGGTACAGTATTTGTATGTGATCTATATTATATGTCGGGGGGGTCGGGGGGCAAAAAGGGGGAAAATCTGTTTGTATAAAACTTTTTCAATAAAAAAAAGTGCATTTATCATGTTTTTCTTAGTACAATTCGTTGAACTCTGCGTTGTTTATCAATATTTTAGGTAGCAAAACCTCATTATTCAGGTTAAATTGCTGTATTGGCACTTTGCAATAAATAAGCTGGTTTCAGGTTTTGGGTTGCAGGCACTTGGTCTCTAAAAGGTTCACCATCACTGATCTAGAATGTATAAAGGTATTTCAAAGGAATGTTGGAAATGTAAAAGGGACCTTTTATCATTTATGGTGGACATGTGATAAAGCAAAGAAATTTTGGAGTAAGATTCATATTTTAATACAGAAAATTGTTAAAATGAAGATAAAGATGAAGCCAGAAACTTTTCTTCTAGGTTTAATGGAAAAAGACTTAGAAAAAAAATTTGGAACCTTGATCTTATATATGTTTTACTTTATGCACAAAAATGGACGGACATTGCGATTCTACTTGCGGTTTCTGAGGACGACGGACATGTCGTCCGCCGTTCGCCATCTTGGTGGGCTCCCCTTGATTTAGGCGGGAGCACAGGGTGCCTTGTAGGGGCGTCCTGCCGAAGGGGCTGCTTGCTGGAGCCCCCTGGAGTGGCGGCGGCCTCAGGGGGGCTGCCGGCATTGCCCTAGGAGCCGGGAGGCGTAGGGGGTGCGCAATGCTCGAGCGCGCCTTCGTCCTGAGGAGATCGGAAGAAACGCTACACGTGAAGGCTACAGCTGAAATGCCGTGAGAGGGGAGTTCCCCCGGGGTCTCTTTTTCTGATTAAATAAATAAACAAGGATTAGCAGCTTTCTTAAGACTCTTCGATCTTGGAAAAGTTTTAAGATTGGAGAGGGGGGTTTCTTCCCCCCCCCCTCTTGGAAAAGCGGCTTTACACGATCTCACTCTTGGAGGAGAGAGAGAGAATTGGGGAAAAAAACCCTCTTGATATTCACTTCTTTCAAGCAATGGGACAATGACTTTCTAGAACAATTGCGAAAGAAAGAATGTGAGCTGACTTTATAAACTTTGCATGGAAACTTTTTGAACTGTTGTTCTCTGATCCTCTGGGATGTCTGAGCCAAAATGGCGTTTATTCCCCCTTTTCTACTGCCTTTGTAAATGAACTGTCTCTCCTGAAAATCTTTCTGGGTTGGATTTATTATACCCCAGTGAACCCTGGAGGCATCTCTTAATATACTTTTCCTTGGGCTGGAAAAAAATGATTTCAACTGGCTTGGAGCTGTATTGAAAGATTAATATCCCACATTGGATTTTGCCTGCCTGCTGATCTCGCCTGACGGTGCATTCCAACAGACACCATTCTTTTGTCTAGACTTATATCTCTCTTAGTCTCGTGATGCCTGCTAAGAAGGCCCCCCTCCCTAAGCCGGCTTCGGCCCCAACATCTTCCGTCTCAAGCCCTGTTCCCCAACAAACACAACTATCTTCATTTTTACAACCTAAAGCTTCTGAGGGGGAACAGCTGTCTCAAGAAATGTTTCAACAAATGTTCCAGACGATCATAAAGGGACAGGATGAAATTAAAAAGCAGTTGGCGGACTTAAATGAACAACTCAGAGAAAACCAACAACAAACTTCACAAAATAGACAGAAAATAGACGCTCTGGAGGAGAGTGATGTGGGGACGAGAGAGGAGGTGAAGGCATTACAAAAAGAAAAAGTTGGAGTTGAAAATTATATGGAAAAAATGGAATTTGAAAGGATGTCTTTCTTTCTTAGATTTCAAAATATACCTGAAACGGATGGTGAAGATCTGAGGGAGACTATGATAACAATGTTAGCAGACTTTATTAAAAGAGACAAACAACAGCTAGGGTCGGACATAGACCTGATATATAGAATTAATTCAGCATATGCTAGAACACACAATGTTCCAAGGGAAGTTCATGTTAAATTTTTTAGAAAGACCACAAGAGATGAGATCCTGAGGGTTCAAAGGGGGGAATCTTTAAGATATAAGGATAAAGAAATAACCATCTTGAAACAGATACCAAAGAAAGTAAGAGATAAGAGGAAACAAATTTCTTTTTAACTAAAAAATTGTATGAAAAAAAATATCTGGTTCAGATGGCTTTTACCAGAAGGGTTGTTGATTTTCTGGGAGGGTGGTAGAGTGAGAATTAATACAGTGATGGAGGCGGAAGCCTTCATGGAAAAACATAAGACCCTCCTAGACGGAACAAGAGAAAGTATGCAAGAAATGAAAGGGGGAGGGGCCATGGTTCTGCCATCAGACAGGGGAGAGGAGGCAGCAATGAAACTCAGGTCACAGAAGTGAACTGAAACTACATAGCAATTGTTGATACAATGAAATGGTTAGAAGTGATACAAAGTAAATGATTGAAGATGTTAAAGAATTTGAGTAAACCTTAACTGCTAATATGTACAGTGGGGCAAAAAAGTATTTAGTCAGCGACCAATTGTGCAAGTTCTCCCACTTAAAAAGATGAGAGAGGCCTGTAATTGGCATCATAGGTAGACCTCAACTATGAGAGACAAAATGTAAACAAAAAGACCAAACAATCACATTGGCTGATTTTGAAAGAATTTATTTGCAAATTATGGTGGAAAATAAGTATTTGGTCACCTACAAACAAGCAAGATTTCTGGCTCTCACAGACCTGTATCTTCTTCTTTAGGAGGCTCCTCTGTCCTGCACTCATTACCTGTATCAATGGCACCTGTTTGAACTTGTCATCAGTATAAAAGACACCTCTCCACAACCTCAAACAGTCACACTCCAAACTCCACTATGGTGAAGACCAAAGAGCTGTCAAAGGACACCAGAAACAAAATTGTAGACCTGCACCAGGCTGGGAAGACTGAATCTGCAATAGGCAAGCAGCTTGGTGTGAACAAATCAACTGTGGGAGCAATAATTAGAAAATGGAAGACATACAAGACCACTGATAATCTCCCTCGATCTGGGGCTCCACGCAAGATCTCACCCCATAGGGTCAAAATGATCCCAAGAACGGTGAGCAAAAATCCCAGGATCACATGGGGGGATCTAGTGAATGACCTGCAGAGAGCTGGGACCAACGTAACAAAGGCTACCATCAGTAACACACTACGCCGCCAGGGACTCAGATCCTGCAGTGCCAGACGTGTCCCCCTGCTTAAGCCAGTCCATGTCCGAGCCCATCTGAAGTTTGCTAGAGAGCATTTGGATGATCCAGAAGAGGATTGGGAGAATGTCATATGGTCAGATGAAACCAAAATAGAACTGTTTGGTAGAAACACAACTCGTCGTGTTTGGAGGAGAGAGAATGCTGAGTTGCATCCAAAGAACACCATACCTACTGTGAAGCACGGGGGTGGCAACATCATCCTTTGGGGCTGTTTCTCTGCAAAGGGACTAGGACGACTGATCCGTGTACAGGACAGAATGAATGGAGCCATGTATCTTGAGATTTTGAGTGCAAACCTCCTTCCATCAGCAAGGGCATTGAAGATGAAACGTGGCTGGGTCTTTCAACATGACAATGATTCCAAACATACCGCCTGGGAAACGAAGGAGTGGCTTCGTAAGAAGCATTTCAAGGTCCTGGAGTGGCCTAGCCAGTCTCCAGATCTCAACCCCATAGAAAACCTTTGGAGGGAGTTGAAAGTCCGTGTTGCCCAGCGACAGTCCCAAAACATCACTGCTCTAGAGGAGATCTGCATGGAGGAATGGGCCAACATACCAGCAACAGTCTGTGCCAACCTTGTGAAGACTTACAGAAAATGTTTGACCTCTGTCATTGCCAACAAAGGATATATAACAAAATATTGAGATGAACTTTTGATATTGACCAAATACTTATTTTCCAGCATAATTTGCAAATAAATTATTTCCAAATCAGCCAATGTGATTGTTTGGTTTTTTTTTTTACATTTTGTCTCTCGTAGTTGAGGTCTACCTATGATGCCAATTACAGGCCTCTCTCATCTTTTTAAGTGGGAGAACTTGCACAATTGGTCGCTGACTAAATACTTTTTTGCCCCACTGTATGTAATAATGATATTTTGATATATATAAAAGTAAGAGAGAGATATGAGATCCGGGAGGAGCACCATCTTCCGCATGATGTAGCTGTCAAAAATTTTCTCCATACCTATGTACCCTTTTTCCTAAAATATCTGTAAAACCAGTAAATCTTTTTTCAAAAAATAAAAATAAAAATGGACGGACATTGCAATTCCCACTATGGACGAATGGCTACAGGAGTTGATAGAGCTGGCAGAGATGGCCAAATTGACAGTTTTGATTAAAGAAAATAAAAGTACTTTTGTCGCTACATGGAGACTGCTTCTGGACTTTGTGCTTGAGGTGGAAAAACATGAAACTTTGATTTTGGGTTTTACTGATTAGATTGATTTGTTGTTATAGAAATGGCTAGTTTATATTATTATGGAAAAGTAAAAAGTTGAGGCTTGATGTTAATGCTTTATTCTACTGCAACAGAGTCGGAAGTCAACACTTTTTTTCTTTTCTTCCTCCTTGTCACTGCGTTTATTTTGATTTGCCAGCTGTGCCTATATTTCTGTGCAGACTGAACTGTTTCTTAGCTGTGCTGAGATTTATTGCGCAGGTCACAGTTCTTATCTGACAATGATTTATTGCGCATGCACTTTCACATTCTTTCTTAACTTTCACGTCTGAACTTTCGTTCGCCTGCCAAGGGAGGTAGGCACATAGCTCTGCCAAGATGTAATTAATTCAGTTAGCAAGTTTGTATTTTAACTTTCTTTTATATTAAAATGTTTTTTTATTAGATCATGCCTCGGGTTTATTTTTTGCTTATTCAAAAAGTATACTTCGAGGAGAAGCCACGATCCATCATCATTAATTACAAAGGTTTAAATTATATGCTTGTCATGGCACCAGAGGTTGGTTGTCTGTTTTATGGCTTTCTCCTTGTTTCGTTCCTTTGAAGATAACCGTAATAGGCTAATTAGACAGGATGATTTATCTCATGACCGAGGAACGCCTGATTTAGTTCACTTTCTAAAATGCCTAGGAAGAAAAAAAAACAAAAAGATTTTTCTGCAAGAGATATAAAAACCTCTGCTCTCTCCGATGAAGAGGTGAAAAGTATTTTACAAAGATTTACAACTCTTGATGCAACTGGACTGGATGAAGAATCTGCTGTGGGACAGATCTCACCCAGATCTCAACAAGATGGGACTGCTCCAGGAAATGACAATCTACGACTGAGGTCAGTAGACTATCTTCCTAATTATGCAAGCTCCCAAAAATTTTAGAGATTTTGAAACACTTGGCACCAGGCCAAAGCTCTCGCAGCTGGAAAAATTTCACTCTCACACACAGGGAGAAATGTATGATTCTCCACAAAGCTCTGAGCAAACTATGGAAAGCTATCGTAATCAAATAGAATTCTTTGAAAATGAGCTATTTCAAGAAAAAAGGGCTTATTCCATGCTCAAGTCAGAGAAGAGAGATTCCCATGTTTTTCAAATTTCTGAAAACGCCATTTTGCCTTCTTCTCCAAAGCCTAAGACACCCCCCCTGGTGGATATTGTGTCAGGCAAATCAGAACAGATTGCCACGTGATCTCCTTTGTTCTCCAATAGCACACACCACGCAGGCAGAAATATTACATCCAAAAGATGTAACCACATCACCATCTCCTGGCAGAAATAATTTACTAAAGAGAGCAGATTACTCATATATTCAGGCTGCAATGCAACAAATGTCTCCACAGGCCCAATTTTCGGCACCCCCTGGTGGTGCACGTGCCTTCTCAGATGGAACACAACAATACTTAATGCAGCAAAGGCAGATACCTGCCCCCCAAGCAAGCCATGTTAATTTTGCTGCCCAAACACCAGCTCCAGCTGTAACACAACAACCACAGGTTAGATTTCAGCAACCACAGGTGCAACAGCAGCAAGCTTTTCAAAGGCAGATCCCTCAACAGGCATTTTTTGCTCCTCCATTGACTAGTGAGTCAAAATTGAAAATGTCAGGACAGAATTATAAAGCCTGGGTCAGTGAGATTTCAATTTTGCTTCGCAGAGAAAGTACCCATTGTATGGTGTTTAATCCTCCTGCCCAGCCATGGACTCCTGCAATAAGAGACTTAGAGACTCAGGCTTCCACAACATTATTATTGTCCATGGAAACTGAACTGCAGGCTATTTTTTCGCCTAATGCAACAGCCCAACAAATTTGGGCCCAATTGGAAGATTGCTACAGACCCGTTTCAATTGAATCTTCATGTTTGCTCATGTCTGAGTTCCATGGTTCAAAATTGAAACCTGGTGAACAAATTGGTGGACATTTGACCAAACTGAAAGGAATGAAAAAAGAATTGAGAAAAAGAGGCCATTTTATTGATGATGTTCAAATGATCAGCATTATCATTAACTCACTGAATTATGAATGGAAAGATGCCATTGCAAAGATTAACCATGTGCCTATTGCTCAACGAACAGTCAATAATGTCTGCAGGCTCTTAATTGAAGAAGAATCATTTATGTTAGCCACACCACATTTGCAACGGCCGCCCACATCAAGAGCTCCAGCTAGACGTCCCTTCCGAGGAAGAGTCTACGCTCCAAGGATGCCAAGATGCTACATCTGTAACCGTATGGGACATGACACCCGGGATTGTCCCCAACGAGTTCCAGCTCCCGTCATATACCAGCCCAGAGGAACAGACTCCAGAGGCAGAGGTAGAGGCGGAAGACAAGGTCGTCGTGGTCCAAGGCGTGATCCACAAGCTCCACTCGCCACATTGGCCTTAACCAACGATCCACAACCTGATCCAGAGTACGACTGACAGCTTTTGTGGACTTTGGATAGTGGCGCAGCTTTGCACGTCACTTACAGAAAGGAACTTTTCACAGAGATGCACGAGCCAGAATCTGATCTTTGGGAACTGTATTCTTTCTCCAATCATCCTTGTAAGGTCATGGGAAAAGGAACTGTTTACGTTGAAGAGCTCGATACACTCATCCCTGATGTTTATTACATACCTTCAGCAACCAGTAATTTGCTTAGTCAAAGTCACTTGTCTAGAGATTTAAAGTTCCAGGTTCACCACCTCGAAAAAGCAAGCTACATAGTTAAAAATGGAGATATTGTTGCTGGAACCATGCTAATTGGTGGTGTTTATTACATAAAGCCAAAGCCTAAACCGCAAGCACAGGCAAGTATACAAACTCCAAAAAGGGAGAGCACAGGCCCAGAGAGAGTTGCTTCAGAGAGAGATCCTGTAGCTACTCCAAAGCCTCCTAAAGCCAACAAACAGAAAATAAGGAAGCAGATTGCTCAGAGCAAGCCTGAGTTTCCTCATGAAACTGTTAATGTTGAAAATTCACTAACTGATAAACCTTTGCATTCCAGGTGTATCCACAAGTGGCATAGAAGATTGGGGCACGCCAGTTTCTGTGTTCTTAGGAAAATGCCGGAGTTCGCAAAAGGTTTGGATCTAAAGGAGTGTAAGGTGTTTTTGGATTGTGCAGTTTGCAGGAAAGCTAAACCCAAAGCAGCAGCCATTCCCAAACACACTACACACATGTCAACACACATTTTTGATTTGGTACACACTGACATAGTGGGTCCTTTTCCACCAACAATTGGTGGTAAAAAGTATTTTCTAACAATTGTTGATAATCATTCTAGATATGGATTTGTATATCCTATGAGAGAGAAATCTGAGACCTTTCAGATCTTTAAAGACTTTGCAGCATTTGTTTCTACCCAATACCAAGTTCGCATCGCCAGAATCTAAAGTGACCGTGGTGCCGAATTCATGTCTCAGCGTTTCCAGGACTGGATGCGTAAGAATGGAATTCGTCATCAGACATCTGCTCCGTACACACCGGCTCATAACGGAGTCGCAGAATGATGACAAGGGGTCCTACAAACCATGATGCGTTGTCTCCTAGAAGACACCAATCTCAGTAACATATACTGGGGTGAAGCTATCAAGTATGCAAATTTCATTGTCAACCGTACTTGGAGCAGTGTAATAAATAAACTCCTTTCTTCATGATGTATGGCTACAAGCCTGATCTCAAGAACCTCGACATTTTTGGTTCATACGCTATGGTGAACAATCCCTTAACTCAAAGAAGAAAAGGAAGTCCAGCAGCACAGAGACTGAGATTTATAGGTATTGATGATAATTCAAAATGGAGCAAATTTATTGATCCTAAACATGTAATTGTGATTTCACAATCTGCTAATTTTGAGGAAGATATTGACTGGTCCAGGATTCATTTCAATGATCCTGGAGTTTATTTTCCTAGAGATGATGTTGCAGATGCCACGCAGCCTAATGACCAAGATTCACAGACAGATATTCCTTCTACCAGTTCTTCACAACCTGAAGTTCCGTCTTCGCGAGCCGCAGTTGCTGATGCTAGCAACGAATGTGAGGATGAGGACGAAACAGAAGAAGAATGGACTGTTGTTCCGAGACGTTCCAAGAGGGTCACAAAAGGAATCCCTCCACAACGATATTTGTGGCAACTGACAAAAACACCCTTGCCTTTGATTTGCAATGTTACACTTCCTCCTGATACGTTCACACAAATCAAGCAGCTTCCTGATTCAGAGCAAGAGAAGTGGTATGAGGCAATGCAGGATGAAATGGACAGTTTAAAGAAACTTAATGTATTTACACCTGCAAAACCTCCAGCAAACAAAAAAGTCATTGGCACACGATGGGTCTACAGAATCAAGAAGAAACCAAATGGTGAGTCATTGTACAAAGCCAGAGTTGTAGGTCAGGGTTTCGCTCAACGTTATCCCGAGGACTACACAAACACCTACTCACCAACAGTCAGAACTGAGAGTGTAAAAATTGCTTTAACCACTGCAACTATTCTTGGTTTAGAAGTTTTCCAGTTTGATGTGGACACGGCTTATCTACATGCTGACCTAGATGAAGAGATCTACGTAAGAGGCCCTCCAGGATTCCGACAGCAAGAAGGGGATACCTGGTTCCTAAACAAAAGTCTTTATGGTCTGAAACAGTCAGGTTTAATGTGGTACTTATGACTTACTGACAAAGTAAATTCAATGGGCTTTATTAAGTCCGAAACTGATGAGTGCGTGTTCACAAAAGATCTAACAATGCATATGAGATAATTCTTGTTTATGTTGATATTGTTTATATTGGTCCAAATAAGAAAATGAGTGAGATTTTTGCTAAACGTTTGCAGAGATACTTCACATTGAAATCTTTAGGTCATATTAGCACTTATTTAGGTGTTCAGATTGACAAAACACAGAAGGGGTTTAGTCTTTCACAAGAGGTGAAAATTGACCATATTTTGCATCACTGCAACATGAAAGATACTAACACAACAAAGACACCCATGGAAACAGATTTTCACAACTTGACACATGAACCAAGTCCTGAGTTCGAAGATCAAACACTATATCGTTCAGTCATTGGGTCACTGTTGTACATTAGTAGTTGGACCAGACCCGACATTGCACTTAGTGTTAATCTCTTATCTCGACACATAGGTAAGGCAAAACAATTTCACTGGACATGTGTTAAGAAGTTATTGAAATACCTGAAACACACTAAACACATGAAGTTATTGCTAGAACCAACACATACTGATTATGCAAAATTATGTTGTCATGCAGATTCTGATTGGGCAAGTGATAAGAAATCACGCAAAAGTACTTCAGGTTACATGATGTTCCTAAATGGATGTCCTGTTTACTGGCAAGTGAGAAAACAGAATTTTGTTTCTTGTTCATCTACTGAAGCTGAATATGCTTGTGTTTCAGATGCATGTAATTCTCTAACATGGTTTGATGCTTTGGTCACAGATATCTGGACACGCCCGATTCGACCAATCACCGTGATGGAAGATAATGAATCGGTGGTTTATATTTCTGAGTCACATTTCACAGGTTCTAGGTCCAGACACATTGACATTCGTTATCAAAACACAAAGCAATTAGTTAAGCAAGGTTTTGTTAAATTGCAATATGTATCTACACATGATCAAATTACTGATATGCTCAACAAACCGCTTCCAGCAGCTCAACACGAGTATCTGCGAAAGAAGATGTACCTTATTTGATGTCATCCGCCCAATTGGCAAAAGAAGGGGTGTCACTGCATTTATTTTGATTTGCCAGCTGTGCCTATATTTCTGTACAGACTGAACCGTTTCTTAGCTGTGCTGAGATTTATTGCACATGTCACAGTTCTTATCTGACAATGATTTATTGCGCATGCACTTTCACATTCTTTCTTAACTTTCACGTCTGATCTTTCGTTCGCCTGCCAAGGGAGGTAGGCACATAGCTCTGCCAAGATGTAATTAATTCAGTTAGCAAGTTTGTATTTTTACTTTCTTTTATATTAAAATGTTTTTTTATTAGATCATGCCTCAGGTTTATTTTTTGCTTATTCAAAAAGTATACTTCGAGGAGAAGCCACGATCCACCATCATTAATTACAAAGGTTTAAATTATATCCTTGTCACTCCCCTCCTCACTTTTCTTTCTCCTTTTCCTCCCCACTGTGTCCTATTTGCTTTCATCTTTTTGCATTCTATAATCTAATAAAAAAAGTTTTTTTAAAAAAAAACCTCTTTGATCTTCCACTTGGTGCAGAGTTTGTCCCTCAGTAGATGTTAGGGTAGTTAAAGTCCCCATGTCAGGTCCCTGGTGGAACGCTGCCATTCTGGAAGGGAGTGGGGAGGCATCAGGCACAGTTTACATGCTTTTGCTTTTGCTGTAACTGCTTGCGAGCTTTAGGGAGGGGAGGTTCACACCATCTCCATCAACTCCTCTCGACCGGTTCACGCCAGGTGTTCAAGGCCGCATTGCCCTAAGGATGGCATCTTCCCACCATACCACCTTGATGAAGTCAAAACACCTTTGCGGCAGATGATTGGCTAAAGATGGACACGGGGTATTGGGGTGGGGGTTGAAGGAGACAATTAGCTATACGCTTTGCAGCTTGATTTTAGACTCCACCTGACTTTTCTGCAATCACTATTTCTCAGTAAAAGTTTCCTTTTGAAATGTACCTGGTTTCAAGAGTTTTGCTTTCTTGGGAAAGGAGTTGAGGCAGATCCTTACACTAGGCAGAGTCTGCAAACTGGTCAACCCGGAGAGGCATCTGCCGTACCGTGGGGACCCTGCAAACAATGTCAGCCCAAAGGCAGTGACCACGAGGAGAGCGGGTGCTGGGGTGATGCCTCGGCCAGAGCCCAACTGACAATGAGCTCCGAGGGATGAAGTGAGGAAGCGACTGGCTTTGAAGACCCTAATAAGCCTAGATGGTCTATAGGCGTTGGGAAGAAAGATGACTGGGAGGGGAGGACAAAAGGAATCACCTTCACCAGAGGCCAGGGTGGATAAAAATCGATTTAAAAAAATAAATAGTTTTTTTTAATTTAAATTGGATGTTTTTTTATTTTTATTAAATTTATTTTAATATGCTTTTGGAGTAGAAATCTGTCTAAAGATAGTTTTCTATTTAAGATACATTAATAATTTAGTTCATTCAGCATGAAATAGAGCTTAGTTATGTAGCATGAGGCTGTATATTCTTCAATATTTACATTTTTGGTAAACTCATTCAATGAATCCAAGCTCTGGAAGCTGAGATAACATGCACTGCATTGATGCATTCACACAATTTCACAGTAACCATGAGATAAACCATAAAACAAAGTTCAGGAATATTCCTTTATCCCATTGTTTTGCAAATCTATGTACACTACAAACTGTATGATTGTTCGAACAGAAATGCATCTGTACTGCCAGGCTCTAAGTGTGAGAAGGAAGGGCAAGCAGTAAAAATGAAAGTGAAACCTTCTAAGCAACTTATAAACTTTGTGATCTTTCTGCACATAGGTTGAAGTGCTTTATTCCTCCCTTGAGGAGCAAAATGGCAGCAGGCAATAAAAGAGACACAGTTTGGGAATATTTTAATGAAGTTCCTCTACCTACGGGTAAAGCAGATATGTGTGCAAAATGCAAGCAATGCAACAAAGAGATGCAAGGCCTGAATGAAACAACATCACGAGAAGTGCTGTCATGAAAGAACCATGTGTGAAGAGGCAGGAACTTCAGGTTGGTAAACTGTTTTTATTTCACCATATTTTTATACTACCATGAGCTATTGTTATACTAAAGCAATAATATATATCTGCTATTGTTACTGCATGGCACTGCATTATTATACAGTTGTGAAAAAAAGGAATGAGTTGAAATGTGCAAATATTCCTTTATAGGCTGTACTGTGTGTGAATACAGTGAGAAAGTCACAATAAGCATACATGGTTTAAATCAGTGGTTCCCAAAGTGGGCGCTACCACCCCCTGGGGGGCGGTGAGATGGCTTAGGGGGGTGATAAGAGGCCAGGGGGGCGGCAGGGGGGCGGTAAGAGGCAAGGGGGGCGGCAAAGGAGTTCTGGAGGTGGCCTCCTCTAGCGAGCTATTCAGAACAAGTTTGCTCACTCACTCCCGCCCATCCAGAAGCTGCTCGATCGCTTGCTTCCCCCGCCCATCTGCACTATGCTAGCCCTGCCCACTCACTGATTGGCTGGCTCACAAATCGCCCCGCCCGCCTCTAAGAGCCCTATCTAAACCCAGTTAACTTTTTTTCTGCTTGGCTTTCTATAGATAGGGCTCTTAGAGGTGGGCGGGACGATTGATGAGCCAGCCAATCAGTGAGAGCAGGGCTAGCATAGTGCGGACAGGCAGGGGGAGCGAGTGATCAAAGGGAGGCCACTTCGCCTCCCTTTGCTCCCACTTTGTCTTGATGAGGTCGCTGCAGCTGTGGACGGACGGAGGCAGCCAGAGTGGTGGGGAAGCCCGGGGGGGGCGGGCGAGCGAGCGAGAGAGCTGCCTGATCCTCCATTGCTCGCCCGCTCGCCCACCCCCCCGGGCTTCCCCACCACTCCGGCTACCTCCGTCTGTCCGCAGCTGCAGCGACCTCATCAAGACAAAGTGGGAGGCGAAGGGGCCTCGGTGCCCTGCCTGATCCTCCTTCGCTCGCTTGCTATTTTGCCTGCATGGGGTGCCTCGGCGGAAACCCTTTGCTGGTGGCCAGACCTCCCCTCCCCGGGGCGACAGCACATCCATGATCACCGTCCCAGTAATGCTGCGGCCGCTCGGCCTGCAAAGAGAGGGAGGGAGTAAGAGTGAAGGGTGAGGGAGAGCAGCGGGGGCTCTCTGCAGGGGCTCTGCATTCCCCCCCCCCCACCGGAGCCTTCCCAGAGGAGGTGGGGCTGGGGAATGTGGGGCGGGGAGGCGCTGTCTGGGGTGGGACTAGATGACCTCTGGGGGTCCAAAATGGCCCTTCTGACTCTGGAGACCAGAAGCAAGCAAAAAAAAACCAAAAAAAAAAAACAACCACACACACACAGCAAAAGTGTCTGGTTTTGAAAATAATTCTCCCTAGTGCTTGGGGAAAAATAAGAGGAACATTTGGATATACATTTTGAATTAACTTGGAAAGAAAATTGCTAAAATCACTTTTAGTTGTGTTCTGCATTAAGAATTCATGCAGTAGCATTTCTTGTTGAATTAGCAGAGTAATATTTACAACAGCCAGCTAAGATAGTTTTATCTGTCTTATAATGTGCGTGGGTAGAGGACTTAGGCATAAGTGCAATGTTTGCCTGTGATTATATAATAAATTCACAGCTTATACATTTGAATTAGATGTTATTCAATTCATGTTTAACCTATACTTGATATACTTGTATTCAATACATAAGGTGTTAATTATGTCAATGGAAGAGATAGGAAACTGCATTAGTGATATACTGTATATGTCAATGCGTTGATTTGTACTAAAAATGTTTAGTTTAAAGAAGTTATAAGGAATCACAAATATGAGTGTGGAAAATGTAATGTAGTTGTGGATGACCCTTTGCATGAGCTGTATTGGGATAAATAAATAAATAATATTAATAATATTAATATTATTATTAATAATAATAAATGATTCTCCAAAGAGGTAAAAGGCTGCATTTTGCTAGAGTTATTCTTCCAAACTGTTGAGGAGGGGGATTGGACTCCATTGTCGATATTTCCCTTTCCATCCCCATGGTTCTTTAGTGAAAATTATAACCCAAGAACATATAGATCTGTTAAAATGTTCCCATTCTCACTTTCCATATTGGGAATCCCTAGGTACCATGCAATAATCTCATCAAATAATTCAAGCAAATGTTGGTGACATTGAGCTGAAGCCAAAGTTCAAGAAATCGTACCAAGAGTTTTAGTTACAGAAAGAAATTTCTGATCGCTATCCTGCACTATGGACAGTGATTAAGAAGCTCCTTGTTGCATTTCCAACATCATATTTGGTGGAACATGGCTTCAGTGTGGTCTCCAAGCAAAGAAATCGACTCCAGATTACTGAACATGGTGATTTAAGACTCCTGCTAAGTGACTTAAAACAAGACATTGGGAAACTGGTATCACTTCATCAAGCCATCCATCACATTAAGAATTTACTGAACAGTGAAGTAGTTACTAAATTTTACTGAGTTTACTAAGTTACTAGTTATTAAGGTTCTTGATAAATGACTATCAGACTTTGAAAACCTGGTATCACTGGATCACGTTCAACAATTTTGTTGAATTAACTAACTACAAAGGTTTTTAAATTGGATTTTGAATAAATGTGCCATTAATTGTTACAGTTTTGAATTTTACTGTTACTATCTTTATTCCTTCATGCAAACCACCCAGTCACATGACTCCCCCAGCCACGCCCATCAAGCCACGCCCACAGAACCGGTCATTAAAAAATTTGAATTCCACCACTGGGTGGGGGGCACTGAGGATCAGTTTGTAGCACCAAGGGGGCGGTGGACTGAAAAAGTTTGGGAACCACTGTGTTAGACGGATACATTTGACGTGCCAAGGTGACCACTTGCATCTGGTCATGCATTCATGTGGAGGACGCCGGGCCCAGTTACAATCATACCGGTTGCAACGGGATCCGGAACCCACCACTGCTACCAAGGCAAATAGGTGGGTGTGGAATGTTGCAAGTACATCAGATAGTTGAAGAAGAAAAAAGGGCTTTGGAAGAATATCTGAAGAACAATGAAGAAGATGCACTGAAGTTAGTATGCAATGAAGACTTGCTGACTACTGGAGAGACCAAACTGGCCTACAAGAAAGACCAAATGAAGAACAGAATGGAGGCATGGGAAGACAAAGCACTACATGGCCAGTACATTAAAAAAATAGCAGGGAAAGTAGATAATAACAAGACCTGGCAATGGCTAAGAGCAGGAAAGTTAAAGAAAGAGACTGGTGGATTAATTCTGGCTGCACAAGACCAAGCCTTAAGGAGAAATGTAGACAAAGCCACAATTGAGAAGACAGCAACAGACAGTAAGTGCCACCTATGCAAAGAAGCTGAAGAAACAGTGGACCACCTGGTAAGCTGCTGCAAGAAGATTGCACAAACCGACTAAAAGCAGCGACATGACTAAGTAGCAACAATGGTGCATTGGAAGATATGGAAGAAATATCATTTGCCTGTAAGCAAGAGCTGGTGGGACCATAAAATAGAGAAAGTCATAGACAATTAAGAAGTTAAATTGCTCTGGGACTTCAGAATCCAGACAGACAGGCACCTGCCACATAACACCCCGGACTTAACAGTTGTCAATAAGAAAGACAAAAAAGTCTAGATAGTGGATGTGGCAGTGCCTGGAGACAGCAGAATACAAGAGAAAGAACTAGAGACAATAACAAAATACAAAGACCTACAAATAGAAATAGAACGACTATGGCAAAGGCAATCAAGGGTAGTACCAATAGTAATAGGTGCCTTGGGTGCAGTCCCAAAACAACTGGAGCACCACTTGAACACCATAGGCATTGACAAATTTGCCATCAGTCAATTGCAGAAGGCGGCTTTACTTGGAACTGGTATTTACAATGCATTTTTGAATGTTCAGTTGACTGAGTTTCATGTTTAATGAATAAAGAAAATAATAATAATAATAATAATAATAATAATAATAATAACAACAACAACAACAACAACAACAACAACAATACATACCAACAAAGAAGGGTAACATCAAGAATGATTTGCAGACTCAAAAGCAAACTGAGGAAGAAAGAGAGGAAGAGGTTGCTGAAATGAATGAAGATAAAGAACAAGAAAGCACTGAAGAACAAACACCAACTGATAGTGCTCAATTAGCTGAGAAAATAAAGCACCAAATGGAAGATACTGAAAGAGCACATTTGCCGAAGCTGAACCAAGTGAACTAGAAAGAACTGGGAAATGTATTAAAAAAGGTCAATGAGGCTGTGCAAACCATTCGAACCACTACATTAGCTGAAACAAACCAGCTGATGTATGCAGCAGCCTTCATAACCACCGCCCCGAGTCCCTGCGGGGAGAGGGGGGCGGTATATAAATTTAATAAAACTCAAACTCAAACTCAAACCACCAAATAACTGGGTTTGAAAATACAAAAGAACCAAAGAGGCAAGAAGGGGAAGCCTAAGTGGAAAATTCGGCTGGAATTGAAGATCAAAAAATTTCGTGGACACCTGAGCAACTTGAAGAACCTAAGGCAAGGGCAGCTAAAGAACAAGCAGGTCAAAAGCAGCCTGGAAGCAAGATACGATTTGGAGAATAAGGAGATTGCGGTAGTAATTGAAGAGCAGAAGCAGAGCGTTGTTGCCATTGCTGAAAAGATTAAACGATATGAAAATCGAGTAATTCAATTCAAGGAAAACTCACAGTTCAGAGCAAATCAGCACCAGTTTTACAAGAGCTTAGAAAGTGGAGATGGACTAACAACAAATGAAAAGCCTGATAAAGAGAAAGCTCTGAAATTCTGGAAGAACTTGTGGGAAAACAACAAGAAGCACAACAGAAATGCAAAATGGATCAAGCAGGTTGAGGATTCTGTTAAAGTGCATAAAATGGAAGATGTGAAAATAACAAAAGAAATGGTGCAAAGGCAGTCAAGAAAAGTGAAGAATTGGAGTGCACCTGGACCAGATGAGCTACATGGCTTCTGGCTAAAGGCACTTACAAGTGTGCATGAATGATTGGCAGCCCAAATGAACCAGATCTTAAAAACACCTGAAAAGGATGAATGGATGACAACTGGAATGTCACTGCGTTAATTGGTTTGCTTAGCTGTGTTGAAATTTATTGCGCATGCTCCAGCTCTTATCTGACAAATGATTTAGTACGCATGCTCTCACATTCCAACCTTACTTCTTCTGATCTTCCGTTCGCCTGCAAAGAAGGACGCAGGCACATAACTCTGCCAAAATGTAGTTAATTGAGTTAGCAAGATTTGTATTTTATTTTATATTAAAGTGTTTTTATTAGAATATGCTTCGAGTTTTATTTTGCTTGTCTTCAGAAGTATGCTACTAGGAGAGCCAATGGTCCACGCCTCATTAATTCAAGGGTGGAACTTCCCTTGACATGGAAGGACATTTTTGATCCAAAAAGACAAAGAAAGAGGATAGGACCCTGGAAACTATAGGCCAATCACCTGCTTGCCAACAACATACAAGCCCCTTACTGGCATCATTGCAAATCAAATTTACGGATACTTGGAAAGAAATGACTTGCTTCCTGCAGAACAGAAAGGATGCTGCAAAAATGCAAGAGGAACAAAGGACCAACTGCTGATTGACAAGCTAATCCTAAAGAATTCAAAGAAAAGACAAACCAACCTGTTCATGGCTTGGATAGACTATAAGAAAGCATTTGATTCAGTTCCCCACAGCTGGATCAAGAAATGCCTGAAAATCTTTGGTATCAACAGCAACATACAAAAATTCATGGAAACTTCAATGAACCTCTGGAAAACAAAACTTATGGCTAATGGAGAAGAACTGGGTGAAGTTGAAATTAAACGAGGCATTTTCCAGGGTGATTCCCTTTCACCCCTACTTTTTATACTGTCAATGCTACCACTGACAACCATTTTGAAGAAGGTGAACTGTGGATACGAACTTGCAAAGAAAGGACTGAAAATCTCGCACTTGGTATACATGGATGATTTGAAGCTGTTTGGTAAAACAAAAGCTGAACTGAATTTATTAATTGAAAGCACAAAAGAATTTAGCCAAGACATTGGTATGCAGTTTGGAATTGACAAATGTGCAACAATGGCAACCAAAGCAGGCAAGGTCATAGAAGATGATGGAATAGAACTTGAGAATGGAGAAATCATAAAGGCAGTAAAACTAGAAGAAGGTTACAAGTACTTGGGGATTTTAGAGGCCTCTGACTTAATGCATAATAAAGTCCAGGAATCAACTTCAGCCAAGTACATTCAACGAATTCACAAAATATTAAAGTCCAAATTGAGTGGAGGAAACATAAAAGCAATAAACACCTGGGCCAGTGATGGTGAACTTATGGCACGTGTGCCACAGGTGGCACGCGGAGCCATTTGTCAGGGCACGCGAGGTGCTGCCCTGTCAGCTGGCCAGCGCGAATGTGCGCACTGGCCAGCTGAGTTCATCCTTTTTTAAAGCCATTTTTTGCCCTCCCCAGGCTCCAGAGGCTTTATAGGAGCCTGGGGAGGGCGAAAAGAGCTCCCCCCCCCGAGGCCCTCCGGAGGCTTCATGAGCTTCCCTGAAGCCTCTGGAGCACAAAAAAACAGCCCTACGGGCAAACCGGAAGTTCAGAAACGCACTTCCTGTTTGCTCGGAGGGTTGTTTTGACTGCTCCATAGGTTTCCGGGAAGCCTCTTGAAGGTCCCTGAAGCCTTCGGAGCGCTTAAAACGACCCTCCAAGCAAACCGGAAGTGACTTCTGGTTTGCTCGGAGGGTCGTTTTGAGCGCTCCGAAGGCTTCAGGCAAGCCTCTTGACGGTCCCTGAAGCCTTCGGAGCGCTTAAAACGACCCTCCGAGCAAACCGGAAGTGATTTCCAGTTTGCTCGGAGGGTCGTTTTGAATGCTTCGGAGGCTTCAGGGAAGCCTCCTGAAGGTCCCTGAAACCTCCGGAGGGCTTCCCGGGGGGGCGGGGGAGACTGTTTTCGCCCTCCCCATGCTCCTATAAAGCCTCTGGAGCCTGGGGAGGGCGAAAAAAGCATGCAAAAATGGGGGGGGGGGCGCCTGTAGTTTGCGCTTGCACACTGGGGGGGTCTCGCATTGCATTATGGGTGCGGCACGCCTGCACACGACCCCCCTGCGCTCCCCCCACTTATGGCACATGAGCCAAAAAAGGTTCGCCATCGCTGACCTGGGCTATACCTGTGATTCGATACTCTGAAGGAATAATTGACTGGACCCAGTTGGAGTTGGACAATTTGGACAGAAAAACAAGGAAGCTTATGACAATGAATCATGCTTTGCACCCTAAAAGTGATGTTGACCAATTGTATCTACCAAGAGCAGAGAGTGGTCGAGGACTCCTACAAGTAAAACAGACTGTGGAAGAAGAAAAACACAGCTTGAATGATTACATCCAGAAAAGTGAAGAACCAATGATTAAGGAAGTAAATAAAGGAGGCCTTTTAAAGACAACTAAGTCAAAAGCTGAATATAAGAAAGACATAATTGAGAAGCGAACTGAAAATTGGAAAAACAAAGCTATGCATAGCCAATACTTGAAAAGTATTGAAGGCAAAGCTGACCAAAAGCTAACTTGGAACTGGTTAAGATCAGGAGCATTGAAAAAAGAAACAGAAGGCTTTATTTTGACAGCTCAAGAACAAGCCTTAGCCACAAACTACATGAAGGCAAAAATTCAACATGTTACCACCAACAGCAAATGTTGCCTCTGTAATGAGAAAGATGAGACAGTCGACCACTTGATCAGTGGGTGCAGCAAAATTTCACAAACTGACTACCTACAACGCCATGACCGCGTTGCTAAGATCATTCACTGGAAATTGTGCCAAAAGTTTGGATTTGAGTACAGCAAAAACCACTGGGACCATCAGGTTGAGAAGGTTTTAGAGAATGAGAAAGTCAAGATCTTGTGGGACTTCAGAATCCAGACTGACAGGCACTTGGCCCACAACACACCTGACATAACAATAGTTGAAAAGAAAAAAGTATGGTTCATTGACATTGCAATACCTGGAGATGCACGAATTGAAGATAAACAGCAAGGAAAAAATCACAAAGTACCGGGACTTGCAAATTGAAGTTGAGCGACTGTGGAAAAAGAAATCGTGTGTTGTCCTGATTGTAATTGGAGCCCTTGGAGCAATACCTAAAGGACTACCTTGCTATTTGGAAATTTTAAATCTATCAGATTTGAACATTCTGATTCTACAAAAAACCGCCCTACTTGGAACAGCTTATATCCTTCGACGTTACCTTAACAGTTCCTAGGTCCTTGGTTAGGACTCGAGCTGTTGAGCTACCAACCAGCCCCAAAGGCTGTGAATCTCATCAAAGATTAACCACGCAATGATAATAATAAACTTTATTACGGTCACAGACCAGCAATAGACAAAATTATCACTGTTTACAATAGTGTTAAAAATATTACTACTAATAATAATAAATAATAACATCCATAATAATAAAATACATGGTATCAAACAGTATGGCTCTTGCCCTTGGCTACATAATGGGCAAGCGGATAAGTATGTGTGTAAATATAGATTCTGTAAAAATTGTTAAGAGATATCTACAAGAAATTGGTGCAGTAAACATCTTTAATTCTGTAATCAAATTTTCCTTGTGGTCATTGCAGCTGCACAGGTATTTTGCTACTGCACGTGTGATAGCTGAGTTTGAGTCCCGGAGGAGATAGTCTACATAAAAATTGTCTGCACTCCCTGGTAATCTCTCTAATAAGGGGAGAATATGCATTGACCTAAAAACTCAGGTCCTCTAAATATCTTGATGGTTCCCACACACCCTGGTTAATTATGTTCCTACTACGGAGAGGCAACCTATTTATTTTTGAATGGAACTCCATGTCTTTTATTCTATTAATGACTACTTGCTTAGCTTGTTCAAAGCCTAAGGATATAAAAAATGCTGGGGAGAGCCCAGCTTGTGGTCTATCGTCTGTTTCCAGCGGGAGGGGAAGTTATCTGTCAACACTAAAAGAGTCAGTCCCTCTGGGAAGAAATGAATTTTAGCCAATAAATAATTATCAGCTTCCAGGCTCTTACCTGAATCTGAGGAATACTTGTCTCAATCCTTAACTGGCTGCTTGGTGTTCCTTTGGGTGCATCTAAAATGGCCCACAGGAATTTTGCTTGTATGATTTCTAGCGAGTCTTTCCTTATGAAAATTCCTGTTTGTGCCCCATAAAGAATTTGTGCCAATGTTTCGGCCTTGAAGAGTTTTAAGGCAACAGGGACTAATTGTCCTCCGCCCATGAAGAAGAAATGTTTAATGGCATTTGAAGGCCTGAGGGCTGATTGCAATGTATAATCCAGGTGAGCCTTCCATGTACCTTGCGAGTGGAAAACCACCCCAAGGTATTTAAATATCCTAACCTGTTCTAAATTATGTCCTATTTTCCAGGAGTATTCAATAAGTCTTTTAGCGAAAACTAAAATTTTCGATTTGTCAAAATTAAGAACCAACTTATTCTGTCTACAGTATCCTAATGTTGCTGTGATTGCTCTCTTTAGTGCAATGGGGGTTTGTGAGATAATAACAGCATTGTTGGCATATAAGAGTATCAGGATTTTATGTTGTGCCATGTTAGGAGAGTGTAAATCAGGGTTCTGCAAAAGTTTGATCAAGGGATTGATGTAAAAGTTAAAGAGGGAGGGGGATAGAATACAACCCTGTCGTACTACTTTTTGTACCCTTACTAGGCCAGATAAAGTCCCTTGAGGGTTACACCTCACTATCAAGGTGGAATTAGCATACAGTTTTTGTATGAGATAGAGGAGGTTTTTATCAATACTAGTGAGTTTTAATTTCTCCCAGAAGGAATTTCTGGATATTCAGGTTTTTGTATTACAATATTGGCTTGCTTATTATGAATCACGCATCGTTAGGAAACTTTATACTAGTGATATACCAAAAAAAGGATGTATTTTTTGTCTTGACTGATGCAGTCAATATATAAAAAACTGGCCTATTCTGATGACCATTTGTGAGCAAAATCGAGAAAAAATACATGGCACTATCACAGCCGAAATTCTCTATATTGGGCTTAAGAGAAATGTTGAACATATGCTGAGCATCCTGAAACCCGTTTTTGAAGCTTTAAACAAAATCCCCCAAAATAGTTGTTTTATTGTTGATGTTGTTGAAATTTGGAAGGAGTGAGCACTTAAAAACACACTGACAAGCAGAAATTACAAATTTAAAAAAGCGAATGGGACAAGCACTGTCTCCACCTCATTTTCTCACAAACATTGTTGATATCCGGTACCAGGGTCAAACCTTAAGTGTTGAAGATGGGAGTTAGCCATGACATGGGTATCCAGCAATCATCCATCTCTAGTGCCAAATATAATGAACTTCACAGCTAAGGGGAAGCCTTCAAGAAATATATGTTTGCTGATGAGGCTTTAAAGAAAGTTTCACCAGTGAACTGGTGGAAGTCACTTAAGCACTTGGATTCAGAAAGTGTTGAAGTAATGATTTCACTTTTAACTGCAGTGACCTCTTCTGCTGGCGTTGAAAGAATATTCTCTTCCTTTGGACTTGTTCACTCTAAAATTGAGAAATTGTCTGGGGCCTGATAAAGCAGGAAAGCTTGTTTTTCTTTTCCAGATCATCAACAAATAAGAGAACGAAGATGTAAATGAGTGAGCTACAAAAGACCATGTTTGAAGTTTTTTTTTAATGTGGACCCAGCTGATATATACAGTTTAAGTTCTTTTGTTTGTTTTTTCAAATATATTTTATTTATGCACTTCAGTTACTAAACATTGATGGTTAAGCAAATACAAGAATATGTAATATAATGTTATTGTTTTAATTAAATAAAAGAATTTGAGTAGTTGTCCAACTATGTGTGATTTATCTATTAACCTAAAATCGGTTCTGATATTGCTGTTTTACTAAGCTGACAGCTGATTATTCTAAATAGGAAACCTTCATTTTGTTTGCAAATAATATTAAAGATTCTAACTACCAGCAAGAATGAGTCCTTACATTTCAGATCCATTGTGGCAGTGTCAACCCCTGAAATGGTGAGTGTCTGGCGGGCCGTCTTGGGGTTGCCATTCAGGGGCGGGGGGGTTCCATTTGAGGAGAGAAGGAATGGAGGGGGAGTCCAGTTTAGCATGGACTTACGGAGGCCAACGGCGGCATGGGAGGCCGCTGCTGGCTGGCAGAAGAACCAGGCAGATGATCAGCTGAAGAATCGGTGCTGATCAGCTGGAGAGCTGGAGCGGCAATCACCTGGAGGCTCAGGGCACCAATCAACTGACGAGCCAGAGCACCAATCAGCTGGAGGGCGGGGTGTGCAGCTAGAGAGCAAGCCAGCTATCAGGGAGATGGATTAGGCACGGCCAAAGTTTCTTGGCCTGTTGCGGCATCCGGAAGCTGCAAGGGTGGGGTGGGCCCGCACAAGGGTTTAAATCAGTGGGAAAGCAGCAGCAGTTAGCACTGACTTTGATTACAGTCACTTTGTGCCGAGTGTCCAAGCCTGCATGAAACACATCTAACAAACTGTGTTGCTTGCTGTTTCCTGGGGCTGGAGGCTCGGAACATGACAGGCAGTGCCTGTTAGTGGGCATCCACTGACCTGATGCCCGCCATGTCCCTCACTTTGTTGTGTAACTGCCGCATCATCAGCCATCCCATTAAAGTGACTGGGACTGTTGGTGAGTCAACAGCAGGTCAGAGGAGGAGTCGCTGCGGGACAGAAATGACAGTTGCTCTTTAAAAATTATGATCTAAATCGAGTTGATTTAAATTAAGCCTTTTTACTAGTTATTGAAATCATTTTTCCAATATTGTGCAAATACAATTCTTGCTGCTGTTGATACATGTAGCATTAAGTATATAGTCCAGAGGTGGTATTCAGCCAGTTCGGACAGGTTCTGGAGAACCAGTAACGGAAATTTTGAGTAGTTCGGAGAACTGGTAAATAGGCTGGCCCCACCCCTGCTGCCTCCCAGCCGATCTTCTTTTGTTGCCCGGAACAGAAAAACAGAACTGGAAAGCAGGTTAGTGAGGTGGGGAGGCAATGGAGATTTTGCAGTAACCTTCCCCCAGGAGTGGGAAGGGAATGGGGATTTTGCAATATCCTTCCCCTGCCACACCCACAAAGCCACACTCACAAAGCCACACCCACAAAGACATGCCCACAGAACCGGTAGTAACATTTTTTGAATCCCACCACGGATATAGTCCCTTTATCATAACTTTCTGGTATTATACCTAACAAAAATATTTCTGGCTTTAAATCTATATGCTGCTTAATCATCTTTTCTAGCCATGTGTGTATTTTCATCCAATATTTTCTTGCTTTCATACATGTCCACAACATAAGATAATAGGTACCTGGAGTCTGATTACATTTCCAACATTTGGCGGACATGTTGTTAAACATTTTTGCTAGCCTTGCCAGTGGCAAATGCGACCTATTAAACATTTTATAAAGATTTTCCTTATATGCAGTAGCCATTGTCAGTTTATAATTTCTATCCCAAAGTTTTCGCCATTTATCTAGTTCTATAGTATAGCCAAAGTTTTTTGCCCATACTATTGTTTCTTTTACTTGTTCATCTTCCATTTTAAAGCTTAGTAGGTAATTATATAGTTTTCTTATCAGTTTTTCATCTGTCCCTAATAATATCTTATCAAGTGTTGTTGGTTATTTATAGTAACCCGATGTTTTCGCATCTTTCTCATATCTTGATTGTATTTGCAGGTGTGGCCACCATGCTAAATCCACCCCTTGGTTTTGTAGTTCCTGTCTGGTTTTAAGTTCCCCTTTCTCTTTTAAAATGTCTTTGTGGGATACAATTTTTTCCATGTTAACAATATATTGTAGAGCTACCTGAAAGCTCAGGGAACAGTCATTTGGGTCGTGATGGACCTGTTCTCCAAACAGGCCCATTTTATTCCTTGCCTGAATATCCTCATAGCTAAGGCACTGGAGAAACTGTTTCTGCATCACATTTATCGATTACATGGGGCCCCACAGTGGATAATTTCAGATGGGGGGTCCAATTTACCTCAAAGTTCTGGAGGACCTTTTTGGACCTATTTGGTACCGAACAGGAACTGAGTTCATCGCACCATTCTCAAACTAACGGGGGCTCGGAGAGAATGAACTCGGTTCTGGAGCAGAACCTGAGTTGTTTTAGCAATTATCAACAAAACAATTGGACAGACCTTTTTCCTTTCACTGAAATGGCTTACAACAACGCAGTACACAGTAGCACTGGTTTCACTCCGTTCCAAGTTGCTACTGGACAGCAATTTAGGCCTGACTTTCCAGTGAAGGATCCCGTGTTTCCTTTGTTGAAGGAATGTATCTCACAGTTGCAAAACAATTAGCCAGTTGTTCGCAAAGCCCTGGATGATGCTAGGGCTGATTACAAAGTCCAAGCAGACAAGAAAAGGAGAGAACCTAAGGAGTTTAAAGTTGGGGGTCGTGTTTATTTGTCCACACAGTTCCTCCAATACTTACAACTGTGTAAGAAACTAGGCCCTAAATTTGTAGGTTTAACCCTAACCCTTCCCTATAAAACACATTATCAATCCAGTCACCGTGGAACTGGAGTTGCCTAAATCGCTGAGGATGGTCCACCTTGTCTTTTATTGTAGTTTGTTAAAACTTGAGTCAACCTCGCCTTTATGGCCAGCACCCCCCCCCTGCCCCCAAACACTTTATGATTGAGGGTGAACAGCATTTTGAGATTAAACAGATTCTTGATTCATGGGTACATAGAGGGAGGGTTCAATACCTGGTGGCATGGAAGGATTTCCCAGGTTCTCAGAGTGAGTGGATTGATAAATCTCATGTCAGAGCTTCTACTTTGCTCAAACGCTTCCATAACCAATAAACAAACTGAAATGATTGGGCTTTTCTCTTTCAGCTGTGGATCTCCTTCTTCTAGTGGGACAACATGTCAGGTCCCTGTCGGAACGCTGCCATTCTTGAAGGGAGTGGGGAGGCATGAGGCACAGTCTACATGCTTTCGCTTTTGCTGTAACTGCTTGGGAGCTTTAGGGAGGGGAGGTTCACACCACCTCCATTGATTCCTCTCAACTGGTTTGCACCAGGTGTTCAAGGCCACATTGCCCTGAGGATGGCATCTTCCTACCATGCCACCTCGGCAAAGTCAAAACACCTTTGCAGCAGATGATTGGCTAAAGATGGACATGGGGTATTTGTTAGATATTAGCATAAACCGCTGTAAGTCTCCACTCAGGTCCGCCACTAGGGCAGGAACAAGGGGTTGTTCTGATTGGACGGGAGGTTTACCAGATCCCTATAAAAGGGGAGCTACTCGACCCCATAGCAAGCTGGATCACTACTACGACTAAATAAAGAGCTGTTGTTGTCACTATCGTCTGGAGTCTGTTCTCTCGTTGCCCGAATCTAACATTGGCGACGAAGGTGGGATCGAGAGACAGATAGGACAAAGAAGCTACCTCCAGAATCTACAGATCCGATCCA
Organism: Natrix helvetica; assembly: GCF_964273705.1. Taxonomy (NCBI): domain Eukaryota; kingdom Metazoa; phylum Chordata; class Lepidosauria; order Squamata; family Natricidae; genus Natrix; species Natrix helvetica. Next base: position 28,426,158 of record NC_138555.1, read on the forward strand.
GCCCCGGAATTCGGCAGAAATTCCGACAGCCATCTCAGCGCGGCAAATTCAAACGCAGACAAGATGTTGATGCACGCTCCTCCAACTCCATACGACCCAATCGCCGAGCATTGGGAATCCTACATGCTGAGATTCAAGTGTTTCCTCGAGGCAAACGATCTCACGGGAGTACCGGACTCCCGGAAAAAGAATATGTTCCTGAGCTACTGCGGTCGAGAGGTTTTCGAGACGGCCAGGGATCTCTCGGAGCCAACCCCCATCCAGGCGGTAACATGCACGGCGCTGCAACAGACGTTGCAAACACATTACGCGCCAAAACCTTCCCACCACGTTTGCCGCCAGGGATTCAACACGAGGAACCAGAAGGCGGGAGAGTCCATCAACCAGTACGTTGCAGCACTTCGGAAAGCAGCCACGCATTGCGGGTTCAGGGATCTGGACGAGCAAATCCTGGATCGCTTTATTTGCGGGTTAAAAGACATTTCGTTACAAAAACGATTGTTGGCTAAACCCAACCTAAGCCTGCAAATTGCGCTAGACGAGGCGAGAGCTTCTGAATCAGCGGACAAATCTTCCGAAACAATACAACGCGGGTACAGCGCGATCCAGACCGGAGCCAGACAAGCCAGAGTGCATTATGAGGCCGCCGATCAAGAGACCGAGGACAGCGAATACGAAGACAGTCATCGCATGCGGAGCAGTCACACAAGACCGGCGGGAAAACCCGAATTCCGTTTGCCACCATGCGCAAGCTGCGGAGGGAACCACCCCCGGTCTACCTGCCGTTTCAGAAACGTTGTTTGCTCGCATTGCGACAAACTTGGGCACATCGCACGAGTGTGCCGGAGCGAAGTCCCTGCCACACAATGGCAGCCTCTTATGTACCGCTGACAGAAGCCCAACCCAGGAGCTTGGCGGAAAAACAAAGGGCGCCCAGAGAGAGAACCGAGGGAGTCAGCCGAGAGAGAATACACACAAAGAGCTGAAAGGGCGTATTTCCAGAGAGCTGAGAGAGAGTATTCCCAGGAAGCCGAGAGAGAGTATACCCAGAGAGAACCAATGAGAACCTATCTCACAACGATAGGTCAGGTCCGCACAAAGCGGCCTAAAAAGCTGAAACTCACTGTCCTCCTGGAGGACTCCCCTTGCGAGCTTGAAGTCGACACGGGATCGTCCCTGACGATCATCTCGTGGTCAGCCATGAAAAAGGCAATTCCGAGCCTTAAGAAGCGCCAATTGCGAACACCAGACATCCTGCTACGAGACTACCAAGGGAACAGGGTCCCCATCGTGGGTCAAGGCACGTTTCGGGTCCAGTTCAAAGACATCATAGCCCAGCTGCCCATGACCGTCGCCAGCGCGCCATTACAGAGCCTCCTGGGACTGGATTGGTTCGAAGCCCTGGGGCTAGAAGTCACCGGAATCAACGCCGTGGAGAACAGCAGCGCTGAGGAAATTTTTAAGGAGTTCGAGGATGTGTTCAGCCCCGGCCTTGGTAAGTATGTGGGAAAACCAATATCATTCAATTTGGATCCAAAAGTGGCGCCAATCCGACTCAAACCTAGAAGAGTGCCTTTTGCACTCCGTCCCAAGATTGACAAAGAAATTGATTAGCTCGTAGAGCAAGGGATCCTTGAACCAGTGGATCATGCGCGCTGGGAAACCCCAATCGTGACCCCTGTTAAGCCAGACGGGTCAGTCCGCATCTGCGTGGACTATAAATGCACAATTAATGTCGCCCTACAACAAAGCGCGTATCCTGTGCCCGTAGTCCAACACTTATTGCACTCGTTGGGGCCAGGAAAGATATTTGCGAAATTAGACATGGCACAAGCGTATCAGCAGCTGCCTGTGGATAGCGCCACGGCGGAGGCCCAAACTATAGTGACGCACAGGGGTGCCTTTAAATGTAACCGGTTACAATTCGGCGTAAGCATCGCTCCAGGTATGTTCCAAAGCGTCATGGAACGGCTTTTGCAGGGCATACCAGGAGTTGTCCCATATTTTGACGACATCTTGGTGTCGGCTGCAAACGAGGAGCAACTATCAAAACGCGTCAGAACTGTTTTGGCCAGAATTAGAGAAAAGGGTCTCCGCCTAAAAAAGGAAAAATGCCAAATTAATGTGCCTAGCGTAGAATTCCTGGGTTATAGAATCGATGGACTGGGTATACACCCAACATCGAAGAAAATTAAGGCGATCTAGGACGCCCCGACACCACGAAATCAGACCGAGTTGCAGGCATTCCTCGGACTTCTTAACTTCTACAGCGTTTTTCTAAGACAGAAAGCTACCGTTGCTGAGCCGCTACACCGACTCCTAGCCAAGAACGCGAAATGGACCTGGGGACGTTCCGAGGTGGCTGCCTTCGCTGTAGTCAAGCGCCTGCTCACGACCGACTCTCTACTCATTCAGTACAGCCAAACTCTACCACTGGTATTGACCTGCGATGCATCACCTTTCGGCATCGGCGCAGTACTCAGCCACAGAATGCCGAACGGCAACGAAGCTCCCATCGCGTTCTACTCAAGGACTTTGTCGTCGGCGGAACGAAACTACAGCCAAATGGACAGGGAAGCGTTAGCCGCCGTAGCTGGAGTCAAACGTTTCCACGAGTATCTCTACGGCCGCGATTTCGAACTTATCACAGACCACAAACCATTGCTGGGTCTTTTGGCGGGAAACCGCCCCACACCGGTCTCACTCTCCCCGCGCATGACCAGGTGGACTGTTTTCCTGGCTGCGTATTCCTACAAACTGATACATCGACCGGGTTCCACATTAGGACACGCAGAAGCACTCAGCCGTTGCCCACTACCAGAACTGTTAACAGACCCCACTCCCGAAATACCGGTCCTTTTGATTGACTGTTTGGACTCAGGGCCAGTTTCTTCTGTGGACGTTGCTAGGTTTTCTGCTAAGGACAACGTAATCAGACAAGTACAAACTTGGGTATGGAGGGGGTGGCCCAAAGGGAATGTGGGACCCAAATTCAAACTGTTTTGGTCTAAGCGTGATGAACTGTCGGTGTTACAAGGTTGTTTATTGTGGGGGGATCGAGTTGTTGTACCGTACGCACTGCGGAGAAATGTATTAGAGGATTTACATGTTGGGCATCCAGGGATCGTAAGGATGAAAGCGTTAGCTAGGAGTTACGTTTGGTGGCCAAACATGGACAAGGAGATAGAGGAATGGGTAGCCACTTGTGATCCATGCCAAGAGTCCAGACCAGCCCCCCTGAAGCGCCCACTACGGAATGGGACAAACCGAAAGCACCCTGGTCGCGAATACACATTGATTTTGCAGGGCCAGTCCAAGGGCAAATGTTTCTAATAGTTGTGGATGCATACTCCAAATGGTTGGAAGTAGTCCTGATGACTTCAATCATGGCAGAGGCAGTCATTAAGGTACTACGGCGGCTTTTCGCCACTCACGGCCTGCCCGACCTCCTGGTTTCCGACAACGGGCCCCAATTCACGGCCATGCAATTCGAAACATACTTAGCGAGTCAGGGAATTTGGCATGCCCTCGTCGCGCCATTCCATCCGGCATCGAACGGACAGGCGGAGAGAATGGTGCGATCTGCAAAAGAGGCCCTCGCTAGGATGGGTCCAGGTGATTGGCAAACACGAATCGACCATTACTTATTAATCCAACATATTACCCCTAGTGCCACGACGGGAAGGAGCCCCGCTGAACTCCTCATGGGTCGCCGCTTACGGTCTCACCTGGACCGGCTTCACCCAAACTACTCTGCCACATCGCCCCCAGACTCCACAAGCAAAATTCGGAATTTTAGCATAGGGGATTCAGTATACGCCCACAACTATGCAGGGGGGACACTGTGGATTCCGGCAAAGGTAATTGGTATCACGAGTCCTCGATCATACTTGTTGGAACTAGAGGACGGTAGAAACTGGAAGAGGCACATAGACCAACTCCGAGGTCGCCTAACGCACTCCAACCTACGATCAGCAAATGAAGACTTCAGTCCGTCGGAAGGTCAGCCAATGCAACAACCCGAATATCCGAGCACAGAGGACTACAGCACCACGGAGCCTGGGGTGGAACCTGAGATCAACGATAGAGCGGAACAGCCTCCGAGCGAGGGGAACCTACCATCCCCTGCCAGCGAAACGGAACAAAAGGAACACGCCGATCTCACGCCCGCTCAAACTCAACCCGAACTTCGACGGTCCACCCGAGTAAGGCAGAAACCGGCATACTTACAGGACTTTGTCACTAACCGGAACACTCCATCTAAGAGGGGAGGGGTGTTAGATATTAGCATAAACCGCTGTAAGTCTCCACTCAGGTCCGCCACTAGGGCGGGAACAAGGGGTTGTTCTGATTGGACGGGAGGTTTACCAGATCCCTATAAAAGGGGAGCTACTCGACCCCATAGCAAGCTGGATCACTACTACGACTAAATAAAGAGCTGTTGTTGTCACTATCATCTGGAGTCTGTTCTCTCGTTGCCCGAATCTAACAGTATTGGGGTGGGGTTGAAGGGGACAATTAGCTATACACTTGATGCCTGGATTTCAGACTCTGCCTGATTTTCTGCAATCACTATCTCTCAGTAAAAGTTTCCTTTTGAAATGTACCTGGTTTCAAGAGTTTTGCTTTCTTGGGAGAGGAGTTGAGGCAAATCCTTACACCCCCATTACTATTGTGATGTGCTTCCTACAAGCCTTATTTAACTGACTAGCAAAAAGTGTATCTATTCCTTTGTTTGTTTGTTTGGTTGGTTGGTTGGCCAATAGTATAAACCTATGGCAATGTCACACACACACCCCTTTTTATAGTGACCCAAATGCTTTCAAGGCAGTTTTCATCATTGTTCTGCTCTGTTTCTGTAGAGATGACGTTATTTCTTATATATAATGCAACTCCACCTCCTCTTTAATTTGGCCTGTTTCTTTTAAATAATTTGAATCCCTCTAGCTGTATGTTCCATTTGTGGGTTTCATCACATCAAGTTTCCATAATGGCAACAATATCATATCTGCCTCATTTACTTGAATTTCTGATTCACCCTGTTTATTCCTCATACTCATACTCTGTGCATTCGATGTAAATATAAAACAATGTAAATGTTTTAAAATGTACATTTTAAATAAAAAGTCTGTGAGCCCTCTTAAAGAATTTAGATACAAAGATTAAAGGTGGGATACAAATAAATGATGTAAATAAATAAATAATTTGTACAATTTGTAGAATCTTAATTCTTACCTAAATTGTGCTTTTATATTGCTTGGGCTTGCTGATCTGGTTTGTATTTCTTTCTCTTGTTTCCCTCTTAAAATCCGCTCTGCTAGTAAAAAGTAGGTAGCAGTGATGTGATTGTATTTGTTAGTTTCCAGAGCCCTGAAGAAATGAAACATATTAATCATTTCCACAAACTGGACATATCACTAACAGAACATATTGTGCTCCTTAGCAGAAAAGTGGAAGAGTACCCCAGTACAGAAATTTGTACACTAGACATCTTGACAAATGGCCACTGGATTACTAAAGACTGGTAAATTATTACAGTAAATTCAATAATCACACAATGCAGTTAGTCCTCAACTTATGACCGGTTGCTTAGCATCCATTCAAAGTTATGATGGACCTCCCTAGGGTAGATAGATGCAACCATATCAAAGTATAAAACAAAAATAAAATACATAATCCAATTTTAGGGTAAAATAGGTAAAAGAAAATATATAGTGTTTCTCCAAAAAGACGACCCACCTTGAAAAGAAGCTCTATCACGTTTTTGAGTGCATGCGATCAAATTAAGCTCCACCCACAAAATTAGCCCTAATTGAGACCCCGCCCATCCCAGGGTGCAGGGGGTGGGGTGAGGCACACAGGTAAAAAGTAAGCTAGGGTGAGGATGAGGGGGTGGAGCTGCCCTACTTACCAGGTCTTGCATACCCCGACACCTGCCTTGCCCTCTTCTGTGGCCACTTCTTCTGTGGCTGCTTGCCACCACTCGCACACATTGTCCTGGCCTCTTTTTCACCTTCAGATGCCTTCTGGCAGGCATCTGAAGGAGAAATGGAGGCCGGGGCGATGCGTGTGAGTGGTGGCAAGCGGCCGCAGAAGAAGTGGGCCAACAGCGGGCTCCTGCTGGAGCCACCGCCACGAGGTGAGTCAATAATTAGAACCCTCCAAAAAGAATGCCTAGGCAGTTTAAGACCCGGCCTTCTTTTTGGAGAAACACGGTAGTAATAAAATACATACAGTTGATATAAAAAGTCTACACACCACTGTTAAAATGCCAGGTTTTTGAGATGTAAAAAAAATTAGACCAAGATAAATCACTTCAGAATTTTTTTCCACCTTTAATATAACATATAAGAATTCAATATATATGTAGAATTCAACTGGAAAACAAACAAAAATATTTTAGGAGGGTAATAAAAATCTTACAATAACTTGGTTGCATAAGTGTGCACACCTTCCTATAAGTAGGGAAGTCGCTGTATTCAGAATTAACCAATTACATTCAAACTGATGTTAAATAGTCAGTACACACCTGCCATCAATTAAAGTGACTCTGATCAAGCCCTTATAAAATTCAACAGTTCTAGTAGGATTTTTCTAACATTTACTCAGTTGTCTTTTAGAGCAAAAGCCATGGTCTGCAAAGAGCTTACAAAGCATCAAAGGGATCTCGTTGGATGGTATCAGTCAAGAAGAGGGTTCAAAAACAATTTCCAAGACATTGGACACACCATGGAACAGTGAAGACAGTCATCAACAAGTGGCGAACATGTGGCACAACAGTGAAATTACCAAGAACTTGATGTTCCTCCAAAATTGATGCAAAAAACCCGAAAAAAACTGACCAGAGATGCTGGCAAGAGGCCCAGAGCAACTTTAAAGGAGCTGCAGGAATTTCTGGCAAGTACTGGTTGTGTACTACGTGTGGCAACAGTCTCCTGTAACAGCCCATATGTCTGAGTTGTGGGGTAGGGTGGCAAGACAGAAGCCTTTTCTTACAAAGAAAAATATCCAGGTCCAGCTACATTTTGCAGAAACCTCCATCAAGACTGATAAAAGCATGTGGAAAAATGTGTTATGGTCTAATGAGACCAAGGTTAAAAATTTTGGCCCTAATTCCAAAAGTTTTCTTTGCCACAAAAACAACACTGTGCATCACCAAAAGTAAACCATACCTACAATGAAGCATGGTGGCAGCATTATGCTTTGTGACTGTTTTTCTTCAGCTGGAACTGGGGCTTTAGTCAAGGTGGAGGGAATTCGGAGCAGTTCGAAGTATACCCAAGGCATACCTCCAAATCAACAAAAGAATGGCTTCTCCAGAAGAAGATCAAAGTTTTGGAATGGCCCAGCCAGAGCCTGAACCTGAATCCAACTGAAAAATTTGTGGGGTGACCTGAAGAGGACTGTGCACAGGAGATGCCTTGGCAATCTGACAGATTTGGAGCACTTGTTCAAGGAAGAGTGGGCAAAGTTTCCCAAGGCAAGAAGTGCCATACTAATAGTCTCCTACCCCAAAACACTGAAATCTGTCATAAAATCAAAAGGTGCTTCAACAAAGTATTAGATTAAGGATGTGCACACGTATGCAACCATGTTATTGTACTTTTTTTTCAAATTTCCCCCCTAAAATATTTCAGTTTGTTTTTCAATTGAATTTTACAGCTTATATGTTACATTAAAGGTGGAAAAAAATTCTGAAGTGATTTATCTTGGTCTGATTTTTTTGCATCTCAAAAACCTGGCATTTTAACAGAGGTATGTAGAGTTTTTATATCCACTGTATGTGGTAAATACAAGGAATCAACATTCAGATAAACACATAAACACATCACCTTTACAATATACCCCAATCTGTTCGATGTAACCGGTTCTTAGCTCAACTGCTTTAACTTAGCAGTTCTACTCACACTGCATAGATTAGAACCCAAAAGGAAATTGGACAATCGGTGATTCAGATCCAAGTGGGCTGTTCTTTCAAGTAGGGATGTTAAGTATATAAGCCTGAGAGGGGCATATAATTGATAATCAAACAAAACATAAGCAATATCTTCAGTGGGTGGACCACTGCATATATACATCAGTGGTGGGATTCAAAAATTTTCACTACCAGTTCAGTGGGCATGACTAGGTGGGGGGGGGGGCATGTGACTGAGTGGATGTGGCCAACTTGACGTCACTCACACCCATGCCCACTCAGTCACATGACCCCCCACCAAGCCACGCACACAGGAAAAGATAGGAAATTTTTTAGGATTTCTCTCTATCTACCCCTGCCCTCCCTTCGCCAATTTCCCCTCCTAAACCCCAGCCCTAGCCCCGCTTCTTCCCCCACCACCACCTCTTTGGTTGCTTACCTTCCGCAGCAGCTGGTCCAGTCCGGAAGGCAAGCTGACCGGAGTTTTCGGATACCCCCAGGCACCGGCCGCTGCTGGGAAGCAGCTGGCTGGCAAAGAAGTCCAAGTGGACTTGCAAGGCAATGGGATACGCATGCGTGAAGGAGATGGCGGTGACGGCAGCTGCTTTTTCACCAACCGGAGGACTTTTCAGCAACCTGCAGTCAGCTGCTGGCCTCTTTGAGAGCCGGTATGCAAAGAGGTGGTGCAAGCGAGCGGTGACAGGGGGATCAGTTCGGGGGTGTGGCCAGCCAGCCATCGCTACCAGTTCGCCAAACTGAGCAAAATTTCTGCCACCAGTTCAGGTGAACTGGCTGAATACCACCTCTGATATACCTGTCCTCTCATGATATGGCAGGTGGTGGAAGCACCCATATTTGGTCTTGGAATCCAACTGCTTGAATCTGGCTTTAGAATAGGGCCTTTTTGTGGTATTGTGTCAATTTCATTGACAGGCATTTTTCAAATTGTAATGTAGCTTTGTTCTTAGCCAACCAACTTGAAGATATATTTTTGGCTAGTACGGTAACTCCATGTCAGTTTGAGCACTGATGTCTAGGAATCTGTTTAAAAATTTCCCTTGCCTGCGAGGCAGTTGAGAGTAAATACTGAGTGGAAAACCCATACTGTGAAATAACTTTGGTCAACATTGGAGTGAATATATGTTTCTGCTCTGACCACAGGGGCTCCTCCCCAGGGTTACATATGACCCAATTATGATGGCTGCCCGTCCTCACATTTATGGCCATTTGCAGAATCCTCTGGTCATGTGATTACATTTTGTGATGGTTTTACTGAAAACCAGCATTTACTTCGTTTTTGGCAAAATTGGCCCATAGCAAACCATTGGTTTACTTAACGACCACACAGTTTGCTTAATGACTGCAGCAAATAGGTTGTAAAATTGGGTCAGTCATGTGGGTGACCAAATTTATGATCATCATAATGGACAGGCTCCAATACAAGTTGTAAGTCAAGGACTTGTATATGAAAGAAATATCTAAAAGCTGATTTTTTTTAAATCACAATAACTTACTAAATGTGAGTCATCAGTATTTGCAACTGCCAGATACAGTATAACTATACTATTGCTTCACCATGGAGCTACAGAAGAATTTCTGATACATCTAGCCATACTGCTGTCACAAATCTAGTTATAGAGTAGTGGCCAAAATTGTGGAAACATTTTGGGAAAAGTATACAGTATTTTTGAGGTTTGATGGCTAATAACACCACTTTTTTTGTAGTAGTACCATAAAATTATATATCCTCTGTCCAGGTAACATGGAGTTTAGCCCAGTTTAGTCTTTTCAACCTTTGTTTGAGAGATAAAAGTGGCTTTTTTCATGGAATTCTAGATTTTAGGCCAAATTCCTGCAGTCTGCGCCAAACAGAAAACTCTTCAAAAACTTAGAAATGCCACCTTTGGTTGTTTCCACCAATTTTTCTTCTAATTTCTTTATAACTGTAGCCTTGTTCACATAATAATACTATTTTACATCACTTTCTGGGTGACCAGTCAACTCTTTGTACCTTTACTTTAATTTTATTATGTTTTACCAGCTCACTAAATGAAAGAACACAAAAAACCCCAACCAACTTGATAGCGAACACATAACACACTGACAAATGTCTAAACACAGGGTCAGTCAAAATGGACTCAATGTCTATACACCAATGCAGAGTATGAGGAATAAACAGGGTGAATTAGAAATGCAAGCATATGATATTGTTGCCATTACGGAAACTTGGTGAGATGAAACCCGCAAATGGAACATACAACTAGAGGGATTTAAATTATTTAAAAGAAATAGGCCAAATAAAAGAGGAGGTGGAGTTGCACTATATATAAGAAATAACTACCATGGTTTTCAGACTATAAGAGACATATCTCTACAGAAATAGAGCACAACAATGAGGAAAATTATCTTGAATGCATTTGGGTCAATATTAAAGGAGGGGGAAATGACATTGCAATAGGTCTATACTACAGGCTACCCAAACAAACAAAGGAAATAGATGAACTCTTTGCTAGTCAGCTAATTAAGGTATGTAGGAAGCACATCACAATAGTAATGGGGGATTTTAACTACCCTGACATCAACTGGGAGACAAACTCTACACCAAGTGGAAGATCCAACAGATTCCTAACAAGCCTAGCAGACAACTTTGTTTCCCAAAAAGTAGATGAGAGAAATAAGGTTATTCGTGTAAAAGAGCAGAACCTGACCGACTCCATTTTTACACTTTAGATAATGCAGAAGCAGCAGTTTTATAACACATTACTCTTGTAACACATTCAGCTTAATACCATATATAGAAATAACATTTAGGAAGACGACTTCGGGTAGCCGAAGGCGACGGACGCGTGCGTCCGCCGTTCACTGTTTCGGTGGGCTCCCCTTAAGTCTAGGGGGAGCACAGGGTGCCTTGGAGGGGCACCCTGCCGTAGGGGCGGCTTGCTGGGACCCCCTGGAACGGCGGCGGCCGTGGGGGGGGTCTCCGGATTTACCCCAGGAGCCAGAAAGCGTGGGGAGTGCACGGAATGCCACCGCGCGCCTTCGCCGAATGGAGCCTGGAAGGAAATAATCAATTTGAAAGACGCAGCTGAAGTGCGGTGAGGTGGGGGATTTCCCCAAGTCTTTTTACTGGTTTATTCAATTGATGAACTGCAGTTTTTTTTTTAGAACTTTGTTTCAACCTTTGGAAGAGTTAAGATTGGAGGGGGGGGAATTTCCACCCCCCTCGGAAAAAGCGGCACTTGCAAAATTTATTTATTTATTTATTTATTACTTGAACTTATTAGTCGCCCCCTCTCCCCACAGGGACTCGGGGCGACGTACAAAAGTATTATATAGCGTACAGAGGAGGTAAAAATAAATAAATAAGTTACAATACCTAAAAAAGTTAAAACCCCAGTGAAATTAACCCTTAAAACTAAAATTACCAATTAAAAATGCCCTGGGATGGAGAGGTTGTAGTATTATGCCAGGTCAGCTAGTCGAAACAGGTAGGTTTTCAGCTTCATACGGAAGGAGCGAAGGTCGGTTGTTGTCCTGATGTCTGGGGGGAGGTCATTCCAAAGGGTGGGGCTCACTACAGAGAAGGCCCTACTCCTGGGCGCCGCCCTCTGGCACTCTCTGGAGGACGGCACCCGGAGTAGTCCCTCTCTGTGTGAGCGGACGGGTCGCAGGGATGTATGGGGCAGGACGCGATCCCGCAGGTAACTAGGCCCTGTGCCATGGAGCGCTTTGAAGGTGGTAACCAGCACCTTGAAGCGCACCCGGTAGGCCACAGGAAGCCAGTGCAGCTCGCGCAGGATGGGTGTTATATGGGAGAACCTCGATCTCCCCATAATTACCAGCGCGGCTGCATTCTGGACCAACTGCAGTCTCCGGGTGCACCTCAAGGGGAGCCCCATGTAGAGAGCGTTACAGTAGTCCAGGCGAGAGGTCACCAGCGCGTGAGTGACTGTGCGCAAGGCCTCCCGGTCCAAAAGTGGCCGCAATTGGCGCACCAGGCGAACCTGGTGGAACGCCCCCCTTGCCACGGCTGCCACGTGATCTTCCATAGACAGCCGGGCATCAAGGAGGATGCCCAAATTGCGCGCCCCTTCCACCGGGGCTAATTGATCGTCCCCGATGGCCAGCGATGGCATATGCTGGTTGAACCGGGAAGCCGGAAGCCACAGCCACTCTGTCTTGGAGGGGTTGAGCCTGAGCCTGTTGTCATCCATCCAGACTCGTACGGCTTCCAGACACCGGGACATCACTTCAACAGCCTCGTTGGGGTGGTTTGGGGTGGAAATGTACAGGAGAGAGAGAGAGTTAAAAATTTACTTTCACTTCCCCTAAACAATGGAAAAATAATTTTTGACTACAATTGCGAGAGAGAACGCCCCCCCACCCACTGAGGACCCTAGACTTCTGTCCATGAGCTCATGCTCACCTGGGACCATCTTATGCCCACTCGGGACCATATAGGGCTTTCACCCACTTTTGTCATCTTTTATCATCGTTTATCATCTTTGCCACCTCAATTATGCCTACACCATCTGGACATTTGGACTTCTATCTGCCCCCCCCCCCCATCCTCATCCAAATACGAACAGGATTCTGCCTCTTACCCCCCCCTACTGACTTTGTTACCATCTGCAGCACCTTAACCCCACTGGATTCTTATATCAATTTACCTGAGGTCAGACCTGCTCCGCCTGCGGGAGGCCCCTCTCTCGCAGGCATGGCCCTTGGCTCTCTCAAGGGCCCGCCTCGATGACGGGTTTGTCAACCCCGAGAGGTGCAGGAAACGGAAGCTAAGGGGGTTTTTAATTAAATGTTTTGTATCTTTTTTAGGGGGTTCCAGGGTGGGGGGGAGGGTCCATCAGACCGGGAGGGAAGCCAGTGCCAGGAAAACAGGTGAGTCCAGGAAGGAAGGGAACGAGGTGGGGGGGGGGGGAAGAAAAGGTCATTTCAACGGAGGGTTGTTTTATTACAACGGTCGTGGGGAGAGGGGGATGCAAGGACAGGAGAAGATCCCAAGGTTGGTTGGGAGACCGTGGCTGCTGGCTACGCCCGGTCGTTTGTACCAACCCCCGCAGTCTGGGTGGTCAGGAGCTACAGAGCCAGGGCCTGCGGCTGACGCTTTGCAATGCAAGGTCTGTGATTAACAAGGCCCCCCTCATCAATGAGTTGATCTCAGAGGGGGAGCTAGACCTTGCAGGGATAACGGAGACCTGGTTGGGCCACGAGGGCGGTTTGCCCCTCGTGGAAATGTGCCCACCGGGTTTCCGGGCATTTCATCAGCCCCGGGCCCTGGGTAAGGGTGGTGGGGTGGCGGTAGTTATTCGGGAATGTTTGGAGCCGAGAGAGTTCACTGTCCCTCAGATACCCGGTTGTGAGTCCCTTGGTGTGAAATGGGGCCCAGGGAGGCAGTGGGGCTTGCTGATTGTATACTTGGCTCCTCACTATGCATCAGCAGCCCTGCCCGAGCTCCTCGAGCTGATCTCGGAAACGGCAGTTGAGACCCCCAAGCTTCTGGTTATGGGGGATTTCAACTTGCCGTCGACGGGAGAGGCTTCTGAGGTGGCTCGGGAGTTCATGGCTTCCATGACGGCCATGGACCTGACCCAATTAATTCAGGGCCCCACTCACGAAGGTGGTCACACACTGGACCTTGTTTTCGTATCTGAGCAGTGGACGAGTGATCTGGGAATGGGGGATTTAGTCATCACGCCCCTGTCATGGTCTGATCACTCATCTCTCTGGCTGAACTTCCCTGGCGCTACCTCCCACCGCGAGGAGGCGGAACCAGACTGTCTAAGCTGGTACCGCCCCAGGAACCTGATGGAACCGGATAGATTCCAGACGGAGCTTGGGCCAATACCTATAGCCCTGACCCGCTCCCGGTCGGAGGACCTAGCGGCCGCCTGGAATAGGGCGGCGGCTGGGGCATTGGACCGGGTTGCGCCTTTGCGACGTCTCCTGCGGCAGCGATCCACCCGGGCTCCTTGGTTTACCGAGGAGCTGAGGGTGATGAAACGCCACAGGAGACGTCTAGAGAGCAGGTGGAGGTCCTCACGCTCCGAATCTGATCGAGCACAGGTAAGAGCCTACTTGCGGACTTACCTTGTGGCATTAAGGGCGGCCAAACGTAGACATTGTGCCGCCCTTATTGCGTCCGCCGATAACCGCCCTGCCGCCCTGTTTCGGGTGACCCGCTCCCTCCTATCACAGAGGACGAGGGGGGCACCCCTGCAGGGAAGAGCAGAGGAGTTTGGGGAATATCTGCAGGACAAAGTCGCTCAGATCCGGAGCGGATGGGCCCCCTTCAGTGGACCGGACGAGCCGTCAACAGCGAGTCTTGTGAGACCACTCTGGGAGGAGTTTGACTCTGTTGCCCCCGAGGATTTGGACAGGTTACGTGGACGGCTGCGACCCACCACATGTTCAATGGACCCGTGTCCCTCCTGGCTGGTACTGGCATCCTGGGAGACGACACGAGGCTGGCTTCTGGGCCTGGTGAACGCTTCGTTGGGTGAGGGATCCTTACCAACCGCCTTGAAAGAGGCGGTGGTGAGGCCCCTGCTCAAGAAGCCTTCACTGGACCCAACGGAACTAGCTAATTACTGTCCAGTCTCCAACCTTCCCTTTTTGGCGAAGGTTGTTGAGAATGTGGTGGCGCAGCAATTTCCGCGACACCTCGACGAATCCGAATATCTAGACTCACGCCAGTCCGGTTTCCGACCCGGGCACAGCACGGAGACAGCCTTGGTCGCGTTGGTTGATGATCTCTGGAGGGCCAGAGATAGAGGTTGTTCCTCTATCCTGGTCCTATTAGACCTCTCAGCGGCTTTTGATACCATCGACCATGGTATCCTATTGCGCCGGCTGGGGGGGATGGGAGTCGGAGGCACCGTTCTACGGTGGTTCGGCTCCTACCTCTCTGACCGGACGCAATGTGTGTTGACAGGGGGGCAGAGGTCGACCCTGAGGCCACTCTCTTGTGGGGTGCCGCAGGGGTCGGTCCTCTCGCCCCTCCTGTTCAACGCATATGTGAAGCCGCTGGGGGAGATCATCCGTGGTTTTGGGGTTGAATACCATCTGTACGCTGATGATACGCAGCTGTACATCTCAACCCCAAACCACCCCAACGAGGCTGTCGAAGTGATGTCCCGGTGTTTGGAAGCCGTCGGGGTCTGGATGGGGGACAACAGACTCAAACTCAACCCCTCCAAGACTGAGTGGCTGTGGCTACCGGCACCCCGGTTCAGCCAGCTAACTCCATCGCTGGCCATAGGGGGTGAACAACTCCCCCCTGTGGAGCAGGCGTGCAATTTGGGCGTCCTCCTAGATGCCCGGCTGTCTATGGATGACCATGTGGCAGCCGTGGCAAGGGGGGCGTTCCACCAGGTTCGCCTGGTGCGTCAATTGCGCCCCCTACTGGACCGGGATGCCCTACGCACAGTCACTCATGCGCTGGTGACGTCTCGCCTGGACTACTGCAATGCCCTCTACATGGGGCTTCCCTTGGGACGCATCCGAAGACTACAGCTAGTCCAGAACGCAGCCTCGCGGGTGATTATGGGGAGCTCAAGATACTCCCACGTGACACCTCTCCTGCGCGAGCTGCACTGGCTACCTGTGGTTTTTCGGGTGCGTTTCAAGGTATTGATTACCATCTTTAAAGCGCTCCATGGCACAGGACCCAGTTACCTGCGGGATTGTATCCTCCCGCACACATCCCTACGACCAATCCGCTCTCACAGGGAGGGACTACTACTGGTGCCGTCCACTAGGCAGTGCCAGCGGGCGACGCCTAGGGCTAGGACCTTCTCTGTGATGGGCCCAACCCTCTGGAATGACCTCCCCCCCGACATTAGAACTACCACTGACTTCCGTTCCTTCCGTCAAAAATTAAAGACTCACCTGTTTCGATTAGCTGGCCTGGCACATTCTTAGTTTTTACCTCCCGGTGGATATATTTTAATGGGTAATTTTGGGTAATATTTTAACTCCTGGGTTATTAGAGTTTTTAATGTACTATATTTATTATTCTATATACAGTCTTGCAACCTCCTCCACCTATGTATTTAATTATTTAACTGTTTTATGTATGTATTTTATAACGCATTTTAGTGACTGTACACCGCCCCGAGTCCCTTTCGGGAGAGGGGGCGGTCTATAAATACGAATAATAAATAAATAAATAAATAAGAAACTATGTATGGGAACTTTGGACTTGTTGTTTTCTGACCACCTGTAAAGGCTGAGCTAAGATGGCCACTTCCTCCTTCTTCTTTGTCTTTATGAATGAAATTCCTCCTTTGGAAGATTTTATGGCTCTGAACTAGTCTCCACCCCAGAGATCTCCAGGAGCCTCTCTAAATACGCTTTTCCCTTGGATTTGGAATATTTTGATTTACCTGTTTGATCTAGTCCTGTATTAGAAGACTTATTCTCC
This sequence comes from Natrix helvetica, assembly GCF_964273705.1. Lineage (NCBI taxonomy): Eukaryota > Metazoa > Chordata > Lepidosauria > Squamata > Natricidae > Natrix > Natrix helvetica. Next base: position 28,442,510 of record NC_138555.1, read on the forward strand.
CTTGGATTTGCCTGCCTTGTGATCTCTACCAGCTGTGCTCTCTCACAGACGCCATTTCTCTGCACAGATTAATAACTATCTCTGAACTTTATGATGTGTCCAAAGAAATTACCGCCTGGCAAGGCCTCATCGGTTGAACTCTCCCGGTTCAACCAGTACATCCCATCTCTGGCCATCGGGGACGAGCAATTAGCCCCAGTGGAACGGGCGCGCAATTTGGGCGTCCTCCTAGATGCCCGGCTGGCTATGGATGATCATGTGGCAGCCGTGGCGAGGGGGGCATTCCACCAGGTTCGCCTGGTGCGCCAATTGCGACCCCTTTTGGACCAGGATGCCCTGCGCACAGTCACTCACGCGCTGGTGACGTCCCGCCTGGACTACTGCAATGCTCTCTACATGGGGCTCCCCTTGAGGTGCGCCCGGAGATTGCAGTTGGTCCAGAATGCAGCCGCGCCGGCAATTATGGGGAGAACGAGGTTCTCCCATATAACACCTCTCCTGCGCGAGCTGCACTGGCTTCCTGTGGCCTTCCGGGTGCGCTTCAAGGTGTTAGTCACCATCTTTAAAGCGCTCCATGGCACAGGGCCTAGTTACCTGCGGGATCGCGTTCTGCCCCACACATCCCTGCGACCTATTCGCTCGCACAGAGAGGGACTTCTCCGGGTGCCGTCCTCCAGAGAGTGTCAGAGGGCAGCGCCCAGGAATAGGGCCTTCTCTGTGATGGGCCCTACCCTTTGGAATGACCTCCCCCCAGACATTAGGACAACAACTGATCTTCGCTCCTTCCGTATGAAACCCACCTGTTCCGACTAGCCAGCCTGGCTTAATTTAGAGCTTCTCCACCTCTTGGGCATTTTTAATTGTTAATTTTAATTTTTAAACTTTAACTATCATTGGGGTTTTAATTGTTTTAAAGTATTGTAATTTATTTATTTATTGTTTCACCTCCTCCATGTTGTATTGTTGTGACCGTTGCTAGTGTACGTCGCCCCGAGTCCCTTGGGGGAGAGGGGGCGACTAAGAAGTCAAATTAATAAATAAAATAAATAAAATCGGCCCCGACATCTTCTACGTCTAGTCCAATTACTCAGCAGTCACAACTGGGGTCATTTCTACAACCTAAAGCCCCTGAAGAGAGTACAAAGGACTTATCTATTCACCAGATGCTTCAGTCTATCTTAAAGGGACAGGACGAAATGAAAAAACAACTGAAAGACTTAAATGATCAGCTCAGAGAAACGAAACAACAAGCCACACGGAATGAACAGAGAATAGATGTACTGGAGGAGGGTGCGGTCGGGATGAGGGACGAGGTTAAGACAATCCAGAGGGGAAATGTAGAATTTGAAAACCACATGATAAAAATGGAATTTGAAAGGATGTCTTTTTTCCTTAGGTTCCAAAATTTGCCAGAAGTTGAGAACAAAGATCTTAAGGAGATTATGACCACAATACTAGCGGAATACATTAATAGAGATAAACAACAGCTGTGGTGGGATATAGACTTGATTTATAGGATTAATTCAGCATATGCAAGAACACACAATGTTCCAAGGGAAGTTCATGTTAAATTTCTTAGAAATACTACAAGAGATGAGGTTCTAGGAACTCAAAGGGGAGGACCACTAAAATATAAAGAAAAATAAATAACCATTTTTATACAGATTCCAAAGAAAGTAAGAGATAAGAGGAAGAAATATTCCTCTTTAGCAAAAAAATATATATATAATAAAGGGGTCTGGTTCAGGTGGTTATTACCAGAAGGCATGTTGATTTTCTGGGACGGCAGCAGAATTAGAATCAACACAGTTGTGGAGGCGGAGGCTTTCACTAAAAAACATAGTGCCCTCCTAGATGAAATGGGGGATGATACACAAGAGACAAGGGAGGGAGGGGCTGAGGCTCTGCCAATGGACGGGGGGGAGGATGCAACAACTAGAAAACTCAGATCACAAAAGTGACTTGAAACATTATTGCAATTGTTGTTATAAGGTACCTTTACGGAAGTGATACAAAAAAATGATTGAAATATACTGATGACTTAGTGTTAAACTCAAAACTGCTAATTTCTAATCAAATGTTGATGTATTTCTATTCTTGTCTGTAAAAGTTGTGAGACTTGGGGGGACTGCTCTCCCCCGCACGATGTAGCTGTCAAAATTTATTATACCCTTTTTAACCCTTTTCCCCTGAAAAAATTTGTAAAAACCAATAAAACTTGTTTAAAAAAAAAGAAATAACATTTAGGGAGATTCCAGAACTGTGAGGTTAACTGAGGAGGAATAGGCTGGGTCAATGTGAGGCTTAACGAGAAAGTGCTGGCGTCAGTCTCAAGATGCTGACATAAGGGGATTGATTATTCTGTTATGATCTTATTATCTCCTTGTATGGTGGGAAGCAATTGGGGGATGTTCCATTAAGGGGGATTTTGGCTGGAAACTGGTTGACTAGTTGCCAAAGGCATTGTGTAACATGTGTTGTATAATACGACTTTATGTAACACGGACATTAAAGGAAGTGGACTATCACCACAAAACTGTATTTAAACTCTGTATCTAAAGCTGTTAGACATTCTCTTTCTATATTTCATGATTGAGAATCCTTTTGCAAAAGCTTATCTTAAATAAATATGCTTTTATTGTTTATGGTTTCCTTGCTCTTTGTTCCTTGATGAGATAGAGATTTATTTTTCTCACAGTAGGGAAGGGAACAAGGGGATCAGCTTAATTCTAACTAACTAAGAGGAAACGATAGAAGGTGTTGAAGCTACAGGAACCTTGGGGGCAAGTGATCATGCAATATTGGAATTGAACATTATGCAAGCACAAGCAATAGAAAAAGTCGAACTAGAGTGTTGGATTTTAAGACAGCTGATTTCAATACACTTAGACAGAGCTTGGGAAGGATTCCATGGATGAGAATCCTCAAGGGGAAAACAACTCAAGAAGCTTGGGAAATTTTGAAAAGTGAGATGATAAAAGCCCAGTCTAGCACAACACCAATGAAGATGAAAAATAACAGCTATCAAAATAAACCAGCATGGCTGCATAAAGAACTCTCTGACAAATTGAAAGACAAAAAGGACAAGTATAAAAAGTGGAAAGAGGGAAAATAACTAAGGCAGAATATCAGCAAACAGCCCAAGCCTGTAAAGATGAAGTGAGGAAAGCTAAGGCTCACAATGAAGGAAGGCTTGCAACAAAAGCAAAAAAATAACAAAAAAGCTTCTTCCAACATGTCAAAAACAAGAAAAAAGCCAAGGAAACAATAGGTCCATTGCTGGGAGAAAGTGGCAAAAAAGGTGTCAAGCAACAGTGAACACCTAGAAGCCAACAAAGTAATAACCAAAAGCCAACATGGGTTTGTCAAAAACAGATCATGCCAGACTAATTTTATTGCATTCTGTGACAAACTGACAAAATTAGTGGACCAGAGGAATGCTGTCGATATAATTTACTTGGACTTTAGTAAGGCATTTGATAAAGTAGACCATAACCTACTACTAGATAAAGTAGAAAAATGTGGGTTAGACAGCATCACTACCAGATGGATTCGTAACTGGCTGACCAACCGCATTCAACGTGTAGTCCTCAATGAAACTGCATCTACGTGGAGGGAAGTATGCAGTGGAGTACCCCAAGGCTCTGTTTTAGGCCCAGTACTCTTCAACATCTTCATCAATGATTTGGATGAGGGAATAAATGGGGAACTCATCAAATTTGCAGATGACACCAAGCTGGCAGGAATAGCCAACACTCCAAAAGATAGGCTTAAGATACAGAAGAATCTTGACAGACTTGAACATTGGGTGCTATCTAACAAAATGAAATTCAATGGTGAAAAAAGTAAGGTTCTACATTTACGCAAGAAAAAGAAAATGCACAGGTACAGTATAGGTGATACCTTGCTCAATAGTAGTAACTGTGAAAGGGATCTTGGAGTCCTAGTGGACAACCATTTAAATATGAGCCAGCAGTGTGCAGCAGCTGCCAAAAAAGCCAACACAGTTCTAGGCTGCATAAACAGAGGGATAGAATCAAGATCACGTGAAGTGTTAATACCACTTTATAATGTCTTGGTAAGGCCACACTTGGAATACTGCATTCAGTTTTGGTCGCCATGATGTAGAAAAGATGTGGAGACTCTAGAAAGAGCAACAAAGATGATTAGGGAAATGGAGGCTAAAACATATGAGGAATGGTTGCAGGAACTGGGTATGTCTAGTTTAGTGAAAAGGAGGACTAGGGGTAACCTGATAGCAGTGTTCCATTATCTCAGGGGTTGCTACAAAGAAGAGGGAGTCAAACTATTCTCCAAAGCACCTGAGGGTAGAACAAGAAGCAATGGGAGGAAACTAATCAAGGAGAGAAGCAACTTAGAACTAAGGAGAAATTTCCTGACAGAACAATTAATCAGTGGAACAACTTGCCTCCAGAAGTTGTGAATACTACAACACTGGAAGTTTTAAATAAGATGTTGGATAACCATTTGACTGAAGTGGTGTAGGGTTTCCTGCCTAGGCAGGGGATTGAACTAGAAGACCTCCAAGGTCTCTTCCAACCAGAGGTGGATTCCTGCCTGTTAGATATTAACATATATCGCGGCAAGTCTCCTCTCTGGTCCGCCGCTACGGCGGGAAACAGGTATCGCTCTGATTGGTCGAGAGGCGTACCCGATCCCTATAAAACGGGAACCCTCAGACCACAGAGCAAGCTGGATCACTACTACTACTAATAAAGAGCTGTTAAGTCACTACGTGTCCGGAGTCTGTTCTCTCGTTGCCCGAATCTAACATTGGCGACGAAGGTGGGATCGAGAGACAGATAGGACGAAGAAGCTACCTCCAGAATCCCAGGATTTGATCCAGCCCAGGAATTCGGCAGAAATTCCGGCAGCCATCTCAGACCATCGCAGCGCGGCAAATTCAACGCAGAGAAGATGGTGATGCACACTCCTCCCGCTCCGTTCGACCCGATGAACGACCAATGGGAGGCATACATGATTCGTTTCGAGTGCTTTCTCGAAGCGAACGAATACACGGGAATAACCGATTCCCGAAAGAAGAACATTTTCCTCAGCTACTGTGGGCGAGAAGTTTTCAACACGGCCAGGGACCTCTCCGAGCCTACTCCGATACAAGCGGTATCATGGGCGGCGCTACAACAGACTGCAAACTCATTACACGCCAAAACCTTCCCGCCACGTTTGCCGCCAGGAATTCAACACGCGGAACCAGAAGGCGGGAGAATCAATCAACCAATATGTTGCAGCCCTACATAAAGCAGCAACTCACTGCGAGTTCAGGGATCTGGACGAGCATATCCTGGCAAGACTTGTTTGTGGGTTAAGGGACATTTCGCTACAAAAAAGGCTGTTGGCGAACCCAAACTTAACCCTACAAATAGCACTAAACGAAGCAAGGGCGTCCAAATCAGCGGAAAGATCATCGGAAACCATACAACGCGGGTTCAACATCAGCCAGCCAGCACCCAGACACGCCAGAGTCCATCACGAGGACACCAATCCAGACTACGAGGATCCCGAGTTCGAGGAAAGTCACCTGATGCGGAGCAGTCACATGAGGCCTGGGGGGAGATCCGGATTCTGTTTGCCACCCTGCGCAAGCTGCGGAGGGAACCACCCCCGGTCTACCTGTCGGTTCAGGAACGTTGTTTGTTCGCACTGCGACAAACTTGGGCACATCGCACGAGTGTGCCGGAGCAAAGTCCCTGCCTCCTCACGGCAGCCTCCAATGTACCGCCAACAGAAGTCCAACCCAGGGACTTGGCGAAATCAAAAAGGGCGCCCAGAGAGAAACACACGAGAGTTTACCCAGAGAGACAATTCCCATAGAGCTGAAAGGGCGTATTCCCAGAGAGATTACACACAAAGAGCTGAGAGAGCGTTCTACCAGGACGCTCAACGAGAGTATTGCCAGGATACCGATGCAGAGATAGAGTTGACCCAGAGAGAGGAATTGCGAACCTATCTCACCACAATAAGTCAGGTCCGCACCAAGCGGCCCAAAAAGCTGAAAGTCACAGTCCTCCTGGAGGGCTCTCCTTGCGAGCTGGAAGTTGACACAGGATCGTCCCTGACGATCATTTCATGGGCCTCCATGAAAAAGGCTATCCCTAGCCTCAAAAAGAGCCAATTACGTGCACCAGACATCCTGCTACGAGACTACCAGGGGAACCGAGTCCCCATCGTGGGCCAAGGCACGTTCCAAATTCGTTTCAAGGACATCGTAGCCCAGCTGCCCGTGACCATCGCCAGCGCGCCGTTACAGAACCTTCTAGGACTAGATTGGTTTGAAGCCTTGGGGTTAGAAGTCACCGGGATCAACGCCGTGGAGAACAGCAGCGCTGAACAGATTTTTAAGGAGTTCGAGGACGTGTTCAGCCCCGGTCTTGGTAAGTATGTGGGTAAACCTATCTCATTCAATTTAGACCCCAAAGTGGCGCCAATCCGACTTAAACCGAGACGAGTGCCTTTTGCACTCCGCCCAAAAATAGATAAGGAAATCGACAAGTTAGTAGAGCAAGGAATCCTTGAGCCGGTGGATCACGCGCGCTGGGAAACTCCCATTGTGACCCCAGTTAAACCAGACGGGTCAGTCCGCATCTGCGCGGACTATAAATGCACAATTAATGTTGCGCTACAACAAAGCGCATATCCTGTGCCAGTAGTCCAACACTTATTGCACTCGTTGGGGCCAGGAAAGATATTTGCTAAACTAGACATGGCACAAGCTTACCAGCAATTGCCTGTGGATAGCGCCACAGCGGAGGCCCAAACTATAGTGACGCACAGAGGAGCATTCAAATGCAACCGGCTACAATTCGGTGTAAGTATTGCTCCAGGTCTGTTCCAGAGCGTCATGGAACGGCTTTTGCAAGGGATACCGGGAGTCGTCCCCTATTTCAACGACATCTTGGTGTCCGCTGCAAACGAGGAGCAACTATTAAAAAGAGTCAGATCTGTTTTGGCCAGAATCAGAGAGAAGGGTCTCCGCCTCAAAAAAGAGAAATGCCAAATTAACGTGCCTAGTGTAGAATTCCTGGGATATAGAATTGATGGTCAGGGAATACACCCCACTTCAAAGAAAATTAAGGCGATCCAGGACGCCCCCACACCACGAAATCAGACCGAGTTGCAGGCCTTCCTCGGACTACTTAATTTCTACAGCGTTTTCCTGAAACAGAAGGCGACCGTTGCTGAACCACTACACCGACTACTCCAAAGGAACGCAACATGGAGATGGGGACGATCCGAAGCAGCAGTTTTTGCCGCAGTAAAGCGCCTGCTCACCACCGACTCGCTGCTAGTGCAATACAGCCAAACGCTACCACTGGTATTGACCTGTGATGCATCCCCATTCGGCGTCGGCGCAGTCCTCAGCCACAGGATGCCCAACGGGAACGAAGCACCCATAGCTTTTTACTCCAGGACTCTTTCATCAGCCGAGAGGAATTACAGCCAGATGGACAGGGAAGCGTTAGCTGCTGTGGCTGGAGTAAAACGTTTCCACGAATACCTCTACGGCCGCGATTTCGAACTGATTACTGATCATAAACCGCTGTTGGGACTTTTGGCAGGAAACCGCCCCACACCAGTCTCCCTTTCTCCATGCATGACCAGGTGGACTGTTTTCCTGGCCGCGTACTCATACAAGCTGATACATCGACCGGGCTCCACTCTAGGACATGCAGACGCACTCAGCCGTTGCCCACTTCCGGATCTCTTGCCAGACCCCACTCCCGAGGTACCGGTGCTGCTAATTGACTGTTTGGACTCAGGACCGGTTTCTTCCTGCGACGTTGCCAGATTCTCTGCTAGGGACAATATAATAAAGCAAGTTCAAACCTGGGTTTGGAGGGGGTGGCCGAAGGGAAACGTGGGCCCGGAATTCAAACTATTTTGGGCAAAACGGGATGAACTTTCAGCGTTGCAAGGTTGTTTATTGTGGGGGGATCGAGTTGTTATTCCTTATGCGTTACGTAGAAATGTATTAGAAGCGTTACATGTGGGACATCCGGGGATCGTTAGAATGAAGGCGTTAGCAAGAAGTTACGTTTGGTGGCCAAACATGGACAAAGAGATAGAGGAATGGGTGGCCACTTGTGATCCATGCCAGGAATCGAGACCAGCACCCCCGGAAGCACCCGCTACAGAATGGGAGAAGCCGAAAGCACCCTGGTCGCGAATACACATCGATTTCGCAGGGCCAGTCCAAGGTCAGACTTTCCTTATAGTTGTGGATGCATACTCCAAATGGCTAGAAGTAGTCCTAATGACTTCAACCACGGCAGAGGCAGTCATTAAGGTACTACGGCGACTTTTCGCCACTCATGGCCTGCCCGACCTCCTGGTCTCCGATAACGGGCCCCAGTTCACGGCCATGCAATTTGAAACGTACTTAGCAGGTCAGGGAATTCGGCATGCCCTCGTCGCGCCATTCCATCCGGCGTCAAACGGACAGGCGGAGAGAATGGTGCGATCCGCAAAAGAGGCCCTCGCTAGGATGGGTCCAGGTGATTGGCAAACACGCATTGACCATTACCTCCTAATTCAGCATATTACCCCCAGCGCAACGACGGGTAGGAGCCCCGCTGAACTTCTCATGGGCCGCCGTCTACGGTCTCACCTGGACCGTCTTCACCCAAATTACTCTGCCACATCGCCCCCAGACTCCACAAGCAAAATTCGGAATTTTAGCATAGGGGATTCAGTATACGCCCACAACTATGCAGGGGGAACATTGTGGATGCCGGCAAGGGTCATTGGCATCACGGGTCCACGATCATATCTGCTAGAGCTTGAAGATGGACGGAATTGGAAACGAGCGCTGGGCAAGCAGGCAGGAAGGCCTTGGGGTTGGGGGGGTGAGCCCAAATTGCACCCCAATGCAAGCATCTCTCAGCCATTGTGTGCAAGGAAAAATCCTGCACAGTAAAGAAACATTTCTTGTGAGTGCAAGGCAATTAACAGCTTATTGCATTCTTGGGAAGTTTTTCTTTTCTGTGCAAGCATTTTCCCTGCACACAATGGCTGAGAGACGCTCACAATGGGATGCAATTTGGGGGGGGGGGCAGGTGGGGTAGGGGATGGGGTGAGCTGGGCTGCGAGAAGTGCATCTTACCGGAGACTGGTGGCTCCAGATCTTGCGGCTTGAAAACCTGTGAGGTTGCTTTGGGAGGGGGCAGATGGGCAGCATCCCCCCCCCTCCCTGGGCGCCTGCAGCCTCAGAGCCTGCAGCCTTGGAGCAAGCTTTTGCACAGTAAAAAAAAATCTTCTCACATGTTTGAAAAGTTCTTAATTGCCTTTACTGTGCAAGTTGCTGCAGGCTCCGAGGCTGCAGGTGCACAGGGAGGGGGGGGGATGCTGCCCATCTGCCTTCCCCCTCCAGAAGCAACCGGGCAGGCCCTGAGACGGTCAGCAGCCCGCGTGCTGCCACCATGTGACCGCTCTGGGGCGCAGCACCCGCCTGGGCGCAGCTGCAGCTGGCAACAGGACACGAAGGAGCGGCCATCCAGCAGAGCCGGGACTATCCCGAGATCGGTAGGGTGGCAGGGAGGTTGTGCGGGGCTAGAGGCAGCAGGGAGACGGGAGACGGGTGCCGAGGCTGCCCTGGGTACCTGCAACGGGACGCTGCACCTTCTGGGCGGCTGCTCCTTCGCGTCCCATTGCCAGCTGCAGTTGGCTTTCTTCTGGCGATCCTTCCTCTCCGGGGCAGAAGGTCTCTCCCAGCCAGGAAGGATCACCAGGGGAAAACCAATTGCACTGGCAACAGGACGTGGCAGCTCCTTCGTCCCTAACTGTGGTGGTTGGTGTGGGTAATTGTCCCTGCGCAGCCGCTGTAGGTTCGCCGGAACTGTTTCCGCTCATCCGCCGTAGCAAGCACACACGAAAGCAGGGATCATGGCCTGGCATTGCCCTGGCAGCGGTGGAGGGGAAGGGACGCTGTGGGGCTCTAGAGGCCCTGGTTGCCCCGCCATGGAGGACGAACTTTACCTGGAGAACATTGACGAGTTTGTCATGGACCAGAACCGAGTCATGAGTGCGGGGTGGGGGGAAATCGGTGTGTGTGTGTTTCATGGTCACTAAAAAGCTTTATTGTTATTATAAACAAAAAAATTTAAAAAAAGGATTGTTGAAATGCATTTAGTTGCTTTCCTGCGGCCCTTTTAGGCCCCCAACTAGAATCCTGCATCCTTCCGCCAACGTGCTCTACTCCAAATCCCATCATCCGCAACAGGTGAATAGGGATTGTGGTCTTCTGTTCTGTAAGGGACTGCAAACATCCCATAATATCCTTGGTCTTTGAGCCTTCATCTCCCCCTCCAAGGGTGAAAAGGGGGGGTGTCCTCTTGACATTTTAGGGAGGTAGGGCTGAGTCTGGTTATACATCTCTTTATCCCCCCCCACCCCCCCAATCCACAGGAGCCCTGAAGTCTGGATTCCCCTCTTGCATTAAGGAAAATAATGGTAAGTGATAATAAATGTATTTCTCTCTGTGCGTGTGTGTGTGTATGTTTGTATAGTAAATGACACAAAGAATGGGATGACTTCTCCAGAAAAGAAAGATATAAACTATACAATTGTACATGTGTGTGTATAAACAAATACTATATGTATTAGTATTAGTATTGTATGGTGTATGGTATGGTATGGTAATAGTAATAGTATAGTATATTGTATAGTGCATAGTATAGTAGAGTGTATAGTGTATAGTGTATAGTTTAGCATAGCATAGCATAGCATAGCATAGCATAGCATAACAGCCTTTATTATCATTGTACAAAATAAATACAACGAAATTGGTTTCAGCCTCACTGGTGCAATCCATGACAACAAATACAAACAACATAAATAGTATAAGGAATAATCCCAAAGCAAGTAATTAGGGGAAAAGAAAAAAGAAAAAGAAAAAACTAGTCATACATTTCCACGTGTATGTGGAGTGATTGTGGTTGTGTTTAAGAGTCTGACAGCCTCTGTGTGTGTGTGTGTGTGTGTATGAATTAGAAAGAAAGAGAAAGGAAGGAAGGAAGGATGTTACTATGTTATTATGCTTTTGCATATGTTTTTTCAATTACATCTTCTGGACTACAATATTTATAATTACCACATACAGTAACATGGTTGTTGACCATGATATCTGTTAATTCTGGGCCTGAAAACTAAATACCTACAAAGGGCACCAGATTGAAGAAGGTTCTTATACAGACAAATCATACTCTTATTAACAGAATAAGAACAGTTAACAAACTGAATGATAAAACTGTATAAAATGTTACTTACTCCACAATAGTGTCTCGATCTGCAATGTCTCCAAGAACCATGCGCTGTATGATGCTATTGTGTTCCTCCTCTGAAAGATTTTTATATGAAACCAAAGGAATATTGTATTTTGTTGCAGGTGATGGATCAACTCCTTGTAGCCAAGTGTGATTTTCAATTTCTTCTAAAGATGCCCTTCGTTTTGGGTCTCTTTGCAACATTTGTGTAATTAAACTAGCAAGAAAAATATTAGCATATATTAGCATCATTATATAAAGGTATATTTCTCCTATTATACAAATGGTTTTCATCCAACATGTAACTGACTTTATTTCATTTGTAGAATTCTGTCTATTCAGCATTATCTTACTGAGATACTAGAACACCACTTTTTTTAAAAAAAATTACCACACTAGTCTACAGTAGTGGCCAAAATTGTGGAAACATTTTGGGAAAAGTGTATTTTTGAGGTTTGATGGCAAACAGGGAGATCTTGGTCTCATCACTCCAAATAACACTGCCCCATTGTTCCTCTGTCCAGGTAACATGGGTTTTAGCCCAGTTTAGTCTTTTCAACCTTTGTTTAAGAGATAAAAGTCACTTTTTTGGTGGAATTCTAGATTTTAGGCCAAATTCCTACAGTCTGCGCCGAACAGTCCTTGCACTCAACTTCACATTGCATTGTGCCATTTCATCTTGTATACACCCAGATGATTTTCTTCTGTCACATAGGCACAGAGGAATAAGGAGGAGCTTCCGGAGCTATGGCGGCTTACCCTTGAGCTCTGCAGGCGTGTGGGGCTTGCCTGCATGAATAGGGATGCTACTGGGTCCCCTGCGTTAGCTGGAAGGACCGGGTCCTGGAGAGGGTCACCCTGGCTTTCCATCACGACCCCAACGGGTCCCCAGGGTGGCCTGGCGATCGGAAAACTCGGCCGAAAATGCGAGGGTGAGAGAGCCGGAGAGCAGGAGAGAGAGCCAGCGCCGGCTGCTGCTACGGCTGTTTCCGTCGCCTCAGCCTCCGCCTCCACTGTTGAGATGCCGGGCGTGGATGGCGTGGGGCGGCGTGGGACGGCGGGGCAAAGCTGGGACAAAAGCGGTTGGCGTGTGTGTGGCATATGGTGTGTGTGCGAACGTGCGGAGCGGCTGGGCGTAGTAGGAGCGATGCAAGCCATTTTCAGTGCTGGTTGGGCCAGGAGAGGCCGTGGAGCCGGGCGCTGGGAGCCCTGGAGGCCTGACGAAGGGCCGAAGCGCCAAAACGCTGGCGTGAGGATTGGAGGCTGGCTGAGGCGTCGGAGGCATTGGAGGTTGGTGAAATGGCCCTGGGGCTGGAGCAGCGCGACTCGGCGATTTGTGGTGCTGGACATATTGGGATACACAGGGAGAGGCAATGGCTGCTGCTGGAGCGAAGGAGAGGGGAGGAGCGAAGGTAGCAGCCCTTTATCTTCATCATTGACCATTAGCCCTGTTACTATCCCTGGTTTACCATCTATCGATCATCTGCTTTTATTGTCTCCCTACTGTTTTTCTACTGCCCACCCATCCTTTGACCATCTTTTGACCATCCTTTGACCATCTATAGACCATTTACAGACTGATGGACTGGTCTGCTACACCCATTATCCCCACCGAGGACTTATGGCCTTTTATCATCAGTATCCAGGCCCTGGCTCCCTATATCCCTCTGCATTTCCCTTTCTCCTGGACTCAGTGCTGTATGCAGCACCTATTTTAACATCTTTGTAAAGTAATTTTAATATCTGTAGCACCCTCAATTCGATCTGAGGCCCTGCTGAACCATGGTTTACTTTTACTCTAGGGTAGACCTGATTTTATTGCGGGAGTCCCCCCTCTCGCAAATATGGCCCTCTGCCCTTTCAAGGGCCCACCTTGATGACGGATGTATTAATCCAGAGAGGTGGAAGAAGAGGAGGCTCCGGGGGTTTTTGTGTAAATGTTTTTTAAATGTTTTAAAGGGATCCAGGGTGGGGGGTGGGCCTAGCCAGACCAGGAATAGGAGTAGAGCCAGGCGAACAGGTGGGGCTGAGGAGGAAGGGAGCGGAGCGGGGGAGGGGAGTCAGTATAACGTTCCTTTAGAGGGTTCCTATATTCCAACGGTCGCAGGAAGGGGTGGATGCGAGGACAGAAGAAGATCCTGCAGTCGGTTGGGAGACCGGGGGCGTTGGTTACGCCCGGTCGTTTGTACCAACCCCCGCATCCTAGGTGGTCAGGGTTTACAGAGCCGAGGCATGAGACTGATGTTATGTAACACAAGGTCCGTTGTTAATAAGGCCCCCCTCATCCATGACCTGGTTTCTGAGGGGGAGCCGGACCTTGCAGGGATCACGGAAACCTGGTTGGGCCACGAGGGGGGTGTGCCCCTCGTGGAAATGTGCCCACCAGGATACCGTGTATTCCATCAGCCTCGTGCCCGGGGTAGGGGTGGTGGGGTAGCGGTCATTATACGGGAAGTCCTGGCACCGAGAGAATTCATCGTACCTCAGATATCCGGATGTGAGACTCTAGGTGTGAGATGGGGCCCAGGGAGTCAGTTGGGCCTGCTGATTGCATACTTGGCTCCTCGCTATGCTTCAGCGGCCCTGCCAGAGCTCCTCGAGGTGATTGCGGAGGTGGCAGTTGAGACCCCTAGACTATTAGTCATGGGGGACTTCAACTTGCCATCGACGGGTGAATCATCCGAGGTTGCTCAGGAGTTCATGGCTTCCATGACAGCCTTGGACCTGACCCAAATAATTCAGGGCCCCACACACGAGGGAGGACACATGCTGGACCTTGTTTTTATCTCTGGTCGATGGAAGAGTGATCTGGGAATAGGGGATCAGGTGATCACTCCCCTGTCATGGTCAGATCACTCGCTTCTCCGGCTGGACTTCCCTGACGCCACCCCCCATCGCGGGGAGGCAGAACCAGAGGATCTTAGATGGTTCCGCCCCAGGCGACTGATGGAACCAGATAGGTTCCAGACGGAGCTTGGGCCACCTCCTGTTGCCCTGACCCACTCCCGGACGGAGGACCTGGTGGCTGCATGGAACAGTGCAGCGGCCGGGGCCTTGGACCGGGTAGCGCCCTTGCGGCCTCTCCGGTGGCAGCGAACCACCCTGGCCCCTTGGTTTTCCGAGGAGCTGAGGGTGATGAAGCGCCACAAGAGACGCCTAGAGAGCAGATGGAGATCCTCTCGTGCCGAATCTGACCGAACACAGGTAAGAGCCCATTTACGGACCTACCTTGTGGCACTAAGGGTGGCTAAACGTCGATATTATGCCACCCTTATTGCATCTGCAGAAAACCGCCCTGCCGCCCTGTTCCGGGTGACCCGCTCCCTCCTCTCACAGAGGTCGCGGGAAGCCCCTTTACAGGGGAGGGCAGAGGAATTTGGGGAATATCTGCAGGACAAAATCGCTCAGATCCGGAGCGAATGGGTCCCCTTCAGTGATCGTGAGGAGACACCGGAGGCGAGTCTTGAGGTACCTATCTGGGAGGAGTTTGACTCTGTTGCCGCCGAGGATATGGACAGGCTACGCGGGCGACTGCGGGCCACCACATCTTTATTGGACCCGTGCTTGTACTGGCAACCTGGGAGGTTACACGTGACTGGCTCCTGGGTCTGGTGAACGCCTCGCTGGAGGAGGGGTTCCTGCCAACCGCCTTGAAAGAGGCGGTGGTGAGGCCCCTACTTAAGAGGCCTTCCCTAAACCCAGTTGAGTTAGCCAATTATCGTCCTGTCTCCAACCTTCCCTTCTTAGCGAAGGTTGTTGAGAGTGTGGTGGCGCGGCAGTTCCCTCGACACCTGGAGGAAATTACTTATCTAGACCCGCGCCAGTCCGGTTTCCGACCGGGTCACAGCACAGAGACGGCTTTGGTCGCGTTGGTGGATGATCTCTGGAGGGCGAAAGATGGGGGCTGTTCCTCCATCTTAGTCCTGTTAGACCTCTCAGCGGCTTTCAATACCATCGACCATGGTATCCTATTGCGTCGTCTGGAGGGGATGGGGGTGAGGGGCACCGTTTTGCGGTGGTTCTCCTCCTTCCTCTCCGGTCGGACGCAATGTGTGTTGGCGGGAGAGCAGAGATCGACCCTGAGGCCGCTCACGTGTGGAGTGCCACAGGGGTCGGTCCTCTCCCCTCTCCTGTTCAACACATACATGAAACCGCTGGGCGAGATCATTCGAGGATTCGGGGTTGAGTGCCATCTGTATGCAGATGACACTCAGTTGTACATTTCTACCCCGAACCACCCCAACGAAGCCGTCGAGGTGATGTCCCGGTGTCTGGAAGCCGTGCGGGTCTGGATGGGCGACAACAGACTCAAACTCAACCCTTCCAAGACGGAGTGGCTGTGGCTACCGGCGCCCCGCTTTAGCCAATGTGTTCCATCTCTGGCCATTGGGGGGGAACAACTGCCCCCAGTGGATAGGGTACGCAATTTGGGCGTCCTCCTAGATTCCCGGCTGTCGCTAGATGATCATGTGACGGCCGTGGCTAGGGGGGCGTTCCACCAGGTTCGCCTGATGCGCCAATTGCGTCCCTTACTGGAGCGGGACGCCCTTTGCACAGTCACTCATGCCCTAGTGACTTCTCGCCTTGATTACTGTAACGCTCTCTACATGGGGCTCCCCTTGAGATGCACCCGAAGGCTCCAGCTGGTCCAGAATGCAGCCGCGCGGGTTATTATGGGGAGTACTAGGTACTCCCATGTAACACCTTTCCTGCGCGAGCTGCACTGGCTACCTGTGGCCTTTCGGGTGCGTTTCAAGGTGTTGATCGTCATCTTCAAAGCGCTCCATGGCTCGGGACCTAGTTATTTGCGGGATCGCATTCTACCCCATACATCCCTGCGACCAATCCGCTCTCACAGAGAGGGCCTCCTCCGGGTACCATCCGCTAAACAGTGCGGGCGGGCGGTGCCTAGGAGTAGGGCCTTCTCTGTGATGGGCCCAACCCTCTGGAACGACCTCCCCCCCGATATTAGAACCACCTCTGATCTCCGCTCCTTCCGCAAGAAAATCAAGACCCACCTGTTTCGAGTAGCTGGTCTGGCCTAATTATAATTATAATCGTAACTGTATTTAACATCTATTACAAACCTTCCTGGATGGCTTTTTAAATTTTATATTGGGGTTTTAAACGGGTTTTAAAATTGTTTTTTAAGTATTTAAATTGGTTTTGGGATTTTATATACAGACAGTGTGTGTGCGTTGTTTCTGCTCTATGTCTTATGTTATTTTCTGTTGTTTTGATTATGAATGGTCTGTACACCGCCCCGAGTCCCTACGGGGAGAGGGGGCGGTCTATAAATTAAATAAACTAAACTAAACTAACTAAACAGTCTCTTAATTCTTCTATCATCACTTGCTGTTGTGGTTTTGTAGTGACTGAGTCTCCTTATATCTCTTCAAAAACTTAGAAATGCCACCTTTGGTTAAGTTTCCACCAATTTTTCTTCTAATTTCTTTATAACTGTAGCCTTGTTCACTTAATAATACTATTTTACATGCTTTCTGGGCAATCAGTCAACTCTTTGCACCATTACTTTAATTTTATTACGTTTTACAAGCTCACTAAATGAAAGAACACAAAAAACACCAACCAACTTGATAGCCATAACATAACACACTGACAAATGTCCTCCTCTCAGCTTCAATACATGACATCAATAACTGAATCCTACTGTGATCTGATTGGCTCATTGCCAAAGCAAGATGACACCTGATTGGCTCTCTAAACACTCATGCTCATTGGCTACAATCAGATGAAGGAAAGCTACCTGATATCAAACTAAGCAAGTTGTGCTTCCTTTTTCTGGTTATTTGGCTATAACTTTTCATAGAATACAGATAATTGAACAAACTTTGTTGCATTACATTCTTGATTAAATTATCTTTCCATTGATATATAATTTTTTTGTACTACTGCAAAAAAGGGGCGTTATTAGCAAGCAAACCTCAATAATACACGTTTCCCAAAAGGTTTCCACAATTTTGGCCACTACTGTATATGAGATACTTCCCAGGTGCATCAACATGTAAATAAATTCAATTGAGATAAAGGATGTAAGTCACAGCAGATGGTAGAACCTATCTAACCTTATCTTTTATTTTGACAGGTAAAAAGAATCAGACTTGATAAGGGTTAAAACAGGTTAACAGAGGTGGAAGGGACCTTGTAGGTCATCTAGTCCAACCCACCACCCAAGCAGACCCTACACCATTTTTGACAGATCGCAGTCCAGTCTCTTCTTGAAAGCTTCCAGTGATGAAGCTCCCAAAACCTCTGGAGGCAAGCTGTTCCACTGGTTGATTGTTCTCACTGTCAGAAAATTTCTCCTTATTTCTAAGTTGAATCTCTCCTTGATCAGTTTCCATCCATTATTTCCTTGTTTGGCCTTCTGGTGCCTTGGAAAATAGCTTGACCCCTTCCTTTCTGTGGCAGCCCCTCAAATATTGGAACACTGCTATCATGTCTACCCTGGTCCTTCTCTTCACTAGACTAGCCATGCTCAGTTCTTGTAACTGTTCTTCATATGTTTTAGTCTCCAGCCCCCTAATCATTTTGGTTGCTGTTCTCTGCACTTTTTCTAGAGTCTCAACATTTTTTTTATAGTGTGGTGACCAAAACGGGATGCAGTATTAGAGGTGTGGTCTTACTAAGGCTTGATAGAGTGGTATTAGTACCTCACTTGATCTTGATTGTATCCTTCTGTTAATGCAATTTAGGATTGCATTGGCTTTTTTGACTGCCACCACACACTGCTGGCTCATATTTAATATTCAACAGAAGGCCGCCAGGAAACCCATTGCTATAAACTAAACTAGAAAGCATGTAAGCATTTTTTGTTTAATACTGTTTTGCTTTGTCCTTTAATACCTTCTAGAAAGCTTTAAATAAGTATAAAAGTAGCATGAAAACTGAAGAGCACAGCATAAAGTGAGGGTTTACATAAATGGAAGATCTACAACAGGGGTGTCAAACTCACGTTGGCACAGCAGTGTCACGCGACGTATCAGGACATTTTCCCCCTTCGCTAAACTGGGAGTGGGCATGGCCAGTGCATGATACATCTGGCCCGTGGGCCACGAGTTTGACAGCCCTGATCTACAACATACAGGTAGGTTCTGATCAGATTTATCTTTATAACATACATGCAAGCTGCACTGGTTGCTGGTTTGCTTCCAGGTCCAATTCAAGGTGTTGGCTATCACCTTTAAAGAGATGGGACCAGGTTATCTGAGGAAGCATCTGATCCCAATGGTATTGGCCCACCTCACTCGATCCAGCAGAAAGGGCATGTTGTGGGCCACATCAGTCAAAGAATTTCGGCTGGCCCCAGGGTCTAGGAGCACCTTTTCTGCCATGGCCTCCACTCTCTCGAATATCTTGCCACCTAAGGTGAGGTGTGCATCCACCCTTTTGGCCTTTCAGAAGGGCATTAAAACCTGGCTCTGCCAATTGTCTTGGGGTCCTGATGGGGGCGCTCCATGTTGAAGGTGGCTGATGGACTAACAGGGAAGATGACCCCACTGTACCAATCTTGCCTTTTGTTTCTTATCTTTGTACCTAATATTTGTAATATTTTATAGTTATGATTTTAATTGTAAGCCACATTTTACTATGATAGGATCTTGATCTGCAATATCTCCTAGAACCAGAATAATAGTGCTTGCAAACAAAGGGAAAATAAATAAAACCAGTAAAAAATTGTGCATAATTAGTAAATAGGCAAAATGATGTTCAAAAAACAAATGTGAATATTTTGAAGAATGAGGATAAATCATTTCATTCTTTAACATGTATTTTATTTGTATCCCACCTCTCCTCCAAGGAATTCAACGTGGTATATGAAACTCTCCCATTTTATCCTCACAGAAATTCTGAGGAGATAAATAAGGTTGAAAGAAAGGGTTTTTTAATGTGTTTTTCATTGTGGTGAAATGAAAATATTAACTGGGTTCCCTCAGTCTTCACCACTATACCTTACTGCCTAGTTATTAAATTGCTGGCATAATGTTTTTAATTTCAAGTCATTCTATAAAATAATTTACTTACTCTTTACATTCTTTGGATACCCGAGATGGTACTGTGTATTTACAATCCATTATCATGGTCAAAGTTTCACTATCATTTGCTTCTTGAAAAGGTGGTTGTCCACATACCAACATGTAAAGAATAACTCCCAGGCTCCATATATCTGGGTAAAAATAATGAATTTTAAACTTCAAGACAGTAAATATCTATTTACTATAACAATTAATTTGAACCGACATTTTAATTAGTCAGAAATTACAAGATCACAAATAACCAGATAATGGCTGGAATGATTTTTTATGTACTTCCTTGAAAGTGCTGTTTTAATTTTTATGTTTTGCACTCTTTGTTGTTATAGAGTTTTCAACATAAACCACCTTGAGTCTTTCTGATTTGGTGACCCTATCTGGTAGCTGCTGCTTCATTTTGATAAACTTCTTGTCAACTTTACCTGTACAGTGTTGTATTGCCTCCTCTTCTATGTTTTTATGTTTCTATGTTTGTAGTCTATTTTATCTATTTCACTTGACTGTACACCGCCCCGAGTCCCTTTGGGGAGAGGGGGCGGTATAAAAATCGAAATAAAAGGTAAAGGTAAACTTGTAAAAGCATTCCAGGCCTGCTTTCAAGTTGCCATAAGCAGGAGGAGGGGGAACTGATGGAGCTGCTCAGCTGCTTTGACCTAAAGCACATTCCACACATGCTTTTCTCCAGATTGTATCCCTGGTTACCGGAGCAAGCAGGAGGTGTGTGTTTTCTACAGTGCACGAACGTACTCCATTGGAGAGTGTGATTTGTGACACACTCAGGGACGAGGGAGGAAAGAGGGTCATAGGGGGACATAACTTACGTGAGGTCACATCTGACTTCGCTTGGGTAACTGCCGAAATGTTGCTCCTAATAAATGACTGGATTTCTTTTGAAACTTGGCTCGAGGCTCATAAATTAATTAGGGCTTCTTTTGGAAACCTGACAGAGAGTCAGATCTCCTTTTTAAAAATTACTGGGTTTTCTGAATCCTGGGCTGGCCAACTGCTCCCCGACGTCTGGGGGTCTTGGAGAGAAAATCAGGCAGCCATGGCAGAGGGAAGGCTATCCAAAGAGAGCCTGCTCCAGGTGACCGGAAGGGAGCAGAGATTTCCTCCTACCTAGCAATCCCAGGACCCAGCAGCCTGATTGAAACCATAGTGCAGCCTTCCCCAGACATCAAAGCTGAGATGCCTGCTCCAGCAGCCAAAGCAAGAAGGGATGAGTATTGGTGGAAGTTAACCCCTAAAGCAGCTGAGGTTGACTTCCCTTACCCCAATGCCCAGAAAAAGGGAAGGCCCCTGAGTCAGCTGGCAAGTCACTTCCGGTTTGCTCAGAGGGTCGTTTTGAGCGCTCCGAAGGCTTCAGAGACCTTCAGGAGACTTCCCTGAAGCCTTCGGAACACTCGAAACGACCCTCCGAGCAAACCACAAGTGACTTCTGTTTTGCTTGGAGGGTTGTTTTGAGCGCTCCGAAGGCTTCAGGGACCTTCAGGACGGTTCACTGTGAGATGGGCTATAACTTTGGTTCAGGCATAAAAGCCAAGCTGCAATATTAAAGGCCTGAAAAATTCTGGTCAAGGCCGAGGCTTCATTTCCTGCTTGTAAGAAATTGCTGAAATGACAAATGATTATTTTTATCTGTAGTAGGGCAGACTGACCCAGACGGGTGTATCCTGTTTGATAGTTTGTTCACTTCTCCTTTTCCCCCTTCAAACAGTATAACGTCGGCATAATTCATTAGATGCATGTAACCCCCTCCCTTTTTCCTTTCTGTCCCTTTCGGTAATCAGGAGTTGTACTAAGCACTTTCAGTTCCTTTTCAAGCCATATATGTCAAATGTAACACCCAGCAAATGTATACGTAATGTGGGGTATAAAACCCTGTTTATGCTAACTTTTCGGGGTCCAGACGTGTTGTTTTATATCCGTTTGGGCCTATGCATAATAAACTGTTTCCTACACTGAAGTGCTTGGCTTGGTCCTTCCCTCTTCCTACATCAGATGGCGAGCCAGCCAGGAGGACAGGCTGAGGTAATATTTTACTGAGGGCCGTTCAACCCCTCGGGCCCTTGGGGCAGCCGCTCCTGGACATCCTGCATAAATTCCTAATCCGTACAACCCTTCCCAAGTTTTTGTGGGAGTGCAAGTTCGTTTTACAGGGTTGCATCTATTTAATGCAAAATATACTTTCCTGCTGAGTCTCTGAATCCCCTTTCTTTATATACAGCTCCATGTGCATGTAGTCCATCAGTATACCAATTTAGTTCTGCATCTGGCCATGGTATGTCTGTCCAATCTGGGCGGCTTGCATACACCTTATCTAGAACCTCCAAACAATTGTGTATTGGTGCTGTCTCTGTTGGTAATAAGGTAGCAGGGTTTAATCTGTTTGAAATCACTAGTCTCACCTGTGGGTTTTCAATCATGATTGCTTGGTATTTGGCTAAACGCTGCCCACTAATCCACAGATGCCCCTTCGCATCCAAAACAGATTGCACCGCATGTGGTGTGTGTACATTTATAGTACTTGACCATTATAGAACTTAACCATTCTTTTTTTTTTTAAACAAAATTTTATTGGTTTTTTTAATTTTTACAAAGGGAAAAGGTAAGGGAAAGGTTACAAATTTTGGCAGCTGCGAAATACGGTAGATGCACACCCCCTCCAAACTCATAGTATACATTTGCATAAAATTCAATATTAAGTAACAACATGTAGTCAGTGTGGTAAATTCAATTGGTAGTTTCGATCAGTTTATATCAGATGATTTTTCTTACTCATTTGTGTGATCTGAGCTTTCTTCTTGTCACCCCATCTCCCCCCGCTGGCAGAGCTCCGGCCCCTCCCGTGTCTTGTATGTCTGTTGAAGAATCATCTGGTTTTTCTGGGAGCAATTTATTTTTCTCCATAAAGGCCTGCGCCTCTATGGATGTATTAATCCTAACTCTTGTCTCCTCCCAGAATATTAACATACCTTCAGGCATCAACCATCTAAACCACACCCCCTTCTGGTATAATTTATTCGCCAATTGCGAATATTGTTTTCTTTTTTCCCTCACTTTCTTGGGGATCTGTTTCAGAATGGTTATCTCCTTATCTTTATATGTCAAGGCTTGCCCCCTTTGTACATTCAGGATTTCATCTCTTGTACTTTTCCTAAGAAATTTAATGTGTACCTCCCTGGGAACATTGTGTGTTCTAGCATAAGCTGAGTTTACTCTATAAGCCAGGTCTATTTCCCACCGCATCTGTTGTTTCTCCTTCTGAATATACTCAGCCAAAATGTTTGTCATGATGTCCCTTATGTTTTCATCATCTGTCTCCATCACGTTTTGGAATCTAAGATAAAAAGACATTCTCTCAAACTCTATTTTCATTTGTTGGGTGTCAAGTTCTTTGTTTCCCTTCTGCACACCCTCTATCCCCCCCCCTCATCTCAGCCGCCTCATCCTCCAAAAGATCCAGTCTCTGTGAGTTCTTATTAATTTTATCCTGGTTCTCTTTAATTTCTTCTTTCATCTCCTTCAGTTGTCTCTTTATTTCCTCTTGTGCCTGTAGAATTTGTTGAAACATTTGATAAAACTCCAAGTCCGTAGATTTAGGTTGCTTGAAGGCTGTTAACGTTGATTGTGTGCTAGGACTGGAGGCTGCAGATGTTGGGGCAGAGGCAGCAAATCCTGACTTTCCAGGAGGTGGTCTTTTAGATGCCATTGTTTATAAAATAAAGAGTCCAGTCAGTATAAAGAAGGATCAGTCAGAAGAGTAGAGCAGCCAAGAGAGTCCAGGAGACAGAGAGTCCAGGCAGAAAGGAATTTTCTAATCACCCTGGCAGATGAGCAAAAGTTTTTCACTCCAAGGAGTTCAAAGGCAAACAATCAACAAGAGAATTATCCAGGTAATACGGAGACAAAGACCGGAAGCCTGAAGTTTGGAAGGTGGAGTCAAGTTTCACATTTCATAAAGACAACGGAAGTGTGCCATCTTGCCCTGCCAGCTTCGGGTTTCGAGGCAACAAATAAAGTTTTCAAAGTTCAAAAATCCCAGAGCTTCCAGATCTCATTATTTTATAGGTTTAAGTCCAAAAATCCACTTAGTTAGGATGTGGCATCTTTGGTTTGGCTCTCCCCCTCCTCCTTCCCTTGGGGCTGAGAGCTTGTTTCCAGCCGCTTGTCCGAGGGGGGGGGAATCCCCCTCCCCTCCAGCCGCCCCTCTTCAAGTCAAACCGAAAAAAAAGTTTGCACAACTGACGAGTTTTTAAATCAGTAATAGGAATGAAGGGAGTCTACGCCTCACCGCTCCACCGCCGCATCCTTCAGTTTTCTTTTTTTTCCGAACAGCCTCTCAGCGAAGACACCCACGCGTCCTCCGATCTGCTCCCCGGTGCCTTGGGCGAGGCGGGGAGAACTTAATCATTCTAAAGTGTTAGAAATGGAGCAACAAGGTAACCTCTCCTATAATCAGGGACAAGATGGAGACTGGACCCTCACCACCAATTTGGTAGGACACGTGTGTTTCAGAAGGAAAAGTATAGCTGTGATGTAGGAAGAGGGAAGGACACAGCCAAGCACTCTAGTGTAGGAAACAGTTTATTATGCATAAGGACCGAACAAAGAGAAAACAGCTTGTCCGGACCCCGAATGATTATCATAAACAGGGTTTTATACCCCACATTACGTATACAGTTGCTGATGGTTACATTTGACATATATGGTATGATAAGGAACTGAAAAATGCTTCATACAGATATTTGGTTACAGTTAATGACAGAAAAGAGAGTTACACGCATCTCAAGAATTGTGCAAACCTTATCACATTCTAACTATTGCATTTGGGGAGGAAAGCAGAAGTGAACAACATCTGTCTGGGTCAGCTTGCCTTGTTGCAGATAAAAATAATCATTAGTCATGTCAGCAATTCTTACAAGAAAGGACATAAAGCTTTTGGACTTGATCAGACTTTTACAGGCCTGGGCCTGTAGCCTGATTTTTAGGCCTGAACCAAAGTTTTAGGCTATCTCAGCTGGATGTAAGGAAGTAGGTAATTTAATATGCACCGGAAAATGGGAAAGTGGAATATGGTGGTCAGGGAGCAATACCACAGAGGGAGTTGATGGACAGGCCCTATTTAAAATTAAGGGGCTGGAGTTTTTGAATGGTCCTGTTAATCAAACCCTCGTATGGTTAGCCCCCGATGGACTATACTGGATCTGTGGAAAAATGGCATATGGATCACTACCTGCAAATTGGTGTGGAGCGTGTGTTCTTGGCATAATCAGGCCTGGATTCTTTTTACTTCCATTAAGAAATAGGCAGGTTCTGGGAGTTCCAGTTTATGATGAGGTTGGAAATTTAAAAAGAAGGAAGAGAGACGTAGACACATCCATTATAGGGAAAGTTACTGTTGGAGGGAGCCATCATAGTTGGGGGGATGATGAATGGCCTGCAGAACGAATCATCCAGGTATATGGACCAGCTGCATGGGCGGAAGATGGCATGTATGGTTATCGTACCCCTGTGTACATCCTAAATCGCCTGATTCGTTTGCAAGCAGTGGTGGAAATCATAACTAATGAGACGGTTAAGGGTCTTACCCAGTTGGCTAGGGAAAGTGCAAAATCAAGAACGTATATCATGCAAAACAGATTAGCGTTAGATTACTTATTAGCTAAGGAAGGAGGAGTATGTGGAAAGTTCAATTTGACCAATTGTTGTATTGAAATAGATGAAAGTGGCAAGGTAATTAAGGAAATCACTGATAAAATGGTTAAAATAGCCCATGTACCAGTACAGACCTGGAAAGGTCTCAATTTACAAAATATATTTTCAGGATGGTGGCCTAAATTGCCTGGCTTACAAGCCATTGTGGGTCTTGTGGGATTAATTGCTGCTGGTTGTGTATTATTCCCGTGTGTATTACCTATCTTTGTTAAAACTATCACTAACAGTTTATCCTTATTAGCTGAAAGGAAAGCAACTGCTCAGGTAATGGCTATGTGGGAATATGAAAGGCTTCGGCCACGAGAGGAAGTTGGAGGATATGTCAGATGAGTCACAAAGGGGGGAGTGAGATGGGCTATAACTTTGGTTCAGGCATAAAAGCCAAGCTGCAATATTAAAGGCCTGAAAAATTCTGGTCAAGGCCGAGGCTTCATTTCCTGCTTGTAAGAAACTGCTGAAATGACAAATGATTATTTTTATCTGTAGTAGGGCAGACTGACCCAGACGGGTGTATCCTGTTTGATAGTTTGTTCACTTCTCCTTTTCCCCCTTCAAACAGTATAACGTCGGCATAATTCATTAGATACATGTAACCCCCTCCCTTTTTCCTTTCTGTCCCTTTCGGTAATCAGGATTTGTTCTAAGCGCTTTCAGTTCCTTTTCAAGCCATATATGTCAAATGTAACACCCAGCAAATGTATATGTAATGTGGGGTATAAAACCCTGTTTATGCTAACCTTTCGGGGTCCAGACGTGTTGTTTTATATCCGTTTGGGCCTATGCATAATAAACTGTTTCCTACACTGAAGTGCTCGGCTTGGTCCTTCCCTCTTCCTACATCAACTGAAGCCTCCGGAGCACTTAAAATGACCCTCCAAGCAAACCAGAAGTCCGTTCCCAAACTTCCGGTTTGCCCATAGGGCCATTTTTTTGCGCTCTGGAGGCTTCAGGGAAACTCATGAAGCCTCCGGAGGGCCTTCGGGGGGGAGGCTCTTTTCGCCCTCCCCAGGCTCCTATAAAGCCTCTGGAGCCTGGGGAGAGAGAAAAATGGCTTTAAAACAGGGTGAACTCAGCTGCCCAGCGCGCGCATGTGTGCTGGCCAGCTGACAGGGCAGCACCTCGCGTGCCTTGACAAATAGCTCCGTGTGCCACCTGTGGCACATGTGCTGTAGGTTTCCCATCCCGGACCTATACACTCTCCCCCTCATGAAGGACATACTATCTCACCTAGCCAAATTAGACCTGAGAGAAGCATACTACCGGGTACGCATCAGAGAGGGAGATGAGTGGAAAACAGCGTTCAACTGTCCCCTAGGGAGCTTCCAATTCAAAGTGATGCCTTTCGGACTGCAGGGAGCCCCAGCAGTATTCATGCAGTTAATAAACAAGGTGCTGCACGAGCACCTCTACAAGGGGGTCCTTGCCTATCTGATTGACATCCTCATCTACACAGAGACCATGAACGACCACATACCCTTAGATCGCCGGGTACTGGAAAAACTTCTGGCAGCCAACCTGTACGTCAAGTTATCAAAATGTGAACTCCACCGCACACAGCTAGACTACCTGGGTTACCGAGTGTCAAATGAGGGAATAGAAATGGACCCAGCCAAAGTACAATCTGTCCTAGGCTAGCAACCCCCTCGCATCCGCAGACAGATACAAAGCTTCCTAGGGTTCGCAAACTTCTATGGACAATTCATCCCCTCCTTCGCAAAGATTGCCAAACCCACGACAGACCTCTTAAAGACAGGGGGCCCAGGGACGAAACCCTGCCTGGGACAACCTCTACAGTGCGACCTAACCTGCCAAGAGGCATTTGAAACACTGAAAGAAATGTTTGCAAAGGAACCATTGCTGAAGCATCCTAACCCCAAACAACCCTTCGTTATCCAAGCAGACGCCAGCGACATGGCAGTGGGAGCAGTGCTACTCCAAAGAAACTCCAATGTCAGGAAAGCGCTAGCTAAAGCAGCGCAAACCTATAAGAAACAGGCAGAGAAACACTGAGATCCTCAACGGCCATTCCAATTGGAGGAGAAGGTCTACCTCTCCACAAAATATTTGAGGTTAAAACTCCCTAGCAAGAAACTGGGGCCAAGGTTTATGGGACCATTCCCCATAGTAAAGATCATCAACCCAGTCATGGTGCAATTGAAGTTGCCCTGACCACTAGGGAAGATACACCCAGTATTCCATAGTAGCCTCTTAAATACTGTGGTCAGACCGGCCCTGAGGACACTATCCCAGGAGCCCCCGGACCCTGTGATCATAGGGGGGCAAACCCATTATGAGGTGCAACGAATCCTCAATTCGAGGTGGCACAGGAGACAACTCGAAAACTTAATCAAGTGGAAGGGCTACCCCTTATCAGAGGCAACTTGGGTAAAGAGGAGAAATATCCAGGCTGATCGCCTTATAAAATAATTCCATGCAGAGAATCCAAACAAGCCCGGGGGGGGGGGGGTCGTGTCCCTGATGGAGCTGCTCGTCTGCTTTGATCTAAAGCACATTCCACACATGCTTTTCTCCATATTGTATCCCTGGTTACTGGAGCAAGCAGCAGGGGTGTGGTTTCTACAGCCAGCAAACGTACTCTGTTGGAGAATGTGATTTTGACACACTCAGGGAGGAGGGGGGAATTAGGGTCATAGGGGGCCGTAACGTACGGGAGGTCAGATCTAACTCCGCTTGGGTAATTGCTGAAATGGTGCTCCTAATAAATGACTGGATTTCTTTTGAAACTTGGCTCGAGGCTCATAAATTAATTAGAGTATCTTTCGGAAACCTGACACTTCTATTGTGCAGCAATGCCAGCATTACTCTCAAGCCAGTGTGCATTGTCAGGTGCAGAAATTTGGGCATAAGTTTATGTATTGGTAAGAAAATGATTTTTTACTACTGTTTACTACTGTTGATAAATGTCATATTTGTGAACAGTTGCTTAACAAGGCAGTTGCTGAATGAGAACTACAGGTAGTTCTTGACTTGCGACCATAATGGAGCCTGCCCATTACAGTCATAAGTTGTGATAGTCATAAAGCAAGTCATGACATAACTAACCTTTTACAATTTTGCAGTGGTGGTTAAGCAAATCACCATGGTCAATTGAATCCACAGTCATTAAGCAAACCCATTGTTTGCTATGGGGTGTTTTTGCCAAAACCCAGAGGTAAATGCTGGTTTTCAGCAAAAACATCATAAATCACGGTCATGTGACCATGAGATGCTGCAAACAGTTATAAATGCATGCCAGTTGTCAAAAGCCTGATATGCAGTCCAGAGGTGGGTTCCTCTCTATACGGTCTGGTACGCCAGAAGAGGTAGTGAAAATCTGGCGTACCTGATAGGACCGGTAGTAATTTAATTTAATTTAATTTATTAAACTTCTAGACCGCCCCCTCTCCCCGAAGGGACTCGGGGCGGTGTACAGGTACAAATTTTAAAAACCATAATGGTGGCTTGGCTACACCCCCGAACCTGTTCTCCCATCAGAAGCTTCGGCAGAAGCTTTTTTAAAAAATGTTTTTTCCCCTTGCCGGTTCAGGCAAGGGAAAAAAAGTTTTAAAAAGTAGGAGAGAGAGGGGGGGAGGGAGGGAGGGGGAAGGGAAGGGAGAAAGAAAGAAAGAAAGAAAGAAAGAAAGAAAGAAAGAAAGAAAGAAAGAAAGAAAGAAAGAAAGAAAAAGAAACTCACTTTTCAGACGGGAGATTCAGCAAAGGAGAAAAACAAATGTTGTCACTTTAAATCAGAACTGAGCATGCCTGCCTGTGGAATTCTGGAAGTTGAAGTCCACAAGTCTTAAAACTGCAAACTTTGGAGTCCTGCTTTAAATTGGAAAGCTACTCGGAAAGAGGTTTGCAAAGTGACATTCAGCAGTTATTGGGGGGGGGGGGTTGCTTCTCACAGAGGGAAGGGAGAAAGAAAGAAGGAAGGCAGGAAGGCAAAAAAGAAAGAAAGAAAAACAACACAGCAATTTAGGGCTAGAAGGCTACTCAGAGGCCATCTAGTTCAACCCCCTGCTGCAGCAGGAAACCATACATTGTCTGGATTATTTTGGTGCCTCTAACAGAGAGGAAAATTGCCAGAAAGGAGAAGGAGTTTAGTAGGACAAGACTGCCATGCAGAAGAAAGCAGAGATAGTCCTTGACTTATGACTACAATTCAGCCCAAAATTTTGGTTGCTAAGCAAGAGTGTTGTTAAGTGAGCTTCACCACATTTTACCCAATCCATGACATCTCCTGCTGAGTGACATCAAGTTGGCCACGGCCACCCAGTCACATGATGGCCAAGCCACGCCCACAAAATAGGCCACACAAAATAGGTAGTAAAAAGTTTTAAACCCCCCCCCCCTGATGCAGTCATGTGTTAGTCTGTGCACACAGACGTTAGTCTATGTGCAGCTCGACATGCAGCTAAACCCACCTATCCTCCAATAAAAAAGACTGTGTGCATAGATATGAATGCTTTATGGAAAGAACAGGATATGGTGAAATTGGGGAAAACAGGGATACATACAATGAGAACCAAATACAAGATAGACAGTATTAAGTTACTGCTGAACATAACAATTAATAAATACAAGTGATTTAAATCTCACCAGTGATGCTGTGTGTGTGGGATGTATATTTGTGCTTGGATGACCATGTGCCATAGATTAAGATGGATGCTTCTGCCTTCTCCAAATGTTAAAGGAAATGGAGTCTAGCTTCCCAGCATGCACTTAGTTTGAGAGTGCGGGCTGATGGGTAAATGGGTGGGATCAGCGTCAAACAATATACTTGGTATTTTGTGTCTCCAGCCACTAGCTGGGGGTAGAGGGCAACAACAGTATATAAAGATCATATGTTAGGACATATTTGTCCCTCCGGCCACTAGATGGGTATAGAGAGCAACAGTGTATAAAAGTTATATGTTAGGGCAAGACACTCCCTGCCTGATATCAACCGATACCACTATTTGAGTTCTGAGGTGGCAGCATTAGGTGAGCTGCCATTGCTTTTTTGCTGATATGGTCATCAATGAGGTGGTGCCACTGCAGTTTCTGATGAGGCTTCTGGGAACTTGACAGTGATCTAAGTCTGGAATGTAGCAAACATCCCATTGCTAGCTTCTTCCTTAGAATTGCTGAGGTCATCTGATATATATTGTCAGGTAATGAGGATTTAATAGCTGCCAGCTGATGTAAGCAGTGGTGAAATTCACCCCTGGATGTAAGGTTGTAAGCTGTAAACTGTAAGTTGATGCAATGAGGATGATTCAGTAATACATGTATCGCCTATTTAAGACTCTGACAGGTTATGGGCCCGTCCAGAGAGAGGGTCAAAGTGACTAGAGAGCTTAGAGAGAGGAGTATCCCAGTGTGAGCTTGCACCAGAGTAAGTGGTTTAAATCGTGATTAGCAGGCAGCATGGCCTCCGTTGGTGTAATGGGAGGAGGTTTCCTGGTGTCTCGGTTGAATGAGATGAATTACCTCTCCTGGAATGTGAAGATGGAGCTGTACCTGTGAAAGGAGGAGTTGTTACTAATCCACTAGCAGACCTGGATGATGATGACCAGAGGAGAAACGAAAAAGCATTAGCCAGAATAATTCTTGCTTTAGAAGACAGTCAGCTGCTACACATGAGAGGTCTCCAGTCTGCAAAACAGTGCTGGGAGGCATTACACAGTGTGTATGTTAGAGAGACTGCGGGCAGTAAGTTGTTGCTGACTAGGAAACTATATAAGGCACAGCTGAAGCTGGGAGATTGTATGTCCACAAATTTGCAGAATATGAGAAGGACATTCCTTGAGTTGGAAGAAAGGGGAATGACATTTACTGAAGCACACAAGGTGTATGTGGTGCTTAGTTCCTTGGACAGTTCATGGGATGTTCTTGTGACTAGTCTAGAGTCCATGCAAGAACAGGATTTAACCATGGCATTAACTGGTTGGTGGTTGGAGGAGGAGCAGAAACGTCTGGAGAGGAGACCAGGAAAGGGAGGAGAGAGCATTCAGCACAGACCAGCATCTGCAACAGTCCAGGAGGCCGGCACTGCAACTGAGAGAATTAACCTTGTGAAGAGATGCTACATGTGTGGTTCTACTGAGCATCTACATAGACGCTGTCCTGAGAGAAGGAACAGAGGAGCAGCGAGACAAGGGCTAAGACAATCTAAGCAGCAAATGTGGAGCAGTTCTCCAGTGTCATTATCCCTGGCAGCATCAACAACTGAACACATCAAGAATATGTGGTTGTTGGACAGTGGGGTAAGCCAGCATATTCTTAACGATCCACATGTGTTTTCTGGTTTGAAACCAGCAAGGCAAGCATGGGTTAGTCTGGCTGATGGACAGAGAGTTGCTGTAAAAGGGGAAGGTAATGTGTATGTACCAGAAATAGATGCTACATTGTACAACTTGTTATATGTACCTGCTTTAGAGCACAATTTGATGATTATATCCATGTTAGACAGGCAGGGTTATGAAATAGTATTTGCTGGGGGACTATATACCATTAAGATAAACAGACAGATATGTGCACAAGGGGTTAAAAAGGATGGTCTGTATGTTCTGGGAATGCAAGAACATAATGTCAAGTTTCCTAACGATGCTGTAATTGATTCATAATAATCAAGCCAATGTTTTAATGCAAAAACCAGTGATTTATTAATAGCTTCATTAGGCAAAATTTATTCGCAGAAAAATCTTTGCTTTGTTTTATTTGCTTCTGAACTTTACCCCTGTTCCTTCCCTCTCCTTAGTCTGTGTCATAAATCACATTACCCAATAGATACACCATTCCCAAACCGGCAGCAGTAATCTGAGATCCCGACAGTATGCACTCCCACTCATTCTGTCCCCATGACAACACGGAGAGATGACATTCGGCTCCCCTCACTTTCCAAAAGCAACCTGTGTGAAGCAAAAACAATTTGGGTAAAAGTATAGGATCCAAGGCTACGTCCTCCCCCCAGGCTTGTTCGGATTTTTTTCATGCAATCTTTCTATAAGGTGATCAGCCTGGATATTTCTACTCTTCACTCAAGATGCCTTGGACAAGGGGCAGCCCTTCCACTTGATTAATTACTGGAGTTGTCTCCTGTACCACCTCGAATCAAGGATTCTTTGCACCTGATAATGGGTTTGGCCTCCTATGATCACCGGGCCTGGGGGATCCTGGAGTAGTGGTCTCAGAGTGGATCTGACCACAGGTTTTAAGAGGTTACTATGGAATACCAGGTGTATCTTCCCTAGCAGTCGGGGCAGTTTCATCGCACCGAGACTGGGTTGATGATCTTTACTATGGGGAATGGTCCCACAAACTTTGGTCCCAGGTTCCTGCTAGGGAGTCTTAATCTCAAATATTTTGTGGAGAGGTAAACCGTCTCTCCCACCCGGAATGGCCGTTGCGGAGCCCGGTGTTTATCTGCCTGTTTCTTATAAGTTTGTGCCGCTTTAGCCAGTGCTTTTTTGACATTTTCCCAGGTTGCTTTCAACATCGACATCCAATCAGTCAAGCTGACTGAGGAGGGGGGATCCCTTGGATACTCAGGCATTGGGACGAAGTCCATACCGCTCACTATTTTGAATGGTGTGAGTCCTGTGCTACTGTGAACAGCATTATTGTACGCGACCTCAGCAAAAGATAAAAGGTCTGCCCAATTGGACTGCTGATAGTTCACGTAACACCTCAGGTACTGCTCTACCATGGCGTTCAGTCTCTCTGCTGCCCCATTGGTGCTCGGATGAAAAGCTGAACTAAGACCCTGAGATGATCCAATGGACCGCAGGAACTCCCTCCAGAACTTAGCCGTGAACTGGACCCCTCTGTCTGAGATAATTCTTCAAGGTACTCCATGCAGTTGGTAGATATGCTTCAAGAACAGTTTAGCCAGCTTGTGAGCCAAGGTTAGTCCGCTGCAGGGTATGAAGTGTGCCTGTTTGGAGAACAGGTCTATTACAGTCCAAATCACTGTGTTTCCCCCACTTTTCGGCAACTCTACTATAAAATCCATTGCGATCTCCTCCCATCGCCTCGTTGGCTCTGCTACTGTTTGCAGCAGTCCGGGGGGTTTTCCCGGTCATCTCTTCATTGTGGCACAGATGGTGCAACTTTTCACATAACTGTCCACGTCTTCCTTTATGCCGGACCACCAGAATTGCCTTTGGGCTAAGTGTAAAGTTTTTAGGAACCCGAAATGGCCTGCCGGTTTGGCGTCGTAGCTCCTCTGGAGAATTAGGGTGCGTAGGGATTCTGGGACGTAGAGTTTTGTCCCCTTCCATGCAAGGTCATCTCTTTTTGTCAAGATGTGTTTGTTCTTTTGGAACCAGGGGTCTGCTAGCAGTTCAGTTTTGAGTCTCGTGGTTAGCTCTCTTGTGGGTTGGTTTTTCCGGTCACTGTGTTGCCACCTGGTGGTCACTTGGGGAACTGTTTGAGTAGAGGGAATGATGGTGTCCACTACGTGCTCCCGTTCGCATTTGTACTGAGGCATGCAGGAGAGGGCGTCAGCTAGAAAGTTCTTCCCCCCTGGAATGTGCTTTGAGACAAAATCTAAATGGTTGAAGTATTGAGCCCATTGGACTTGTTTGGGTGATAGTTTCCTTGGGGTCCTAAGTGCCTCCAGATTTTATTTTATTTTTTGAAAAAAAGTTTTTTATTGGTTTTATAAAATTTTAAGGGAAGGGGTAATAGGTATGGGTACAAATTTTGACAGGTACATCGTGCAGGAAATGGTATTCCCCCCAAGTCTCATAACCTTTACAAAATTATTTATTTTATTTATTTATTTATTTACTGAGCGCTTATAGACCGCCCCCTCTCCCAAAAGGGACTCGGGGCGGTGTACAGTCCATATCAGAAATACATCATATAAATAACTATAAAAATAAGCAATTAAAATTATTAAATAGATAAATAGATACGAAGGAGGATAAAAAAGGTTTAACAGAACTGTACAGCTGAGTAAATAGTTTAAAACCCCAACAAATATCCCATAAAATTAAATTTAAAAACAATTCCCCTAAAATACCAGTTAAGAAATATGTTTGCCAGGAGGTAGCAGTTATGATTATGCCAGGCCAGCCAATCGGAACAGGTGTGTCTTCAATTTTTTTCGGAAGGAGCGGAAGTCGGTGGTGGTTCTAATGTCGGGGGGAGGTCATTCCAGAGGGTTGGGCCCATCACAGAGAAGGCCCTACTCCTTGGCGCCGCCCGTTGGCATTGCCTAGTGGACGGCACTAGGAGAAGTCCCTCCCTGTGAGAGCGAATTGGCCGCAGGGATGTGTGTGGAGAGATGCGATCCCGCAGGTAGCTAGGTCCTGTGCCATGGAGCGCTTTAAAGATGGTGATCAAAACCTTGAAACGCACCCGAAAAACCACAGGCAGCCAGTGCAGCTCGCGCAGGAGTGGTGTTACGTGGGAGTACCTAGTACTCCCCATGACAGCCCGCGCGGCTGCGTTCTGGACTAGCTGCAGTCTTCGGGCGCGTCCCAAGGGAAGCCCCATGTAGAGAGCATTGCAGTAGTCCAGGCGAGACGTCACCAGTGCATGAGTGACCGTGCGTAGGGCATCCCGGTCCAGAAGGGGGCGCAATTGGCGCACCAGGCGAACCTGGTGGAACGCCCCCCTTGCCACGGCTGCCACATGGTCGTCCATTGACAGCCGGGCATCTAGGAGGACGCCCAAATTGCGCGCCCGTTCCACAGGGGGCAATTGTTCGCCCCCTATGGCCAGCGATGGAGTCAGCTGGCTGAACCGAGGTGCCGGTAGCCACAGCCACTCAGTCTTCGAGGAGTTGAGTTTGAGTCTGTTGTTCCCCATCCAGACCCCGACGGCTTACAAACATCGGGACATCACTTCGACAGCCTCGTTGGGGTGGTTTGGGGTTGAGATGTACAGCTGAGTATCATCAGCGTACAGATGATATTCAACCCCAAAACCACGGATGATCTCCCCCAGTGGCTTCACATATGCGTTGAACAGGAGGGGCGAGAGGACCGACCCCTGCGGCACCCCACAAGTGAGTGGCCTCAGGGTCGACCTCTGCCCCCCTGTAAACACACATTGCGTCCGGTCGGAGAGGTAGGAGCCGAACCACCGCAAAACGGTGCCTCCGACTCCCATCCCCTCCAGCCGGCGCAATAGGATACCATGGTCGATGGTATCAAAAGCCGCTGAGAGGTCTAATAGGACCAGGATAGAGGAACAACCTCTATCTCTGGCCCTCCAGAGATCATCAACCAACGCGACCAAGGCTGTCTCTGTGCTGTGCCCGGGTCGGAAGCCGGACTGGCGTGGGTCTAGATATTCGGATTCGTCAAGGTGTCGCGGAAACTGCTG
Organism: Natrix helvetica; assembly: GCF_964273705.1. Lineage (NCBI taxonomy): Eukaryota > Metazoa > Chordata > Lepidosauria > Squamata > Natricidae > Natrix > Natrix helvetica. Next base: position 28,477,902 of record NC_138555.1, read on the forward strand.
TGCCACCACATTCTCAACAACCTTCGCTAGAAAGGGAAGGTTGGAGACTGGACGATAATTAGCTAGCTCCGTTGGGTCAAGCGAAGGCCTCTTGAGCAAGGGCCTCACCACCGCCTCTTTCAAGGCAGTTGGTAAGGATCCCTCACCCAACGACGCGTTCACCAGGCCCAGAAGCCAGCCTCGTGTCACCTCCCAGGATGCCAGTACCAGCCAGGAGGGACACGGGTCCATTAAACATGTGGTGGGTCGCAGCCGTCCACGCAACCCGTCCAAATCCTCGGGGGCAACAGAGTCAAACTCCTCCCAGAATGGTCTCACAAGACTCACTGTTGACGGCTCGCCTGGTCCACTGGAGGGGGCCCATCCGCTCCGGATCTGAGCGACTTTGTCCTGCAGATATTCCCCAAACTCCTCTGCTCTTCCCTGCAAGGGTGCCCCCCCGCGTCCTCTGCTACAAGAGGGAGCGGGTCACCCTAAACAGGGTGGCAGGGCGGTTATCCGCGGACGCAATAAGAGCGGCACAATGCCTACGTTTGGCCGCTCTCAATGCCACAAGGTAGGTCCGTAAATAGGCTCTTACCTGTGTTCGATCAGACTCGGAGCGTGAGGACCTCCACCTGCTCTCTAGACGTCTCCTATGGCGCTTCATCACCCTCAACTCCTCGGTGTACCAAGGAGCTCGGGTGGGTCGCTGCCGTAGGAGAGGTCGCAAAGGCGCAACCCGGTCCAAGGCACCAGCCGTCGCCCTATTCCAGGCGGCCACTAGGTCCTCCGACCGAGCGCGGGTCAGGGCTACAGGTAGTGGCCCAAGCTCCGTCTGGAACCTATTTGGTTCCATCAGGTGCTTGGGGCGGTACCAGCTTGGACAGTCTGGTTCCGCCTCCACGCGGTGGAGGGTAGCGCCAGGGAAGTCCAGCCGGAGACATGAGTGATCTGACCATGACAGGGGAGTAACAACTAAATCCCCTATTCTCAGATCACTCGTCCACTGCTCAGATACAAAAACAAGGTCCAGTGTGTGGCCACCTTCGTGTGTGGGGCCCTGAATTAATTGGGTCAGGCCCATGGCTGTCATGGAAGCCATGAACTCCCGAGCCACCTCAGATGCTGCTCCCGTCGACGGCAGGTTGAAATCCCCCATAACCAAAAGCTTGGGGATCTCAACCGCCGTCTCTGAGATCAGCTCGAGGAGCTCGGGCAGGGCCGCTGATGTATAGCGAGGAGCCAAGTATATGTCAGGCCTGTAATTCTGTTCCTTTTAGGATCTTTGGCCTGCCACATAATTAAAACATATATATATTATGCTGTTTCATTGGTATAGTAGTTGGGAGGGGGGAATAGAAAGGAGTAGGATTGTGGAATGTATTGTTATGGATTTCTTAGAAGCTCAAGGTCGTCTTTTGTCTCCGCACCTCGACACCTGGCCGGAAGAAGAGGGGTGTACATGCCAGAGTGGAAGATGAAGATTGGACCATGTGATGAATTATGGGGTGTGGGGATAGATGATGAACTTTTAACTGGGTGAATTCACCGGATGTACATTAGAGTTGAAATTTCAACAGCATAATGCCAACATGCCTGCCTTATTAAATTGGAGTTTTAAGGACTACTTTGCCTTGGACAATGATTTAATTCTGCATGATATTTGGAAGGCTGACATTATTTCAACTCTCCCTTAAAATTTTTTCTTTCATCGGGGTACTGAATCCCAGCTCTGACCCAACCCTGGGCAGGACGAAATTTCAGTGAAGAGGGAGGAAGGAAAGAATGCAGCAGAGAAAGCTAAGGATGATGGATCGCTTATTTTTGTCAAAACCATCTATGCACCTTCTAAAGAAATAGTTCAACAGGCAGAGGCGAAGCAAAGGGAGCTTCAGCAGGGCGCCTGGCGAAAGGAACCGAAACCAAGATTTCCCTCACAGACGGAGTTAGACCTGCGGGAGGAAGCTTCGGGATTTATTGCTTCTCAGGAATGCTTGCTAGAAGGAGAGGGCCCCCCCAAGGGGGCTCTGACAGACGACTGGAGCATGGGGAGAAGAGCAAATGAATGGAGATCTCAGTCGCTCTCACGCAGCCAGTCTTTGATGGGCCTTCAGGACCAATTCCGACGCCTAAATGTGAGTGAACAAAAACCCCTGGGGCCCCCAGAACCACCCGGGTGGAGCCTAGCAAAGCCCACATTATCCTTTCCCAGCAGAGAAACTGCTGCGCAGTGGAGCGGAGACCTTGGTTCTTTCCACACAGCCATCAGCGAATCAGCACCCCCCCCTCCTGGAGTGAAAAAAAGTTGGGAAGTAAAACTTAACCAGCCGAAAGGGGCCTGGAACACTTTCACCTCCCCCCCTCTGCAAAGCGATGGCTCTGGACCCATCAATCAAGCCAATTCAGGTTGGGCTTTCTTCCCGGTCATGGATGGGCTCAATGCCAGTGGACGCCTGCCCCTTCCCAACTAATGGCGCCACCCCAAATAGCTGCTCAGAGGCAGAGCCAGGGACTGGGACCACCACAGGGCCCAGCCCCCCCACCAATGCCTCAGCAGGCTTTTGCCCAACCAATGGGTGTGGCCCCACAAAGAAGCTTACCACCCCAAGCAGCAGGCCGACAGGTTGCTCCGGTTCAACCACCAGCACCCCCTCCTCCTCCCACACCCCCAAGGTTCCGTGCAACCTATGATGGCAGCCAAGACAAACTAGCTTACTTTATGAATCGAGTGTTGGCATACGTTGACCAAGTAGGCCCACAATACCTGACGGATCGAGAACTGATCCAAGAAATAGCAGAGGGGATGAATGAAGGAGAGGCAGCACAATGGATAGCGGAACTCCATGAAGAAGCAGCTCCTGAGTTAGATGACATAACGGGGTTCATCCAACTGATGCGGGCCCGATTTTACGATGTGGTCCAACAGGTAGATGCTGAAGACCAGATCCAGGAATTACGACAGGGGGGTCGGCCGGTCAAAGAATTAGTTTGGGAATTCTGGAGAATAGCTGGAAGACTACGTTACTGGCCAGAGAGACTATTGGTCTATACGTTCAAAAAGGCCTTAGATCCCAAACTGAAACAAGCTTGTGCCATAAGGGAGACCCCAGATCGTATCCAAGAATGGTACACCACTGCAATCATACTGGACCACGAGATTAACACCTATCCAAAGCCAGGTACCAGAACCCCTGAAAAAAAACCGTTAGCCCACCGAACGCAGAGGCAGCAAACTGAAAAGCTCCTGCCAACCCCTCGTTCCTGGGGCCCCAAAATAAAGTGCTACCGTTGTGGTCAGCTTGGCCACCGGGCATCTACATGCTGGGCTCCAGCCCCAGTTCCACAACCACGCCAACCACCTGCCAGCACAGTCAAGAAAACCCCCAGAAAACCACCAGAAAAAAGTCGTCTGGCACAACAGCCAGCAGGGGCAGAGAGCGGAGCCACTGAAAACGCCCTGGCCACCTCAGAGGAGGAAGAGGAAGGAAACCCAGAAGACGACCCAATGGTGAGTGCACCTATCCGCCCCTTCCAAATAAAAGCCAAACTCCAAATACCGAAAACGGGGGTAGAAGGGGAAGTTGGGGTGATTATAGATACCGGCTGCACCCGATGCTTAATCAGCATGTCAATAGTGGAGCAACTAGGTATACGCACCAGACCCCTGAAACAACCCATTCCGTTTGAGCAAGTGGATGGAACCCTAATTGGGGGAGCTCCGGCTACAAAGATCACTGAGTTAGTAAAACTGGTGATTGGCCGCCACTATGAGTTCCTCAGATTCATCGTGGCCCCCGGAATGCAGGAGTCAGTTATCCTAGGACTTGCATGGTTGGACAAGTGGGAACCTACCATAAAGTGGGAGGATGGCGTTAGAAAGGTGACTATTGGACTTGGGCCGTTACCACCGGTGGAACCAAAAGGCCACCCAGGAACATTGGAACCTAACAGCCCAACCCATCCAGAACCTGCAGCAACCGCAGCAGACACTAAACTTCCGGGAATCCAATGAGTCCCAAAGATCTATTGGGATCTGGCGGAGGTGTTCAGTGAGGAAGACGGAAACTACCTTCCACCTCACCGCGCCACAGATTGTGTCATAGAGTTCAAACCTGGGGTAACCTTACCAAAGCCCAAAATGTACTCTATGACGCCTAAAGAGATGATAGAATTGAGGAAGTACATCGACACCAATTTGAAAAGAGGGTTTATTGAACCAGCAAAATCAAAAGTAGCGGCCCCAGTGCTCTTCAGGGAAAAGAAAGATGGGGGGGTTCGCCTCTGTGTGGACTTACGAGCTTTGAATGCGGTATGCGAAAAGAATACCTATCCCCTCCCTCTCATGAAAGATATGTTGAACCACTTGGCTAAGGGCAAGATCTTCACCAAGCTGGATTTGAGAGAGGCGTATTACCGTATATGAATCCGGAAAGGGGATGAGTGGAAGACCGCTTTTAATACTCCCTTAGGCAGCTTCCAATATAAAGTCATGCCTTTCGGACTACAAGGAGCACCCGCAGTATTCATGCAGTACATAAATGAAGTGCTACACGACCACCTGTACCGCGGAGTACTCGTTTATTTAGATGACATCTTGATCTTCTCTGAGACCATGGAAGAACATGTGAAACTGGTATGGCAAGTCCTGAGAAAACTTCTAGCTGCCAAACTTTATGCAAAATTGTCAAAGTGTGAATTCCACAAGACCTCGCTAGATTATCTGGGATATCGTATCTCCAATGAAGGAGTAAAAATGGATCCAGAAAAAGTGAAAGCGGTGTTAGATTGGAAACCTCCAAGCACTCGCAAACAATTACAAAGCTTCCTTGGAATTGCAAACTTTTATAGGCAGTTTATTCCAACCTTTGCTGAAATTGCCCTACCATTGACTGACCTATTAAGAACGGGGCCTTCCCCTACTAAACCAAAAGCAAACCAACCATTAAAATGGACAATCGACTGTCAAAAGGCTTTTGAGAAATTAAAACGGCTCTTTGCCCGAGAACCCATATTGCAGCACCCCGATCCAGAGCGACCTTTCATAATCCAAACGGATGCCAGTGATGTCGCGATAGCCGCGGTGCTACTACAAAAGAATAAAGAAGGCCACCTCTTACCATGCGCTTACATCTCCAAGAAACTCACCACTACGGAAAGAAGGTGGCCCATTTGGGAGAAGGAGGCATTCGCGATCAGGTGGAGCATGCTCACCTGGAGGCATCTCCTGGAAGGGGGGGATATACCGTTCGAGGTATGGACTGATCATAAAAACCTCGAAACTCTCCTTGCCCATCGAAAGTTATCCCCCAAACAGGTCCGTTGGGCCCAATATTTCCAAAGGTTCAAATTTGAAATTAAACACATCCCCGCAGGGAAGAACTTGTTAGCAGATGCACTGTCGAGAAAACCCCAGTTTGACAGTAAGAAGGAAGAAATTTTCCACCCCATCATATCTCCTTCTCACCAAAAGGCAGCTCAAGTCACCAGTCGAAGCCAAGATAAACTGAGAACCGAACTGAAAGCAGCCCTCCAGACAGACCCATGGTTCAACAACAACAAAGACATCCTAATGATTAATGATGGCGTAGCCTGGAAGGGATCCAAACTGTACGTCCCTGCAGAAATGAGATTTCAAGTGCTACAGCGGAGTCATGATGTGAAACTAGGAGGTCATTTCGGATTCCTGAAAACTCTCCACCTCGCTAGACGTCAATTTTGGTGGCCAAAGATGAGGTCGGAGGTGGAAGATTATGTAAGAAGCTGTGCTACTTGTGCAACAATGAAAACCCGTCCGGGAAAGCCCCCTGGACTACTACAACAAGTGGCCAACCCTAGCCGACCATGGGAAGAGATAGCAATGGACTTCATTGTCGAACTTCCAGATAGCAGTGGTAATAAAGTAATCTGGACAGTTATTGATTTGTTTTCCAAGCAAGCACACTTTATCGCTTGTTCAAGCCTACCATCCGCAAAGAAATTAGCGAAAATGTTTGTGAAACACATTTATCGCCTACATGGAGTTCCAAAAAGGATCATTTCAGATCGCGGAGTTCAATTCACCGCCAAGTTCTGGAGAGAATTCCTAAAATCGATCGGGTCCACGCAGGGACTCAGCTCAGCATTTCATCCCAGCACAAATGGGGCAGCAGAGAGGGCCAATGCGATGGTGGAACAGTATATCCGGTGTTATGTGGACTATCAGCAAGACAATTGGTCGGACTTGCTACCTTTCGCTGAAGTAGCATATAATAATGCGGTTCACAGCAGTACCGGATTAACTCCTTTCCAGATTACCAGTGGCATGGAATTCGTTCCCATGCCTGAACTACCTAAGGAACCTCCCTCATCCATGTCCCTGAATGAATGGCTGGAGGCACTAAAGAAGGGATGGGAGAATACCAAAAAGGCGCTAACAGATGCGGCAGAAGCCTACAAGAAGCAAGCTGATAAACATCGTTCCCTACAACCCCCCTTTCGAGTGGGGGACAAAGTTTTTTTGTCTACTAAATACATAAGATTAAAGATGCCTAGTAAGAAATTAGGTCCAAAATTTCTAGGTCCTTTCCCAATAGAAAAGATAATTAACCCAGTTACAGTTCGACTCAGCCTACCCAGACTCTTAGGGAAAATTTACCCGGTATTCCATTGTAGCTTATTGAAGCCGGTAAGGGAGTCTAGCACGAGACCATCCACCCAAACTCCACCTCCTCCCGTAGTGGTAGAAGGGGAAACACATTATGAAGTGAAAAAAATATTAGATTCCAGGCTGTATAGAGGTCGCTTACAATATTTAGTGCATTGGAAGGGATACCCTTTGTCAGAAGCTACGTGGGTGAAAAGTTGGGATCTGAAAGCAGATAAATTAGTGAAGCAATTCCATGAGAAATTCCCTGATAAGCCAAAGGGTCCCCCTGGGGGAGGAAGAGGTGGTTAAATTTTGATGGTTAACATTTATGTTATTCTCTTTTCAGGAAACGTTTTTCTCTTGAGGAGAGGCCGCCTGTCAGGCCTGTAATTCTGTTCCTTTTAGGATCTTTGGCCTGCCACATAATTAAAACATATATATATTATGCTGTTTCATTGGTATAGTAGTTGGGAGGGGGGAATAGAAAGGAGTAGGATTGTGGAATGTATTGTTATGGATTTCTTAGAAGCTCAAGGTCGTCTTTTGTCTCCGCACCTCGACACCTGGCCGGAAGAAGAGGGGTGTACATGCCAGCGTGGAAGATGAAGATTGGACCATGTGATGAGTTATGGGGTGTGGGGATAGATGATGAACTTTTAACTGGGTGAATTCACCGGATGTACATTAGAGTTGAAATTTCAACAGCATAATGCCAACATGCCTGCCTTATTAAATTGGAGTTTTAAGGACTACTTTGCCTTGGACAATGATTTAATTCTGCATGATATTTGGAACGCTGACAGTATACAATCAGCAGACCCCACTGCCTCCCTGGGCCCCATTTCACACCTAGGGACTCACACCCGGGTATCTGAGGGACAGTGAACTCCCTCAGCTCTAGACAATCCCGTATAACTACCGCCACCCCACCACCCTTACCCAGGGCCCGAGGCTGATGGAATGCACGGAAACCCGGTGGGCACATTTCCACGAGGGGTAAACCACCCCCGTGGCCCAACCAGGTCTGGTACTGGTAAATGATAAACAAGATATTATTGCTTAACTAAATCTTGACAGCTTATTTTTACATTGTATCTTTCATTAATTTCAATCATTTACTTTGTATCTAACAAAAAGATTCATTGTATCAACAATTGCAATGTTTTTCTAGCTTACTTTTGTGATCTGAGTTTTCTCATTGTTGCCTCCTTCCCCCCACCTGCCAGCAAAGCCTCGGCCCCTCCCTCCTTCATATCTTGTGTATTGTCTTCCTCTTTGTCTAGGAGTGATTTGTTTTTTTCCATGAAGGCCTCTGCCTCCATAATTGTATTAATTCTAACTCTGCTGCCCTCCCAGAAAATCAACATACCTTCTGGCAATAGCCACCGGAACCAGAATCCCTTATCAAATAATTTTTTTGCTAATGATGAATATTTTTTCCTCTTATCTCTTACTTTCTTCGGGATCTGTTTCAGGATGGCTATCTCTTTGTCCTTGTATTTTAATGTTTGCCCCCTTTGTGCCCCCAGAATCTCATCTCTTGTAGCCTTTCTGATAAATTTAATATGAACCTCTCCTGGAACATTGTGTGTTCTAGCATAAGCTGAATTAACTCTATAAACCAAGTCAATATCCCATCCTAACTGCTGTTTGTCTTTTTTAATATATTCAGCTAACCTTGTTGTCATGATCTCCTTCAAGTCTTCATTGTCAGTCTCAATTACGTTTTGAAATCTAAGGAAAAAAGACATCCTTTCAAATTCCATTTTTATCATGTGGTTCTCAAGTTCTAAATTTCCTCTCTGGACCACTCTCACCTCCCCCCTCATCTCAGTTGCCCCCTCCTCCAGAACGTCTATTCTTTGTTTGTTTTGTGCAGTTTGATTTTGATTTTCTCTGAGTTGTTCATTCATTTCTCTCAATTGATTTTTCAGTTCATCCTGCCCTTTTAAAATCTTTTGAAGCAGCTGGTGAGTTACTGATTCCTCTTCAGGGGCTTTAGGTTGTAGAAATGAAGTTAGTGACTGTTGTCCGATTGGGCTGGATGTTGATGATGTTGGAGCAGATCCTGGCTTCCCAGGTGGTGGTTTCTTCAGAGCCATCATAAAAAATAAAACTCAGAGATATCTATGTCCATACAAAGAAATGGCGACTGTGGAAAAGCACAACCAAGAGAGACCACGAGGCAGACAGTCCAGACAGGAATAAAGACCTTCTATATAGTTCAAATCCAGTCAATTAAATCAGTTATTCCAGATCCAGGATACTATGTAGCAAGAGATGTTTCTGAGAGTCACGGAGGCAAAAGTACAATGCCAGCAATTTTCATAGGAGGAGTCTAATTTCAAGGAGCATAAAGACGGAGGAAGTGTGCCATCTTGCTTTGCCAGCACCGGAGATCAGAAAGCAACAAGTCAAAAGTTTTCAAAGTTTTTAAAGGAGTCAGATCATCACTTTTCTTTCACAATTGCATTAAGAAAGTCATTTTGCCATTGGTTATAGAGAGTGTGATTCCTTTTAAAACTCTCTCTCTCTCCTCTGAGAGAGAGGAGATAAATCCAAAGCCGCTTTTCCGAGGGGGGGGGAAGTCCCCCTCCCTCCAATCACACTTCCCAGGAGAAGATTGAAAGTCTTTTAGAAAGCTGATGTTCTTTCATTTAAATATCAAAAGGAGCATTGGGGAGGATTCCCATCTCACCGCACTTCAGCTGTAGCCTTCAAATTGCCGATCATTCAGCTGCCTCGTAGCGAAAGCGCGGGGGAGCGTAAAAGCTCCGTCGCGCACCCCGTCTCGCCTCTCAGCTCCTGGGGCAATGCCGGAGGCCCCCCTGCGGCTGCCGCCGATCCAGGGGACCCCCAGCCAGCAGCCCCTATGGCAGGGCGCCCCTTCAAGGCACCCTGTGCCCCCCCGAAGCCAAGGGGAGCCCACCAAGAGAGCGCAGGGCGGACGAACATGTCCGTCGCTCTCAACAACCGGAAGCAGAATGCGCCTCCAGATTTTTGTGGTCAGGCCAGACTTTGAACGGTTTCTGGCTCCCTTCCAACAGGTGTCTCCAGGTCAGCAGTGCCTATCTCACTGCGAAATTCTCCTTTTCCCACGCGGCCCATCGTCTCTCTGCATCTGTGAGCATACGGGAGGTGTAGGCGCAGGGTTGTAAGTTTCCTTGGTTGTTTCTTTGGAGTAGCACTGCACCCACTGCCATGTCGCTGGCATCTGCCTGGATCACGAAGGGTTGCTCGGGGTCAGGATGCTTCAGCACCAGCTCCTTTGCAAACATTTCTTTTAGTGTTTCAAATGCCTCTTGGCAGGTTAGGTCCCACCTCCCGGATGAGGTTTTGTTCCTGGGCTCCCTGTCTTCAAGAGGTCTGTTAGGGGTTTGGCAATTTTCGCAAAGGAGGGGATGAATTGCCTGTAGACATTCGCGAACCCTAGGAAGCTTTGCAGCTGTCTGTGGGTGCGAGGGGGTTGCCAACCTAAGGCGGCTTGTACTTTGGCTGGGTCAATCTCTATTCCCTCATTTGACACTTGGTAACCCAGGTAGTCTAACCGTGCACGGTGGAATTCGCATTTTGATACCTTGACATACAGGTTGGCTGCCAGAAGTTTTTCCAGTACTTGGCGGACCAGGGGTACGTGGTCGTCCATGGTCTCCGTGTAGATAAGGATGTCAACCAGGTAGACGAGGAACCCCTTGTAGAGGTGCTCGTGCACCACCTCGTTTATTAACTGCATGAATACCGCTGGGGCCCCCTGCAGTCCGAAAGGCATCACTTTGAATTGAAAGCTCCCTAGGGGGCAGTTGAACGCTGTTTTCCACTCATCTCCCTCTCTGATACGTACTCGGTAGTATACTTCTCTGAGGTCTAGTTTGGTGAAGACGTTTCCCTTGGCCAGATGAGATAGCATGTCCTTCATGAGGGGGAGGGGATATAGGTTGTGTACGCACACTGCACTGATTCCTCTAAAGTACACACACAGTCTCATAGTAATGTCTTTTTTTTTCTTTGAAGAGGACTGGCGCCACGACCCGTGGCTTGGCTGGCTCGAGGAACCCTCGTGCTAGGTTTTTGTTGATGTATTTGCGCATTTCTTGCATTTCCCAGGGAGTCATGGCGTACAGTTTGGGTTTGGGTAGTTTTGCCCCGGGGATGATTTCGATGGCGCAATCTGCCTCATGGGGGGGGCAGAATGTTGTACTCGGTCTCGCTGAATACTTCTGTGAGGTCCTGATATTCCCCTGGGATCTGTTCGGTCTCTGAGATTTCGTCGGATGTGGCTCCCAGATGTTCTGGTGGGCTCTTTTGGGGGTTCCCTACTTGGGTGGTGTTTCTGCTTGCTGGCGTGGATGGGGTTGGGGCCCCTTTTCTATCCTTGGTCTTGCCACCAGATCGTCGGTCCCCACTTGTCTAGCAAGAGAGTCCCAGTATGACTGCATCTGTCATTTTGGGAATTATTATGAATCAAATTACTTCTCAGTGATCCACTTGCTCTAGTCTCACTGGTTCGGTCAGATGGGTGGCATAGGCTCCCCCCATTAGGGACCCGTCGACCTGTTCGAACCGGATTGGGTGGGCCAGTCTTTTTGCTCTGATTCCCAGTTTCAGGATTGTGGTCAGGTTGATCAAGCATCTAGTGCAGCCTGAGTCTATTAGGGCTTGAAAATCCCCCTGGCTTCCTGTTTTTGGGGCTGTGAGGCGTATTGGAAAAAGGAAAGGGCAAATTGATCGTCTCACCATTGGGTCATTTTCGCCCTCGTCGTCACTGTCATAGGATTCTGGTGACTGGTCGTTGTTTCCTGGGGTTCCCCCCCTTCCTCTGGGTGGGGAGGGACCTTTGCAGCCTGGAGGGCCTTCCAGGATGCGTGGGTGGCCCGTTTGTGGCCCTGTTCCAGTCGTGCCCTGGGTGGCGGCTCTGGCCTTGGCATCGGGGTTGGGGTTGTGCATGCAGATTGCATGTGGCCCACCCCCCACATCTGTAGCATTTCAGTGGACTTAGAGGGGGAGCTGGTTTCAGGACCCGCTGTGTTGCTCTGGGTCCCCGTCGGCTGGGCATTTTCAGGTTGAGTTAACCTCTCTCTTTCATGTCTGGTGGCTTTCTCATGTCATTAGCATGCAATCCGCCGTCGACTTTTACCACTCAGAGTCGCTTGGGATGTCGTAGTAGGCAGTTACTTGGGCAATCCGCTGGTCCAGACTTGTTCTGAAAAAATACACTAACAGATGCTCTAGTAAAGCAGGTAGCCTTCCAATTACTCTCCTGAATTTGCGTATGTGCTCTTTTTGATGGGGTAGCCCCTCTGCTTTAGGTTGCTGAGCTCATCTTCCTCATGTAGGTCCTCCTCTACCTCCTCAAATCTGGCCTCTAGCAGTCGTTGGAAGTCATCTACGCCTTGCAGTTGGGGGGCTCTCCTCTTGTGGAGGGCTGGTAGCCATTCCCTTGCTTCTCCCTCTAGTCCCTCTGCGATAGTATTCACTATGGCTCTGGGGGATGAGTAGAGGTGTCCATAGCATTCTAGGTGGATCTCAGCTGAGTCAAGGAATAGGGCAAACTGCTCTGAGTCCCCATCAAACTTTCCTCTGAACCGGCGCGGTTCAATCAGCACTGCCCTTCCCTCCTCCTGTCGGCCTGTATGCTTGCATTTGATATGTCTGAAGATACTCCTCAGTTCTAGTTCAGAGGGAGATTGTCTGCCCTGGGCAGCCTGCCTGCTACATGGGAGAGGCACTGGTTTCATCTTCCTTCTAATGGGTGGAGAAGGGGGGGCTTCATTCCCGTGTGCTTCTCGTCACCTCAAGAGGATCCACTGCTCCTCCCCTCTCTTTTGCCATGCATAATGGCCTTTCTTCACGGAGGGTGGTCCAGTTAAATTACTCCCTCCGTTGCTCTATGGAACTTCCCTGGGGTTCCATTGGGGGCTTTGGGGGCCTGGCTTGATTCCAGTCCAGCATCCCCTCCACTCTTCCCAGCTCGCTCAGGGCCTTTCCCTTTTTCTGGGCATAGGGCTGAGGTGGGGGCTCAGCTTTAGCTGTTTTAGGGGTTGAATACTCATCTCCTCTTGCTTCGTCCATCTCAGCTTTGATGTCTGAGGTCAGGCTGCACTCCAGCTGCAGTCAGGCTCTCTTTGGATAGCTGGCCTTTTGCCATGGTCTTCTGAGTTCCCTCCAGGCACCACCAATATTTAAAAGCAAGTTTTGACTGTCTGTCAAGTTTCCTAACGATGCCGTAATTGATTCATAATAATCGAGCCAAAGTTTTAATGCAAAAACCAGTGATTTATTAATAGTTTCATTAGGCAAGATTTATTTGCAGTCAAATCTTTGATTTGTTTTATTTGCTTCTGAACTTTACTCGTTCCTTCCCTCCCCTCAGTCTGTGTCATAAATTATGTTACCCAATAGATACACCCCTCCCAACCCGGCAGCAGTAATCTGAGATCCCGACAGTATGCATGGAATGCACTCCCACTCATTCTGTCCCCATGACAACATGGAGAGTTGATGCATAATTGTGCACATGTACTTAAGAATACTCCTACACATGACAATTGTATACACTTGTTACATAGAAGATTGGGGCATGCAAGTTTTAATATATTGAAAAAGATGCCAGACATAGCTGAGGGACTGAAGTTAAAGAAATGTAATGTATATTTGGATTGTACTGTGTGTAAGGAATCAAGAGCCAAAATGTATCCTGTAAGTTAGAAAAGTGCAAGAACTACAAACAGGGTATTACAATTAGTTCATGCTGATTTGGTTGGTCCTATGACACCCTCTTTAGGAGGAGTGAGATATGCCTTAGTCATAGTAGACGATTACAGTAGATATGGATATTGTTATTTACTGAAAAATAAGACTGATGAATTGCAACAATTCAGGAAATGGGTAACATTCGTAGAACAACAGCATGGATGTAAGGTATGCCAGCTGCAAACAGACAGGGGAACAGAGTTTATGTCTGAGAGGTTTCAAAGGTGGGTAAGCAGTCTAGGTATACAGCATAGAAAAATAAATCTATATTCACGTTCTGAAAACGGTGTGTCTGAGAGAAGAAATGGTGTACTACAGACAATGAAAGACGCATTGCTTCCTGATGCAGGCATGAGTAAAGCATACTGGGGAGAAGCCATAAAGACAGCAACTTATATCATTAACAGGTTATGGAGTGAAGCAATACAGGACATATTTCCTGATGCATGAAAGAAAACCATGTTTAGTTCATTTAAGAACATTTGGTAGTTATGCCTGGGTGCATATCCCGAAAGCTACTAGGAGAAAAGGTCAAAGGCCAGAAAGCTTGTTTGTTGGGTATGAGCCAGGAACGAAGGTGTCTAGGTTTACAGATAGTACTAAGCAAGTAGTGATCTTGAGATCTGCTAGTTTTGCAGAACAGAACAACTGGAACAAGATACATGCTAATCATGATGTGTTCATGCCAATACGGAGTTCTAATATGTCAGAAGATGAGACCGAGTCAGATAGGGATGTAGAAGAGGATAGAACTATTATAAAAATGTGAAAGCACAGATGACATAGATGTAGAAGAGAGACCAGAAACAGTGACACAGGAACACATAATTCCAAGACGATCTGATAGGGGTAATAAAGGTGTACCTCCTGAACGGTTTACTGCAAGTGAGGTCAGAGCATACAGTGTTAGGTATGAACCTAAAAAGTACCAGGAAATGCTGGTAATACACAATGTATGTACAATTACTGAAATATGTAAATGTTAATGTAATATAATGTAAACATGTAGACATTAAATACTGTAACATAAGAGAAACTGTAAAGGATCAGATTGCAACATTGTTCTAGTGATTTTAATATAGCTGATATATTAATAAAACCTGTATCTGTGGAAAAGTATAAACACTATGTCAAAGCGTTTGGATTATCAGATGTACAGCTCTAAATGGGAGGAGTGTGAGGTAATGATTTAATAGCTGCCAGCTGATGTAAGGTTGTAAGGTGTAAACTGTAAGCTGATGCAATGAGGATGATTCAGCAATACATGCATCACCTATTTAAGACTCTGACATATATCCAGCATCATGCTGTTGACCAGATACCCTGGGAGACATTGCAGAAGACTAGTTCAATTGCTTTTTGAAGCTTGGTGTTTTTTGTGGTGTGGCTGTAAGCTGCTGCACCATTTGAGCTATGGTGTTGTTCAGAGGTTCTGAGGTATGAATGGCATAGGTCTGTGATGGCGAACATATGGCACGCATGCCACAGGTTGCACGCAGAGCCATTTGTCAGGGCACGCAAGGCGCTGGCCAGCTGACTTCACCCTTTTTTAAAGCCATTTTTCACCCTCCCCAGGCTCCAGAGGCTTTATAGGAGCCTGGGGAGGGCGAAAACAGCCTCCCCCGCCCCCTGGAAGCCCTCCGGAGGTGTCAGGGAAGCCTCCGGACAGTCCCTGAAGCCTTCGGAGCGCTCAAAACGATCCTCTGAGCAAACCGGAAGTTACTTCGGAGGATCGTTTTGAGCGCTCCGAAAGCTTCAGGGACTGTCCGGAGGCTTCGCTGATGCCTCCGGAGGGCGTCCGGGGGGCGGGGGAGGCTGTGTTCGCCCTCCCCAGGCTCCTATAAAGCCTCTGGAGCCTGGGGAGGGCGAAAAAAGCATGTAAAAATGGGAGGGGGAGCGCCTGTAGTGCACGCATGCGCACTGGGGGTTGCGCATTGCATTATGGGTGCGGCATGCCCGCACACGACCCCCCTCTGCTCCCCCCACTTATGGCACGCGAGCAAAAAAAGGTTCGCCATCGCTGGCATAGGTAGACTCTGGAGGCTGGGGCAGAGCATGCTACAGTTTGTTCTTTGTTGTTATGTGGGCGTTGCCTCTGTGGTCTGAAGGGAAGAGGGGTAACCCAGTTGTCACTATCTTCTTTGATTAATCCCTGCTCTGTCTTTCCTGAAGGGAGTTTGTCCTCAGTAGATGTTGCCATCTGATTGTCATCTTCCATCTTTTGGAAGACTGTGCGCCTTAAATGACCTTGGTCACTATCACAGGTGAGGTTGTCACTAAAGGAGCCTATGAAGGGACAAGGCAAATGGGTAATGTGCCGTGATTCCTTTATGAGGAATTGGTTGTGGCTTGGCTGAAAAACAGAAGGATGTCTATTCTCTAATGTACTTGTCAATATGCTGCTAACAGAGGTTGGTTTGTGCATGCTTCCAAAACAGACATCTCTAATGACCCACGCTAGGTCCAGTTTCTGAGTGTAGGGAGCATTGTGGGGACCATTGATTTGAGCTCTTGCCTTGTGGACTCATAAAATATCTCTCCCTAGGATCAAGACTATCTGATCCTAAGGATCGAGCTATGGTATCAGATGCAGTTCAAATGTGGGTGATGAATCTGGTTGCATTTGATAAGAGTTGGTAAAGTCAGGCATGTTTTCCCATCTACCGATGCTCTTCTCCCCACCGTCTCCACAATTCTGCACATGTTTTTAAGCAATATGGAATACTGGGGCCTTTAATGCCAAAGACATCAAAGAAGGCTGAGCTGGCTAAAGACCTGTTACTTTGGTCATCTAGAATGGCATAAAGCTTAATAGCTTTGTCCCTTTGGTCTGCTGGGTAGACTCTGACTAGACAGATTTTGGAGCAGGACTTGATGTCTGCAATCTCTTTGCAGACTTCCGTGCATTTTTGTTAGAGTCTGCAGCAATCCAACCAGCACACAAGTAAATAATTCAGCAGGATTCATTTATAGAAGAAACTTGTTTATATACAATAATATAAAACATGATGCATGTATACAATACCCATGCAGCTCTTGTAACGTGGTAGAGAGAAGAAGTAGCAAGGACAAGGACAAGAACTAGAAGCAAGGACACTCAAGCAAAGACAAATGAACTCTCATATACACAGAACAGTTAAGCTAAGCCATGCCCAGGCTTTGAGCTGTCTCCCATGGCTCACAACAGATCCTGTTTCTTAGTAACCAAACAGTTCCCATTGGCTGACTTCTTGTTATGGCTATCCCAGCTCATAATTTCTTATACACTGACACTCCTCCCTTTATGACTGCAATAGACATAAAACCAAATAACTTTATATTCTTCCCATGGTGCACTCCACCCAATGGCTCGGTCATTATAGCTGCCAGATTGTCTTCTGAAGAACAATGAAGCAAGCGAATTAATTTACATTTGATGGCTTCTCTTACATTACAATATTTAATATCCACATGCTTGCTTCTATTTTTTACTCTATCACTTGTTGCCATTTTAATGCAAGCAGCACTATCCTCAAACACCATTACAGCTTCATTTACTTTTATGTTTAAATCCTTTAACAGATGTACATACCAAGTTACCTCTGAACAAAGCTCAGAGCGAGCAATAAATTCTGCCTCTGCAGTAGAAATGGCTAGTTGTTTGTTTTCTGGACTTCCAACCAATTAAAGGCCCTCCAAATAATACCACAATCCCAGAATTAGACTTTCTGGTTTTCACATCATTGGAAATCTCTGTCAACATAACATTTCAATTTTAATTCTTCAAAGATGTGTATTTGAAGACCCACTTTGGGTAGTGGCAATACTTCCTGATAGTTTCTTGGCTCATACCACACATTACACACCTTTACTTCACTAGCAGAGTACCTTTCAGGTGGAACCCCCTTGTTCCATCGCTCTGACCTGCGTGGAATTTACTGCTCTTGTGTTTCAACCCTCTCTTGTTTGATATCTGAGCCATCAACTTCTCCTGACTCCTTTTCTTGTTCTTTTTTAGCTTCTCCTCCCTGAATGCTGACACCATCACTGAGTTACCATCACTAAGTGTGTCACTGTCACTAAGTGGATCATTCAAAAACTGACATCAATAGCCTGTAAACCTGAACTTTTCAGCCTTTCGTTGACCTTTTCTCCTGATTGCTTTTGGAATATGAACCCATGCATTGCTTCCAAACACCCTTAAATGTGCCAGAGATGGCTTTCTCCCATATAGCACAGCATATGGCATATCATTAATAGAGTACCTCCACAGCCTATTGTTTAAATAATTAGCAGTCAACATAGCTTCATCCCAATATGACCTGCTCAGACAAGAATCCTCCAGCAGTGAGTCCTTCATTGTTTGTAAGACTCCATTCCGCCTCTCAGCTATACCATTCTCAGATGCTGTGTACGGATTTGTGCGTCTGTGTTTTATTCCTAACTGTCCCAACCACTGTTGAAAACTTGCTGACATGAATTCTGAACCTCTGTCAGTTTTCAGCTCACATACCTTTTGTTTATATCTCCTTTCTACAAAGCTTACCAATTGCTTAAATTTCTGTAGCACCTCTATTTTACTCTTTAGTAAATAGCAGAAACCAAATCTGCTGTAGTCATCTACAATGACCAGTGCATACTTTGCTCCTCCCAAACTGGCTTGCATTGGCCCAACCAAATCTCCATGTACCAGCTCTAGAGCTTTTGTTGTCTACCTTGTGCTACTGTTGTTTACTGGGAATACCTTGGACTTTGATGATTTACATACTGCACAGTCCAAGTATGCCTTAGACCCTTTTATGTTTAATCCTTCTCCAAACTGTTGCATCTTTTGCAAAACTCTGAAGCTGGCATGGCCAAGCTTTCTATGCAAGAGATGAACGCATGAATCATGTTGTGCCACATTTTTAAATGTTTGGGCACATTGAACCTTTTGTCCCTGCAACACATAAAAAATATCCTGTTTTCTGCCCTGTGTGCATACACTCAAATTTCTTTTTATGAGAAACTTCCCATTTACAAATGTGGTCTCAAAACCTTGTTTGTCTAGACTAGAGTCACTCAGTAAATTATGCTCCATTTCAGGCACACATAATGTTACTAAACCTTTCCTCCAGACATGGAATCAGCACACTGCCTTTTCCTGTGACTTTAGCCTTCTGGCCATTTGCTAAGGCTACTGCATCTCCTCCAGCTGGATCCTTTCTGAAAAACAATTTAGAAGTATTAACATAATAATAATATCCCAAAGCTCCTTAGCCTTCAGGAAGTATTCCATTTTTGCACCCCAAATAATATAATTCTTCTGTCCCAATCGAGGTAGAGAGCTCTCCTTGAACTCATCAGCCATCCTGCAAGCCTTCTCAGCTTTTGTTCTCTTTTCCTTATAACACAGGCTGTCCCTCAGCTTGATTACAGTTCAGTCTTACTGTGTGTTTGGACTGGCTGGGTGTGCTCTGGGCCCATAACCTGTCAGAGTCTGTAGCTATCCAGCCAGCACACAAGTAAATAATTCAGCAGGATTCATTTATAAAAGAAACTTGTTTATATACAATAATATAAAACATGATGCATGTATACAATACCCATGCAGCTCTTGCAACGTGGTAGCAAGGACAAGGACAAGAAGCAGAAGCCAGAACCAGAAATCACAGAAGCACAGAAGCACCAAAAGCTATATAATCAGAGAATCTATAATCCAAGGACAAACTAACTCTTATATACAGACCAGTTAAGCTAAGCCATGCCCAGGCTCCGAGCCATCTCCCATGGCTCACAACAGATCCTGTTTCTTTTTTAAAAAAAATATTTTTATTAAACAGTTTTTGCAAAATATTTTTTTTTTACAATTTCCTTCTGTACAACATTTCCACATTGGTATACATCCATTATGTACAGTATGCATTTCTCCCCCCTTATTTCAATTTCTCTTTGTCTATACATATGATACTAATATATACATTCCTTAAACTTACAATCCTTCATTGTGTATCGTTCCCATTTATACATGTCTCATCTCTACATATACAGTACATTGCTAATTTCAAATTCCTGTGTCTTCTTCATTTAATCTTTCCTTAAGCTTTACACCTATCCTATAACCATTTGTACCACTTGTTCCATAACGTATAATATTCTGTTTCCTCCTCATCTTTTATTTCCTTTGTGAGTCTGTCCATCTCTGCACACTCTAAAACAATCCTTATCACATTTTCCCCTGTTGGTATGTTATTGTTCTTCCAGTTTTGTGCATATATTATTCTAGCTGCCATTATTATGTGTAAAATTAAATACTGTATTTTTAAATCATATTTCCTTGTAGGTATTCCCAATAACAATAATTCCGGTTTCATATCTATTTGTTGTTTAGTTATTTCTTCAAGCCATTTTCTTATTCTATTCCAATATTGTTTAGCTTTTGGGCATAACCACCACATGTGGTAATATCATCCCTGATTTTGTCTACATTTCCAACAGTCCGGTGGTGTATTTGGGTACACTTTAGCCAGTCTTGCTGGTGGAAGGAGCCATCTATAGAACATTTTACACATATTTTCCTTGTAGGCTACTGCCATTGTCAATTTATAATTTTCATTGCAGATTTTTTCCCATTTCTCCAAATCTATGCTATAGCCAAAGTTTTTGGCCCATGTTATCATAGTTTCTTTGACTACCTCCTCCTCCATTTTATAGTTCAATAGGTAATTATATAATTTCTTAATCAATTTATCCTCTGTACCTTGTAAAATTTTGTCTAGATCTTGCGGTTGTTTGGAATTCATATTGTTCTTTGTCTTTCTTATATCTAGCCTGAATCTGGATATATGGCCACCAATTGATGTCTATGCCCTGTTCTTTTAGTTCTAATCTTGTTTTCAATTCCCCCTGATCATTTAGTAAATCTTTATATCTTTTTATTTTATCTATATCTGTTCTGACACACACACACACACATGCCTATGAATAAACCAGAACACAGGCTTGGCTGTTTGCCACTGTTTAATTACTGAGATAACGAATCCTTTGGCTGAGAGCCCAGACAACTCACGTTCAATAGAGTAGCTCTGCAGCAACCCAGATAATTCAAATGAAGCAACGCAGATAGTCCAAAAGAACAGACACGGCTAGAATACACAGATAGATTTTCTTAACTACTAATTCGAACGGTTGTTTCCTGCAAATGTCCCCTCCCAACGCCTCACCTATAATCTCTCTTGGGAGGGGCCAATCCACAACCACCTGTGCTTAATCATCTTCTGTGAGTCTGCCTACAGAGTTGCTGCTTCCGTTTCTCAGCCCTTCTCAATCTAGCATCAGGGACAAACTGCCTTTGATCCTCCCCACTGCTCCATGCCTCAGGCGCCTCCTGGTGGCCAACCAGCCTCTCTGGTCCCTGCTCTGAGTCTGAACCCTGCACAAGGACCTCCACATTGTCCAGGGCAGACTCATATGGTTCCTCGCTATCCGAGTCCATCAGCAGCTCAACCGGATCCTGCTGGGCCACAACAATATCTAATACATTTGGGTAGATTAACACTTCCATCATTGATAGCTAATTTGGAATTTTAATATAATGCTTTCCTTTAGTTTTTTGCCATACTTGTAGCAATACATCCCTAATTAAATGTTTCTGAAAATAGCTATGAATTTTGTTTTTGCCGTCCCATAAAAACACATGCCATCCTAGCTGTAAGTCATGGCCTTCTAGAATCAGAATTCTTTTATTTTTTAACTGTATCCAATCTTTGATCCACATAAGTGCTGTTGCCTGGTAGAACGTCTCCCAGTCCGGGAGCCCGAATCCTCCTCTTTCTCTACTGTCCTGCAATATTATTATTTTGATTCGTGTTTTTTTCCCCAGCCAAATATATTTCATAATTACTGTATTTAATTCTTTAAAAAAAGCTTTTCCCTAAATTTATTGGTACTACTTGAAAAAGGAACAATATTCTTGGTAAAATGTTCATTTTGATGGCAGCTATCCTTCCTATAAGGGACAATTGTAATTTTTTCCATGTTTCCAAATCTTTTTTTATCTGTTGCATTAATTTACTATAATTATCTTCTTTAATTGAAGAGCATCTGACTGATAACCAAATTCCCAGATACTTTACTTTTTTGGTCACTTGTATGCCCATTCTTTCTTCCAGTTCTCTTTCTTGTTTTTGGGTGAGATTTTTCGTTATTGTCTTGGTTTTATTTTTATTAATTTTAAGTCCTGCTACTCTACCATATTCTTCTATGTGTTGCACCAGTTAAGGTCCTGTCTCTAACGGTTGTTCCAATATAAATACTAAGTCGTCCGCAAACACTTGGACTTTGTATTCTTTTCTTATTTTCAGGCCCTTTACAGGTGAAACTAAAAAAATTAGAATATCATGCAAAAATTCATTTATTTCAGTAATGCAACTTAAAAGGTGAAATTAATACAATAATACAATAGTAGAGTTGGAAGGGACCTTGGAGGTCTTCTAGTCCAACCCCCTGCCTAGGCAGGAAACCCTATACCGTTTCAGACAAATAGCTATCCAACATCTTCTTAAAGACTTCCAGTGTTGGGGCATTCACAACTTCTGGAGGCAAGCTGTTCCACTGATTAATTGTTCTCACTGTCAGGAAATTTCTCCTCAGTTCTAAGTTGCTTCTCTCCTTGATTAGTTTCCACCCATTGCTTCTTGTTCTACCCTCAGGTGCTTTGGAGAATAGTTTGACTCCCTCTTCTTTGTGGCAACCTCTGAGATATTGGAATAATGCTATCATGTCTCCCCTAGTCCTTCTTTCTCTTAAGCTAAACATACCCAGTTCCTGCAACCGTTCTTCATATGTTTTAGTCTCCAGTCCCCTAATCATCTTTGTTGCTCTTCTCTGCACTCTTTCTAGAGTCTCCACATCTTTTTTACATCGTGGCGACCAGAACTGAATGCAGTATTCCAAGTGTGGCCTTACCAAGGCATTATAAAGTGGTATTAACACTTCACGTGATCTATCTCAATATATGAGATAAGTCTCATTACATGCAAAGCAAGATAGTTCAAGCCATGATTTGTCATAATTGTGATGATTATGGCTTACAGCTCATGAAAACCCCAAATCCACAATCTCAGAAAATTAGAATATTACATGCAATCAATAAAACAAGAATTGTACATAGAACAATATCGGACCTCTGAAAAGTATAAGCATGCATATGTACTCAGTACTTGGTTTGGGCCCCTTTTGCAGCAATTACTGCCTCAATGCGGCGTGGCATGGAAGCTATCAGCCTGTGGCATTGCTGAGGTGTTATGGAAGACCGGGATGCTTCAATAGCGGCCTTCAGCTCTTCTGCCTTGTTCGGTCTCATGTCTCTCATCTTTCTCTTGGCAATGCCCCATAGATTCTCTATGAGGTTCAGGTCAGGCGAGTTTGCTGGCTAATGAAGCACAGTAATCCCACGGTAATTTAACCTGGTTTTGGTGCTTTTGGCAATGTGGGCAGCTGGAAAATGAAGTCAGCATCCCCATAAATCTTGTCTGCGGAAGGAAGCATGAAGTGCTCCAAAATCTCCTGGTAGATGACTGCGTTGACCCTGGTCTTAATGAAGCACAGTGGTCCAAAGTCCTGTTGCTCAGTGGTCCAAAGTCCTCTTTTCTGATGAGAGCAACTTTTGCATCTCATTTGGAAACCAAGGACCCAGAGAATGGAGGAAGAATGGAGAGGCCAATCAAGCACAGTAATCCCATGGTCATTGAACCAGTTTTTGGTGCTTTTGGCAAAAGTTGCTTCATAGTATTATAATGTGTTTATAATTGTTCTCATATTGTTTTTTATTTGTCTTCTTGGTAAAAATTCGTTTTGGTCTGGATGGATATACTCATTTAGGAATTTTTTGACTCTTTCTGCAATTATAGATGCAAATATTTTATAGTCCGCTTTTAGCAGTGAAATGGGTCTGTAGTTTTTAATCTTATGTGGGTCTGTATCTTCTTTTGGAATAAGTGTAATAAGTGCTTCTGTCCATGAATGTGGTATTTTCGCTTCTACGAGCACCTCATTGAATACTTCTAACATCAACACATCTAATGGTTCCTGTACCATCTTATATAGCTCCACAGGTAGTCCATCCGGTCCTGGTGTTTTATTATTCTTTTGTTTCTTCCTTGCCTCCACAAATTCCATAATAGTTATTGGTTTGTTTAAACTCTCTCTTTTTGCCTCTGTGATTTTGGTTACGTTCATCTTATCCAGGTATTGTTTAATGTTATCCTCCACTACATGATCCTGCCTGTATAAGCTTTGAAAAAATTGTTTTGTTATGTTCTTTTTTCCCTCTCTTCTATGGTGTGTCACACCATACTCATCTTGTAAATAAGATATTATTCATTTTCTCTTTTTCTTTCCTTAATTTATATGCCAGCCAACACCCTGGCTTGTTTGCGTGCTCAAAGAAATTTTGCTTTGCCATTCTAATTTTTGTGCCATTTCATCTTCTATGGTCAGGTTCAATTTATGTCTTATTAGATCTATTTTTCCTTTTATCTTGTTATTTTGAGGCATGGACTGTAAATCTAGTTCTAAACTTTTGATTTCTTCCTGCAACCGCTCTTGTTTCTGTTTCCTTTTCTTATTCTTATCATGTAAGCTATAGTAAGTCCTCGTATATATACTTTGGTGGTATCTCACAAATTTTGTAGCAATGTATCTTCCTTTGTATTTATTTTAAAAAATACTTTCATCTCCTTTTCAATCATCTGTGTATATTCTTTTTCTTTCAGTATTTCCTTCTCCGTTTTTTCTTTTGTCCTTTCCATATTACTTTTATAGGATTGTGATCTGCCCAGGTGTTAGTCATTATTTCTCTCTCTTCAATTTCTTTTTTTTAAGTGTTTTTTATTTGACATTTTCCAAACATTAAAATCACAATTACACTTTTACAGCTTTCTGTTATTGGTATTTCTTTTTTTTATTTATTCTGGGTTTTCCATTTTTCATTCTATTATCTTATACATATTCTTCTTGGTTTCATACTTTCCCATTTTCACAATATATACATGTATAAACAATATTTCCATCTCTATTGCTTTCTAAGTATATGCCATCTCTTTTCATTGTGTTTGCTATGTGTTCCTTATGCATTGATTTTACATCTCTTTTCGAGCCAGTTATACCACTTGTTCCATATCTTGTAGTACTCTGTTTCCTCTCTGCCTTTTAGTTCCATCGTTAGTTTGTCTATTTCTGAGCATTCTAGCACCTTTTTTTATGATTTCTGCATTTGAGGGAATGGTTTTTTGTTTCCAACTTTGGGCAAATGAGATTCTGGCTGTCACGATGTTAAAAAGTTTGCTAGACATGAACTGACTGAAACTGACACTGAAGAGTTAAACTGAGAAAGCTTTATTGCGCAGGTCATAAAAAAAAAGTTATCTGAAAGTGATTTATTGCGCATGTCTTCACACATTCCAGAACTTTCCTTTTGATCTTTGTCCGACTGCCAAGCATGCTGGCAGACGGAACATTTATTTTCAAAATGTAACATTTAGTTAACTTTCTGTTTTATTTACTTTTATTATTTTCGTATTAAAGTTTGTTTATTAATTAGAATATACTTCTCAAAGACTTTTCTTTTCTTTTCTTGACATCTTAATGATATGTTGCTGGGAATCAGCCCGGTCCATAAACCTCATTTTTCATCAGGGTGTTTTTCTCCTGACAATTTATGTTAGCAGAGGTTGGTTTATGGCAACAAAGTTAATTGATGGAAGCTGAGATGGCAATAATTTACGGCTGCTTTCCCTTCGAGCTATCTTAAGATGACCGACTAGGCTAATTAGCCATGTCGGAGAAAAAGAAAAAGAAGAAGAAAAATGGGACAAGCACAGATGGATCCGTTTCTTCTGACAAGGAAGCTCCCTCAGACACAGAGAAGCAAGATCCTTCAAACGTACTTCAGGAGCAACAAATTCCTTCAGGTGCCGAGCCAGATGTGGGGGAAGGAGCTACAGGACGCGAGATCTACGAAACGAGGTCAGTGGTTCCCCCTTCTAAAATATCTCCAGGAGATTATGAATTTTTGGGGGCCAAGCCAAAACTTCCCACTTTGCCAAAGCCACTCCATTCCCAGACTCTTGGAGATTATGATACACTTGATGAATGGCAAAAGTCAAAACGACAACTGCCGGCAGAAAAAAAACACTCCCATGCAGAAAGCGAAGTTTATGAATCCTTCCCAGATACTGAGGAAGAAATGCAAAGCTATCTTTATCAATTAGAGCTGTTTGAAAAATATGCTAGGGAGGCGAGAGAGTGCTTTGAGGAGATGAAGAGGAGTAGGAGGAGCTCCCCCACTCCCAAAATGTCTGAGGACGCCATCTTGTCTTCAAAACAACAGCCTAAGACACACCCCACAGAGTTCATTGGTGAATCAGAACAAAGAGATATGTACACGTCACCGAAGTCACGTGATCCCTTTGAGTCCACTGAAATTCCGCCCACGTATAGAAAGATGAGACAGCCAAAAGGTGAGGCTGCACTGCCATCTGCTGGCGGAGAAAAATTATTAGAGCAAAAGATGAAACAGCTCCATGAAAGTTTTAAAGATTTATCTATGAGTCCTTTAGAAGCCAAAGCTTTGCCTCCAAAGGTTAAGTCTTCAACGCCCCCTGGTGGTGCTGAATCCTCCCTAGATGGAAAAAGTCAAAGTCAAAGGCGAATGCAAGGAAGTCAATTTGATGTTGCCACGCAAAGGCCAATGGTGCAACTCCAGCACCCCCTGGTTCAACAACCAGCTTTGCAACCTGCTCAACAAATTGTTCCGATGCATATTCCTCAGCAAGTATTTCCGGTCACTCCCTTGACTGGTGAATCCAAATTAAAGGAGTCAGGAGAGAATTATAAAGCCTGGGTCAGTGAAATTGCACTCTTGCTTCGAAGAGAAGGCACACACTGCATGATTTTTAATCCTCCCCCTCAGCCGTGGACACCTGCAATGAGAGACCTGGAAAACAGAGCAATCACGACTTTGCTCATGTCAATGGAAATTGAGATCCAGGGTATCTTTCCACCTGATGCAACTGCCCAACAAATTTGGGCTATTTTGGAAGATTGCTACAGGCCCGTTTCAATTGAATCTTCATGTTTGCTCATGTCTGAGTTCCACGGTTCGAAGTTGAAACCTGGTGAACGAATTGGTGGACATTTGACCAAACTGAAAAGAATGAGAAGTGAATTGAGACAAAATGGCCATGTAATCGATGATATCCAAATGGTTAGCATCATCATTAACTCATTGAATTATGAATGGAAAGATGCTGTTGCAAAGATTAACTACGTGCCTATTGCTCAACGCACAGTTAACCACGTTTGCAGACTTTTAGTGGAAGAGGAAGCTATCAAGTTAGCTACACCACATCTGCAACGACCCCCAGCATCAAAGGCTCCAGCCAGACGTCCCTTCCGAGGAAGAGGCTATGCTCCAAGGATGCCAAAATGCTACACCTGCAACCGTGTGGGACATGACACCCGGGATTGTCCCCAACGAGTTCCAGCTCCCGTCACGTACCAGCCCAGAGGAACAGACTCCAGAGGCAGAGGCGGAAGACAAGGTCGTCGTGGTCCAAGGCATGATCCACAAGCTCCACTTGTAACACTGGCCATAACCAACGTTCCACAACCTGATCCAAAGTTCGACAGACGTCTTTTGTGGACTTTAGATAGTGGAGCAGCTGTGCACGTTACCCACAGAAGGGAACTTTTCACAGAGATGGGCGAGCCAGAGCCCGAGTATCGAGAACTGTATTCCTTCACCAACCACACTTGCAAGGTTATGGGAAAAGGAACTGTTTACATTGAAGAGCTCGATACACACATCCCTGATGTTTATTACATACCTTCAGCAACCAGTAATTTGCTTAGTCAAAGTCACTTGTCTAGCGATTTAAAGTTCCAGGTTCACCACCTCGAAAAAGCAAGTTACTTAGTTAAAGATGGAGATATTGTTGCTGAAACCATGCTGATTGGTGGTGTTTATTACTTAAAGCCAAAGCGTAAAAAGCAAGCACAGGCAAGTATGCAAACCCCAAAAAGGGACAGCACGGGCCCAGAGAGAGAACCTGTTACTGTGCCAAAGGCTCCTAAAGCCAACAAACAGAGAAAACAGAAACAGGTTCCTTAGAGCAAGCCTGAGGGTCCTCATGAAACTGTTAATGTTGAGAATTCACTAACTGGTAAACCTTTGCATTCCAGTTGTATTCACAAGTGGCACAGAAGATTGGGACATGCCAGTTTCCGTGTTCTTAGAAAGATGCCGGAGTTCGCAAAAGGTTTGGATCTAAAGGGGTGTAAGGTGTTTTTGGATTGTACGGTTTGCAAAAAGGCTAAATCCAAGGCAGCTGCAATTCCAAAACACGCTACACGCTGGTCAACACGCATTTTTGATTTGGTACACACTGACATAGTAGGTCCTTTCCCACCAACAATTGGTGGCAGAAAGTATTTTTTAACAATAGTAGATAATCATTCTAGATATGGATTTGTATATCCTATGAGAGAGAAATCTGAGACCTTTCAGATCTTTAAAGATTTTGCAGCTTTTGTTTCTACACAATACCAAGTTCGCATCGCCAGAATCCAGAGTGACCGTGGTGCAGAATTCATGTCTCAGCGTTTCCAGGACTGGATGCGTAAGAATGGAATTCTTCATCAGACATCTGCTCCATATACACCGGCTCATAACGGAGTCGTAGAAAGAAGACAAGGGGTTCTACAAACCATGATGCGTTGTCTTCTAGAAGATGCCAATCTCAGTAACACATACTGGGGTGAAGCAATCAAATATGCAAATTACATTGTCAACCGTACTTGGAGCAGTGTAATCAATCAAACTCCTTTCTACATGTTGTATGGCTACAAGCCTGATCTCAAGAACCTCCACTTTTTTGGTTCATATGCTATGGTGAACACTCCCTTAAGTCAAAGAAGAAAGGGAGGTACAGTAGCAAAGAGACTGAGATTTATGGGTATTGATGATAATTCAAAATGGTACAAATTCATTGATACTAAATATGTGATTGTCATTTCACAATCTGCTAATTTTGAGGAAGATATTGACTGGTCCAGGATTCATTCCAATGATCCTGAAGTTTATTTTCCTAGAGATGGTGTTCCAGATGCCACGCAGCCTGATGACAATTCGCAGGCAGATATTCCTTCTACCAGTTCTTCACAACCTGATGTTCCGTCTTCGCAAGCCGCGGATGCTGATGCTAGCGACGAACGTGAGGACGAGGATGATGATGATGATGAAGAAGAAGACTGGTCTGTTGCTCCTAGACGTTCCAAGAGGGTCACAAAAGGAATCCCTCCACAACGTTATTCATGGCAACTGACAAAAACACCATTACCTTTGATTTGCAACGTTACTCTTCCTCCTGAGACATTCACACAAATCAAACAGCTTCCTGATTCAGAGCAAGACAAATGGTATGATGCAATGCAGGATGAAATGGACAGTTTAAAGAAACTTAATGTATTCACACCTGCAAAACCTCCAGCAAACAAGAAAGTCATTGGCACTCGATGGGTCTACAGAATCAAGAAGAAACCGAATGGTGAGTCTTTATACAAAGCCAGACTTGTAGCTCAGGGTTTCGCTCAATGTTACCCTGAGGACTACACAAACACTTACTCACCAACAGTCAGAACTGAAAGTGTAAAAATTGCTTTAACCACTGCAACTATTCTTGGTTTAGAAGTTTTCCAATTTGATGTGGACACAGCTTATCTACATGCAGACCTAGATGAAGAGATCTACGTGAGAAGCCCTCCAGGATTCCGAAAGCAAGAAGGGGATACCTGGTTCCTGAACAAAAGTCTTTATGGTCTGAAACAGTCAGGTTTAATGTGGTATTTATGTCTTACTGACAAACTAAATTCAATGGGCTTTATTAAGTCCGAAACTGATGAATGTGTGTTCACAAAAAGATCTAACAATGCTTATGAGATAATTCTTGTTTATGTTGATGATATTGTTTATATTGGTCCAAATAAGAAAATGAGTGAGATTTTTGCCAAAAGTTTGCAGAGATACTTCACACTGAAATCTTTAGGACACATTAGCACTTATTTAGGTGTTCAAATTGAAAAGACACAGAAGGGGTTTAGTCTTTCACAAGAAGAGAAAATTGACCACATTCTACATCATTGCAACATGAAAGATGCTAGCACAACAAAGACACCCATGCAAACAGATTTCCACAACTTAACACATGAACCAAGTCCTGAGTTCGAGGACCAAACACTTTATCGTTCAGTCATTGGTTCACTATTAAACATTAGTAGTTGGACCAGACCTGACATCGCACTTAGTGTTAATCTTTTATCACGACACGTAGGTAAGGCAACACAATTTCATTGGTCATGCATTAAGAAGTTGTTGAAATACCTGAAACACACCAAACACATGAAGTTATTGCTAGAACCAACACACACTGATCATCCACAGTTGATTTGTTATTCTGATTCTGACTGGGCGAGTGACAAGAAGTCACGCAAAAGCACTTCTGGTTACATGATGGTCCTGAATGGATGTCCTGTTTACTGGCAAGTGAGAAAACAGAGTTTTGTTTCATGTTCATCTACTGAAGCTGAATATGCTTGTGTTTCAGATGCTTGTAATTCTCTAACGTGGTTTGATGCTTTGATCACAGATATCTGGACACGTCCGATTCGACCAATCACCGTGATGGAAGATAATGTATCTGTGGTTTATATTTCTGAGTCACATTTCACAGGTTCTAGGTCCAGACACATTGACATTCGTTATCAAAACACAAAGCAATTAGTTAAGCAAGGTTTTGTTAAATTGCAATATGTTTCTACACATGATCAGATTGCTGATATGCTGAACAAACCACTTCCTGTAAATCAACACAAGTATCTGCGAAAGAAGATGTGCCTTAATTGATGATTTGATGACGTCAGCCCAGACTAGCAAAAGAAGGGGTGTCACGATGTTAAAAAGTTTGCTAGAAATGAACTGACTGAAACTGACACTGAAGAGTTAAACTGAGAAAGCTTTATTGCGCAGGTCATAAAAAAAAAGTTATCTGAAAGTGATTTATTGCGCATGTCTTCACACATTCCAGAACTTTCCTTTTGATCTTTGTCCGACTGCCAAGCATGCTGGCAGACGGAACATTTATTTTCAAAATGTAACATTTAGTTAACTTTCTGTTTTATTTACTTTTATTATTTTCGTATTAAAGTTTGTTTATTAATTAGAATATACTTCTCAAAGACTTTTCTTTTCTTTTCTTGACATCTTAATGATATGCTGCTGGGAATCAGCCCGGTCCATAAACCTCATTTTTCATCAGGGTGTTTTTCTCCTGACACTGGCAGCAGTAGTTATATGAAGCATTATATATTGGATATCCTTACTCATATTATTTATTATTATTCCTAGAAGAAACAGCTCAGGGTTCATGTCAATTTTTTGTTCTATTATTTCTTCTAACCATTTTTGAATTTTTGTCCAGAATGCTTTGGCTTTTGGACACATCCACCACATATGATAGAAGGTCTCCTGTTGGTGGTTACATTTCCAACAGTTTGGAGATCTATTTGGGAACATTTTGGCCAATCTCGCCAGGGGTAAATGCCACCTATAAAACATTTTGTAGATGTTTTCCTTATAGGATGCCGACATTGTCAATTTATAATTTTTTCCCCATAATTTTTCTCAGTGCTCCAATTCAATATTGTACCCAAAGTTTTTAGCCCAAGTTATCATTGTTTCATTCACGGCTTCCTCCTCCATTTTGAATTTTAAGAGACAATTGTATGTTTTTGTAATCATTTTTTTTCTGTTCCTGTTACTATTTTGTCCAATTCTTGTTGGTTTTGAAATCCGTAATGTTCTAAATCCTTTTTGTATCTTGTTTGAATCAGTAGATACGGCCACCAGCCTAATTCAATTCCCTGTAATTTTAACTCCTGATTTGTTTTGAGTTTTCCTTGCCCATCCAATAACTCCTTATATGTCAATATCCTGTTCAAATCTATTACATTGGGGTAGATAATTGCTTCCATAGTTGATATCCACTTAGGAATTTTTGTGTAGAAGTTTCTTTTGATTTTCATCCATATTTCTAGTAAGGCCCCTCTTACCTGATGCCTCTGGAAATATTTATGGGCTTTACTCTTTCCCTCCCAGATAAAAGCATGCCAGCCCAGCTGTAAATCATGGCCTATTGTCAACATTCTTTTATTTTGGAGTACTATCCATTCTTTGAGCCATGCTACCATTGCTGCCTGGTATTAATGCTCCCAATCTTGGAGGCCAAATTCTCCTTTGATTCTAGAGTCCTGTAGTAATTTTAATTTTATCCTAGCTTTTTTCCCCAGCCAAATAAATTTTAAAATTATTTTATTTAGTTCCACGAAAAAAAAAAAATCCCTAATTTTACTGGTACAGTTTGGAATAGAAATAGAATTTTTGGTAGGATATTCATTTTTATGGTCACAATTCTTCCAATCAGCGATAATTGTAATTTAGCCCAATTTTCCAAGTCCTTTCCTATTTGTTGTAGTAATTTTGAATAATTGTCTTCTTTTATAGTAGAACATTTAGCCGTTAGCCAGATTCCAAGATATTTTACCTTTTTAACTATTTGCATTTCCAATACTCTCTCTAATTCCTCATTTTGCCTTTGTGTAAGATTTTTAGTAATTATCTTTGTTTTATTTTTATTTATTTTTAAGCCTGCAACTTTACCAAATTCCTCTACTTCTTGAATTAATATTTTCCCTGTTTCAAGGTGGTCTTCTATTATAAAAACCATATCGTTGGCGAATACCTGAATTTTGTATTCTTCTTTTTTAATTTTTAACTCTTTTATTTCCTCTTTTTCCCTAATCCGTGTTAGTAAAACCTCCAATGAGAGGATAAATAGAAGAGGGGATAGTGGGCATCCTTGTTTGACCCCTTTATTTATAGTGACTTTGTCTGTTAGATCTCCATTCACCATTATTTTAGCTGTCTGGTTTGAATATATTGCCTTAATTATTCTAATAAATTTTTCTCCAAATTTCATAATAGCTAATTGTGTAATAAGAAACTGTCAATTGAAATTATCAAAAGCTTTTTGCGTGTCTGCCAATACTAATGCTAATTGTTTCTCTGGATGTGCTTCATAGTATTCTAATACATTCATTATAATTCTTGTATTATTTCTTAATTGTCTCTTGGGTAGGAATCCATTTTGATCCGAATGAATGATTTTATTTAATATTTTTTTAAGTCTTTCTGCAATAATCATCATAAATATTTATAGTCAACATTTAGCAGCGAGATTGGCCAATAATTTTGGATCAATTGATTTGGATCAATTGATTGTTTCGTCTTTTGGAATTAATGTTATAAATGCCTCAGTCCATGAACTTGGCATTTTTGCTTGTTCTAATACTTCATTCTAACATGATTTCCTCAAAAGTTTAATAAATTTTTTATATATATCTCTGTGGGAATCCCATCCGGTCCTGGTGATTAATTTTTTTTTCTTAATTGCCTCCTTTATCTCTGTTAAAGTTATTTTCTCATTTAGCATTTCTCTTGCTTCCTCTGAAATACTTGGTAGGTTTCTCTCTTGTAAATAATTTTGGAGTTCTTTTTCTGAGATGTTTTCCTGACAGTATAGAGTTTGAAAAAAGTTTTGGATTATACTTTTTTCTTCTTCTGTCTTATGGAACAAATTCCCATGTTCAGCCTGTAATTGCTGTATTTAGCTTTTTGTTTTTTTCTTTCTTCAATTTGTGGGCCAGCCATCTACCTGGTTTATTTGCTGCTTTGAAATAGTTTTGTTTCGCCATTTTTATATTACGTATCATTTCTTCTTGAAGTGTTAGATTGATTTTATGTTTCATCAAATCTCTCTCTTCTTTGATTTTAGTATTTTGTGGTTCTTTCTGCAACATGATCTCCAACTCTTTAAGCTTCTCCTGTAATGTTTGCTGTTTCCTTTTTTCCTTATTTCTCCTTGCCGTATATGCTATTGTTATACCCCGCACATAGGCTTTTGTGGTATCCCATAGGTTTTGTAGTGTTGTTTGATCTTTCTTGCTTTCCTTGAAGAAAATATATAATTCCTTATCCATCATTTGTATATATGGTTTTTCTTTTATAATTTTCTGATTTAGCAACCATCTTAATTTTTTCCTTTGACCTTTCCATTTTACAATTAGTGGATTGTGGTCTGCCCATGTATTTGGCGAAATCTCCATATCTTCTACGTTACTGATCAATTCTGGCTTCATCCATGCCTAATTGATCCTAGACCAGGATTTATGTAGATTTGAATAGAATGTATATTGGTTCTGTCTCCGATTTGTTTCTCTCCATGCATCTTGTAAACTCAATTCTTGCGTCATTTCAAAAAAAGAGTCTGGCAGTATTCTCTTCCTTGTCTTGTTCTTCTTGTTACTTTTATAACCTTCAAGTCTTTCCTTAATATATGTTACAATTCCCCCTTTTTTGTCTGTGTGTTAATGATACATTTATTTTCCCTAACTTTGTGTTTTCTAATAATTTACTATACTGTTTCTTGATATGTTCCTCCTGCAAACATATAATTTCCATATCCAATCTTTGTAATTTTGTGAATATTTGTGTTCTTGTCCCTGGAGAGTTTAATCCATTTAAGTTTATGGAAAGTGTTAAGTAATTAAGCTCCCCATTAGAAGAGCGAGTATGCAGAGAAGCTTAATGAGATATGGAATAACACACACAAAACAGCATACAGAGACACTGAATAATATAAAAATATAGTAGTTTACTATGTAGAAATATAGAAGTATTCAGAGTCCGGTTAACAGTCCAAGTCATACACGGTTCAGTAATTCAGTTATCAAAATAGTCAGTCTAACACACAAAGTATAGCTAAACAGTAGCAAACCACAGTACCTCAATATACACCGATCAGCTTCTAAAAAAAACAGAGAGCTAACAGCCATTCTGGCTCCCTCTTATGGCTGCTTGAGGTAACAAACCAATTACATCTCTTAATCATTTAAAGTAACAGTAAAGTAATAATAGCTTACATACATTGCCCAGCCAAGCCTAGGGTTACATCCCTAACACTCTCCTCTCTTGGGCTGTCAATGTATTTACACACAACTTCACATTCTAAATCCATAAACATCACACCATTGTTTATGTTTTTCTTTAACACACAATACAGTATATAATATAGGTTCAAGATACATTGCATAATGCATCCCTTATCAGACATAGAACCTTTTATATCAACATCATCTAACTCATCGGGGTTTACATAATTGCCATCCATAATGGTTTACATAATTCCCATTCACTCCAGTTTTACACTTATATACCCGTTTGCGTCCCCTTGCATATTTACTTGAAGGTAAATCAGTCTTGTCAAGCACTCCCAAATCCTGCAATGACTTAAACTCACGGTTCATTTCAGCTTGCCCTACCTTTTTATCCTCAGTTGGATACGTAGTCAGTTCATTGTATGCAGCAGGTACCTTATCCACCTTACATGCAACAGATGCCTGATACCTATCAGGTGGCAGCATTACACGGGTTGACCTTCTGGGTAACTCAGGGCTTATTGGTGGACTATCCTGAACGTTCTCCTGCTTTATCACTTCATCCTGACTTTTCACTACCTCCTCCTGAGTAGACTCCTTCCCTTCATAACACATTTCTGGTACTCCTGATACATTCTTTTGATCTACTCGGGTTTCGATTACTACCTCCTCATTGCTTATTTCCAGTTTATCCCAACCAACATGCTCTAAAAACTTAGCATTTGCACTGTGATGGATCTTAATTGTCCCACATTCCCAGAACCTATAAGATCTATGATTTGAGTCATAACCTACAATTATTAACTGCCTTGCACGAGTTTGTCCCTTTAACCAAATCTGTGCAGGAATATGCACCCATTCAGGAACTCCAAACATGTGCAAGTAGCTCAAATCAGGTTTCCTACCATGGCAACGAGTAAATGGTACCTCTCCAGTAGAAGCATTTACAACATTGTTCAGTAAATGATTAGCACACATCATGGCTTCACCCCATAATGTTTCAGGCAATCCTGAATCGGCTAACATGGTTCTAGTCATAGCTTGTAACATTTGCCCCATTCGTTCTACAGACGAATTATGTTGAGGTCTATGAGGAGCAGAACGTTTATGCTCAATACCAGCTGTTTTTAACATAGTTTGGAACTTATAATTTGTAAACTCCGTCCCATTATCAGTAACTACAGTAATAACCTTGGCTTTTATCTTTCTTTCCGCAAATCTCAGCCAATTAAAAAATTGTTGAAATGTTTCTTTCTTGTCTTTCATTAAGTAGCAGAAACCATATCTTGAGTAATGATCCATGATACTCAAAACATAACAGGCACCTCCCAAACTGGGTTTTATAGGTCCAATTAGATCTGCAAAAATAACTTGTAAAAGTTCCTTCGTTTTAAACCCATTATATCTGTTTGCTGGAGTAACCCTGCTCTTTTCCTTACTACATACATTACAATTTAAATACTTACTGCAAGGTTTTACTTTTACTCCCTCTGACAACTTTACAGTTTGTTGCAGCATTTTGAAATTAATGTGCCCCATACGCCTATGTAGGAGATGTATGCATTCATCATGTGGCTTAGCATTTGTATACACAGAATTAACTACACTTTCATCAGACATTACATACAAACCATTCTTTAAATTAGCAGTAACCATTTTACCTGCTTTCTCTATGAGACATTTATCTCCCCTAAAGGTTACTACATAGCCAATCTTAACTAGAACTTTTACTGATAACAAATTAAATTTCAGTTTAGGTATATACAACATGGATAAATGCTCATTTACAAATGAACACCTTGCCATACCTTCACCAGATGCTTTCACCTTCCATCCATTTGCCAAAGATACATGTTGCTTGCTGGCAGACATTTTTATAAAACAATTCTTATTTCTAGTAATGCACTGTGATGCTCCACTATCAACAACCCATGAATCATGGCTTATTGGTGCATTTCTAGAGATAGTCAAAGTAGACATACCTAAGTTGACATTAGCATGTTTCTTAGCTTTTCTAGTAATCTGTTGTTTAGCATTTTTACAGAATCTAGCTATATGCCCCTTAGCCCCACAAGAAAAACATTTTCTAATATTATAGGCAGTTGAAGGTGACTCCTCATGTTGTGGTGGTTTCTCTCTCAGTTGTTCTCTTTCCAACCTTCTTCTGGACTCTTCCAACAGGCGTGCAGTTATGTCAGTCAATGTTAGTTCATTTCGGGTTAGGACCTCGAGGTACAATACAAAATCATCATAACTTTCATCCAGTGATGACAGAATGATGTAAATTTGATGTAACTCTGAGAAAATAAGTTCTTTTTCATGTAGCTCTTGGAAAACTCCTTTTATAAAGTTTAAATGAGCTAACATATCTCCACCCTTCAGAAGACGTGCCCTAAACAGTTTGCGGGTAAGATGTATATGTGAACCTACAGTGTCACATACATATATCTTCTTCAAATTCTCCCAACATCTTGCTGCAGAATTCTCCCCACGAATATGAACTAACTGTTGGTCAGACAACGTTAGACCAATTATACACAATGCTCGTTCGTTGCATCTTTGAAACTCTGCTATCTTCTTGGCATCATCCTCGTCATCTGGATTCCAAGAAGTCACGTCCGATGGATTCTGTACAGCATCCCACAATACCTCAGTATGCAGAAGTAAGCTGCACTTCATTGACCAGGAAACATAGTTTGTTCCATCCAACCAGGTTATCAGTGATAAATTTGCTGATGGTGTGTGTGCCATCTTCTCCATAATAGTAAACGCTTACAAACTAAACAGCTATCTGTATACGGTAATGCATATCAACACAAACTCTGTCTTTTCAGCTACATCTGGCACACTCTGGGCCCATAACCAGTGTTAAGTAATTAAGCTCCCCATTAGAAGAGCGAGTATGCAGAGAAGCGTAATGAGAGTGATATGGAATAACACGCACAAACCAGCATACAGAGACACTGAATAGTATAAAAATATAGTAGTTTACTATGTAGAAATATAGAAGTATTCAGAGTCTGGTTACCAGTCCAAGTCATATACGGTTCAGTAATTCAGTTATCAAAATAGTCAGTTTAACACACAAAGTATAGCTAAACAGTAGCAAACCACAATACCTCAAAATACACCGACCAGCTTCTAACAAAACAGCGAGAGAGAGATCTAACAACCATTCTGGCTCCCTCTTATAGCTGCTTGAGGTAACTAACCAATTACATCTATTAAGCATTTAAAGTAACAGTAAAGTAATCATAGCTTATATACATTGCCAAGCCAAGCCTAGGGTTACATCCCTAACAGAGATCATCTTAATTTCCTCCTCCATCCTTTTTCCTTGCATTCCTTGACTCTCTCTGTATTTTCCCTCTTGTACCTTCCCTTTCTATTCGTTCTTTCTCCTGTTTCTTCCTTCCTTCTTGTTCCCCCTCGTATTCCTCTTGGCTTCTACTCTCAATTTCCTCTCTGCTCTCTTGCTCTTCTTCAGTTGCCAGATGGTGTTCGAAAAACTCTTGTGCTTTATCAATGGTATCTATCATAATTTTTTTCTCCTGCCAGGAAATCAGAATACCTTCTGGCACCAGCCACATTATATCTGATTAATTGCGAGGTTAGGAACTGGTATTGTCGCCTTTGATTTCTCACTCTCCTCGGTATTTGTTTCAATGTTTGTATTTCTTTTCCTTTATATGTTATTGTTTCCTCCTTCATTTTCTTGTATACTTTGTCTGTTATCGTCCTTTTTGTGAATCTCATGTGGACTTCTTTCGCTAACCTGTGTCTATGTGCATAGTTAGTATCCACTCTGTACACCTCATCTATATCTCTCCGCATGTCCCGTTTGTCCCTCTGCAATACCTCTGCTAGAAGTTTTGCCATCTTCTCACCTAGATCTTCCTTATCTTCTACAATGTTCTGAAATCTTAAAAAGGACACTTTTTTCATTTCCAGAAAAACGATTGATTCTTCAAGATCCCTATTTGCGAGTCCATATTTCTGTTCTGTTGTTTCCATCATTTTGTCTAATTGTTCCATTTTTGTCTCTACTGTTTTTATTCTCTGTTCATTTTTAATAATAGCTTGCTGGATGTTTTCCATTTTGTCATCCATCCTTCTTATATCTCCTTTCATTTCTCCCATATCTTGTTTAATCTCTTCGTGGTTTCTTTTGGTCTCTCTTTTTTTAAATTTTATTGGTTAATACAAATATTTTGGGGAAAAGAGTACATAAGTATGGAGAAAAATTTTGACAGCTACATCATACGGAAGGTGGTGCTTCCCCGGGATCTTACATTTCCCTCTTATTTTATACATATCAAAATATCATTATTACATACACATTAGCAGTTTAGATTTAAATTCTTTAACATCTTCAATCATTTATTAGATCACTTCTAACCATTTAATTGTATTAACAATTGCAATGTACTTTTAATTCATTTCTGTGACCTGAGCCTCATTGCTGCCTCCTCTCCCCTGTCTCTTGGCAGAGCCATGTCTTTCATATCTTGCGCACTGTCTCCTGTTCCGTCTAGAAGAGTCTTGTGTTTTTCCATGAAGGCTTCCGCCTCCACCACTGTATTAATTCTCACTCTACCTCCCTCCCAGAAAATTAACAACCCTTCTGGAATTAGCCATCTAAACCAGGTATTTCTTTCATACAATTTTTTGGTTAAAGAGTAAAATTTCTTCCTCTTATCTCTTATTTTTTTGGTATCTGTTTTAAAATGGTTATTTCTTTATCCTTATATCTTAAAGGTTCCCCCCTTTGAACCCTTAGAATCTCATCTCTTGTAGTCTTTCTAAAAAATTTAACGTGAACTTCCCGTGGAACATTGTGTGTTCTAGCATATGCTGAATTAATTATATATATCAAGTCAATATCCCACCCTAGCTGTTGTTTATCTCTTTTAATATAATCTGCTAACATTGTTGTCATAGTCTCCCTCAGATCTTCACCCTCCGCTTCAGGTATATTTTGAAATCTAAGAAAGAAAGACATCCTTTCAAAGTCCATTTTTTCCATATAGTTTTCAGTTCCAGCGTTTTGTTTCTGTAGTGCCTTCACCTCTTCTCTCATCCCCACAGCACCCTCCTCCAAGATGTCTATTTTATGTCTATTTTGTGAAGTTTGTTGTTGATTTTCTCTGAGTTGTTCCTTTAAATCCGCCAGCTGCTTTTTAATTTCGTCCTGTCCCTTTATAAGTGTCTGGAACATTTGTTGAAACGTTTCTTGAGACAGCTGTTCCCCCTCAGATGTTTTAGGTTGTGAAAAAGAAGATCATTGTGTTTGTTGGGGAGCAGGGCTTGAAACAGAGGATGTTGGAGCCGACGCCGATTTAGGGGGGGGGCGGTTCTTCGCAGGCATTGTGAAACTCGGAGAAAGTTATAAGTCTAGACAAAAATATGGCATCTGTAGAAGTGCACCGTCAGGCGAGATCCACAGGCAGGCAAAGTCCAATGTGGGATATTAGTCTTTCAATACAGCTCCCCGCCAGTTAAAATCATTTTTTTCCAATCCAAGGAAGATTATCCGAAGAGATGCCTCTAGGATTCACTGGGGTATAGTAATTCCAACCCAGAAGATTTTTCAGAAGAGACAGTTCATTTGTAAAGGCAGTGAGAAAGGGGGAAGAAACACCATTTTGGCTCAGCCCTCCCAGGGGATCAGAGAACAACAGTTCAGAAAGTTTCCATACATAATTTATAAAGTCAGCTCAGATTCTTTCTTTCGCAATTGTTCTAGAAAGTCCTTGCCCCATTGCTTGAAAGAAGTGAGTATCAAAAGAGGTTTTTTTCCAATTCTCTCTCTCTCCTCCGAGAGTGAGATCGTATAAAGCCGCTTTTCTGAGAGGGGGGGGAGAAATCCCCCCTCTCCAATCTTAACACTTTTCCAGGATCGAAGAGTCTTAGGGAAACTGCTAATCCTTATTTACAATTTTATTCAGAAAAGAAAAAAGGAGACCCCGGGGGAACTCCCCTCTCACCGCATTTCAGCTGTTGCCTTCATGTTTCTTTTGGTCTCTTGATGATTATTTGCTATTGCTTCCTGTGTTTTGGTCATTGCTTCTTGCTATCATCAAGGGTGTAGCTTGCATACTCTGGATATTTGATGCTGAGCCTCCTTTCTCCAGTCCAAACATACTCTCTATTAATGCTGGTGTGATGGTGATGCAGTTGTAGATGTAGGGTTTGGGGCAGTTTTCTTACTTGTCCTAGTAATAGTTGCTGTATTCGTCATTTTCCCCACTCGCAAAAGATTTTTCCAAAATAACATGCAATGATTTGACTGTTTAGGTTTCTTTTTGGGGCCTCCACACACCTATATTTATCAAACAACAATGCTGCAGTGCTAATAAGAATATCTTCACTGTGCCTTTGGGTATATAGCTTTGAATATAAATATTAATATAAATTATCTTCAAGTGTCTAGATATATATAAGTATGAATGAGTATATATTCTACTATAGTAAACCTCTGAGTATATTTATATAGATATATATAGAATATGGAAATTATATACACTTGTTAATATAAAATATACAACATACTGTATATGCAATTAATATAATTTACTTATAACACTTTATGACATAGTGTATGTGTGTGTATCTCATCTCCAGAACCAAACGCCTAGGCGACAAAGACCACCTGAAAACTGAATTACACACTCTCACAAACGTATTAAATCTCCAACGGATTCCAAAGAAAAACAATTACAAACCTAATCCAAAGGGAGATTCCCCCCAAAAACCAAGACACAGAACAGGACAACGGCATTGCCCTCCTCCCTTACATCAAAGGCACCACAGATAAAATCAGCAAAATTCTCCACAAACACAATATCAAGACAGCCTTCAACACTGACCAAAAAATAGCCAACATCTTAAGAAACCCCAAAGACAAAATCCAGCTAGAAAACCAAGGAGTCTACGAAATACCATGCAAAATCTGCCTGGCAACATACATAGGACAAACGAACAGGAGAATAAATGCATGCATCGTAGAACACAAGAACGCAGTAAGAAAAAAAGAAAAAACTTCCTCCCTTTTCCAGCACCTTAAAGCTACAGGACATGAAATTAATTTTGAAGGAACCAGGTTAATCTCCAAAACTGAACACTTCAACAAGAGAATAATTATGGAATCAAAATAGAGAAACACCCCCACAACATGAATAAACGTGACGATACCTCCCGCCTACCAGACATCTGGAAACCGGCCCTAGTCAACAAACGAGCCCCACCCACCACCCAGGCCGTTACAACACGAAACAACGGACACACAGCCAGCACCAATCAGCACCAATCTACCAATCATGATACAACCACACAACCAATTATTCCACTTACTGAAACAAAGCCAGTGCTCCACAACCCCCCACCAAGATTTATAGAAAGACGGCAGCTCCAACCACGCTTTAAACCCAAAACCCAGCCTGAAGATGGCGAGTGAGACCTCGCCAAAACGTTGCCAAGACAATTTCAATCTTACATGGGAAAAGACCCGAATACAACAAGAGCAGCATATGCATATACACACACGCGCGCACACACACACACAC
This sequence comes from Natrix helvetica, assembly GCF_964273705.1. NCBI lineage: Eukaryota > Metazoa > Chordata > Lepidosauria > Squamata > Natricidae > Natrix > Natrix helvetica. The sequence continues at coordinate 28,519,893 of NC_138555.1, forward strand.
ACACACGTCATTTCTCTCTTTTTTTCCACATTGTCTTCTAAAGTCACTTCAACCAATCAATTCAATCAGGTCTCAGTCTTGCATCATTTCTTTATACAGTCTACTTGTTTAGTTCTATCAATCCAATAGCCACCACCATGTTCTTCTTGCTCAGCACAGATTCCTTTACTATGTTTCAGCTTTGAAAGTTCTAAAATCTCTCAAATCCATCAACTCTTATCGGTTATGATATTATCCAAATATATAGTTTATAGTCCCTGTTGCACTCCACTTCTAGTCCGTCTTAAATTATATCCAACATATACACCCTTTACTCTTTAGCTCCTCCTCCTCCTTACAAGCCTATATGTTATTATCAAGAAACAGAGTTTATAGTCACCAATCCAATGGAATCCAATAAATCCAATAGCACTTCCCTTCTGATCAGCTTCAGGAAACCTCCGTCTAGAGTTTTTTCCTCTTCCTATCACCCACTCCTCCTCTCTCCTGTTGACGCTGTTTTAGGGCAGAGATCTGTCTCTTGCTTGGGAGTCTCGATAGCTCCGCTCCTCCAAATAGCAATCCAACAATCCATTTTTTCCACTTTTTAGGGATTTCTTCTCTCACCAATAGTGTTATGTTGACTTCTAATATTCTCTTCCTGTTCTGCGGCTGTCACAGTTTTGAACTAGCCAAATGGCCGGTTTCTTTCCTGCTAGAACTAAGAGGTTTCTCCTGTACCCTCGGGGGGATCGCCTTTCACCCCTAAGGTCCTCGAAGCTTCCCCTTTCCTCTGGCAATCCCTCCGAGATTGAACAGTGCCTTTGGAGGCTTTCTACCAGGAAAACTCAGGCTTTGGGACCGGAGCATCGTTCCCTTGCACCGCAACACGATGACGTCACTGCAGGAAGCCCAGATCCTGTTTCTTAGTCACTAAACATTTCCCATTGGCTGACTTCTTGTTATGGCTATCCCAGCTCATAATTTCTTATACACTGACAATTTTGTATTGATTTGTTGTGGTTGTAGCAGTGTGTTCTTCCTTCCTGTCATGCTCACTGCCACTGTAAGTGTGTTATAAAATCCATGGTGCTGGTCCTGGGTGTAAAGCTGTTTTGTGGCTGCCACATTCCATGCATTTTAAACTGACCTCACAGCCATTGGCAAAGTGGGGGACTGATGAGCAGATGTTCACTTTCAGGAAAGCTTTGCAATCTTCTATGGACTTCTCCCTGAAGGCTCTGCATTTTAGGAGAGGATGTGGCTTCTGGTGTAGAGGACACGGCTTACCAGGATCTTGGCTCTCTGTTTCTATGTGAGGGGAGCTGGCAGACCTATGAAGGGAATCTGGAGGAATCACATTAGATTTGTGGACTGCTACTCGAGGCTTGCGAGTATTATGTCCTGAAGGAGCAGCATGTGACAATGTGAAGTCAAAGCTAGGAACATTTCTTGTTTTAGCTTGTTGGCACACGAAGTCCACAAAAACAGAGAAGGGGGGAAATGGAACATTGTACTCTCTTTTGTATTTGGAGCCATGTGCGATCCACTGCTCTTGTAAGTTATAGTGTAACTTTTGTACAATGGGGTTAACACCGCTGGCTGTGTCAAGGAATGCAAGTCCTTGCAAGTCCCCTTCCGACTTAGCTACTTAAAGTTCCATTAGTAAGTCGCTAACTTCCCTAAGTTTCTGATAGGCTCTGTTAGGTATTTTGGGAAAGCTATTGAACAGTGCATTTTCCACTGCTTCTGCTGAATCATAGGACTCATCAAGTCTGTCCCAGATTGTTTTAAGACCTGTTTCAGGGTAGTTAATTGTTATTGTCCTGATTCATTTTGCATGCTCAGCAGATTCAATTCTGAACCATTTAATTATTAAATTATTAAATCTATCTCCTCACTACATGACAAATCTAAGCTTCTGATGGCATTTTGGAAGGAAGATCGCCAGGCTCTATAGCTTTCAGGACAATCACTAAACTTTTCAAGTCCTTGTGTTATTGACCAAATTATTGCTCATTTAACATCCCGAGGAGAACAAGCCTGGACATTAAGTCGCAACCAGAGAGCCTCACTCCTTGATGAACTGCATTCTGCCATTCTGAATTGGCCTACACCAGAATGTGAAATACAGGTCATTCAACCCTTTTTCCCCCTTGCTTGGTTGCTTCATGACTCCTGGGGTGCAGCTCTGGGCTGTATGGACTATGCAACATATTTGCAGCAAAAATCCTGCCAGGTACTGCAGTATGTTAATTGAAGAAGGTGGATTGCATCCAGTGGTGGGTTGCAGGCGGTATGCCCCAGTACAGGCATACTGGTGCCTGCCCGGAGCACCAGGTACTGTTCCGGTATGGTGCTCCGGAGGGCCCACTCTCCTGCCCGAGCTCCTTACCTGTATTTGAGCTCTTTGGCGCTTCCGCGCACGTGCACAGAGCACATGGCACCTGAGCGACACTCCGCTGAGCAGCTGGAGTGTCGCGGAGGCTCGCGGAGGTGTTGCAAGAAGTAAGGACGCATGCATGTGCTGCGCGCGCTGCGCACATTCATGTGGTGGACGCTGGTCCCTGTTGCAACCATACCGGTTGCAACAGGATCCAGAACCCACCACTGATTGCATCATTTGTTTAACATCAAGGAAAACACCCCAGGCTAATGCAGAAGGACTTTGTGGATTATGTCAGTAAACTTCTGAACAGTGCTGAGATAGAAGTCAGCTATTTTGCAGCTGGGATTACGGCCAATTTGATATCTAGAGGTGAAGAAGCCTGGTCACTCGATTCCATCACCGACACCCTGGTAAACCTCCCCTGGCCCCCCGGAAGCCGAAAATGGATCATTTCCGAACTTCTGGTTGGCCCATTGGAGCCGTTTTTCACCCTCCCCATGCTTCAGGAAAGCCTCCAGAGGCTGGGGAGGGTGAAAAATGGCCCCAACGGCCCAACCACAAGTTCGGGAATGAACTTCCGGTTGGCCCGTTGGGGCCATTTTTCGCCCTCCCCAGCCTTGGTAGTCTTCCCTGAAGCCTGGAGGGTGAAAAACGCCCCCAACGGGCCAACTGGAAGTCTGGGAACAAACTTCCGGTCAGCCCATTTTTCACCATCCCCAGCTTCCGGAGGCTTTCCTGAAAACTGGGGAGGGCGAAAACGGCCTCCCACGGCCCTCTGGAAGGGCAAAAAATCAGCTGGCATGCGCGCCGGAGCTGACTGCTGGTGTGCCAGCAAATATGGCTACGCGTGCCACCTGTGGTTCGCATGCCATAGGTTCGGCATCACGGTGTTAGGGCATGACAGATGTGGTGGCTCAGTGGTTAGGACGCTGAGTCTTAGACCGTTAAACGTCTACAGCTTGGCAGTTTGAGACCCAAGTGCCATGAGATGGAGTGACCTCCCATCACTTGTCCTAGCTCCTGCCAACCTAGGAGTTTGAAAGGATGTAAATGCAAGTAGATGAATAGGTAGTACATATAGCATGTGGGAAGGTAACAGTGTTCTTTTTCGCAGGACACACTGTGCTAAGGCATGAAGTCATGCTGGCCACAGGACCGCAGAAACGTCTCCGGACAATACTGGCTCTTTGGCTTAAGAAATGAAAATGAGCACCACCGCCTAAATTTGGTCATGACAAGCAGGGTAAAACCTGCAGGGACCCCTTTACCTTTACCATATATAGGTAGTCCTTGACATATGACTGTAATGGAGCCTGCCCATTATGGTTGCATGTCATTGTGACTGTTAAGCAAGAGGGCCTCACTTAATGACCCTGCTCTCCCTGACGCAGCCATTAAAGAAATATGTTGGTCATTAAGCAGAGCAGATTGCGCCTCAGGGGTAGGGGAGACCCTGGGAGGCCTAGTAAGGGTCCATGCCTGCCTTCCCCGTGCTTCCCAAGGCCACCCCCACCCCTCGAGCAACCCTGTGCTCTGCTTCCTGCCCCTTGGGTCCCTGTAGGCTTTGTGCCTGCTTCCCACGACACCATTCCCCACACTCTCCTCACCTTTTGAAGACCTCCAGAGCTTTCTGCAGCACTGGAACAGGTCACTTTGTTGCTTGGCCATATGGCCTGATTCCTAACCTTAACTGTTCCATTCTGCTTGTCTAATGTAGTCTGCACAGTGCTGTGGAAAACACCAGGACCCTGGAGCTTTCTGCAACACTGCACAAACCGTGTTAGCAAAACAGAACAGGTCACTTTGTTGCGCAGCCATGTGGCACAATTGCAGAAGCATCTGCCATATTCTCAGCACCCCCAATTCAATGCAGTCCTTGGGAACATGGTGGATGCTTCTGGAATCATGTTGCATGGTGAATTGCTCCATTCCAGCACTGCAGATGGCTCTGGAGCTCTTCAAAAGATAATTGAGGGTGTGAGACCTGGTGGGATGGGAATCTGTCATAGTGTTCTGACTAGGCTTCCTGATACAGTAAAAAGCACACTCTTAGTCCCAAAAACCCTCTTTTTATTTCAAAGGCTGTAAATTATGTTCCTTCACAGCCTCTAATGAGTCCCAAATAGTTGCAAAGAGTCCTACAGTAGGCTGCCAAAGTCTTTTGGGATAAGGCTGATAAGCACCCACCTTTATCTTCCTTGAAACGCTGAGAAAGACTTAATTGGCAATTAGTTTGGAAAGGCCACATGGAGCAAAGGGTCAAAACGGAGCTTCAGAAGGTAAACTGACCAGCATGAACCAAGTTGCTTCCTGCAAAGGCTCACGTGCCTTCGTTCCTCCTTTATGTCCTATGGGAGGGGCCAATCACCTCCAAGCCTTACTCCTTAGTCGTCCCTTCTGTCTTAACTGTTCTTGCCTTCTGGCAGCTCTGTGCATGCACACACTGAGAACAGGGGGGAACCTGTTTCTCTGCCTCACTGCTGTCCGACTCTGGAGGCAGCACATAACTCCCAGGTGGGCCTAGCCCCCTCTCTGCTTCCTATGCAGAGCCCTCGTCTGAGCCTTCCCCAGACTCCAGGACTGGCTCATGTTCCTCCCCAACCTCCTTGCTGTCGGACTCTGCTGCCAGCTTTGCAGGCCACCGGCGGACCACAACACATGGATCCATCACTGGACCCCTCTCTGGACACAAGTTTGGAGGAGGATGAGTTTGAGTTGACAGAGGAAAGCACAAAGCTGAGCAATGGCCTGGATCGGGACTGGGTTGATCAGATGAGCAACAGGCTGAGGCTGAGCGAGCCTAGCCACAGCAAGTTGGCCAGGAGGCTCCAGGCGAGGACCAGGAGCAGCTGCCACCCATTAGTGATGAGGAGGTGGACTCCATACCTCATCCCTATCCAAGGACACATAAGGCAGAGAGGAGACAGACACACCACCAGTCAGCTAGACTACTTGTGAGGAGGCAACCTCGCCCTTCATAAAGGGCTGCATCGGCATTGCCTACTTAATCTCGCCCAGAGGACTCGAGCATTGCTGGAGCAACGTGCCCAGTTCTGTGCCTTGTGTGCTTGTGCCGTGTATCCTGACCTGTTCGACTTGTGGACTGCTTTCTTGGCCTTCATGTGTGCCTGTTAGACTTGGTTACCTAGTGACTCTTGCCATGCTGAGCTTGGAATCCAAATCTGTGCAACGAGGGTGCTTTCGGAGGACCTCTTTGGGGGGTTTGAATAAATACCTACAGAACTCTTGCTGTACATGTGTGTGTGAGAGTGTGTGAAGGGAGCGGGGCAGCACAAAATCGGGCCTAAAACCTGCAGGGATCTGGTGGGGGGAAAGGCCTGCAGGGACCCTAGGGGAGGGAAAGGCTTGCAGCGACCCAGTGGGGGGGGGAGGGGACAGATAGTTAGATAGGGCGGTCACTGCAGTATCCCTGCAGTCAGTCATAAGGGTGAACGACCATGGTGGTGCAGCAGTGCCTATAATTTTGGGACCAGGTCATAAGTAGTTTTTGAGGGATCCGCTATAACTTCAAATGGCCATTAAATGATCAGTTCTTAAGCGAGGACTACCTGTATTCTATGTTTATTACAGTGAAAGACAAGAGCAAGTTAAAAATACTCAAGGAATATCTAGTTTAAAATTCTAAAATAAAATAATAAATAATAAAATCTATATTAAAATCACAATTTGGCATCCAATCTGTCAATTGCATGATTGACACAAGACACATGAACAAAACACAGCATGGCCTAACTACAATATAATATCAATCCTTAAATTGTGGGGGCCATAGTCATTAAATACTAAAATGCAAAAGGGTTCGCTGCATTCATTGTGTAAAATACAGTAGCTATGATGGATTAATCACCTATTTCCAACGAATCCCCAGTGCTGTTGCACAGAATCTAGCCACCTGCACTGTGATCACAATCTGTTCAGCCTTAAGTAGCCACTGCAGATAAGCAGTATCGGAATGGCCAGGATATCTATCAATTATTGGGAAGATAAGTTTTCCCCCCGCATATCTCTATCAAGATAGATATTCTTTTGATAGACATACTCGAAGGAGTATGTGTTCAACGGTCTCCAGCCTCTCCAGAGCCACAGGGACAGAATCTTTCAATAAATGGTGACTTTTTATATTTGCCTTGCAGGACAGCTGATGCAACTGAAAACACTTTCTGATGGTTTGCCATCTCCAACTGGCTAAGGCACCTGGTAGGGGTAACAACATGTATAATAAAGTCTGGAGTCAGAAACAACGGAGTTTTCTCCAAGTCCGCAGATAAATGGGGCCCAAAAAACCTCCAACGGGCAAGTCATTCTCGGCTCCTGCCTCTGCCACCTCCAGTCAAAGTATGCAGCAGACGAATATTACTTCATTGTTACAAGAAGAAGGGACTGGAGAGAGCTCAAAAGAACTATCTGTTAACCAAATGTTTCAGGAATTTATGAGGGGTCAAAATGAGTTGAAAAAAGAGGTGACAGATCTTAAAGATGAACTCAGAGCTGTACAACAACATTTAACAGAAAATAAACAAAGAATTGTGGTTTTGGAGGAGGGGGCAGCTGGATTGGGGGAGGAGGTTAAGGCAGTCTGGAAGGGAAATTTAGAATTGAAAAATTTTATGGCAAAAATAGAACTTGAAAGAATGTCCTTTTTTCTCAGATTCCAGAACCTACCAGAGACAGAAAATGAAGATCTTAAGGATATTATGAGTACAATTTTAGCAGAATATATTAAGATAAATAAAGAACAGTTGTGGTGGGATATGGATCTGGTTTACAGGATTAATTCAGCATATGCTAGAACACACAATGTTCCAAGGGAGGTACATGTTACGTTTCTTAGGAGGACACGAGGGATGAGGTGCTAGGGGCCCAAAGGGAGGGACCATTAAAATATAAAGATAAAGACATTACCATCCTTAAGCAAATTCCGAAAAAAATAAGGGGAAAAAAGAGGAAGAATTCCTCCTTATCAAAGAAATTATACAATAAAGGAGTTTGGTTTAGATGGTTATTGCCAGAGGGAATGTTGATTTTTTTGGGAGGGAAACAGAATTAGAATTAATACAGTGGAGGAGGCTGAAGCCTTCATTGAAAAACATAGTTCTCTTCTAGAGGACGAAAATAGGGGAGGTAGTGAAAAAGGTAGTAATGAGCAAGATATGAAGGAGGCGGGGGGGCTGTGGCTCCATCTGGGGACAGGGAGGAGGGAGCAATATCGAAAAGGCTCAGGTCACAAAAATAAATGTATTTGAAATACTATGATAATTGTTGATATACTAGAAAGTGACAAAGAAAGAGATGATTGAACATATGGTTGATATAATGTAAAACAAGATTATGTTTATGCTTATCTTTTATACGTTGTTTTTAACATTGTAAAAATTGTGAGATTTGGGGGGATTTCTACCACTAGCACGGGAGCTGCCAAAATTTTCTTTGTACCCTTTTTACCTTTCCCTATAAATGTTCAAAAACCAATAAAATTCTTTTTTAAAAAAGAGTTGTTTTATTGCCATTTCCAGTCTCAGTTTTGTACATCTTATATGCCAAGGGCTTTCTTGGCTCCTACACAGTCCTTATCAAACTGTTGTGGTCCAGCAGGATCCGGTTGAGCTGCTGATGGACTCGGATAGCGAGGGATCATTTGAGTCTGCCCTGGACGATGTGGAGGGCCCTGTGCAGGTTCAGATTCAGAGCAGGGACCAGAGGGGTTGGTTGGCCACCAGGAGGCACCTGAGGCATGGAGCAGTGGGGAGGATCAAAGGCAGTTTGTCCCTGATGCTAGATTGAGAAGGGCTGAGAAACGGAAGCAGCAACTACGTAGTCAGACTCACAGAAAATGATTAGCACAGGTGGTTGTGGATTGGCCCCTCCCAAGAGAGCTTATAGGTGAGGCGTTGGGAGGGGACATTTGCAGGAAACAACCGTTCGAATTAGAAGTGAAGAAAATCCATGTATTCTAGCCGTGTCTGTTCGTTGGGACTCTCTGGGTTGTTTTCTTGAACGTGAGTTGTCTGGGCCCTCAGCCAAAGGATTTGTTATCTCAGCAATTACACAGTGGTAAACAGCCAAGCCTTTGTTCTGGTTTATTCACAGGCATGGAGAGGGGGGTCAGAACAGTGTCAGGCCTGTAGTTATGTTCTTTTTAGGGTCTTTGGCCTGCCACACTTTCTATTATTTTCCTATGCTGTTTCGTTAGTGTAGTAGTTGGGAGGGGGGAATAGAAAGGAGTAGAATTGTGGAATGTGTTGTTGTCATTCTTTCTAGAAGCCCAAGGTCATCTTTTGTCTCCGCACCTCGACACCTGACCGGAAGCAGAGGGGTGTAGATGCCAGCGTGGAAGATGAAGATTGGACCATGTGATGGATTATGGGTGGGGGGATAAGATCATGAACTTTCAACTGGGTGGCTTCCCAGGAAGCAAATCAGATTTGGGATTTCATAGCACAATGCCAACATGCCTGTCTTATTAAATTGGAGTTTTAAGGATAGCTCTGCCTTGAATTCTGATTTAATTCTGCATGATATTTGGAATGCTGACAACAGTTTGTTTCCTGCCCACAAATTACAAACGAGCCACCATGGAACAGCTCTGTGCCGACAATGCTCAACTGGCACAGCAGGTGGCTTGCTGGCCGGCCAGATAGCTCAGCTTCAAGGGCATGCTATTTCCCCCCAGCCTCAGAGGAAATGTCCAGTTGCCGTGCCTGATAAGTTTGACAGCAACCAAGCCATGTTTCCAGCTTTCTTGGGACAATGCCAGCTCTTTATCAGTCTGAGAGCGGAGGACTTTCCCACTGACCGGGCTAAAATGGGGTTTATCATCAGCTTACTCTCCGGCTCCGCAGCTCGTTGAGCTACTCCTTTGTTGGCTCAGGCTAGCCCTTTGATGGACAATTTCAGGGGGTTTTGTGATCAACTCAGACTCATGTACGAGGACCCCATTGAAGAAGAAACAGCTGCCAGACGTCTCAAGATGCTGAAGCAGGTTCCGGTTCCGGCTACTGATCACGACAGGCAGGCTCTGCTCGCCCCGCGCTCTTCTGGTGGGCTTCCCATTATTTGGGGGGCACAGGACGCCCTGGAGGACGCCCCTTCGGCAGGGCACAGGACGCCCTGCCGAAGGGGCGGCGTAGCGGGGGATCCCCTGAGTCGGCGACGGCCAGGGGGGGGACTCCCCGCATCGCCCTAGGCACCGGGAGGCATGATGGGGAGGCGCTGCGGCGTCTTCGTGAGGAGGCAGCTGGAAGAACGCATGATCTGAAGGACGCAGTTGCTGTGTGGTGAGGTGGAAACTTCCCCCCGTTCCCTTGTTTGCTCGAAAAAGGAAAAAAAACCTGCTAGCTGCTTTTAGAGTCATTTTCAACGTGGATTGGAGAAGCGTGACTGGAGGGAGGGGGATTCCCCCCCCCTCGGACAGGCGGCTATAAACGGTTTCCTCTCTGCTCTAGAGGAGGAGGAAGGGGGAGAGCCAAGTAATGAATTCACGCTCATAACAAAGGCGGTTTTTGGACTGTAAACCTATAAATGAGGTGATGATCTGAAAACTTTGGAAACTTTGAAAACCTTTTGTTATGCCTTTCAACCCCGAAGCTGGCAGGGCAAGATGGCACACTTCTGTCGTCCTCACAGACATTGAAACTTGACCCCACCCATAGAACTTCAGGCATCTTGCTTTTGTCTCCATGACACTCAGATAAATCTCTTGTTATTGAACTCCGCTTGGAACAAAGGATTTTTACTCTACTGCCAGAAGCTATAACTAGAGAGAGCTCCCTTCTGCTTGGACTCCTTGCCTCCTAATCTCTCTTGGCGGTTTTCCTCTCCAATTGTTTCCTCTCTGTATTGACTTTGTACTTTTCCTGCTCATCACAATGCCACCTAAAAGACCACCCCCGGGGAAGCCGGGCTTTGCTGTCTCCGCCCCAACATCTACAGTATCCAGTCCCAGTGCACAACAGACTCTTACCTCCATGTTGCAGCCTAAACCTTCTGAGACGGATTTTCAACAGATGTTCCAACAAATTTTAAAGGGACAGGAGGACATAAAAAGTCAACTAAAGGAGATGAAAGAGCAGCTTAAAGAGAACCAAGACCAGACGAGTAAAAACGCACAGAGATTGGACTTTTTGGACGAGGGGACAGCTGAGATGAGGAGGGAGGTGAAAGGGGTGCAGAAGGGGTACCAAGAGCTTGAGACCCACCAGATGAAAACAGAATTTGAAAGAATGTCCTTTTTCCTTAGGTTTCAAAATGTGGTAGAGGCGGATGATGAAAATTTAAGGGACATCATGACAAATCTTTTGGCTGAATATATTCAAAAAGATAAACAACAGATGGGGTGGGACTTGGACCTGGTCTATAGAGTAAACTCAGCATACGCTAGAACACACAATGTTCCAAGGGAGGTACACATTAAATTTCTTAGAAAGACTACAAGAGATGAGATTCTGAGTGCACAAAGGGGGCAAGCTTTGAAATATCAAGATAGAGAAATAACCATTCTGAAACAGATCCCTAAGAAAGTGAGAGAGAAAAGAAAAAACTATTCGCAATTAGCGAAGACGTTATACCAGAAGGGGGTGTTTTTCAGATGGCTGATGCCTGAAGGCATGTTAAAATTCTGGGAGGATACAAGAGTTAGAATCAACACAACCATAGAGGCTCAGGCCTTTATGGAAAAAAATAAAGCACTTCTAGATAAACTCGATGACTCCACACCAGATTTACAGGACACGGGAGGGGCCGGAGCCCTGCTGGCGAGGGGAGAAGGGGCAATACCAAGAAAACTCAGATCACAAAAATGAACAAGAAAATCTGCTTGATACAAATTGATTGAAATTATTATCTGAACTTATATGCTGACAAAATATTATTATGTAGTGTTAAACTTATCTATGTATAAATGGAAAATATGAGCACGGGGGGAGGGGGCACCTCTTACATGCTGTAACTGCCAAAATTTGTAATCTATTCCACCACCCCTTTCCTTTTTATTTTTTTTAAAAACCAATAAAACTTTGTTTAAAAAAAAAAGATGCTGAAGCAGGGCCGGGGTCCCTTGCAGGACTATGTCAGTGAATTCCGGCTCCTTAGCCAAGATTTGGCCTGGAATGAGGCAGCCCTCATGGACACCTTTCAAGATGGGCTGTCGGACAACCTGCAGGATGAGCTGGTACGGGTGGACAGGCCACCGACGTTCAATGCGCTGATCCACCTGTGCCTCCGGATAGACGCCCGGTTGCAGAGGCGGGGGATTCGCCTCACATCCCAGGAGAACAGAGGGGTGCCGATCCCGCGGGAGACTCTAGCTCCACGGGAGGAGCCCATGGATTTGCGTGCCGCCAGACCCTGCTTGTCGCGAACTGAGATGGACAGACAGCGCGCAGGGGGGTTGTGCTTTTATTGCGGAGACCTCAGGCACCTGGCAGCAGTTTGCCCCAAGAAGAATAGGGGGCTGCGAGGTCCGGGACCTACTCCCTCAGCTCCTGAACAACTTGTCGGGAAATGGGCGGAGCCCAATCTGAGGGAAACCTTAGGTCAGGCGCACACTGAGACTGAGATTGACGGCCCTCCCCAGCACTTGATTTTGGCAGCACGCATTCTCCTGTCTGGTAGTCCGCCGGGGATTCCGGCCCATGCCCTGGTCGATTCCGGGGCTACCACGAACTTCATGGATGAGGCGTTTGCGACCAAGTATGCCATCCCTCTGTGTCCGGTGGGCCCGCCGATGCTGGTCGAGACCATTGATGGCCAGGTGCTTCTGTCTGGGCCTATCAAGGCCGCCACCCAGCCCTTGCGCCTAGTCATTGGGGATCACGAGGAGACCATCCAGTTTTACATTGCTTCGGGCATGAATTTCCCGTGATCATGTTCCCGTCCCTGCAATGTGTCGACCACACCCGTTACGTCTGCGCAGGCCAGGTGCTCAGCTCGCCCAGGGTGTCCGTGCCGCCGGACTTAGCGGAGTTTGCGGACATCTTCAGCGAGCAGGAGGTGGAATAAATGCCGCCGCACCGGCCTTATGATTGCTCCATCAACTTGGTGCCGGACGCGAAGCTCCCTGTGGGTCACCTGTACTCCATGTCCGAGCCAGATTTGGCTGCATTGCAGGACTTTCTGGACAAGAACCTCGCCCGGGGTTTTATCCAGCCCTCGTCTTCGCCACTGTCTGCCCTGGTCTTGTTCGTCAAGAAAAAAACCGGGGATCTGAGACTCTGTTGTGACTATCGTTGTCTGAATGCGATCACGGTGTGAAACCGTTACCCTCTGCCCCTGATTCCTGAAATGTTAGAGCGGCTCCGGGAGGCGACAGTGTTCACGAAACTGGACTTGCGTGGGGCCTATAATCTGGTCCGAGTTCAGGCGGGGGACGATGGAAGACGGCCTTCAGCACCCGGTACAGACATTTTGAGTACACGGTCATGCTGTTTGGATTGACCAATGCCCCGGCCGTCTTCCAGCATTTTATGAATGATACCTTCTGGGACCTCTTGGACCAGTTTGTCATTATTTACCTGGATGACATTTTGGTTTACTCGGCTTCTCGGGAGACTCATCAGCAGCACCTACGCCTGGTCCTGCAACGACTCCAGGAGCATCGTTTGTACGCGAAGCTGGAGAAGTGTCAGTTTTGGCACACTACCATCGAGTTCCTGGGGCACTGTACCTCCCCTGAAGGAATTGCGATGGAGCCGGGCAAGGTAGAGTCTTTGCGCAGTTGGCAACCTCCTTGGCGAGTGAAAGATATCCAACGACTCCTCGGGTTTGCCAACTACTACCGGACCTTCATCCCCAGCTTCGCTTCCCGCCCCTCACTCGGCTCCTGCAGAAGAAAGTGCTGTTTCGCTGGGGGCCTACGGAGCAACAAGCATTCCGAGGCCCTGAAGCACGCCTCCATGAAGGAGCCGATCCTGAAGCACCCTGATCCCCATCGTCCGTTTGTGGTGGAGGCGGACATGTCTGACATCGTGGTGGGCGCGGTGTTACTGCAGGCTCATGCCCCTGTCGGTACCCTTTTCCCTTGCACTTTCTTCTCGCGGAAACTCAATCTTTCCGAGCGCAATTACACCATCTGGGAGAAGGAGTTGCTGGCCATTAAGGTGGCATTTGAGGCCTGGAGGCATCACTTGGAGGGGGCCAGGCATAAAGTCAAGGTCCGGACGGACCATAGGGATCTAGAGTTCCTGAAAACGGCGCGCAAGCTGAACCAGCGCCAGATCTGGTAGTCTCTGTTCTTTGCCCAGTTCAACTTCTGAGTGACCTACATTCCGAGTGCGCGCAACCAAAGGGCGGATGCCCTGTCCAGGAAACCTGAGTACTCTTGCACCGCAGACCTGCTTCCACCCTGGACAGTTTTGCCTGTTGAATCCTTCGCTGCAGTTCACGAGCCCATGGACTTACGGTCTCGGATACGGGATGCGCAGCGGTGCGATGAGTGGGTGGAGCAACGAAGGGCAGAGGTAGGGCCGGCCTCCCCGTGGACCTTCGACGACGACCTCTTGAGGTACCGGGACAGGCTCTATGTGCCCGCGGGGCCCCTCCGGGGACTTATTCTCTCCCAGTGCCATGACAATCCGGCGGCGGGACATTTTGGCCTTTTCAAGACTTTGAACCTGGTCTCCCGTACTTTTTGGTGGCCCCGCTTATGACACGATGTACAGACATATGTCACCTCTTGTGTACAGTGTCGGCAGGCCAAGTCAGGGATGGGAGCTCCTCCAGGGTTGCCTCAGCCATTGCCGACCCCGGACAGACCCTGGGGAGCCGTGTCCATAGAATAGAATAGAATAGAATATTTATTTCTAAGCCGCGCCCTCTCCCGAAGGACTCGGGGCGGCGTACAATAAAACAAATAAAATACAAAGTACAATACAATACAATACAAATCTGGACAGGACATACATTTAACAAGGACGTATATAAAACGTATACAAAGCGTATACAAGGAGGAGGTAGGCTAATAGCTAAAAAACAATTAAACAATTAACAATTAAAACAATTAAAAAGTCACAATATTTAAAAACCCCGAAAAATAAATTCAATTGAATTACATTAATAAAAAACCCGTCAGGAGCGATATAGTTGGATCATGGTTGAGCCAGGCCAGCTACTTGGAATAGGTGGGTCTTGAGCTTAACTCTGAAGGAACGGAGGTCGGACGTCGTCCTAATATCCGGAGGGAGGTCATTCCACAGGGCTGGGCCCGCCACAGAGAAGGCTCTACTCCTAGGCGCCGCCCCTCGACACTGTCTAGTGGACGGCACCTGGAGGAGTCCCTCTCTGTGCGAGCGAATTGGTCGCAGGGATGTATGGGGCAGAATACGATCCCGCAAGTAACTAGGTCCTGAGCCATGGAGCGCTTTAAAGATCGTAATCAAGACCTTGAAACGCACCCGATAGACCACAGGAAGCCAGTGCAGCTCGCGCAGGAGAGGTGTCACATGGGAGTACTTTGTACTCCCCATAATCACCCGCGCGGCCGCATTCTGGACCAACTGCAGTCTCCGAGTGCATTTCAAGGGAAGCCCCATGTAGAGAGCGTTACAGTAGTCCAGGCGAGACGTCACCAGCGCGTGGGTGACTGTGCGTAGGGCGTCCCGGTCCAATAGGGGGCGCAATTGGCGCACCAGGCGAACCTGGTGGAACGCCCCCCTGGCCACGGCTGTCACATGGTCATCCATGGACAGCCTGGCATCCAGGAGGACGCCCAAATTGCGTGCCCGCTCCACGGGGGCGAGTTGAATGCCCCCAATGGCCAGAGATGGGATTAACTGGTTGAACCGGGGGGCCGGAACCCACAGCCACTCCGTCTTGGAAGGGTTGAGCCTGAGTCGGTTGTCATCCATCCAGACCCGTACGGCTTCCACACACCGGGACATCACTTCGACGGCCTCGTTGGGGTGGTTCGGGGTGGAAATGTACAGCTGAGTATCGTCAGCGTACAGATGATATCCCACCCCGAAACCACGGATGATCTCACCCAGCGGCTTCATGTATGTGTTGAACAGGAGTGGCGAGAGGACCGACCCCTGTGGCACCCCACAGGTAAGGGGGCTTAGGGTCGACCTCTGCTCCCCTGCCAACACACGTTGCGTCCGGCCAGAGAGGTAGGAGCCAAACCACCGCAAAACGGTGCCCCGGACCCCCAACCCCTCCAGTCGGTGCAACAGGATACCATGGTCGATGGTATCAAAAGCCGCCGAGAGGTCTAATAGGACCAGGATAGAGGAACAACCCCTATCTCTGGCCCTCCAGAGATCATCCACCAACGCGACCAAGGCCGTCTCTGTGCTGTGCCCGGGGCGAAAGCCGGACTGGCGCGGGTCTAGATAATCATTCTCCTCCAGATGTCGTGGGAACTGAGAAGCCACCACACTCTCTACAACCTTCGCCAAAAAGGGAAGGTTGGAGACAGGACGATAATTGGCCAGCTCCGTAGGGTCCAGGGAAGGCTTCTTGAGCAAGGGTCTCACCACCGCCTCTTTCAAGGCGGCCGGAAGAGACCCCTCAACCAACGAAGCATTCACTAGGCCCAGGAGCCAGTCGCGTGTAACCTCCCAGGATGCCAGTACAAGCCAGGAGGGACACGGGTCCAATAAACATGTGGTAGGTCGCAGTCGTCCACGCAATCTGTCCAAATCCTCGATGACAACCAAGTCAAACTCCTCCCAAAAAGGTTTCTCAAGACTCGCCACTGGCGTCTCGACTGGGCCACTGAAGGGGACCCAATCCTTCCGGATTTGAGCGACTTTCCCAAATTCCTCTGCCCTACCCTGTAAAGGGGCCTCCCGCGGCCTCTGAAACAGAAGGGAGCGGGACACCCGAAACAGGGCGGCAGGGCGGTTCTCTGCGGATGCAATGAGAGCGGCACAGTATTGACGTTTGGCCGTTCTCATGGACTTTCTGACGGAATTGCCTCTGTCTTCGGGGTTTACCACGGTTCTCGTGGTGGTGGACATGCTCACAAAGATGGTGCATTTCATTCCGTGTCGGAGATTGCCGACAGCCCGCGCCACCGCCCGCCGCCCGCATGTTCATCCAGCACGTCTTCCGGCTGCACGGCCTACCCGATCGGGTCCTGTCGGACCGTGGTACGCAGTTCACGGACCAGTTCTGGAAAGGGCTGATGGAGGCTCTGGACGTCCAGATTTGTTTGTCCTCGGCGCACCATCCTGAAACCAACGGGGGGACGGAGAATGTGATTGGGATTTTGGAGCAGTACCTGCGCTGCTTCATGAATCAGCAGCAAAACAACTGGGCGGACTACCTGGCCATGGCGGAGTTTGCATTTAACAACTCGCAGCACACCTCCACACGGACGACGCCCTTCCTGGCTAATGTCGGGTACCACCCTCGCTTCTTTCCTCTTACCCCAGTCGACTCCCCGCTCCCCGCAGCGCAGGACTTCCTCTCGGAGCTCCAGGCGGTCCACCAAGTGGTGCACCGCTATCTGACTCAAGCCAAAGAGGACTACAAGAGGGTGGCGGACAGGTCTCGGCGTGCGGTGCCTGAATTGGCTGTGGGAGATCACGTGTAGCTGTCCACGCGACACCTCCCATCCCACTGGCCGGCTAAGAAGTTGGACCACTGTTATCTTGGGCCATTCCCGGTGGAGGCCGTCATTAACCCAGTGGCCTATCACCTGACCTTGCCACACTCGATGTGAGTGCACCCTGTGTTCCATCACTTGCTCCTGATCCCTGAGCGGTCGGCTTGTCCTCTCCACCAACCGTCTCCGCCCCAGCCATCACCACGTGAGGTGGAGAAGCAGACTACGCACGAGGTGACTCGGATCCGTGACTCGAGATGGCTAAAGGGACGATTCCAGTATTTGGTGGACTGGAAGGACGATGGGCCGGACAGGGGAATTTGGGCCGATGCGAAGGACGTGCACGCTCCCGCTTTGGTGCAGGCCTATCATTTATTTATTTTATTTATTTGATTTCTAGACCGCCCCCTCTCCCCGAAGGGACTCGGGGCGGTGTACAGGTACCAAATTAAAAACCATACAAATAATCATAAATATAGTTAAAATCGGATTAAACTTTAAACCCCTGTACAAGTTTATAAAAATTAAAAACTTAGCCTAAGACCAACCCGTGAAATTTAAAAATACAGACTGAGGTGGGAGAGCTGGAATTAGGCCAATGGCCCTCAAGGCCGCACCCCGAGCGTCAGACCCGGGGGAAGGGTCCTACGGTGAGGGATAGTGTTGTGGTCCAGCAGGATCCTGTTGAGCTGCTGATGGACTCGGATAGCGAGGGATCATTTGAGTCTGCCCTGGACGATATGGAGGACCCTGTGCAGGGTTCAGATTCAGAGCAGGGACCAGAGGGGTTGGTTGGCCATCAGGAGGCACCTGAGGCATGGAGCAGTGGGGAGGATCAAAGGCAGTTTGTCCCTGATGCTAGATTGAGAAGGGCTGAGAAACGGAAGCAGCAACTACGTAGTCAGACTCACAGAAAATGATTAGCACAGGTGGTTGTGGATTGGCCCCTCCCAAGAGAGCTTATAGGTGAGGTGTTGGGAGGGGACATTTGCAGGAAACAACCGTTCAAATTAGCAGTGATGAAATTCCATGTATTCTAGCAGTGTCTGTTCGTTGGGACTCTCTGGGTTGTTTTCTTGAACGTGAGTTGTCTGGGCCCTCAGCCAAAGGATTTGTTATCTCAGCAATTACACAGTGGCAAACAGCCAAGCCTTTGTTCTGGTTTTTTCACAGGTGTGGAGAGGGGGGTCAGAACATCAAACTACGGTTTGGAGGCAATGCAAGTCCTCTTAACTGAGAAGTTAGGGTGACCTGCTAGTAGTGGTTGTAGTTTATGAACTAGCCAGGATAGTCGCTAGGCCATAAGCCATTGGATATGAAAAAAATTACTGTATTTTTCAGAGTATAAGACGGACCTTTTTTCCTCAAAGAGGCTGAAAATCTGGGTCCGTCTTATACATCAAATATAGTATTTTCTGCCTCCTGAAGCCCTGCCCCTTCACCAAAATGGCCGTGCATAGCCTTATGAAGGCTTTCAGAGAGCTCCTGGGGGCTGGGGAGGGGAGAAATAAGCAAAAAATGGGTCATTTTTTGCCCCCCCCCCCCAGTCCCCAGCAGCACTCTATAAGCCTCCATAAGCCTATGCATGCAGCTCTTGTGACAAAAAACGGGCCCATTTTCATGAAAAATAGGCCGTTTTTTGCTCGTTTTTGCCCCCCCCAGGAGCACTCTGCAAGCCCCCCCAAGGCTATTCATGCCTTTTATTTGAAAAAAAAACCAGGCCCATTTTCGTGAAAAACAGGCCCTTTTGGGTAGGTTTGCATAGTTCTGAAACTTTTTTTTTCCTTTTGGAAAGCTCTTTAACTGATTGATGAGAATTACATTGATCAAGTGCTGTGCCAGTAGGAACAAAGTTAGGTGCTGTAGATTTTGTCAGCGATTTCCTTCTCCAGCACATGGATAAATACAGTGAGGCAAAAAAGTATTTAGTCAGCCACCAATTGTGCAAGTTATCCCACTTAAAAAGATGAGAGAGGCCTGTAATTGGCATCATAGGTAGACCTCAACTATGAGAGACAAAATGTAAAAAAAAAACCAAACAATCACATTGGCTGATTTGGAAATAATTTATTTGCAAATTATGGTGGAAAATAAGTATTTGGTCAATATCAAAAGTTCATCTCAATACTTCGTTATATATCCTTTGTTGGCAATGACAGAGGTCAAACATTTCCTGTAAGTCTTCACAAGGTTGGCACACACTGTTGCTGATATGTTGGCCCATTCCTCCATGTAGATCTCCTCTAGAGCAGGGATGTTTTGGAGCTGTCGCTGGGCAACACGGACTTTCAACTCCCTCCAAAGGTTTTCTATGGGGTTGAGATCTGGAGACTGGCTAGGCCACTCCAGGACCTTGAAATGCTTCTTACGAAGCCACTCCTTCGTTGCCCGGGTGGTATTTTTGGGATCATTATCATGTTGACAGACCCAGCCACTTTTCATCTTCAATGCCCTTGCTGATGGAAGGAGGTTTGCACTCAAAATCTCACGATACATGGCCCCATTCATTCTGTCTTGTACATGGATCAGTCGTCCTGGTCCCTTTGCAGAGAAACAGCCCCAAAGAATGATGTTGCCACCCCCATGCTTCACAGTAGGTATGGTGTTCTTTGGATGCAACTCAGCATTCTCTCTCCTCCAAACATGACAAGTTGTGTTTCTACCAAACTGTTCTATTTTGGTTTCATCTGACCATATGACATTCTCCCAATGCTCTTCTGGATCATCCAAATGCTCTCTAGCAAACTTCAGATGGGCCTGGATATGTACTGGCTTAAGCAGGGGGACACGTCTGGCACTGCAGGATCTGAGTCCCTGGCGACATAGTGTGTTACTGATGGTAGCCTTTGTTACGTTGGTCCCAGCTCTCTGCAGGTCATTCACTAGGTCCCCCCATGTGGTCCTGGGATTTTTGCTCACCGTTCTTGTGATCATTTTGACCCCATGGGGTGAGAGCCCCAGATCAAGGGAGATTATCAGTGGTCTTGTATGTCTTCCATTTTCTAATTATTGCTCCCACAGTTGATTTATTCACACCAAGCTGCTTGCCTATTGCAGATTCAGTCTTCCCAGCCTGGTGCAGGTCTACAATTTTGTTTCTGGTGTCCTTTGACAGCTCTTTGGTCTTCACCATAGTGCAGTTTGGAGTGTGCCTGTTTGAGGTTGTGGACAGGTGTCTTTTATACTGATAACAAATTCAAATAGGTGCCATTGATACAGGTAATGAGTGCAGGACAGAGGAGCCTCTTAAAGAAGAAGGTACAGGTCTGTGAGAGCCAAAAATCTTGCTTGTTTGTAGGTGACCAAATACTTATTTTCCACCATAATTTGCAAATAAATTCTTTCCAAATCAGCCGATGTGATTGTTTGGTGTTTTTTTTTACATTTTGTCTCTCATAGTTGAGGTCTACCTATGATGCCAATTACAGGCCTCTCTCATCTTTTTAAGTGGGAGAACTTGCACAATTGGTGGCTGACTAAATACTTTTTTGCCCCACTGTACACCTGGAAACATCTACCTACCTACCTACTCTCTCTCTCCCTACCTACCTACTGTGTTTCTCTCTCTATTTCTCTATCCCTCTACCTACCTACCTACCCACCTACCTACCTAGACTTTCGCTCTCTCCCTACCTACCTACTGTATTTCTCCCTCCATCCTTCTCTCTCTCCATCTACCTACCTACCTACTCTCTCTCTCCCTACCTACCTACTGTGTTTCTCCCTCCATCCCTCTCTCTCTCCATCTACCTACCTACCTACTCTCTCTCCCTACCTACCTACTGCATTTCTCTCTATTTCTCTATCCCTCTACCTAC
The DNA here is from genome assembly GCF_964273705.1 of Natrix helvetica. Classification (NCBI taxonomy): domain Eukaryota; kingdom Metazoa; phylum Chordata; class Lepidosauria; order Squamata; family Natricidae; genus Natrix; species Natrix helvetica. The sequence continues at coordinate 28,540,642 of NC_138555.1, forward strand.
CTACCTACCTACCTACCTACTTAGACTTTCGCTCTCTCCCTACCTACCTACTGTATTTCTCCCTCCCCCCTCTCTATCCCACTACCTACGTACTCTCTCTCTCCCTACCTATCTACTGTATTTCTCTCTATTTCTCTCTATCCTTCTACCTACCTACCTACCTTCTCTTCCTACCTACCTACTGTATTTCTCTATCTCTATTTCTCTCTCCCTCTCTCTATCCCTTTATCTCCCTCCCTCCCTCCCTCCCTATTCTCTCTCTCCCTACCTACCTACCTACCTACTGTATTTCTCTCTCTTTCTCTCCCTCTCTATCCCTCTATCTACCTACCTTTTTAAAATTTGCCTCTTCAAAACCTTGGTGCGTCTTATACGGCGAAAAATACGGTAAGTCTATTCACCATCTTGGCAAGACAGGGGACAGTGTAATTTGCTCTATTATCTTTAGAGTCGTGAGAGGTGGGTGGGGTGGGGTGCTGGTTAATATGGGAACCGCCGGTGGTGGGTATTGATGGTATTTCATGAATAGTGTACAATCATCTGGTCCCAATCTAGCATTGAAATCTCCACCTAGTAGGACCCTGGCATTTGGGTGTTCCATGAGGAATTAGCTAACATAGTGTTCCAGTTCCATCCATACAGCAGTGGTTTCAGCTTTTTTTAGCGATGGAGGGAGAAAAACATTATTAAAAGCAGGACCAAATTCAACTTGAGAAGGGCCATAGCCATATATTTTAAAGGGGGAATTAAGTGTGGACTCTGCTCTCAAATCAATAGAAATAAATATTCCCAACCCTCCTTTCTGTCTCCCTGGACCTCTCCCTGGCCATGCTTCTAGTTTATAAGAGTAATATCCATTAAGCAGGAAATCATCAGTCCAAGTCTCTTGCACCAAAATGATATCCTTACCTATCAAAGGAACAGAATAATTGAGGCATCCACCCAGAATAATTGATACCACCCAGCTACATTCCACAACAGAATGTTTAGAGCATTTTTCTTGCACTGGTCTTTGTAATGTCAGTTCGTGTTCTCAGTAGGGGTGATTGTTGGAAGATAATTATGAAGGGTGGTGTTGCCGCCAAAAGCTAGATACTGTTTATTATTAGATGCAGTTAACCAAGAGTTAGGCATATTTTGGAAGACTATGAGGTCATCAACAGCAACCACAGAGGTAGCCCCAGCATTTGTGTGGGGCTATGAGGCATGCCTCTGTCTCTGGACACTCTGATTGCTGGATCAGAGGGTCTTCACCTTTGGTGATTATCTCAGCAGAATCCCCATCTAGAACCCATGTAGATTTATGGCCATTTTGGGGGGGGGGGGTGCAGTTGAGGATCCACCTTGTGAGAAGATATTAAGGGCACTTCTGACTCAAATGAAGGTGGATGATATCCTTAGAGCCTACACACTGAAAGAGCACTGTATGATGGGACAATTTGTCTTTTTGTTGTTTATCAGGAACTGGGTTAGTCAGTACAGTTACCCCACTGTCAGCCTGTGTATCAGTACTTTTTTTTTTACTATAGAAATAATAGTAGATTGCTAGGTAGATACATTATCACAAGTCTGAGTATTTGGTGAAGCCAAATTAGAGGCTTTGCTGTAGATTGAGTTGTTGTCAGTACCTCTTTTAGATCATTCAGTCTCTGTATGATGTTAGCTTGCTCAGGTTCCGGTAATGCACGGAATAAGTCCATCAACATTTCTTCTGGCACTTCCTCAGCAGATTCTGTAGCTGTGGGTAACACAGTTTGTTGATCATTCCTCTTTCTGCTTTCATAAGGTCAGTTCAGCTGTGACAGCTTCAAGCTTATCAGTATGAGAGCTATTGTGGCTTGGATTTAAAGCAATAGTTCCCTCTTGGAGAGACTGATCCAAGAGTGGGCACATTTTCTCCAAGCAGAAGACATGTACTGGGAATATTGAAAAGATGCTCAAGAAGGGCTTCACTCTAAAAAGCATAGAGGGAATTGTGGACTGCTGGAAAGATAACAAAATTCGGATGTATTCCATTCTCGCTGGCAACCATTCTGCGTGTAGTAAATCTATCAAAGTGCATTCCTAAGGGAGCAGCTGGCTCAGAGACAACATAACAGCTTTTCTATCACCTCAACACCCTCTATTCATTCTGTTGTCATAAATTTGCAAGGTAACCTGCTTGGTCTGCAAACAACTTATTGGTCGCCTCTCGGACCTTTATCTGATTATTTTCTGTATAAGTATTCTTTCCTCTCACATTTTTGGGAGGAAGAGAAGGGTCAGCTCTAATTTGTTTCTGAATTAGCCACCCCATGTCTATCAATAGGGACAACAGATGTCCTCCCAAGTCCTTCTGCATTGTTTGGATGACTCTTAATAAGATTTGCAAAAGAGTCTTTCAAGGAGTAAACCTTATTTATGACAGTTGATAAAATTTCAAACATTGAATTTGCGGTTTGAACTGCAAGCAGACTTTGTCTGGAAAGGAAATCTGTTATAGTCTCCCTTTTTAAATTCACCACATCCCCATCCTGTGTAAGCAAAGCAGGTGCCAAGCAGACCACTGAGTTCCGAGGGGGGGGGGATGTTTTCTGTGAGGGAAGAAGAAAGTTCTATAAACTGATTGTTGCAGAAAATGACAGGCTTTAAACTTCTCAGGATACAGGAAAAGTTTATTTGGCTGCCAGGTTCAGAAAGCTAGCACATGGCTAACATTGCAAATTCTGAACAACCTTCATATTGAAGCACGCGTTCTTATACATTCTCAAAAGCAGCGCAACACGGAAATACTTAACTCATTTCTTATTGGTTATTTTGGGGGAAAAGCCTTATAAGTAGATGGGGGTCTTACTTCTTTTGTTACAAAGGCTGATGACATTTTCCTGTCCCTTTAAGCAAGCTTCTAACTGTCCCTTTTATGCCACGTCTTCATTCTTATATTTTAATTCATATTTTATTCTACTTTACCTTCTAGACTCTATTAATATCCACAATTGAGTCTAGCCTGTTAGATTAACAATATAAGCATGCAGGATACATAATAGCAAAAAGCAAGGATACAAGCAATACACATCTTAGGGTTTATCTTCCGGAATCATTTTCTCCACTTCTAAGAGTGCAATTTGAATATACGAGCTAGTATCTGAAACTTCATCTTCCTTGAGGGTATGTAGGATTAGGCTTTCCATTAAAATTAACTCCTTTTCAGCCCATATTTCTTTTACAGACCTCATAACGAGTTGTTTAAGCAAGGGTATTATGCAAGCGAGGAAGGCTAAACTTGCGATTCCACATAATAAAAGAAATAGCATTTGCTTGATCCAACCTGTTCCCGGTAGCCAAGAGAACCACACATCTGTTCCTTGTACTTTTTGACCAATAGAGGAAGCTCAATCTCGTAGTTCTTGGACCACCCCCCGTACTGCTCCTGATCTAGTCATATAGAAACAACAATCTTCTCCCAGGAATACACATAGACCACCCTTTTCAGCAGTTAAAAGATCTATGGCATGCCGATTCTGTAACACCACGGCTGCCAAGGAATCTATCTGGTCCTGGACTTCAACCAAGGTGCCAGCAATTTGGTTCAGGCTTTCTTGGAATTCTTCCGACAGTTGCCTGAACTGTGTAATGGAATGGGTCATTCCACCTACACGCGTTCCAACTGCTGTCCCTATTCCCAAGATTGCTAATAGTGGAATTAGGAGCGGCACTCTTTTCTGGACATGTCCCATGAGGGGTACAGGGAGGGCCTGTTCCCCACTTACCACCCCCATTTTGGGGAGGAGGTGTACTAGGGTGCATGTGCCAGTCCAATTAGTGGGCAAGCACAGATAGGCATTTCTCCCACATAGAAAGAAAACTCCATTTTCTCCTACACATACGCCGATGTTACAATACAATACAATAGCAGAGTTGGAAGGGACCTTGGAGGTCTTCTAGTCCAACCCCGCCTAGGCAGGAAACCCTATACCATTTCAGACAAATGGCTATCCAACATCTTCTTAAAGACTTCCAGTGTTGGGGCATTCACAACTTCTGAAGGCAAGCTGTTCCACTGATTAATTGTTCTAACTGTCAGGAAGTTTCTCCTCAGTTCTAAGTTGCTTCTCTCCTTGATTAGTTTCCACCCATTGCTTCTTGTTCTACCCTCAGGTGCCTTGGAGAATAGTTTGACTCCCTCTTCTTTGTGGCAACCCCTGAGATATTGGAACACTGCTATCATGTCTCCCCTAGTCCTTCTTTCTATTAAACTAGACATACCCAGTTCCTGCAAACGTTCTTCATACGTTTTAGTCTCCAGTCCCCTAATCATCTTTTTTCCCCCCAAATTTTATTGATTTTACAAATTTTACAGGGAAAAAGGGTTAAAAGGTTATAGAACATTTTGACAGCTACATCGTGCGGGGGGGAGCAGCCCCCCCAGGTCTCGCAACTTTTACAAACAAGAATAAAAAATATCAACATTTGCATAAGTGTTTTGACCCCCTCCTCTTGTATACCAAGACACTCCGACACAATGTCTCTTCAAAGATGTTTATTGACATACAGGTTCCACCTTGGCAGCAATCCAGCCTGCCAAGGTCAAGATAGCACTCTGGGCAGCAATCCAGCTACAGCGACACCCCTTGGCAGCAATCCAGCTACCAAGCTCCAGATAATCATCTTAGCAGCACTCCTGCCTGCCAAGGTCCAGGGAACAGATTGACAGCAATCCAGGTAAACCCTTTGGCAGCAATCCAGCCTGCCAAAGTACGACACAGATCTGAGCTTCTCCAACTCCAATGATCAGTTGATTCCTGCAAAGGGTGTGTCCACAAGCAGTCCCTTTATAGTCTGGAGAGGAGTCTAATGATCAGCAGCTGAGAGCCATTACCTCCTGTAATTGCTCAATTGCTCCTTACGCCGGGTAGCACGTCGGTAACGAGCATCTAATAGCTCACTGCTGATGTCTGACTCACTGTCCTGTGACTCCTCCCCACTGCTCCAAGGCATGACATCAGGAGCCCCCTTCCTTTGGCTTTCACCACTGCTCCATGCCTCAGGCGCCCCCTGGTGGCCAACCAGCCTCTCTGCGCCCTGCTCAGCGTCGGAACCCTGTCCAGGGTCCCCCACCTCCTCTTGAGCCGACTCAGAGGACACCTCGCTGTCGGAGTCTGGTGGCAACTCCAACGGCTCCTGCTGGGCCACAACACATAAGTATTAGCAGTTTTGAGTTTAACACTAAATCATCAGTATGTATCAATCATTTTGTTTTGTATCACTTCCATAAAGGTACATTGTAACAAAAATTGCAATAATGTTTCAAATCACTTTTGTGATCTGAGTCTTCTAGTTGTCGCATCCTCCCCCCCGTCCACTGGCAGAGCCTCAGCCCCTCCCTCCCTTGTTTCTTGTGTGACATCCCCCATTTCGCCTAAAAGAGCACTGTGTTTTTTAGTGAAAGCCTCCGCTTCCACCACTGTGTTGATTCTAATTCTACTGCTCTCCCAGAAAATCAACATGCCTTCTGGTAACAGCCACCTACACCAGACCCCATTATTATATAATTTTTTTGCTAAGAAGGAATATTTCCTCCTCTTATCTCTTACTTTCTATGGGATCTGTTTAAGAATGGTTATTTCTTTATCCTTATATTTTAGTGGTCCTCCCCTTTGAGCTCCTAGAACCTCATCTCTTGTGGTCTTTCTAAGAAATTTAACATGAACTTCCCTTGGAACATTGTGTGTTCTTGCATAGGCTGAATTGATCCTATAGATCAGGTCAATATCCCACCAAAGCTGTTGTTTATCTCTATTGATGTATTCTGCTAGTATTGTGGTCATAATCTCCTTAAGATCTTCATTCTCAACTTCTGGCAAGTTTTGGAACCTAAGGAAAAAAGACATCCTTTCAAATTCCATTTTTATCCTGTGGTTTTCAAATTCTACATTCCCCCTTTGGATTGTCTTCACCTCGTCTCTCATCCCAACCGCACCCTCCTTCAGTACACCTATCCTCTGTTCATTCCGTATGGTTTGTTGTTTCGTCTCTCTGAGCTGATCATTTAAGTCCTGCAGTTGTTTTTTCATTTCGTCCTGTCCCTTTAAGATAGACTGAAGCATCTGGTGAATAGACAAATCCTTTGCACTCTCTTCAGGGGCATTAGGTTGTAAAAAAGACCCCAATTGTGACTGGTGAGCAATCGGGCTTGACGTGGAAGATGTCGGGGCCGATGAGGCCTTACCAGGCTGCAACTTCTTTGGACCCATCATGAACCTCAGAGATAGTTATTGTTCTATACAAAGAAATGGTGTCTGTGGGAAAGCACAGCTGGTAGAGATCACCAGGCAAACAAATCCAAAAGAGAATAAATCCTCTGATACAAAACTAAAGCAGATAGGTGGGTCAAAATATTCCAAATCCAAGGGAAAAACGTATTTGAAGAGGCTCTTGGAGATCTCTGGGGTGGAAGTTAGTTCAAAGCCACAAAGTTTTCCAAGGGAGGAGTCTCATTCATAAAGACAAAGAAGAAAGAGGAAGTTGGCCATCTTGGCTCAGCCAGTACAGGTGGTCAGGAAACAACAAGATCAAAATTCCCATACATAGTTTAGAGAAGAATCAGTTCAGCCATCATTTCTCTCGCAGTTGTAGTCAGAAAAGAAAAATTTTTCCCATTATTTAAGGGAAGTGAAAGTAATTTTAAACTTTCTCTCTCTCCCATAAAAGGGAGAGATTTTCCAAGTGCCGCTTTTCCAAGGGGGGTGGAAATTCCCCCCCCCCTCCAATCTTAACTCCTCCAAAGGTTGAAACAGAGTCCCAAGAAAAAAAAATGCAGATCAATCAATAGAGTAGAAACAGTAAAAGACCTGGGGAGACCTCTCACCTCTCCGCGCTTCAGCTGTATCTTTCAAATGTCATTTCCTTCCAGGCTGCATTCGGCGAAGCGCGCGGTGGCATTCCGTGCATCCCCTACGCTTCTCGGCTCCTGGGGCAAAGCTGGAGACCCCCCCGTGGCCGCCGCCATTCCAGGGGGTCCCAGCAAGCCCCCCCTACGGCAGGGCGCCCCTCCAAGGCACCCTGTGCTCCCCCTAGGATTCAGGGGAGCCCACCGAGACAGCGAGAAGCGGACGCACGCGTCCGTCACCTTCGGCTGCCGGAAGTCATCCCAGTCCCCTAATCATCTTTGTTGCTCTTCTCTGCACTCTTTCTAGAGTCTCCACATCTTTTCTACATCGTGGCAACCAAAACTGAATGCAGTATTCCAAGTGTGGTCTTACCAAGGCATTATAAAGTGCTATTAACACTTCACGTGATCTTGATTCTATCCCTCTGTTGATGCAGCCTAGAACTGTGCTGGCTTTTTTGGCAGCTGCTGCACACTGCTGGCTCATATTTAAATGATTGTCCACCAGGACTCCAAGATCCCTTTCACAGTTACTACTGTTGAGCAAGGTACCACCTATACTGTACCTGTGCGTTTCGTTTTTGTTGCCTAAATGTAGAACCTTACTCTTTTCACCATTGAATTTCATTCTATTAGATAGTGCCCAATGTTCAAGTTTGTCAAGATCCTTCTGTATCTTAAGCCTATCTTCTGGAGTGTTTGCTATTCCTGCCAGCTTGGTGTCATCTGCAAATTTGATGAGTTCCCCATTTATTCCCTCATGAAAATCATTGATGAAGATGTTGAAGAGTACTGGGCCCAAAACAGAGCCTTGGGGTACTCCACTGCATACCTCCCTCCATGTAAATGCAGTTCCATTGAGGACTACACGTTGAGTGCGGTTGGTCAGCCAGTTATGAATCCATCTGGTGGTGATGCTGTCCAAACCACATTCTTCTACTTTATCTTAGTAGTAGGTTATGGTCTACCTTATCAAATGCCTTACTGAAGTCCAACTAAACTATATCGACGGCATTCCTCTGGTCCACTAATTTTGTCACTTTGTCAAAGAATGCAATAAGATTAATCTGGCATGATCTGTTTTTGACAAAACCATGTTGGCTTTTGGCTATTACTTTGTTTGCTTCTTGGTGCTTGCTAATTCGTTGCTTGATTATCTTTTCCAGAATCTTTCCCGGTATTGAGGTCAGGTTGATAGGTCTGTAGTTTCCTGGATCTGTTTTTTTCCCTTTTTTGAAGATGGGAACCACATCAGCTCTTTTCCACTCTTCTGGTAGTTCCCCGGTGCTCCAGGATCTCTGAAAGATAAAGTTCAGTGGTTCTGAGATCTCGTCTGCCAGTTCCTTCAGAACCCTGGGGTGTAATCCATCCGGTCCTGGTGATTTGAACTTGTCTAGGGTAGACAGGTGCTCACTTACCATTTTCTTCCCTATTTCAACTTGTGTTCCTAATCTGATTTTTGTGGTGCTGTTTTGTTCATGGAGAAGGCATGGGCTCAGAGGTTCATTTCATTAGTCCAGACTTGTAAAGTTCCTGCTAGGAACATACCAGTCAGGGGCTGTAATGGAACTTCTTGATTAGGGTCCATTAGCTTATTTCTGAGGACTGGCCCTTCAAAGAGGTATTGGGAACTGGCATTTCCAGGGGGAAAGTAAACACAAACTCCCGTAGTGGATTGTATTGAAAGCCAAATGGGAAGTCAGGGTGGTTGGAATGGCCTTGGGCAGCTTCCAGTGGTCAGAGTCCACTCCCATCGGTTAAAAACAAGTGGAGGTGGGAGCGAGAAAGTGACTTTCTGGTGGAAGAGCTTGTGAGCAGAGGGAGACATGCTGCGAGTCAATTTTATGTCTACAAGTGATTTCCTGGGGGCAAGGTACATTTCAGATGGGCATTGTTCCTCTGATAGTGACCCCACGGGAATGCCAAGTTCCTGATATCGTTTGATGCACAAGGAGGGTGACCCTATAATTTCTACACCAAATGCTATGGGGCCAATGATGGGGAGATGGCTCATCCCCAGTCTTTTAAACACATCATACAGATTGCCATGTAGCTGGGCTTCTCCTGTTTTAGTTCCCCATCTACCTCCCTTGTCAAAGAGCATCGTAGCTCTGGTCTTTTCCCAAAGATCTGACTCAACTGGCACCGCATGATAAGATGAAGGTCCGGCAGACAAACACAACCAGCATTTCTGACCCAGGGCAGGGGCAGACTGATTGATTAAGCTTTGTCCTAATTCCAACACTCTTAACATGTAATCCCCTTGTCTTAACTGTTGCAGGGGTCCGTTTTCCCTAGGCTTTGCCCTTTTTCTTACGGGGTTTGTCAAATAGTTTGCTGGAAGTGTTGGAATTGGCTTGCAGTTTCGTCCCCAAGCATAAATAATGCACCGCTGACGGGAGCGGACCTGTTCCCCACCCTGTAACGAGTTTTTATCTTGTTCTCCGGGATTTTTGACATCCTCAGATCCTTCTTCTAGAGCTATGGGCGTTTCTTGGGTATTTTCGCAACATGGGGAGTTAATAGTCAGGAAGTTATCACTTAGCACGCCTTTTGCCAACAACAGCCAAAGCCACAAACAACTCATAATTATCCCTTACACAAGATTTCCTTTTACACAGTTCCCTTTTGCCTATAGATTCACCACATCAGGGAGAGGGTAAGGATTATATATAGTTTGGAGGGTTACAGCATCGGCTTCTGGCTCTCCACAAGACCAAATCTTATTTGCTAGAAACTCACAACAAATTATAATAAGGATAACCAAACTTACAAAAGTAAAGGATATAGTGGCTACAGATATAAAAGCTTGCACCGCCATATCCTGACAGGTGCTCAAATTCTCTAATTCATCTTGCAACTGGTTAAGTCGGAACGTTGTTTTCCTTCCTTCAATTCTTCAGCCGTACATCGAGAAACCAGCTTCCAGTTGTGGCTTCAGTAGGGTTTCTTCTGCCCCATAAGAGCTACCCATTGCCGGTAGGGAAGCTTATAGGAGGCGTTTCTTTAAGCGTACTACTAAGGGACGGGATTCGACCGAGTCAGCCTCCCAGTATTCTTCAGCGGCTGATTTAATGCGGGTCCAATGAATCCAAGACTTGGATTCTAAAACTTTTACTGCAAGTGGAGAACACATAACTACAGTATACGGGCCCTTCCATCTAGGTTTCAAGTTCTCCCCTTTCCAGTGTTTTACCCATTCTGTCCCCCACCTGAATATTATGACTGGAATTTGTTAAAAATGGTGGGGTAAGGGAGACACAATATTGTTGGATTTCTTGTACTTGCTTATTTAATTCTCCCACCATTTGATTCACCCATGAGGCCCCCAGCTGTCCCAGGTCCCCTACGGGATTTTTCAAATTAGAACTTATTACCGGTGGCCGTCCAAACATCATTTCAAAAGGGGACAGTTTGAGTCCTTTACGTGGAGTACATTTTACAGACCAAAGGGCTATGCGTAAGGCGTCTACCCATTTAAGGTGGGTTTCGAGACACACCTTAGTTATCTTTTCCTTAATAGTGCGGTGTGAGCGTTCTGCACAGCCAGCGCTCTGGGGGTGCAGAGAACAGTGGAGCCTCCATTGGGTCCCTAAAGATTTTGCTAGCTTTTGAGTTACTTGATGCACAAACTCTGGCCCGTTATCTGATGATATGAATGAGGGAATTCCATATCGGGGCACAATGTCTTTAAGTAGGATTCTAGCTACTTCACGGGCTTGCTTCGTCTTTGTGGGGAAGCACTCAGGCCACCCAGTGTAATTGCACACCATGACCAACATAGCTTTATAAAGTCCACACTTGGGCATATCTGTGAAGTCAACAACTAAGGAATCCATGGGGTAATACCCTTTAGGCTGGCTCCCAGGGGGACATCTAGGTCCTTGCCTTGGATTAACTTGGGCACACGTGTTACATCTTTTGCTGGGATGAGCACATAGAGAGTGAAGGCGATCAATGTACGTATACGTTGAAGCGCCTCGGCTAATGCAGTTTTCCCCATGTGCGTTGTTGAATGGGACTCCTTCACCACTTGCCAGGCAATATTAGCGGGTACAAAGATTCTTCCATCTGGAAGTACATACCATTCTCCCTTCTTTAGTCGGTTCAAGTCTACAGTCGCTTGGAGATTCTCCGCCCTGGAATATCTAGGGCTAAGTTCTGGGTAGCCTTGATCGTCCCTGGTTGCTGCTAGTCTTGCTTCTTTGTCAGCCACCCTATTCCCTCTGGCTATTTCATCTTGTCCCTTCTGATGGCCTTTACAATGCATAACAGAGACTTTCTTTGGCATTTTCACTGCCGCTATTAGCCTTTCAATTAGGAAGGGGTGTTTGATTTCCTTCCCTGAGGCCGTTAAAAGACCTCTTTCTCTGTAGACAGCCGCATGAACATGCAAAGTGAGAAAGGCGTATTTAGAGTCAGTCCATATATTTACTCTTTCATCCTTTGTCCTCTCTAATGCACGGATTAAAGCCCATAATTCTGCTACTTGGGCACTAGTGCCTTTTGGGAGAGGTCCGCTCTCAAAGACTTGGTCAAGAGAGACTACCACATAGCCAGCATAACGTTCTCCCATAGTAATGAAGCTTGATCCGTCAGCGAACAAGTTGTAGTCTGCAGATTTCAACGGCACGTCCGTTAAGTCTGGTCTGCATGAGAACTAACTCTCAATGGTTCGCATACAATTATGCTCAATTTCAGGTCCCGGTATTGGCAAAAGGGTGGCAGGGTTTAGGGCATTTATTTGCTTCAAGGTCACTTGTGGATTTTGAGTCAGGAGTGCCTGATATTTGTAAATTCTAGGGTTTGTTAACCATAAATGTCCCTTCGTTTCTAAAATTCCTTGAATTGCGTGGCTGGTGTAGATAGTGGTAGGCTATCCGAAAGTTAATTTATTAGCTTCTTCCATTAGGAGAGCCGTGGTGGCTAGAATTTTTAGGCAATGTGGCCAGCCTTTTGCAACACAGTCCAGTTGTTTAGATACATAAGCCACAGGTTGCTGCCAACTTCCCTTTTCCTGCATCAGGACTCCCAGAGCAGTGTTGTCTTTTGAATCCACAAGAGATTAAAAGGATTTTCTAAGTTGGGGAGCCCCATTACCGGAGCTTGAGATAATTCTGTTTTAGGGTTTCAAATGCCCATTTTTGTTCCAGCCCCCAAATGAAGGGTTCCTTTTCTCCCCCCTTCATGGAGATATACAAAGGTTTGGCCAAAAGAGTGAAATTTGGAATCCAAATTCTGCAATATCCTCCTGCACCTAAGAATCCTCCAACTCTTTCCTGGTTGTTGGTTCTGCAATTCGGCACACAGCCTCCTTCCGCTCGTGGCCTATTGCTCTTTGTCCTTGACTTATGGAGTATCCCAAGTATTTGACTTGGGGTTTTACTAACTGTGCCTTTTTTCTTGAGGCACGATATCCCTTGTCCATTAACAGATGGAGTAAATGGTTGGTATTTTTCCAACAAGTCTCCTTCGTCTGTCCTGTCACTAAGATATCGTCTACGTATTGGAGTAGCACATCTCCATCTTCACAAGGCTGGAAATTTTATAGGTCTGAGGCCAAGGCTTCACCAAAAAGGGTAGGTGAATTTTTAAATCCTTGGGGAAGTCTAGTCCAAGCGTACTGCCTCTTACGACCTGTTATGGGATCCTCCCATTCAAACGAAAAAAAGTTTTTGCCTGTCCCTCTGTATTTAGATGGTGAAGAAGGCGTCTTTTAAATCTACCACTGAAAACCAAGTAGCTGAGGCCGGAATCAGACTCAAAAGAGTATAGGGATTGGGGACAATGGCGTGAACGGTTACCGTGGCGATGTTCACAATCCTTAAATCCTGTACGGGCCTCAGAGGGCCATCAGGTTTTGGTATGGGTAAAATTCGGGTATTCCAGGGAGACTGTATTGTTCTCAAAATGCCAGCTTCCAAATATTTGACAATGTGAGGAGAAGGAGGAGCCACGTCACGATGACACAACGTGCGGTCTCAACACTCCGAGACCGCCGTTGACACTTTTGCCGCTGGATAGTCCAGCTGGACCTAAACCATCCCGTAGAAAGGTGATCAGGAAGACAAAGCCTTGCTGGTCTCAGGGACATCGCAAAGTCCCTGATTGACCCAAGGGAAGTTCTACAAGCTGGCGGTAAACAGGCAGCCCCCAGGCTGATGAAGTTGGGACGCTCCGGAAGGAGGAAGTGAAAAGAGAAAGTGAGTCCATCTGGTGAGACTTTTTTTCTATTTTGGGAAAAACTGCCCAAAGAAACCTTTTTTTTTTAAAAAAAAGCCAAATTAGATCCTCAAGCAAGAATTAAACTGCGAAATTAATTAATACTGGATTGCATTGGAAAGCTTTTTTTCTTTGTAACCATATTTTGTGGATTGAAATGCTTGTAACGTTGATTGTTTCTTCTCTTAAAGTGAACAGATCAACCTTTTTTTTCTTCTGCTCTTTGTTACTTTATTTTTTGATTTCTGGACTAAAACCTTCCTTTTTGTTTTTAACAATTCTTCCTAGTACTTGTTATTAAATTTTATTAAAGAATTTTATTTCATTTAAGCCTGAGATAGTGAAAGTGTAAAGTAACAACATAGCCACTCGGAAGTCAGAAGCTGGAGTTTTTGAAACAATGTATCTCTCATTTTTTTCTCTTTGTTTGCACTGACTTTGTAGCAGAAGGGTTTGTAAATTGTTTATACAAACTGATAAAGAGCCAAGGGCACGAATTGTTTTTGCAGGTGTCTGTGAGAACTATTTTGGCAGGGGAGAGAAAGGGGGAAACAAAACAAAATAGAACCCTTCTCTTTTGAAGAGCACAAAAAAAACACCTTGTGCTTAAATCAACCTAAAATTAAAAAATAAAAGAGGCTTGGAAGACTAGAGTGGCAGTGCCTATTAGTTCTTTTTTTTCTTTTCTTTCTTCTTTTTTGGAAACATGGATCAATATTCTGAGGAGGAAACCTTAAAATTTCAAAATATTTTGGCTGGAATTCAAAATTTATTGTAAGGATACAGGATAATTGAGAAGAAGTTGGAAAAACTAGTATTTCTCACATCAAAAGATGAAGGGGCTGGAGCCCAAAAATTAAAGGGGAGAATGAAGATATAGAAGGTAAAGACAAGACAACTGATGAATTTATTAATGGAGCAAATGTGGGTGAAAGTGGAATGAAGGGAACACGGAAGAGGGATTTCGACGAATTGGAGCTCTACCCCAGATTTCAAGATACAGAAGAGGAAAAAAGGGTAATGATGATGGATTTAAGAAGAGAAACTCTTTCAGAAACACGATTGATAACCAAAAACAAGCTAATCTTAAAAATAATTGGAGGGCAACAAGATTACCTGAGAGATCCTTTAAGCAACAAAGTGCGGAGAGAACTCTATAAAAACCTTATAAAGGAGATAAAAAGAAGACTGACACCACAATTGGCAAGAGAGATAAGACTGTTTTGTTATTGGAAAGATACAGGTTGACAATGAAAGAACTTAATAAAAAAATAATTGATCTTGGTTGAGCAATAAGTAGGAATTTAGTAATTTTTAGATCGTTTTAGATTGTTATTAAATGTTTATTCGTTAACAATTAAATAACTATAATTAACAATAATGGAATGATAATGGATACGACTTAATGATACTATATGTATTGTTAAACTAGTAAAAGAAATTTGGATATAGATTGCAAATTGTGACCTGGGAAAAAAACCTATAAATTTTACCAACAAACGTCTATTTAGGTTTTGTCATAAAGGTATAATGTTTTATTTTATTTTGGGGGGGGGGGTGATGAGAGGAGTTGGGATATAAAGAGTAAATGACTTTTAGCTAATTATAATAACAAGGAAAGGTTAATGGATATTGTTTAATAATATATACATGCTCTGGTATTGGTAAAAGCAACTTGGATATAATATTCTAAACAGAGGGGGGGGGGAAGCTTAGAAACTTTATTAACTGATTTTTACTTAGAATATGTCATAAAAGTGTAATGTTATTGGAGGATTTTTGAAATAGGTAACAAGTGCCATTATGTGGTTGTGTTTTTAAGTATGAATAAGTTCAGGCAGAAGAACGTTCAAATAATTGTAGTCAAATGAGAATTGTGATATATTGATGGTAAGATATATAAAGATTTTTGATTTAAAGTGTATAATCTATTATGAACTACAAGTAATGACTATGGAAGAAATGCACAAAAGTTATTTGTAACCAATCGACACGCTTTCTACAAGATGTATTGAAGGATGGTTCTTTTTTGTGTGTTTTTGTTTAATTAAAATAAAAAAAATCTTTATAGAAAAACCCAAATATTTGAGGCTTCAACACAGGGTGGCTGTTTATCCAACCATCAACCCCTTGGATGTTTAGTACATTATTGGAAATGGGAGCCAAGGGTTTTGTAATTACTGATCTAGACGCCCGTGTCTACCAAAAAGGTTACATTATTACCCCCTATCTTCATTCGGACCAAGGGTTCGGGGGGGCTGGACTAAACCCTGGTCCCCTTCAGTCTTCAGACCTTTCATTTATTGTGGCCAGCTTATAGCTTCCGCCTCGCTTTGGAGAAGTCTTCGGCCTCTGCCCAGGAGTCCACGGGGCTTCATCCCTCTTCCACTTCTCCCTCCTGGGGATCATAAATTTTGACCTTACGATTCAATCGACCAAGTTCCATTCTTTTATTCTGTCCTCTTCCCTGCCCCCTTATCCCAGCTTCTAGCCTTTTGGGACACTCTTAACATCCAGTGGCCTTCTTCCTTATACCAATTACATTGACCTCTGCTCTGGATCTGGGATTTATTTGACAATGCAACTGCCAGCAATTCGGCTTTGCGTTGCATTCTATTGTCTTTCTTTTTCTCTTCTACTTTTTCTCTGTTCACAAAGACTTTGCGAGCAATTTCCATTAATTGGCTTATATTCATCCCTAAGGCACCTTCTTGCCTCTGGAGCTTTCGTTTAATGTCCAGGGCACTCTGGGATATGAAAGCCATCGCTAGCATAAGGGTATTTTTGGGATCCAGGGGGTTGATTGGGGTGTAGGTTTTATACGCATCGACCAGCCTTTGGAAAAAGGCTTCGGGACTTTTGTCTGATTTTTGAATCACGAGAGAGGGTTTGGACATGTTTACTGGAGGTTTTGCGGCTTGTTCTAAGCCTTGAATAATTAGTGTCAGATAGTCCCGGAGGGAGGCCATATCTCTATAGGGGTCCCACTGCGGATCTTGCCGTGGAAACCGTAAATTTAGCACGGCTTGAAGGCTTCCTCCATCTGCGGGTTTCAAGTTTTTTCCAATGGCACTACTCAACCTTTCTCTTTGTTCTCCATTAAGGAGAGTAGTCATTAATTGCTCCAAATCCTGCCATGTTGGATTATGGGTTCTGATAATGACCCTAAACAAGTCAATGACTTCCTGAGGCTTAGCGGACAGCGGTCCATAATGTTGTTTCCAATTCAACAGGTCTGTGGTGGTAAACGGGACGTATTGAAACAAAGGCTGGATCTCTACTTGTCCCTGTCCATCTATAACCCTTTGATCCATTTGGTGCAGCGGAGCTAGGAGCTGACTTCTGGTTCGGGTGGCAACGGGGGAATTTCGTTGGGTTATAGGAGAAGGGGGTCCACTAGATGGAGTTTCCAATTTTTGTCTTTCTCCCTGGTCACTTTGTCCTACTGCCCCTTGGTTAATTCCACCGTGGGCATTTGAAGGTTGCCTTGGGTGATAAAGAGGGGCATATGGAGGGGGGCCTTCTTCATCAGGTGCAGTTTGGAGGAGAGGCTTTTTCTCAGGGTGATTCATTTTGACCTTGCTTTTGCCATTTCCTTTTATTCGGGCCACACAAACCTTTACGGCTTCCTTTTTACATTTAAGGAGCCAGTCAGGATTTTGTTGCACTGCTATCTGCCACTGGTCAATATACTGATATTGATCTGGGTGACCAGTTTTAGCATTGGTTATGATCTTTTTTTAAAAAAAGTTTTATTTATTGTTTTAATTAAACACACACACACACACAAAAACATTCTTCATTACATCTTCCAGAAAGCATGTCGATTGGTTACAAATAAATTTCGTGTGCTACTACCACAATCATTCTTTATACTTCATTCATATTGGATTATATATTTTAAATGAAAAATCTTTATATACCATCAATGTACCATCACTCTCATTTAACTATATTTGTTTAAACGTGCTTTTATCTAGAATCATTTGTATTTAAGGACACAACCACATACTGGCATTCGTTAGCTATTTCTATAAATTTCAGGCTTATATCCAATTGCTTTCACCAATGCCAACCCATATAAAATTATTAAACATTATCCATTAACATTTCGTTATTATTATTGTAGTTATCTAACATCTTTATAATAAATCTAGACAAAAATTTATTACTAGAATTTATAAGTACCCAGGAAAGATTACATCTTTATAACAAAATCTAAACAAATATAATTAATGAATCTTTTCCCCAGGTCCCATATTATAGTTTATATCTAAATTGTAGTAAAATTTATAGGTACCCAGAAAGAATTACATCTTCATAACAAAATCCAAACTAAAAAGTATTAATAAAATTGATAAGTCTTTTTCCCAGGTCCCAATTTACAGTTTATATCCAAATTGTTTTCACTAATTAGAGTTGTTATTTCACTATTATTATCATAATGAATTATCTGTTAATGAATAAACATTTTAAGAAGAACAAGAACATTTTATAAGCATCTACAAAATCCTACTTATTAATCACCAAAGATTAACTAAGTTTTTAATTATCAGCATTCATTGTCAACCTGTGTCTATCCAGTAACAAAACACTCTTATCTCTTTAGCCAGTCGTTGCATCAATTCTCTTATTAATTTCTTTATAGAGTTCTTAAAGACTTCTCTCCACACTTTTTTGCTCAAAAAATCTCTCAAGTAGTCTCGTTGCCCTTCAACTGGAATTGACATTAAAATATCTTTGATTATCAGACGTCTTCCCAAAGCTGCTTCTCCTCCTAGTTCCATCATCAAATCCATATATTGAGAAGAGGGATAGAGCTCCAAATAATCAAATTCACTTTTCCATATCTTTCCATTTTCACTCATAGGTGCTTCATTAGTAAGTTCATCTATTATCTTGCCTTTATCTTCTATATCTTCTATATCTTTATTCTCTTCTTTAGTTTTGGGAGCTCCAATCTCTTCCACTTTTTCTGCGCATAGCAATAATTTATCCAGCTTCTTTCCAAATCTCTCGAATCCTTCCAATATATTTTGAAGTCCATCCCAAACATCTTGTAAGCTTGGGGTTTTCTCATCTGTATATGAATACATATTTCCAAAAGGAGAAAAAAAGATCTAAACTCCACTGCCACTCTCGCCTTCAATATCTCTTTAATGTATAAAAATGCCTTTATTTTGAATTTACTTAAGCACAAGTTTCTTCTAGTTTTTTCAGAAGAGGGGGGTTCTATCTTTTCTTTGCCTTTCTTTGCCCAAAATATTTCTCACAGACACTGTAGAGAGACAGTCCATGTCCTTGAGTTGTTATCAGTTTCCATAAACAAGCTGCAAACCCTCCAACTTCAGTAAAATCAAAAAAAGTAAGACAAGGTATACATTATTTCAGAAGAAGAAAAAAAAAACAAGTTCTGGCTTCCGAGTGGCAGATTCAACTTTTTCTTATTTGTTTCAGGCTTAAAGAACAAAACAAAAATCTCTAAGTGTCTTTAATAGAATTTAATAAACAGTAGGAGGAAGAGTTGTTAAGATAAAAAAGGGTTTTAGTTCAGCCAAAAAATAAAGTAACAAGAAGTAGAAAAAAAAATCAATTCATTCACTTAAGAGGAGAAACAGGAAGCAAACAATCACTTCAATCCACAAAACGTTGTTACATAGAAAAAGAAGAAGAAAAACTTTCTAAGGCAGTCCCAATTAAGATAAATTTCGCCGCTTTGTTCTTAGCTTAAAGGACTAATTTATCTTAAAAAAAGTTTTTTCCCTTGGGCAGTCATTCTCAAAGAAAAAAAATCTCACCCGATCGAGTCACTTTCATTTTCACTGCCTTTCCTCCGGAGCCGTCTCCGACTTTGTCAGCCCGGGGGCTGTCTATTTACCGCCGATTTGGAGAGCTTCCCTTGGGTCAAACAGGGACTTTGCGATATCCCTGTGACCACCAAGGATTTGTCTCCCTTTCACCGTCTCTTCGGGACGGCTTAGGTCCATACGGACCGTTACAGCGGCAAAAGAATCAACGGTGGTCTCGGACTATCGAGACCGCACATTGTGTCATCGCGACGCCTGGCTCACGAATCAGCATCGGTTATGATCTGATGTACCTTTGAAATGATGTCTGGATTAAAAGTGCCTTCAGGTTTCCATCCTACATTAAAGGTTGGCCATTCGTTCTCACATAATCTTTTTAGCTCCCCAGGGTTGGGGTTGGGATCTCCATAATCTCCACTAAAAGCTCTCTTGAAGTTTTTCAACATGCACTGGAGAGGCATTCGAGGAACGCTCCCCCCCTCCCATGTTCTATTTCTATCTGCTGACCTGCGGTCCCGGAAATCACGGTCACCAACAGGAACTGCAGCAGATTAACCTCCCACACAAACCTAGAGCCTCATTAGGATACACCAGTTCTGTTTGGAAGGGGTGCTATCCCAGGCTCAGGGCGGTGATCGGGCCCCCTCTTCCACTCCTAACCGAGTAGGTCTACAATTCTTTTGATACTTGCCTGCAGGCGTCTTTTTTCTCAGCCGGCGTAATTTTTTATTAACTTGTCCTGATCCTGGTCAGATTCTTGGATTGGTGGTGTCCTCCGGATGCTCAAGAGAGGTCGTCAGCCCTCTCCCGGAAAAAGGTCTCCGTCAGCGCCTGAAGATGGGCGAGATGGCCTCGATGGGGCACCCGTCGGCCCGTTCCATCCTCAGTGAAATATCGCTGTAAATCCTGCCCACGGTCGCCAGAATTGTTGCAGAAAATGACAGACTTAAACTTCTCAGGATACAGGAAGTGTTTATTTGGCAGCCAGGTTCAGAAAGCTAGCACATGGCTAACATTGCAAATTCTGAACAACCTTCATTATTGAAGCACGCATTCTTATACATTCTCAAAAGCAGAGCAACACGGAAATACTTAACTCATTTCTTGTTGGTTATTTTGGGGGAAAAGCCTTATAAGTAGATGGGGGTCTTACTTCTCCTTTTGTTACAGGTATGGACAACGTGTCATTAACGAACTTTATTTGAACCTTGTGGTTTGGACTTTTGACATAGGGACGTTGGCTAGAACATCTTGTGGTTAGAGGTTGATGACATTTTCCTGTCCCTTTAAGCAAGCTTCTAACTGTCCCTTTTTTGCCACGTCTTCATTCTTATATTTTAATTCATATTTTATTCTACTTTAGTTTGCTTTCAAGTTTGTAAGTCCCATTCCAATGAGTCACATAAATTAGAACTATCTGCTAAGGCGTCTGCAGCTGAGTTACCTACTGGAGCAGACTGTCTGCAGTATAATCATCCATTTTCTGCTGTTTCAATGGTTTGGAATTGCTCTATGCTGCCGTCTGAGTACACTGTGTCTTTTTCTTTTTCCCCATTTTTAAAAATCCTGGCTTGTAGTATTGTTAAAATGTAGCTAGAACAGATAGGTAGCCTCGCCAATGCATGTGAGTTTGTAAAATTCAGGACAGTTAAAAATACAAGGTAAAAAAAATCTTTTTACTTTTGGAGGAGCTCTTTACAGCCGTTGCTGCCTGTCCGCCATCTTGGGTCTCTCCTCGGGCAAAATTCAATTTAACTCCTTCCATTCCAGCACCAAACTCCCAGAAAGAGATGTGAATGCCTTTTAATAATAATAATAATAATAAATATTTATTTCTTAGCCGCACCCTCTCCCGAAGGACTCGGGGCGGCGTACAACAAAACATAGGAAATAAATATATCGACATACATATAACAAAACATATACCAAGACATATACACGACATATACAAGGAGGAGGTGAACTGATAGATAAAAACAAGTAAAAACACAATGTTTAAAAACCCCTAAATAAATTGAATGCAATTAAAATACCCCAAATTAAAAAAAACCCGTCAGGAGCGATATAGTTGGATCAAAGTTGAGCCAGGCCAGCAACTTGAAAAAGGTGGGTCTTGAGCTTTACACGAAAGGAGCGGAGGTCAGAGGTATTCCTAATATCCGGAGGGAGGTCATTCCACAGGGCTGGGCCCGCCACAGAGAAGGCTCTACTTCTTCTTTTCTGTAATTAGCGTTATATATGTGTTTGTTTCTGTTCTGATGAAATAAAGTCTTCATGCTTCTGAACATGTAATTCATTTTATGTATAAATGCCACTGCATTGTATTCTACAATTTGCTAATCCTACAATTTTTCAGATGTTGATTGAAAAGAGAAATAATAGAGTTCTGCTAAAGGGTTTTAACTGAAATAATAGATTGTGACCATTTGGAAATAAAATTTCACATTATTAATCTGTAGGAAGTTAGCGCCCACCCCTCTCCTAGAAGAATGAAATATCCTAGGAAATATTGAAAAGGCAGAATATTATATTTCCCTGGGTAAGAAATGGAGAAACATGTTTTTAGGCAGGAAACAGACTCACTCTTAATAGCCCCCCCTTTCCTTAATGGGCCATTATAATGCCTGACCCAGTCTATTCTACATAACAAAGAGTTCTCCCCTTCAGCTCCACAGTGATGAGATTAAGGCACGATAGTATTAGCCCTTTACCCATCTCACCACAGGGCACCTGGGAAAAAGCAATGTTCAACCAAACTTGGACTCAAAGCACAACCCAAAGAGTTGCCCCTGCATGGCCCCATGGGAGTCTCACAACCAATCAGAATACATTTCTTACACAGGAACAGGAAACAGAGAGGTGGGGCCGAACAGAGAGTATAAAGTCAGGAACTTTCAGCATTTTGCTCTCTCTTTTTCCTCACCCAACATCTGGAAGCATGTGATCACCTTTTTCCCCAGGACCTCAAGCCATGTGGTCCTGTCCACCATTAAACCATCTTTCCAAGCAGCCTCCATGTTTCCAGTGTCTTTTCCCCCACTTGGAGCTGAACCCAGAAGGACATTTCTTCCAACAAATCAAAACAAGCAAAAATTGTACAGAAGGAAAATCACTGATGTATTTTTATAATATTTATAATATTATGTATTATCTGCTCCAGATGGAGAGAGAGAAGGCATGCAGAAACAAGGTTCTCCTGAGTAATCTAATTAAAAGCCTAAAGAAAAACCCTAAACATGCACAGAATTGCAAGCACAGGGAAAAAAGTGAATGGAGGAAAAGACTGGACCTGGAGAGAAGAGAAATCTTGGAAATCAAACATTAATTTGGATGCAAAGTTAATTCTGGCGAGTTCTGTTGCGTAGTGTGCTCTGCCTGCAGTTTCCCTTGTTATGCTGATGAGTTACACTGAAGGGACAAAACGTAGCACAGAATCTCAGCACTGACATAATTTTCTTTATATAGACTAAACTGTTTATATTCAATATTCAGTATATTTCTTAGGGTTCTTAGGGTTCAATATAGGGTTAAGAGCAAAGCAAATAAAACCTGGCCTTCTTTTTGAGGAAACATGGTATATACCACTTCATAGTGATTTTACAGCCCTCTCTAAATGGTTTACAGAGTCAGCATATTGCCCCCAACAATCTGGGTCCTCATTTTACCCACCTCAGAAGGAAGGAAGGCTGAGTCAACCTTGAGCCGGTGAGAGTTGAGCTACATGCAATACAAGAAGACACGGAACTTCCTTATGTAACATAAAGTCACTACTATGGAAACCAAGCTTTGTCACTATCTGCCCTTTTGATGCTTGTCACAAATCTAGTAAGCAGCGAGTCCCAAAGTTCATTGTGGATTTTGTTGTGCATATTATTAAAACAAATAATTGTTTCGGACTTCCGGGGTGACGTCACGTTGGAGCAGTTACAGGAGAACGAAGGCCATCCCTAGCAGAAGCCAATTGCTGGGAGGCAGAGACAAAGGCAGATTTTCTTGTTTTTCTCCCCAAAAGCTAGGTGCGCCTTATAGTCCGGAGCGTCTGTCAGACCTGCAGCCATGTTCCTTTTGGATCTTTGGCCTGCCACACTTCTATTCTACTATGCTGTTTCTATAGTGTGGTATTGGGAGGGGGAATAGTAAGGAGTAGAATGTGAGGTAGCCAAATAAAATTCCTTTCTAGATTGCCAAGGTCAGCCTTTGTTTTGGCACCTCTGCACCTGACCGGAAGTGGATGGGTGGAATTGCCAGCATGGCAGTGGAAGATTGGACCATGTGATGGACTTGTGGGTGTGGGGGCAAGATCATAAACTGTAACTTGGGTGGAGAGGGGAGAATCCAGTGGTGATAGGGAGAAGAGCAATCTCCCGTTGCGAAGGGTGGACTCCCTGAAATTCGATAAGGAAGAGTCCAGCTGTCATGGCCTGGTCCAGAGACGTGACTGCCTGATTAATGGTGGAGTAAGCAAAAAGTGGGAAGCGGCAAGAAGTATCGGCGGACAGTGCTAAAACAAAGTGAAACTCCGAGACACTTCTCCAAGTTGGTGGAATTTACAATAGAGCAAGAAAGTGAATCTCCAAAGAGGGAAGAGCGGCACCTGGGCGGTGGGGAGCAGAAGGAAGAAGACGACGAATCACAGAATCTGTAGAGAGTGAAAGTGATTGTGGTTGAGAATTTCTACTGATTTCTGAGACTGGATCTATGGTGATAAAAATTGAGGGTTTTCTTTGGGTGGTGAACGGATTGAGAAAGAAGGAAAGAACAGATTATTTTTGCAATAGAAGAGACAGAGGCGGAAGAAAATGAAGAGAAAGGACAGTGACTGTGCCATTTGATGGCAGCGGTCATTTTGAAGCACAGAGAACAGGGAACAGAGAAGTTGCAAGGAAGTAGCGAGACCGAGGAATAAGAACTGTGGTGTTCCCAATGAAGGAGTTTGGATTGGACTCATTTACAACCAGCTTTGTACACTCCACATATCTTTACATTATTTATGGTATTTAAAAACTGTAAGGAAAACACTGCCAATGAGAGCCTCTCCAGCAGGACAGAAGTTAACAACAGACATGCCGAGCAGTGAAAAACCAACGCTATAAAGCCTACAAGCTTCATTAAACATGATCCAGAAATTTATGATAAAAACACAAGAATCAATAACCAACAACCACGAGGAAATGAAAGGTGATCTAGGGGAAGTGAAAGAAGATATAAAGAAGTTGGATGATAGAATGGGGAAGATACAGGAAACAATAGCCAAAAATGAGCAGAAAATAAAACTGGTAGAAGCAAGGACAGAACAAACTGAAAAGAAATTGGAAGCAACAGAAGAAAGACTGACAGCAGTCAACAGAGAACTGGAGGAGGCAATAGTCCATTTAGAATTGGAAAGATCCTTTTTCTATTTAAGATTTCAGAACATAGCAGAAACAAAAGATGAGGACCTACCAAAACTTATGATGGAACTTCTAGCTGTCCAACTGCAAATGGACAAAAGTGAACTGAGGAATAATATTGATGAAATCAGCGGAGTGCATACTAATTATGCACGAAGACGTAGGTTGCCCCGTGAAATACATATAAGATTTGCAAAAAAAGCTGTCAGAGATGAAATCTACAAAAGAACAAGGGATGAACAGCTGATCCATAAAGGAAAAGAAGTCATAACCCTCAAACAGATACTGAAGAGAATCAGAGAGCAAAGAAGGAATTACCAATTTCTCTCCACACAACTGATAAAATATAAAATAATGTTCCGTTGGTTGATACCGGAAGGCAAGTTAATATCCTGGCAAGACAAGAAAATAAGGATTGACACCATAGATAATGCCCAGGAATTCTATGAACATTACATAGAGGGAGAATCAGACAGCAGAGAGGAGTTGGAAACCAAAAGCCAAGAGGAGCAACAGACGGAGGAAAAAGGATTAGACCAAGAAGTGAGAGGGAGGACTGATACAGAGGTTCAGGAAAGAGAAGGAGTGACGACAAGAAACCCAAGGGAAACAAAACCAAGTAGAGGAACCAAGGCGACAAACAAGTAACAGGATGGAGGAAGAAGTGAAATGAATATCCGTCAATATAAATGGACTAAATTCACCTATAAAAAGAAGACAAACAATTTCTAAACTCCAAAAACAAAACATGGACATCACATGCCTACAGGAAGTTCATATTAAAAAAAGGAAATGGTAGTATCCTGGAATCTCCGAAGTTAGGGAAATTACATCTGGCCTTGGCCGAAAGAAAGAAATGGGGAATTGCAGTATATATAAAGGATTGGCTAAAACCTAAACAGGTATAAGCGGACGAAGAGGGAAGAACACTATTAACTGAAATATCAATAAAACAAAAAAGAGTACTAATTGCAGTCATATACTAAGCAAACACGAACGAGAAAGAATATTACAGTAAATTACATAAGTGGATTGCAGAATTGGAACTGGACAACGTATGTTTATTATGCGGTGATAGACCCAAAGAAAGACTATAAAACAGATAATTTAAAAAAATATGAAAGGAGGACACTACCAAATGCTTTCTTTGAAATGGCCCGAGAATTAAATCTAAAAGATGTCTGGAGAGAAATCAACCCATAGAAGAGTCAATACACATTCTTTTCAAACCCCCATAATTCATGGTCCAGGATTGACATGGTGTGGATGGACCCGGAAATGGAAAAGGATGTAGAGGAAGTAGAAATAACACCGAACATGTGGCCAGACCATAACCCATTAACAGTCAAATGGAAAGGAGAGTCAAAAAGGAAAAAGAGATGGACCATGAATCAGAGGGTTGTAAAAGAAAAAAACTATGTTCAATATGTGGAAAAAGAATTAGCGCTTTTCCTAAAGGAAAACTGGAACGAAACGACAACCATTCAAAACCTATGGGATACAACCAAAGCCTATGTGCATGGCATTACGACAGCATATACAATAAGAAGAAACAAAGATAAAAAGAAACGATATACAGAGCTCCAGGAGAAACTGGGGAAATTAGAATATAAAAACCAGAAAGAACCTCAAAACCAGGAAGTTAAAGAAGAAAAAGAAATAATTAAACATAGATTAAATTTAATTACACAAGAAGAAGTGGCCCAGAAAATTAGATCAGGTAGACAAATTTATTTCAAAAATGCCAACAAACCGGGGAGATTACTGGCCTATAAACTAAAAATAGAAAAAGAAAAGAAATTAATACAGCAATTAGAGGATGAAGAAGGGGTGATACACCACCAAAAGGAAAGAAAAAAAAAGCATAGCAGTAAGATACTTTCAAACCCTGTATAGCTGAGAGAAAATAGAAGAGGATGATATTAAAAGATACAGAAGAGGAATCTTCCAACCTTACCGGAAACAACAAAGGAAACACTAAATGAGAGAATAACAAGGCTAGAATTAAAAATCCAAAAACCCTGGGTCTGGATGGAATTCCAGGAAAATTCTATAAAGAATTGCAAAAATCATTAGAGAACATATTATTAGAAATGTACAATGAAGTACTAGAACCAGCTAAGACACCAAAATCTTGGATGGAGGCACTAATAACATTAATTCCCAAAGACAGCACTGAAAAACAAAAGTTCCAAAATTATAGGCCAATCTCGCTGCTAAATGCTGATTATAAAATATTTATGACAATAATGGCGGAAAGAATTAAAAATATACTAAATGAAATCATACACCCAGACCAAAATGGATTTCTACCCAACAGACACATAAAAAACAACATACGAACGATAATGGACATATTAGAATACTACGAGATACATTCAGGAAAACAAGCAGCATTGATATTTATTGATGCACTAAAAGCATTTGATAACCTGAATTGAGATTTTCTTATAAATCAATTAGCAGTAATGAACTTCAGAGAGAAATTTATCGGGATGATCAGAGCAATATACTCTAGTCAGATGGCAAAAATAATATTAAACGTGGAAGCAACAGAAGGTTTCAGCATAACCAAAGGGGTAAGACAGGGATGCCCTCTATCGCCCCCTGTTATTTATCCTCTCAATAGAGATGTTGATGTTACAAATTAGACAGAACCAGGAGATAAAGGGATTGAAAATTAGAACATAGGAATACAAAGTGCAGGCTTTTGCAGACGATCTAGCATTTAGAGGAACCCCTAGAAACTAGACTGATACTATTGCAAGACATAAACCAATTTGGTAAAGTGGCAGGGTTTAAAATAAATAAAGATTAAACCTAAATATTAACTAAGAATCTAACCAAAAGACAAAACAAAGAACTGGAGGAGAAACTTGGAATTTCGAGGGCCAAGAAAATTAAATATTTGGGAATATGATTATTGGCAAAATGTATTACAATAAAACAAGACAATTACAATAAATTGCTACGACAGATACAAAAAGATTTGGATAATTGGACTAAACTACAGCTATCACTAATTGACAGAATTTCAACAATTAAAATGAATGTACTACCCAAACTACTATATCTTTTTCAAATACCGATTAAATTAGAGAAATTTTTTTCGAACAACTAAATAAAATGGTATCCAAATTTATCTGGTCAGGGAAAAAACCTTGTATTAAAAACAAACTTCTACAAGATAGTAGAAACAAAGGTGGCTTTGGCCTCCCAACTGGGAGCTTTACTATCAGGTGGCAGCCCTGACATGGTTCAAGGACTGGATTCAACTAAAAAAAATAAAAGGATTCTTATGCTAGAAGGCCATGATCTCCAACTAGGCTGGCATGGCTTCCTCTGGGAGGGAAAGAATAAATCTCATTCATACTTCCAGAGACACATAGTAAGAGATGCCCTGTTTAAGGTCGGGGGGGGGGGGGACACACATTACATGAAAATCCCAATCTGGTTATCAACGATGGAGGCAATGACATATCCAAATACTATAGATCTCAGTAAAATGGTAAGCTATGCAGAACTCTTAGATGAAAAAGGAGAACTAAAATCAGTACAAGATCTGAAAACACAAGGAATAAATATGGAATGGTGGCCTTATTTTCAAATTAAAACAAGATTTAAAAAAGACCGGGAACAATACAGAATACACGATAAACAAATGGAGTTAAATAAAATATTAGTAGGAATGGGAGGAAAAATGATTACCAAATTATATAATTTTCTTTTAAGATATAAAATGGAGGAAGAGATGCTGTTGGCGGAATTGATAAAGAACAAGGCGCAGTGGGTGGAGTAAATCTCAGAGAACAACGAGAACCCAGATCAACTAGAGCTATAAATCCTGTATATAAAGTATAAACACGGAGGAAAGAAAAATGGTCACAATCAATATAAAAGGACTTAACTCAGCAAATAAAAGAAGGAAAATATTCCACAAATTAGAAAAGCTAAAATTTGACATAATTTGCCTACAAGAAGTGCATATTCAAAAGAGATATGAATATTTATTAGCACAACCAAAGCTTGGAAAAATGTTTACTACATTGGCGAACTGTAAGAAAAGAGGAGTGATCTTCTATATTAAAGATAATATCCCAGCGAAATTAATTTATACAGATGAAGAGGGAAGAATTTTGATGGTGGAAATTACGGATAATACTAAAAAAATACTTTTAATTGCAATTTATGCTCCTAGTGAAAAACAAGACTAATTTTACAAAAAACTCCACCAAAAAATTTCTGATTTGGACTATGCTGATATTTGTATGATGGGAGACTTCAATGGCATTGTAAACCAGAACATGGACTACAAAACACACAAAACAACAAAGTTAAATAGAAAATTGCTTCCGAAATCCTTTTTCAGGATGATAGATGAAACAAATTTGAAAGATATTTGGAGATCAAGAAATCCTACAGAAAAGAACGTTGGTCTTACCTGAACGTGTCTTTTAAGTAGCGTAGAGGGAGGGGTCACATGAGGTTTTTGTCATAGCCTGATTGGTCCATTAGACTGAGGGAAATTCTTCAATCTTCCTCCTTTCCCATTGGCTCCCAGTTTCCTCGATGTCGAAGTTCCGCGTCTGTAGCCAAAAACAAGAAGACCCAGGAACCTCCCGGCCCTCCTCTAAGCCCTGCTCTACAACTAACTAGAGTGGGTAGTGACCCCTCCCTCTACTCTACTTAAAAGACACATTCGGGTAAGACCAATGTCCTTTTTTCAAGTAGAGTAGAGGGAGGGGTCACATGAGGGACATACCCAAGCTACGTCCCAGGGAGGGAAAAGAACCCCCAGGGCCTAGGAGGAGGGACGGCCGCCACCCGCTGTAGGACACGCCTTCCAAAGGACACCTCCGCTGACACGTACACGTCCAGACGGTAGTGACGTATGAAGGGAGTTGGAGACGCCCAAGTGGCAGCTCGACAGATATCCTCGAACGAGGCCCTCGTGACCCATGCCGCCGTGGTCACGGCGCTTTGAGTCGAATGAGCCGTTATGCCTGTCGGGGGAGTCCAGCCTGACGCTTCGTAGGCCGACACTATGGCCTGCCGCAGCCACCAACCGATGGTTGCAGAAGAAACCCTGGCCCCCAGTGACCCTGGCTGAAAGGAAACAAAGAGGGCCTCTGACCTGCGCACCTCCGACGTCTGCCTGAGGTAGATGTGTAAGGCACGGCGGAAGTCCAACCGGTGCCAGAGGCGTTCCCTTTCGTGTGAAGGGGCCGGGTAGAAATTGGGCAGGATAATCTCCTGCGCCCTATGGAAAGGGGTGTTCACCTTTGGAAGGAAGGTGTGATCAAGGCGAAGAACCACTCTATCCTGATGGAAGAGACAGAGGTCGTCCCTGGATGAGAGGGCGCCCAGTTACGAAATCCGCCTAGCTGACGTGACAGCCACGAGGAATGCCACTTTCAGGGAAAGAAACCTCAGGTGGACTGTACGGAGGGGCTCAAAGGGAGGACCAGAGGGAGATCCCATGTAGGGAACCTATGAATGGGGGGTGGCCTGAAATTCGCCGCCCCTCTGAGGAAGTGTTTAATTAGGGCGGAATGGGAAAGGGAGTGGGACCCCTCCCCCCCAAGACGGTGGACAAAGCTGCCACCTGACGGCGAAGGGTGTTGTGAGACAGGCCGTCCTCCAACCCCTTCTGCAGAAAGTCCAGGACATTGGCCACCGAGGCCCTAGTGGGGGAGAGTCCCCGTGGGGTGCACCACCTAACAAACACGGACCAAGTGGAGTTATAAATCCGGGTGGTTGACGGCCGCCTGGAGGCCTCTATTGTCTCTATGACCCCGGAGGAGAGGTCTGTCAGGGGAAAAAAACACCCTGTTAGAGACCGATGAACCGTGGCTGATTCCCTTCTGCATATCTTTTGAGATATTGAGAAAAATAAGTCTTTAAAAGTATTCTAATTAATAAACAAACTTTAATAATAAAATAAAACAGAAAATAACTAATTGGTTACATTTTGATAATGAAAAGCTTCGTTAGCCAAAGTTGGCTGCCGAACAAAAAAGAGAGGAATTTTTGGAATGTGTAACGCGTGCGCAATAAATCACTTTCAGATAAGAACCTTTTTTTGTTTTATGACCTGCGCAATAAAGCTTTCTTAGTTTAACTCTTGAGTGTCAATTCAGGCAGTTCAGGCCTAGCAAACTTTTTAACATCGTGACAAGGTCAGCCGACCTCAAGATCCGCCGTTCAAGTGCCAGGAGGTCAAGTGGAGCCACTGGGGCTCCGGATGAATCAGGACCCCATGACACAGAACGACCTCCTCCGAGCAATCCTCCACGGTTGGGAAACTGAAAGCTGAACCAGGTCCGCAAACCATGGTCTCCTGGGCCAATAGGGGGCGGCAGGATAACGTGGGCCCCCTCTGTCACTATCTTCCTGATGGTCCCCGGGATAAGGGGAATGGGAGGGAAGGCATACAGGAGGCCCCGGGGCCACTTGCTCCGGAGGGTGTCCGTGCCCTCTGCCGTGCGTGTCTGGAACCGGGAGAACAACCTCGGCAGCTGCGTGTTGGCAGGCGTGGCAAACAAGTCTACTTGTGGAGTACCGAACCTCTGGCATATCTTCTG
The DNA here is from genome assembly GCF_964273705.1 of Natrix helvetica. NCBI lineage: Eukaryota > Metazoa > Chordata > Lepidosauria > Squamata > Natricidae > Natrix > Natrix helvetica. Next base: position 28,571,513 of record NC_138555.1, read on the forward strand.
GAACAGTTCGGGTAGCAGCTGCCATTCGCCGTTGTCGAGAGTCGCTCGGCTCAACCAGTCCGCCTGGTGGTTGGACTCCCCCGAGATGTGTTCCGAGACCAGGGAGGCGAGGTGTTTCTCTGCCCAGGAGCCGATCCTCAGAGCCTCCAGTCGGAGAGCCCGGGAGTGAGTGCCCCCCTGGCGAATGATGTGTGCCTTCGTGGCGACATTGTCCGTCAGCAGTAGTACATGTCGCCCTTGGATCAGGTCCTTGAACTGTAGGAGGGCCAAACGCGCCGCCCTCAGCTCCAGCCAGTTGATGTGCCTGTGATCTGAGGCAGAACAACGGCCCTGTGCCATCCTGGAGCCCATGAGGGCCCCCCAACCGAAAAGGCTGGCGTCTGTCGTTACAGTCACTCTGTCCGGCTCCCAGAACGAGCAACCTTGTTGTAGCGCCGGTGATAGCCACCACTGGATGGACGTCCAGACCTCTGCTGGAAGATGGATGGACCGGGGGGAGTTGCTCATCCTCTTCTTCTGGAAGGGGATCAGGGACCACTGGCTAGCTCACAAGTGGAGACGGGCCCACGGAACTATCCCGATGCACGATACCATCTTACCAAGTAGCTGAGACAAGGTCAGGATGGAAACTGTCCGATTTCTTCTGACCGTAGCCGACAGACGTCGGAGGCTGGCCAACCGATCCTGGGAGAGCTGGACTATGCCTGACACTGAATCTATCACTGTCCCTAGGTGAAGGATTCGCGTGGATGGGGAAAGGTGGCTTTTGGCAAAATTCACGGAGAACCCCAGGGACTGTAGGCATTGGATGGTGAGCTGGAGGTTGGCTAACGCTAGAGGACGGGAACTCGCCTGGACTAGAACGTCGTCTAGGTAGCATTGGAGTCTCACCGGCACCATGCGCAGGTGAGCCGCCAACGCCGCCAGGACCTTTGTGAATGTGCGGGGCGCCGAGGCCAACCCGAACGGGAGGGCCCAGTACTGGAAGTGGAGGTCCCAGTGCAAGAACCTCAGATACCTGCGATGTGATGAAAGGATGGGAATATGGAGATAGGCCTCGGTCAGGTCTATTGATGCCAGATACTCTCCCCGCCGGATGCCTTGGAGGATGGACTTCAGGGAAGACATTTTGAACCGTCTGTAAACCAGGTACTGATTTAGGCGCTTGAGGTCCAGAATCGCCCTCCAGCCCCCCGAGCTCTTCGGGACCACGAACAAGTTGGAGTAGTGGCTCCACCCGTGCTCTGCGGGTGGCACGGGCTCTATCGCCTGGATCTCTAGAAGATGTGTTATGGCGAGATCCATCAGGCGCCGGCATTCCAGATCCCGGGAGGGAGGGAACGTTCTGAAGAGCCTCGGGGGGGGGTGGAGAGGAACTCTAGCCGAAGGCCGTGTTGAACGGTGGCCCTGACCCATGCATTGGAGGTGATCTCGTTCCACTGATCCGCATAACTTGCCAGACGGCTGCCTATGGGAAGAGACGGGTTCGAGTTACTTCCCCCTGCGGAAGGGGCGGCTGCCCCCTCCTTGAAAGGGCCATCTGGTCTGACCTTGGAATCTGTTGCGGTCCTGATAAAAGGGACAAGAGTACTGCCTATCCGATCTAAAGGAATTGTATCTCTGCTGATGGTCCTGCTCAGGAGCCCTAAAGGATGATCTGCGGTAAGAGGCCAGACGGGCCTCCGCTTTCTTGGCATTGGAAGGAAGGACCTTCTTTTTGTCCTTGTTTTCAATTAATATTGGATCCAGGGCCTCCCCAAAGAGGTTCGGCCTTGAATAGGGGGCCGCTGCCAGGCCCCACTTAGCCTTATTGTCCATCTGCCAGTTGCGGAGCCGCAACAGGCGACGGGAGGTGACAGAGGTGGCCAGGGTGCTGGAGGAAAATCTTACCGCATCCAAGGTTGCGTCTGCCGAGAATTGGGAGGCGGCTATAATTTTGGTTATGTCTTGATGTAGGCATTCATCCTGGATTGGAATGCGATGCTGAAGCTGGCAAAGCCACATCACTGTAGTACGGTTAAAGTAGGAGGCGGCAGCCGCTGACTTGACTGCCCAGGCGGAGGCATTAAAATTTTTGCGTAATGTTAGTTCCCCCCGTTTGTCTTCCGGCTTCATCTTATCAGCCGCATCTCCCGAGACTACTGGGGAGGAAGAGACCAGGGCTGCTATAGGGGTGTCAATATTGGGTAGCTGGAGCACCTGGGCGAAGGCCTGTTCTACATTGTAGAAGTGGCGATCGTTACTGCCTGGGTTAGAAAAATTAGAGGGATGTGCCCACAGGTTTTTAACAACATCCAAGAACAAGGGAGGGGCTGGAATTTCTGCCTTGTTCATAGCTGTATTAGAGAACATCGCCATGTCGGGATCCCTGGGGGGGGGGAACCATGGGGTCCCCAGTCACAATCTTAGTGGTCTTCCTTGCTTTGTGCAAGAGTGGTTTAAACATTGCTGGTGGAAGCAAGGCCGAGGATGAGGGAGGATCCGGGGGGGGCGAATCCTCATCCTCAGAAAACCCCATGTCATTGTAGTTATCTTCCCCTCGGGTGGAGCTCTCGCTCACAACCGACGGGGACGAGGCTCTGGAGAGGTGGTGTCTGAGTAGCCCCGAAGCCCTGGGATGGGGGCCCCTATCTCTTTGTGCGATGCCCCGAGAGATGACAGCCGAAATAAGCCTCTTAATGCTTTCAGGCAAACGTTCTAGATCTTCAAGGTCCTCCTGGAAGGGACCGGGATCCTGAGGAGCTAATCTGGTTGTACGATGAAAGGATCTAGAAGAACCCTCTAGTGGATCCGCCTCCTCCCCTCCAACTGGATCTGGAGAGGCTGGGGGGAAGGAGATACTGCCATCCTGGGATCCCTAGGTGATCTAACCGGTGAGACCGAAGGAGAAGATGGACTGAACCCCCTAGGGGAAGAACCTGACTGGATAGAAGGAGGCCTGATTGGTGATATGGATCTAGATCTAGGCCTGGAAGCCTGTGCCTGCTTCTCTGCCCTAGCCACAGCCTTGTCTAAGTCCTTTTGTGTCCTCAACTCATCTCTAGTGGTTGCCCTAGAAGGACGCTGGGAAGCCTGAGGCCTGGATGTAACAGCCCTGGTTCTGGGCCTGGCCAACTGGGCCTCTCCACCCTCCATAAGGGCCTCTTCTGGAGCCTGCGAAGAGCCTGCTGCAGGCTGAGCCGCCATCGCCCCACTCACGTGTCCTGAATACTTTCTGCTGGTTAGAAAGCTGAGGCTCCGCGTTCTGATCTCCAACTGCTGAAGCTCTTTCTCTACGAGTCTCTGCGATGGGAAACTCCCACGCGGCTGCTCGCGGCCTGCGCACATGGCGTGCTTCAAAATGGCCACCGGAATTAAACTGGCCTCAAAAAAACCCTCCTGGGTGTTGCCGCGGCTTGATTAGGACGCCGCAGCTTGAATTTAAAGCGCCGTGGCTCCTATAGATCTGCTGGGACTTCTGCTGATCTTTCCAAGCCCCTGTAGGCTTCCAGCGCTGCTGCGGTCCCTTTAACAGCCAGGGACAGCGCGGCTGACTCAGCAGCCGAATTTAAGGCGGGCGGCAAGAACGGGCTCTTCGCGCGCTTCTGTGGCGCCTGCAGGCTATTTTAGACATGGCCCTGGGAGCCCCAAGGCTGCCTTTTAGAGGCCGACACCACCGCACACCCGGGGGCCGGTTTGGACTCTTGGCCCAAGGAGGGGGAGGAGAATTGCCCCCCAGGGCCCTCCCCAACCGCCCGGACAGGGAGACTGTCTCCTGGGCCGCAGCCTCTGAATTTAGAATTTGAAATATCCAATTACAACCAAATTGAATTAGTAAGAACTGATTAAATATTTTAAACAAACTTTTCCTAGCTAGGAGCCAAAAATACACAGTGCTTGGACCAAAAGACTGAGAGGAAACTGGGAGCCAATGGGAAAGGAGGAAGATTGAAGAATTTCCCTCAGTCTAATGGACCAATCAGGCTGTGACAAAACCCTCATGTTACCCCTCCCTCTACTCTACTGGAAAAGAACAATATACTTTTTATTCAAATAGACATTCATCATTTTCCAGAATCGATATGATATGGGCCTCAACAGAACTGATTTGTAATGTACAAGAAATTGATATTGAAACAAGCACCTGGGCGTATCATAATCCAATTATAATCAAATGGAAGGGCCAAAGGACAAGATCTAGATGGACATTAAATAATACCATATTGAAAGAGAAAGACTTTGTACAGAAAATGGAAAAAGAACTGGCCTTTTTCTTTAAAGAAAATAGAAAAGAAGATACATCAATGCAGAATCTTTGGGACACAATGAAGGCTGTTATTAGAGGACTAATAATAGATTATATAAGGAAGAGAAACTTAAAGAAAAGACAAACACATAAAGCTCTAGAGAACGATTATAAAATACTTGAAAAAGAGTTACAGAGATCTCCACAAAAAAAGATGTTAAAATGGAGTCGACTTCCGGTCCCTGCAGGCGACGGACATTTCGTCTGCCGCTTGTCTTCTCGGTGGGCTCCACTTGGAGCACAGGGGACCTTGGAGGGGACCCCTGCCGTAGGGCGGCTTGCTGGAACCCCCCAGACTCGGTGGCAGCCGGTGGGGGGTTTTCCAGCTTCGCCCCAGGAGCCGGGGAGCAGAAGGGAGGGCATGCTTGCCCCTTCGCCGAATGGGCTCCGGAGGAAATAAGCTAATCAAAGGAAGAGTGGCTGAAATGTTGGTTGTGGAGGATCCTTCCTAATCTCTTCAACTATCGGTAACGGACAAGCAGCAGGCTATCATAAGTTTCTGTTCAATCTATTTTAATCCGAAGATTGGAGGGGGGAGATTTCTTTTCTAACCCTCCCCCCCTCAGACAAAGCGGCATTCAAACTCTCTCTCTCCACTTTGGAATGGAGAGAGAACAAAGGCTGACTTGCCACTCGAATTAACTATGTGAGAAAGACTGAAATCACAGTTGCAAGAGTGCTTGCTGAGCTGTTTTTAAAAATTAAAACTTTTGCTCTTCTCCCTGCGGCAAGGAGGAGTCAAGATGGCTCCCCTCTGTTCTCGTTTCTGTACTTATAAATGAAGTCTGCATTTTGAAACCACCCTGGGAAAAAATGATAATTTCTGGCATCTTTTAATATCTCCCTTGAGGGTGCTCCGGATCTCTTCTGCTTCGTGGACTTTCTGGATTTGATTATTTGGTTTTTCCCTTCCTGGTGTACCTCTGTGTCTTGGAACAGTGAAGGAGAACTAACTTTTTACTTTCGGATTTGCCTGTTACCCTGGACCAACCCGGCTGCGTGCTCCAGCAACGCCATTTTCTTTGTAAAAGATTTACCATCTCTGAACTTAGACAATGGGACCTAAGAAACCACCAACGGGCAAGTCACTTTCGGCTCCTGCATCGGCGACTTCCAGCCCAAGTACCCAGCAGCCGAAAATTACTTCATTGCTACAAAAAGAAGCGACTGGAGAAAGTTCAAAAGAATTATCTGTCAACCAAATGTTTCAGGAAATTATGAGAGGCCAAAACGAATTGAGGAAGGAAGTGGCAGACCTCAAAAATGAACTCAGAGGGGTACAACAAAACACAACAGAAAATAAACAGAGGATTGCGGTACTGGAGGAAGGGGCAGCTGGGATGGAGGAAAGGGTTAAGGAGGTCCGTAAGGGAAATTTAGAACTGGAAAACTTTATGGCCAAAATAGAATTGGAAAGAATGTCTTTTTTTCTTAGGTTCCAGAATCTACCAGAGACAGAAAATGAAGATCTTAAAGATATTATGAGCACAATTTTAGCAGAATACCTTAAGAGAAACAAAGAGCAGATGTGGTGGGATATGGACCTGGTCTATAGAATTAATTCAGCATATGCCAGAACTCATAATGTTCCAAGAGAGGTACACGTTAAATTTCTCAGGAGGACCACGAGAGACGAGGTGCTAGGGGCCCAAAGGGAGGGACCTCTAAAATACCAAGATAAAGAAATTACCATTCTCAAGCAAATTCCAAAAAAGATTAGAGAAAAAAGGAGGAAGTACTCTTCCTTATCAAATAAATTATACAATAGAGGAAATTTGGTTCAGATAGTTATTGCCAGAAGGAATGCTGATTTTCTGGAAGGGAAGCCGAATTAGAATTAAGACAGTGGACAAGGCAGATGCCTTTATTAAAAAACATTTTCCCCTCCCAGAGGACAAAGATAGCGGAAGTGGGGAAAAAGGCAGCAACATACAAGATATGGAGAAGGGGGGGGCATGGCTCCACCTGGGGGCAGGGAGGAGGGAGCAATATCAAAAAGGCTCAGGTCACAAAAATAAATATATCTGAAATATTATTGTAATTGTTGATATACTAGAAAGTGACAAAGAAAGAGATGATTGAATACATTGTTGATATTGTCAGGCCTGCAGAGGTTCCTTTAAGAATCTTTGGCCTGCCACACTTTCTTATAATTTCCTATGTGTTTCATTAGTGTAGTAATTAGGGGGGGGGGTAGAAAGGAGTAGGATTGTGGTATGTATTGTTGTCATTCTTTCTTAGAAGCCAAGGTCATCTTTTGTCTCCGCACCTCGACACCTGACCAGAAGCAGAGGTGTGTAGATGCCAGTGTGGAAGATGATGATTGGAACATGTGATGAATTATGGGGTGTGGGAATAGATATGAACTTTCAACTGGGTGAACCCACAGGATGTAAAATAGAGTTGAAATTTCATAGCATAATGCCAACATGTCTGTCTTATTAAATTGGAGCTTTAAAGATAACTTTGCCTTGGACAATGATTTAATTCTGCATGATATTTGGAACGCTGACAGATATAAAGTAAGAATTCTGTTTATGCTACCCTTTACATGTTATTTCCAAAATTGTAGAAGTGTGAGATTTGGGGGGATTTCTACTGCTAACATGGGAGCTACTAAAATTTTCTATGTACCCTATTACCATTTCCCTATAAATGTTTTAAAACCAATAAAAACTTTTTACAAAAAAAAAAGATGTTAAAATAAAAATGGATACAATTAAACATAAACAATTAAACATAAAATAGATCTACTGGAAAAAGAAGACTTGGCACAAAAAATTAGAGGCACCAAAATGCAAATAAGCCAGGCATATAAATTGAAAAAAGAGAGAGAAGCAAAGAAAATATTGCAGCTAAGAGATGACCAAGGACAAATTCAGTATGGAAATGCTGAGAAGAAGAAAATTATACAAGACTATTATGTTAAGCTGTATGAACAAGAGAAAATAGAAGAGGGAGGAATCAAAAAATACTTACAGGATGCTAATCTCCCCCAGATACCAGATGAAACCAGAACAATGTTGGAAGGTAAAATAACGATGATGGAGCTAATGGAAGCACTTAAGAAACAAAATAATGGAAAGGCCCCGGGACCAGATGGATTACCAGTAGAATTCTACAAAACATTTGAAGAATCCTTGTCCCTCCCACTCTTAGAAGTTATGAATGAAGTGATGTCTGAAAGTAGAATACCTAAATCATGGTCAGAAGCATATATTACATTGCTACCCAAAGAGGAGACTGATTTAACACAAACCAAGAATTATAGACCAATCTCTTTATTAAATTCAGATTGCAAGTTATTTGCATCTATATTAGCAGAGAGACTTAAAAAGTACCTAAATAGTTTTATCCACTCTGATCAAAATGGCCAAAGAGACAAATTAAAGACAATATGAGAATGATTTTGAATACTTTGGAAAATTATGAGGCCCATCCCAAAAAACAAATGGCTTTGATGTTTCTTGATGCACAGAAGACTTTTGATAACGTGAATTGGCAATTTATGTTCTTACAATTAGAACAGATGAATTTTGGTAAGAAATTTATTCAAACTATACAAATGGTATATCATAAACAAACAGCAAAGATAATGGTAAATGGAGAATTGACAGATTCTATTGAAATAAAGAGAGGTACGAGACAAGGTTGCCCACTATCACCGTTACTATTTGTCTTAACATTAGAAGTCTTAAACAGAAAAATTAGAAAAGAAGAAGAAATAAAAGGAATGAAAATTAAAAAAGAAGAATATAAGCTACAAGCGTTTGCAGATGACTTGGTTTTTATTCTTGAAGATCCACTTAGAGACAGCACCCAAATTGTTAGAAAGAATAGAGGAGTACGGAAAAGTAGCAGGTTTGAAAATAAACAAAGACAAAACAAAGATTTTGACAAAGAACATACTATTAAGACAAAAGGAAGAGTTGGCGGAAGTTTTGCAGATCCAAGTCACAAACAAGGTACGTGGGGATATATCTATCAGCTAGATGCAGTACTTTTAAGCAGGACAATTACACTAGGCTAAAGCAACAAATTGCGACTGACTTGATGAAATGGGAAAATTTACAACTACCAATGATAGGAAGAATTTCTACAATTAAAATGAACATTTTACCTAGAATCTTATACCTGTTCCAGACAATTCCAATCAGATTGGGCAAGGACTTTTTTGAAGATCTAAATAAAATAGTTTTGAAGTTTATTTGGCAAGGGAAAAAAGCAAGAATAAAACTCAAGTTGCTACAAGATGCTAGAACAAGAGGAGGATTGGCCTTACCTGACTGGGAGTTATATTATCAAGCAACAAACCTGATGTGGATTAAGGAGTGGATAACACTAAAAAACTCTAGATTATTGAATGTAGAGGGGCATAATTTACTGTTGGGATGGCATGCTTTTTTATGGTATAAGGGAACTAAAGCACATGGTTATTTTAGAAGACATTACATAAGTGAGGCTTTGCTATTAAATTGGGAAAAGGTTAAAAGTTTACATTACTTAAAAACGCCAGTCTGGATATCAACCATTGAAGCATTTTCATATCCAATAATATATAAAAAGGAACAAACAGTTAGATATGTTGAAATATTGAATGCAGAGGGTGAACTCAAATCTATCCAAGAGTTGAAACAAGAAGGAATAGAAATGAATTGGTATTCATATGTGTAGATACACTCTAGATATAATGAAGATAGAAAATCAAAAGGTCTTTATAACAAAATGATTGCATTAGACAAAATTTTAACAGGTACTGATGAAAAAGTAATTAAAAATTATATGGATATTTATTAGAGGTTAAACTACAAGAGGAACTAGTTAAAGAAACTATGATAGCTTGGGGGAAAAATTTTGGGCATGGGATTGATTGAGAGAAATGACAGAAATTGTGGTCCCAAAATTATAAAATGACGATGTCAACTGCATATAGAGAAAATTTGTATAAGATGTTTTACAGGTGGCATCTACCCCCAACGAGAATTGCAAGAATGTCCAAGAATAAATCCGAAAAGTGTTGGAAATGTCATCAGATACCAGGTTCTTACTACCACATGTGGTGGACTTGCATTGAAGCTAAAAGATACTGGACTAAGATTCACATGTGGTTGGAGAAAATGATACACAAACACATAGACCTTAAACCAGAGATTTTTTTATTGGGAATTATACCAGAAATTTACAATAAAGACTTGAAATATTTGATTATAAATGTTCTAACAGCAGCTAGAATCGTATTTGCAAAAAATTGGAAAAATGAAACAATACCAAAACAGGAGGAAGTTATTCGAAAGATAATGGAGTGTGCTGAAATGAGTAAATTGACATTTGAAATCAGAGAACAAGAAGATGAGCATATTTATAAGATATGGGACTTGTTTTATCAGTGGTTGGACAAAAAAACCTGGAAATGAAAAATGTTTTATGTATGTTTTATTTGAAGGAGATAAGTGATAATACAATTATGTTGTTAAATAGATTAATAACAATACAATGAAAGACTGACATACATATGAATTAAATAATTTAGAATACTTTGTTTTAAATTGAAGGATAAGGATAATAATGAATCTGTGTACATTTAATAGACGATTGGTAATATTATGCATAACCCTAGGTAGTGATGTATATTATAAAGATATTTTGTTGTTGATAGTTTAATAAGGAAGTAATGAAAGATTGGTATATTTATGAAATGAGCATTTAGAATACTTTGTTTAAAAATGAAGGAACAATATTTTTGTTTGAATGTATGATGTACAAGGACAACAATGAACATAAGCATACTTGATGGATGATTAGTGCAACTATGCATAATTAAAAGTAGTGAGGTATAACCATAAATAGTTGGTAAATTCTTTAATACTGTAAAAATAATTACAATGAGATAAGTGATTACATAAAGGTATATTGTTATTAAATAGATAATTAAGAATGCAAGGGAATTAGGTTTGCTGAAATAAATAACTTTAATTGAATATATGATGTAAAATGAAAGTGAGGTACCTAGTCATATTAGATGGAAAATTTGTGACTGCATATGTAATTGAAAATATGGATGCACAAAAACTTCATGTTTCTAGAGAGTGCAAAATTTTCCAGGTTGAGGCTGCAGGGACAACTAAGGAGAATCAGCAATCCTCTCAGAAAAAAATTGAAGGAACATTTTGAATCAAAAGCACACTTAAATAAGGTGTGTATAGTAGAGAGAGATAGTAGAGAGAACAGTAAACAATGGGAGCAGGATGCTTTAACCAAATCCATAGATAAATCAACTGGCAAACATTTATCCAGTACTAGCAAAATATTTTTTACTGTTTACGATCTGGCAGAAAGATGTAAACCATTCTCAGACATCGAAAGGCAGGTAAATTTACTAACAACAGTTCTTATTTCTTTTCTTTTTTTTCCTTTTTTTTAATAATAAATTTTTTTATTAGTTTTACAAAATTTTGAGGAAAAGGGTAATGGATATGGTTACAAATTTTGACAGCTACATTATGCAGGAAATGGTACTCCCCCCAATTCTCATAACTTTTACATATTAATAAACAAAATGATTATTGCTTTGCTAGATTTTGACAGCTTATTTTTACCTTATTTATTTATTTTATTTATTTTATTAAATTTGTTAGCCGCTCCCTCTCCACAAAGGGACTCGGGGCGGCGTACAATAAATAAAACACATATTATAAAATTACACATTGTACGGAGGAGGTATAAAACACAATACAATATTATAATAACATAGAAATATTAAAATAAATTAAATTAAAACCCCAATGGAAATTACAAGTTTAAAAAATTGCCAGGAGGAATATATCTTTCAATAATTTCAATCTATTTTGTATTGAACAGAAAAGATTCCCTATATCAGCAATTGCATTATTTTTCTAACTCACTTCTGTGATCTGAGTTTTCTCAATGTTGCCTCCTCCCCCCCGCCTGCCAGCAAAGCCTCGGCACCTCCCGTGTCTTGTGTAGTATCGTCAGCTTTATCTAGGAGAACTTTGTTTTTTTCCATGAAGGCCTCCGCCTCCATAGTTGTATTAATTCTAACTCTACCGCCCTCCCAGAATATCAGCATACCTTCTGGCAAAAGCCACCGAAACCAAAATCCTTTTTCAAATAGTTTTTTCGCTAATAGCGCATATTTTCTTCTTTTATCTCTTACTTTCTTCGGGATTTGTTTCAGGATGGCTATCTCTCTATCCTTGTATATTAACATTTGCCCCCTTTGTGCACCCAGAATCTCATCTCTTGTAGCATTTCTAAGAAATTTAATGTGAACCCCTCTTGGAACATTGTGTGTTCTAGCATAAGCTGAATTAACTCTATAGACCAGGTCAATATCCCATCCTAACTGCTGTCTGTCTTTTTTAATATATTCAGCCAACACTTTTGTCATGATCTCCCTCAGATCTTCATTGTCAGTCTCAATTACGTTTTGAAATCTAAGGAAAAAAGACATCCTTTCAAATTCCATTTTTATCATGTTAAAATCTAATATAAAATAGATACACTTAAAAACCAATTAAACTATAAGGCTGTACAGGGTAATAAAAGTTAAAAATTAGCTTAAAACAACCCCCAAAATTTAAAAGTACAGAATTGAGGGACTAGATTGGGATTAGGCCAGGCCCGCTAAACTAAACAGGTGGGTCTTGAGCATCTTACGGAAGGAGCGGAGATCAGTGATTGTTCTGATGTCACGGGGGAGGTCATTCCAGAGGGTCGGGCCCATCACAAAGAAGGCCCTACTCCTGGGCGTCGCCCGCTGGCACTGCCTCATGGACGGCACCCGGAGGAGCCCCTCCCTGTGAGAGCGGATCGGTCGAAGGGATGTATGGGGCAGGATACGATCCCGCAAGTACCTAGGTCCTGTGCCATGGAGCGCTTTGAAGATGATAACCAGTACCTTAAAATGCACCCGAAAAGCCACAGGTAGCCAGTGTAGCCCGCGCAGGAGAGGTGTTACGTGGGAGTACCTCGAGACTCCCGCAACAACCCGCGCGGCCGCATTCTGAACTAGCTGCAGCCTTCGAGTGCATCTCAGGGGGAGCCCCATGTAGAGAGCATTACAGTAGTCCAGCCGAGACGTCACAAGTGCATGGGTGACTGTGTGGAGGGCATCCCGGTCCAATAGGGGGCGCAATTGGCGCACCAGGCGAACCTGGTGAAACGCCCCCCTTGCCACGGCCGTCACATGGTCGTCCATTGACAGCCGGGCATCTAGGAGGACGCCCAAATTGCGAACCCGATCCATGGGGGACAACTGTTCGCCCCCAATGGCCAGTGATGGACATAGCTGGTTGAACCGGGGTGCCGGTAGCCACAGCCACTCCGTCTTGGACGGGTTGAGCCTGAGTCTGTTACCTCCCATCCAGATCCGCACGGCTTCTAGACACCGGGACATCACTTCGACGGCATCGTTGGGGTGGTTCGGGGTGGAAATGTACAGCTGAGTATCGTCAGCGTACAGATGATATCCCACCCCGAAACCACGGATGATCTCACCCAGCGGCTTCATGTATGTGTTGAACAGGAGTGGCGAGAGGACCGACCCCTGTGGCACCCCACAGGTAAGGGGGCTTAGGGTCGACCTCTGCTCCCCTGCCAACACACGTTGCGTCCGGCCAGAGAGGTAGGAGCCAAACCACCGCAAAACGGTGCCCCGGACCCCCAACCCCTCCAGTCGGTGCAACAGGATACCATGGTCGATGGTATCAAAAGCCGCCGAGAGGTCTAATAGGACCAGGATAGAGGAACAACCCCTATCTCTGGCCCTCCAGAGATCATCCACCAACGCGACCAAGGCCGTCTCTGTGCTGTGCCCGGGGCGAAAGCCGGACTGGCGCGGGTCTAGATAATCATTCTCCTCCAGATGTCGTGGGAACTGAGAAGCCACCACACTCTCTACAACCTTCGCCAAAAAGGGAAGGTTGGAGACGGGACGATAATTAGACAATATAGCCGGGTCCAAGGAAGGCTTCTTGAGTAGGGGCCTCACCACCGCCTCTTTTAAGACGGCCGGCAAGAACCCCTCTCTAAGAGAAGCGTTGACTAGTTCCTGGAGCCAGCCTCGTGTAACCTCCCAGGATGCCAGTATAAGCCAGGAGGGACACGGGTCCAGTAAACATGTGGTGGCTCGCAGTCGCCCACGCAACCTGTCCATATCATCGGAAGTAACAGAATCAAACTCCTCCCAGCCTAATCCCTCAAGACCCACCTCCGACGTCTCTTCTGGACCACTAAAGGGGCCCCACTCGCTGCGAATCTGAGCAATTTTATCCTGCAGATATTCCCCAAACTCCTCTGCTCTACCCTGTAAAGGGGCTTCCCGTGGCCTCTGAAAAAGGAGGGAGCGGGTCACCCTAAACAGGGCGGCAGGGCGGTTATCTGCGGACGCAATAAGAGTGGCACAATACTGACGTTTGGCCACTCTCAATGCCACAAGGTAAGTCCGTAAATGGGCTCTCACCTGTGATCGGTCAGATTTAGAGCGTGACGATCTCCATCTGCTCTCTAGGCGTCTCTTTCGGCGCTTCATCACCCTCAGCTCCTCGGTGAACCAAGGGGCCTGGGTGGATCACTGCCGCGAGAGAGGCCGCAAAGGCGCAACCCGGTCCAAGGCCCCAGCGGCCGCACTATTCCATGCAGCCACTAGGTCCTCCATCCGGGCACGGGTCAGGGCTACAGGACATGGCTCAAGCTCCGTCTGGAACCTATCAGGCTCCATCAGGCGCCTGGGGCGGAACCATATAGGACATTCCGGTTCCGCCTCCCCGCAATGGGGGGTATCGGATGGGAAGTCAAGCCGGAGAAGTGAGTGATCTGACCATGACAATGGTGCAACGACTAAATCTCCTACTCCCAGATCACTCCTCCACTGGCCAGAGATAAAAATAAGGTCCAGTGTGTGACCTCCCTCGTGAGTGGGGCCCTGAACTACTTGGGTCAGGTCCATGGCTGTCATGGAAGCCATGAACTCCCGAGCTACCTCGGATGTTTCCCCTACCGATGACAAGTTAAAGTCCCCCATGACCAAAAGTCTGGGGGTCTCAACCGCCATCTCGGAGATCACCTCGAGGAGCTCGGGCAGGGCCGCTGATGCATAGCGAGGAGCCAAGTATACAATCAGCAAGCCCAACTGCCTCTCTGGGCCCCACTTCACACACAGGGACTCACAACCGGTTATCTGTGGCACAGTGGACTCTCTCGGCTCAAGTCCTTCCCTTATAATGACTGCTACCCCACCACCCCTGCCCTGGGCCCGTGACTGATGGAATGCGCGGTAGCCTGGCGGGCACATTTCCACGAGGGGGAGACCTCCCTCGTGACCCAGCCAGGTCTCCGTTATCCCCGCCAGGTCCGGCTCCCCCTCTAAGACCAAGTCATGAATGAGGGGGGCTTTATTAGCAGCGGACCTGGCATTGCATAGCATCAGTCTCAGGCACCGGCTCTGTAGGACCTGACCACCTAGGTTGCGGGGGCTGGGACAGGAGACCGGCCGAATCCAGCGACCCCGGTCTCCCAGCCGGCTATAAGATCTCTGTCTCCCATTGTACCTACCCCTCCCAGAGACCGTTAAGATGGAAAGACCCTCTTCTGGAAAATCCTTTAAAAAGCTGACAATGCTTCATTTAAATATCAAAAAGGGAATCGGGGAGAGTTCCCATCTCACCACACTGCAGCTGTAGACTTCAAATTGTCAGGATCGTCCAGCTGTCTCGATGCGAAAGCTCGCGGGAGCATAAAAGCTCCGTCGCGCACCCCGTTTCGCCTCCCGGCTCCTAGGGCAATGCAAGGAGCCCCCCTGCGGCCGCCGCCGAAGCAGGGGACCCCCAGATAGCCGCCCATACGGCAGGGCACCCCTTCAAGGCACCCTGTGCCCCCCCACAGCCGAGGGGAGCCCACCAAGAGCGCGCAGGGCGGACGAAACACGTCCGTCGCTCTCAACAACCGGAACCGGAAGTCACAACAGTTCTTATTTCAAAGTTCTGGTCCACCTTAAATTTAGCTACCGTATTTTTCAGAGTATAAGACGCACCTTTTTTCCTCAAAAAAGAGGCTGAATATCTGGGTGCGTCTTATACATCAAATACAGCATTTTTTGCCTCCTGAAGCCCCACCCTTCACCAAAACGGCCGTGCATACCATTATGTAGGCTTTCAGAGAGCTCCTGGGGGCTGGGGAGGGCAGAAATGAGCAAAAAGTGGGCCTTTTGCCCCCCCCCCAGCAGCACTCTATAAGCCTCCATAAGATTATGCATGCAATTTTTTTGACAAAAAACGGGCCTGTTTTCACGAAAAATGCCCTACTTTTTGATCGTTTTTGGGGCCCCCACCCCCAAGGGAAGAGGGTAATGCCGTTGTCCTGTTCTGTGTCTCGTTTTGTTTGGGGAGTCTCCCTTTGGATTAGGTTGGTAATTGTGTTTCTTTGGAATCCGTTGGAGAGTAATACATTTGTGAGAGTGTGTAATTCAGTTTTCAGGTGGTCTTTGTCGGCTGGGCCTTTGGTTCTGGAGATGAGGGTCTTGGCTACAGAGTTGATCTGGGCAGGGTGGTGATGTGATTGTGTGTTTAAGTAGCGGTTGGTGTGTGGTTTTTTTCCGGTAGATGGTCTGTCCTAGGGAGCCATTGGGTTTTTTGTAGATTAGGACGTCCAGAAAGGGAAGTTGGTTGTTTGCTTCTATTTCCATAGTGAATTGTATTTTGGGGTGTAGGCTGTTGAGATGTGTGAGGAAGTTGTCCAGTTTTTCTTTCCCGTGTGGCCAAATCACGAAAGTGTCATCAACATATCTAAGCCAGAGTTTGGGTTTGTGTTCAGATTTATCTAAGGCGTTAGTTTCAAAATGTTCCATGTATAAGTTTGCGATGACGGGTGAGAGGGGTGATCCCATGGGTGCTCCTTCTATCTGTTTGTATCTTTGTCCATTATGGATGAAGTATGTGTTGGTTAGGCAGTGGTTGGTCAGGTCCAGGTTGTGTTTAGGGGGGTTGTGTTTGTTCTGGATAGCTGTCAAGGCTTCTTTTATAGGCACTTGGGTGAAGAGGGATATGGCATCAAAACCCACGAGTAGATCGCTGGGTTGTAGGTTTTGTATCTTTATTGTTTCTATGAAGTGGAGTGAGTTTTGTACGTGTGAGGTGATGGATTCTGCATAGGGTTGGAGTTGTTTGGCGTGGAATTTGGCAAGATTCTGTAGAGGTGAGCCTATGGAGCTGACTATGGGTCTGAGTGGGTGTTCCTTCTTTGTGTATCTTGGGGAGGCCAGTAAAATGCCCCAAACTCTATGGCCTCCCCAAGATACACAAAGAAGGAACACCCACTCAGACCCATAGTCAGCTCCATAGGCTCACCTCTACAGAATCTTGCCAAATCTGAACACAAACTCAAACTCTGGCTTAGATATGTTGATGACACTTTTGTGATTTGGCCACACGGGAAAGAAAAACTGGACAACTTCCTCACACATCTCAACAACCTACACCCCAAAATACAATTTGACGGAGGAGGGGCTGCTGCCGGCCCTTTTTTCCACCCGAGGGCCGGGATTTAGACTCAACGACCACCCTGGCTTTCTTTAGGACCTAAATTGGTCCGTCAGGGTGGTGGAATAGCCAGAGAAGGAGCGAGGAAGGCACCAGCTGGAATGGGGATCACGGTTGGAGTTAGAGGCCGATAATGGTGGCAGCGGCAACGGCGGCGGCGGCGGCGGCAGAAGAAGAAAGGGACGTCGCTACTAAACGAGACACCATTACTAAAAGACGCCGAACAGCCTGGTGAGAGCCGTCGGAGGGCGGAGCGGGGGCTGAGGGAGGCTCGAGACGCCGGAGGCCGATGGAAGGCCTGCGAGAGGGCCGTAAGTCGGCCGGAACAGCGCTTGGGCCAGGAGCAGCGGCTGAGGTTCGCTGAAGCACGGGGAGGCAGGCTACGGCCGGGACTAGATGCTGGAGGTCTGTGCTGGAGCTTGGCAGAACGGGGGGAGACCTGTGGCACCAGGGGCAGGGTAGGGCTTGCCCTGGAGACAGACAGGAGGCTTTTACCTGGCAGGCAGAGGATCCATCGGCCTCTTGCCAGCTGCCTGCCATGGCTTATGCCCAGGCTCCTCTCGCTGACCACCTGCTATCATCTGCCCGCCCGACATCTGACATCCTGCTACTTATAACTGTTCCCAGCTGACTATTGGTGTGCACCTGCCAGATTACCCCTACCATCTCTCTCCCTCCTACCCTTGCCATTTTACTTTTCATCAAATACTCATCACAGACTATCTGCCCTTTACCGCCTACCATGGACCGCATCCTGGCCTCCATCCATCATCCATCTACCATCCGACCTCCTGACCAGCATAATATTTTTTCCACCTGGATGTGACCGTGGACATTGCTTCCCCCCCACATGGAATCCTGGCTTATTGACTTTTTAACATCAACAGCACCCTGACTCTGTTATAGCTTTTATCACCATGTATTCGAGGTCAGACTTGCTCCTACTGCGGGAGTCCCCCCTCTCGCAGGCATGGCCCTTTGCCCTCTCAAGGGCCCACCTTGATGACGGGTTTGTTAACCCAGAGAGGTGGAGGAAGCGCAGACTTAGGGGGTTTTTAACAAAGTGTTTTTTTATCTTTTTTAGGGGGCTCCAGGGTGGGTGGGTGGGCTAACCAGGCCAGGAGGGGGACTAGTGCCAGGCGAACAGGTGAGGTCAGGATTGAAGTGAGCGGAGTGGGGGGGGGGGAAGGAGAATGACACTCCAATAGAGGGTTGCCTTATTACAACGGTCGTGGGGAGGGGTGGATGCGAGGATAGAAGAAGATCTCGTAGTCGGTTGGGAGACCGTGGCTGTTGGACATGCCCGGTCGCTTGTACCAACCCCCGCAGTCTAGGTGGCCAGGACCTACAGAGCCAGGGCCTGAGGCTGATGCTCTGCAATGCAAGGTCCATTGTCAACAAGGCCCCCCTCATCAATGAGCTGATCTTGGAGGGGGAGCTGGACCTTGCAGGGATAACGAAGACCTGGCTGGGCCACGAGGGTGGCTTCCGTGCATTCCATCAGCCCCGGGCCCTGGGTAAGGGTGGTGGGGTGGCGGTAGTTATACGGGAGAGTCTGGAGCCGAGGGAGTTCACTGTGCCACAGATATCCGGGTGTGAATCCCTTGGTGTGAAATGGGGCCCAGGGAGGCAGTGGGGCTTGCTGATTGTATACTTGGCTCCTCGCTATGCGTCAGCAGCCCTGCCCGAGCTCCTCGAGCTGATCTCAGAGACGGCAGTTGAGACCCCCAAACTCTTGGTTATGGGGGACTTCAACCTGCCATCAACGGGGGAAGCGTCCGAGGTGGCTCGGGAGTTCATGGCTTCCATGACAGCCATGGACCTGACCCAATTAATTCAGGGCCCCACACACGAGGGCGGCCACACGCTGGACCTTGTTTTTGTATCTGGGCAGTGGACGAGTGATCTGGGAATAGGGGATTTGGTCGTTACCCCCCTGTCATGGTCAGATCACTCATCTCTTCGGCTCGACTTCCCTGGCGCTACCACACGCCACGGGGAGGCGGAACCAGACTGTCCAAGATGGTTCCGCCCCAGGCGCCTGATGGAACCGGATAGGTTCCAGACGGAGCTTGGGCCACTTCCTGTAGCCCTGACCCGCTCTCAGACGGAGGACCTAGTGGCCGCCTGGAATAGGACGGCTGCTGGAGCCTTGGACCGGGTTGCGCCTTTGCGGCCTCTCCTGCGGCAACGAACCACCCTGGCTCCTTGGTTTACCGAGGACCTAAGGGTGATGAAACGCCACAGGAGACGCCTAGAGAGCAGGTGGAGGTCCTCGCGCGCCGAATCTGACCGAACACAGGTAAGAGCCTATTTACGGACCTACCTTGTGGCACTAAGAGCGGCCAAACGTAGACATTGTGCCGCTCTTATTGCGTCCGCCGATAACCGCCCTGCCGCCCTTTTTCGGGTGACCCGCTCCCTCTTATCACAGAGGCCGCGGGAAGCCCCTCTACAGGGCAGAGCAGAGGAGTTTGGGGAATATCTGCAGGACAAAATCGCTCAGATCCGGAGTGGATGGGCCCCCTTCAGTGGACCAGAGGAGACGTCAGAAGCGAGTCTTGAGGGACCACACTGGGAGGAGTTTGACTCTGTTGCCCCCGAGGATTTGGACAGGTTACGTGGGCGGCTGCGAGCCACTACATGTTTATTGGACCCGTGCCCCTCCTGCCTTGTACTGGCATCCTGGGAGGTTACACGAGGCTGGCTCCTGGGTCTAGTGAACGCTTCACTGGGCGAGGGGTCCTTACCGGCCGCCTTGAAAGAGGCGGTGGTGAGGCCTTTACTCAAGAAGCCTTCCCTGGACCCGACGGAACTAGCTAATTATCGTCCTGTCTCCAACCTTCCCTTCTTAGCGAAGGTTGTAGAGAGTGTGGTGGCACAGCAATTCCCACGGCACCTGGAGGAAACCGATTATCTAGACCCGCGCCAGTCCTGTTTCCGGCCCGGTCACAGCACGGAGACGGCCTTGGTCGCGTTGGTTGATGATCTCTGGAGGGCCAGAGATAGGGGTTGCTCCTCTATCCTGGTCCTATTAGATCTATCAGCGGCTTTTGATACCATCGACCATGGTATCCTATTGCGCAGGCTAGAGGGGATGGGAGTAGGGGGCACCGTTTTACGGTGGTTCGGCTCCTACCTCTCCGACCAGACGCAATGTGTGTTGGCAGGGGAGCAGAGGTCGACCCTGAGGTCGCTCACTTGTGGGGTGCCGCAGGGGTCGGTCCTCTCGCCCCTTCTGTTCAACACATATGTGAAGCCACTGGGTGAGATCATCCGTGGTTTTGGGGTCGGATACCACCTGTACGCTGATGACACACAGCTGTACATTTCCACCCCAAACCACCCCAACGAGGCCGTCAAAATGATGTCCCGGTGCTTGGAAGCCGTTCGGGTCTGGATGGGGGACAACAGACTCAGGCTCAACCCCTCCAAGACAGAGTGGCTGTGGCTACCGGCGCCTCGGTTCAACCAGTGGACTCCATCGCTGGCCATAGGGGGCGAGCAACTGCCCCCTGTGGAACGGGCGCGCAATTTGGGCGTCCTCCTAGATGCCCGGCTGTCGATGGATGACCATGTGGCAGCCGTGGCAAGGGGGGCGTTCCACCAGGTTCGCCTGGTGCGCTAATTGCGCCCCCAAATTGGACCGGGACGCCTTACGCAGTCACTCATGCGCTGGTGACGTCCCATCTGGACTACTGCAATGCCCTCTACATGGGGCTCCCCTTGAGATGCACCCGAAGACTGCAGCTAGTTCAGAATGCGGCCGCGCGGGCTATCATGGGGAGTACTAGGTACTCCCACATAACACCTCTCCTGCGTGAGCTGCACTGGCTGCCTGTGGTCTTTCGGGTGCGTTTCAAGGTGTTGATCACCATCTTCAAAGCGCTCCATGGCACAGGACCTAGTTACCTGCGGGATCGCATCCTACCACATACATCCCTGCGACCAATTCGCTCTCACAGGGAGGGACTCCTCCGGGTGCCGTCCACCAAGCAATGCCAACGGGCGGCGCCCAGGAGTAGAGCCTTCTCTGTGATGGGCCAAACCCTCTGGAATGACCTCCCCCCCGATATCACAACGGACGTTGGTCTTACCTGAACGTCCATTTTTGGAGGATTAGAGGGAGGGGTAACCACGTGGGGTATTATCACAGCCTGATTGGTCCATAGACTGAGAGAAAGCTGATAAAGGCTCCTGCCTTCCCCTTTACTTCCCAGTTTCCACGAAGACGAAGGTTTTACAGCACCTGCAGAAAGGAAGCACAAGAAGACCCAGGAGCCTCCCTGCCCTCCCCCGGCCCCAGCTAACTACCTAGGGCGGGAAGTTACCCCTCCCTCTAATCCTCCGAAAATGAACGTTCAGGTAAGACCAACGTCCGTTTTCCGGTGGATTCGAGGGAGGGGTAACCTCGTGGGACATACCCAAGCTACGTCCCAGGGAGGGAAAACTAGGGCCCCGGGGGAGGGTCAGCCACCACCCTCTGTAGGACCCTACGACCAAAGGACGCCTCCGCGGAGGCAAAGGAGTCCAAACGGTAATGGCGAATGAACGGAGTCGGGGAAGCCCAAGTGGCAGCCCTGCAAATGTCCTCAAAGGGAGCCCTGGTTGCCCATGCTGCCGAGGTGGCTGCACTCCGAGTCGAATGGGCAGTGATACCCGATGGGGGAACCCTATCCGAAGCCTGGTAGGCCACCTCAATGGCCTGGCGAATCCATCTCCCTATGGTAGCTGAGGAAACCCTAGCCCCAAGGGACCCCGGCTGAAAAGAAACAAACAGGGCCTCAGACCTACGCACCTCCTCCGTCCTCCGTCGGTAGACTTATAAGGCCCGGCGAACATCCAAACGGTGCCAGAGGCGTTCCCTTTCGTGGGAAGGAGCTGGGCAAAAATTAGGGAGAACAAGTTCCTGAGCCCTATGAAACGGGGAATTCACCTTCGGGAGAAAGGAAGGATCAAGGCGGAGAACCACCCTATCCAGGTGAAAAATACAAAGGTCGTCCCTGGAAGACAGGGCGCCTAACTCTGAAATGCGTCTAGCCGACGTGATGGCCACCAGAAACGCCACCTTGAGTGTCAGCAGTCGCATGTGCACCGACCTGATAGGTTCAAAAGGAGAACCTGTAAGGGCTCTGAGGACCAGGGGGAGATCCCAAGTGGGAAATCTGTGAACGGGAGGGGGGCGAATATTAGAAGCCCCCTTAAGAAACCTTTTGATAAGCGGGGAGTGTGAAAGTGAAAAGGACCCCTCCCCCTTCAAAACCGTGGCTAGGGCGGCCACCTGCCTGCGCAGAGTATTGGGCGCTAGGCCGCCCTCCAGACCCTTCTGCAAGAAGTCTAGGACATTAGCCACAGAGGCCCTGGTGGGATCTAGGCCTGACGGTCTGCACCACCTAACGAAGGCAGACCAGGTGGAATTATAAATCCTGGTGGTGGAGGGACGCCTCGCCGCCTCCAAGGTCTCGATGACATTGGCGGACAGGTGGGCCTCCCTCAGGAGCAGCCGCTCAAGTGCCAGGCGGTCAGGTGGAGCCACTGGGGCTCCGGATGTATCAAGACCCCCTGGCACAAGACAACCTCCTCCCGAGGAATCCTCCATGGTTGGGACACCGAGAGGAGCACCAGGTCTGCGAACCATGGTCTCCTGGGCCAGTAGGGAGCCAGGAGGACGACCTGAGCCTTCTCTAACACTACCTTCCTGATGGTCCCTGGGATAAGGGGAATGGGAGGGAAGGCATAAAGAAGGCCCTGAGGCCAGCGGCTCCGGAGCGCATCCGTCCCTTCTGCTGACCGGCACTGGAAACGGGAGAAGAATCTCGGGAGCTGTGCGTTGCGTGGCGTGGCGAACAGGTCCACCAGCGGGTCGCCGAATCTGTGGCAAATCTTCCGGAACAGCTGTGGATGGAGACTCCATTCGCCGTTGTCGAGTGTCGCACGACTCAGCCAATCCGCCTGATGACTGGAGACCCCGGAGATGTGTTCGGACACCAGCGACTCTAGATGCGCACTCCCTCAGTCTCAGCGCCTCTAGCCAGAGAGCCCGGGAGTGCGTGCCCCCCTGACGGTTGATGTGGGCCTTCGTGGCAATGTTGTCCGTCAGAAGTAACACGTGACGACCCCGCACAGTCTCCTTGAAGTGTTGAAGGGCCAGACGTGCTGCCTTCAGCTCCAACCAATTGATGTTGTGTTGGAGATCCGATACGGACCAGCGGCCCTGCACCATCCTGGTCCCCACCAGCGCTCCCCATTCGAACAGGCTGGCGTCTGTCGTCACCTTCACCCTGTCCGGTTCCCAAAACGTGTTGCCTCGATCTAGGGCAGGAGACAGCCACCACTGGAGAGACGCTCGGACCGATGCAGGAAGCTGCAGAGACCTCAGGGAGTTGCTCATCCTCTTCCTCTGGTAAGGGATCAAGACCCACTGCAATGGCCGCAGATGGAGCCGGGCCCACGGAACCACGCCGATGCAGGAGACCATCTTGCCAAGTAGCTGAGACAAGGTCAGGATGGAAACTGACCGACTTCCGCGCACTCTGCGTACGAGCTGCCTGAGACTGGAGAGCCTGTCTGGGGAAAGCTGAACCATCCCTGTCCCTGAATCTATCACCGTCCCCAAGTGTAAGATGCGTGTGGACGGGGTGAGATGACTCTTGGGGAAGTTTATGGAAAACCCTAGGGACTGAAGGCACCTGATGGTGAACTGGAGGTCGAGGGTGGCCTGGGACAAGGATTGTGCCTGTACCAAGACATCGTCCAGGTAGCATTGGAGCCTCACCAGCTTTGAGCGCAGGTGAGCCGCCAATGCCGCCAAGACCTTCGTGAAGGTGCGTGGTGCTGAGGCCAGCCCGAAGGGGAGAGCCCGGTATTGAAAATGGCGGTCCCCGTGGGAGAACCGCAGGTATTTCCGGTGGGCTGGGAGGATGGGGATGTGAAGATAGGCCTCGGTCAGGTCGATCGAGGCCATGTAGTCCCCCCGCCTGACCCCTTGGAGAATGAACCTGAGGGAAGACATTTTGAAGCGTCTGTAAAGGAGGTACTGATTGAGACGCTTGAGATCTAGAATCGCCCTCCAGCTCCCCGAACTCTTCAGAACCACGAATAAGTTTGAATAGTGGCCTAACCCGCGCTCTGCGGTTGGAACGGGTTCGACCGCCTGAATCTCGAGGAGATGTGCCACTGCGAGATCCATGAGTCGACGCCTTTCCGGGTCGCGAGAGGGGTTGAAGGTTCTGAACAAGTTCGGAGGGGTGGAAAGAAACTCCAGTCTTAGGCCGAACCAGACGGTGGCCCTGACCCAGGCGTCTGTGGTAACTTCGTCCCACTGATCCGCATAGTTTGCCAGACGGCCGCCTATGGGAAGACCCGGATTCGAGTCATTTCCCTCTGCGGAAGGGGCGGCCGCCCCCCCCCCCCCCACGAAAGGGCCGCCTGTTCTGACCCTGGAACCTGAAGCGGTCATGGTAATAAGGGTGGGAGAACTGCCTATCCGATCTAAAGGAAGAGAACCTTTGCTGCTGATCCTGTTCCTGAGCCCTGTAAGGGGTTCTACGGTAAGGAGTGGGTCTGGACTCTGCCTTCTTGGCATTGGAGGGAAGGACCTTCTTCTTATCTTTATTCTCTATCAGAATAGGATCTAGGGCCTCTCCAAAGAGATTGATGCCCGCGAAGGGGGCCCCCGCCAGACTCCACTTGGCTTTATTGTCAATCTGCCAGTTGCGAAGCCACAACAGGCGGCGGGAGGTGACTGAAGTGGCCAGGGCACTAGAGGCGAATTTCATCGCATCCAGAGTGGCATCGGCTGAAAATTGAGAGGCCGCTAAGATTTTAGTTATGTCCTGATGGAGACGCTCATCCTGAATAGGAGTGCGTTCCTGCAGCTTGTGCAACCACATGACCGTGGCCCGGTTAAAGTAGGAGGCGGCGGCCGCCGCCGTAACAGCCCAGGCCGAAGCATTAAAGTTTTTTCTAAGAGTAAGCTCCGCCCTCTTGTCCTCTGGTTTCATCTTATCTGCTGCATCTCCAGAAACCACGGGAGAAGAGGAGACCAAAGCTGCAACTGGGGTGTCCACCGTGGGAAGCTGCAAGACCTTGGCAAAGGCTTGCTCCATGTTATAGAAACGACGGTCATTGCTGCCTGGATTGGAAAAATTAGAAGGGCGCGCCCACTGATTTTGGACCGCCTCCAGAAACAAAGGTGGCGCAGAGATCTCTGCCTTATTGGTGGCTGTGTTAGAGAACATAGCCATGTCAGGATCCCTGGGCGGGGGAACCGTGGGGTCACCAGTACCAATCTTGGTGGTCTTACGAGCCTTACTAAGCAGAGGCTTAAACATAACTGGGGGAAGCAAGGCCGAAGAGGAGGGCTCCTCCGGAGGAGCTGCATCCTCATCCTCCGAAAACCCCAAATCATTATAATTTTCCTCCCCCCGGGTAGAGGTTTCACTCACCACTGATGGAGAAGAAGCTCTAGAAAGGTGGCGCCCGAGGGATCTGCTAGAGTGAGAAGCCCTATCCCTCTGAGCTATGCCTCTAGTGATAGCAGCCGAGATAAGCCTTTTAATGCTTTCAGGCAACAGCTCCAAATCCTCAAGGTCATCCTGGATGGGCTCAGGATGTTGAGGAGCTAGCCTAGGAGCAGAAGGGAAGGATCTAGATGTCCCTTCCAAAGGATCCTCCTCTGCCCCGATGGGAGTCAGAGAGGCAGGGGGGGAAGGGGATCTAGGTCGCCCGAAACCCCTGGTGGATCCAGGGGATGCTGAGGAGGAAGAAGGACTGAAGCCCCTGGGGGAGGACACAGGCCGAGCTGAGGCAGGCCTAACGGGAGACCTAGATCTAGCCCTAGATGGGGCCCCTTGAGCCTGCTTCTCTGCCCTAGCCACAACCTTTTCCAAGGCCTTCTGCCTCCTTTGCTCATCCCTGGTGGCAGCCCTGGAAGAACGCTGTGAGACCCCTGGCTGGGATGAAGTAGCCCTGGTTCTGGGTCTGCTCACGTGTGGCTCTCCCCCTTCTGCAGGAGCACATTCAGAATCCTGGGGAAGATTAGCTTCCTGCACATTTGCCATTGTTCCACTCACGTGTCTTCACTGCACAATGAAAGCAGCTGGCAATAAGCGGGGTTCGCTGGCTGCTAACTCTCTCTACTGAGGAACTGCAGCTGCAATTCGCACGGGAGGTTTGCGATGCCCACGAGGTGCGAAAACAAAATGGCCGCCGCAACTCTGAATAAAGGGAAAACAAAATGGCCGCCGCAACTCTATGGTAAAAAATGGCCGCCCATAATATACAGTGGCCTGTGTAAACAAGACCACGAGGAGGCTCCCGAAGGGAGAGAAAACCTCCTCCTTCCAGCCCCAGCTTCCAGGAAATTTGCGGCTTTTTAAAACGCCGCTCCACACACAACTTTTACTGCGGAGGCTCCTCTGCATTAACGAGCCTCCACATGCCTCAAAACACGTGCGCGTCCCTTTAAGGGAGCTGGGACGGCGCGGAATCGAATTTTTGCTGCTCCAGCGGCAGCAGGCGGCTAACGGGGCTCTTCGTGTGCTTTTAACAGCGCCAGAACGGCCAGCGGCGGTTTCCCGGCTGCAGTAAGTTGAATCCGACACCCCCGCACCCCGGGGACCAGTTCGAATCCAATGGCCCACGGGGGGGAGGCGAGGCTGCCCCACGGGGCCCTCCCCCAGCCGCTTGGACAGCAGAACTGTCTCTGGGTCGCAGCCTAATTTGGAATTTAAAATGTCCAATTAACCAAATTAATTGTTAATTCCCATAATATTAGAAATTTTATTCCTACCAGTAGATGAATTACTCAGCACTAGGACCGAAAGACTGAGAGGAAACTGGGAAGTAAAGGGGAAGGCAGGAGCCTTTATCAGCTTTCTCTCAGTCTATGGACCAATCAGGCTGTGATAATACCCCACGTGGTTACCCCTCCCTCGAATCCACCGGAAAACTACTACCGACCTCCGCTCCTTCCGACAGAAACTCAAGACCCACCTGTTCCAATTAGCCGGCCTGGCCCATTTATAGTCCCATTTATACCTATTGGCAAATATTTTATCCCGGGATAGTTTTTAGGGGTAGTTTTTTAATGTATTTTTAAATTTTTAAATTTTAAATCTAACTTTAACTATTATTGTACAGCAAAGTATATGTTACCTCCTCCAGCCACACCCATATTTATTTTATATTTATATTATGTATGTTTATTGCTTTTAATATGACTGTACACCGCCCCGAGTCCCTTCTGGGAGAGGGTGCGGTATAGAAATTAAATAAAAGTTAAACGTTAAGTTAATTCACTATGGAAATAGAAGCAAACAACCAACTTCCCTTTCTGGACGTCCTAATCTACAAAAAACCCAATGGCTCCCTAGGAGACACCATCTACTGGAAAAAAACACACACCAACCGCTACTTAAACACACAATCACATCACCACCCTGCACAGATCAACTCTGTAGCCAAGACCCTCATCTCCAGAACCAAAGGCCCAGCCGACAAAGACCACCTGAAAACTGAATTACACACTCTCACAAATGTATTACTCTCCAACGGATTCCAAAGAAACACAATTACCAACCTAATCCAAAGGGAGACTCCCCCAAAAACCTGAGACATAGAACAGGACAACGGCATTGCCCTCCTCCCTTACATCAAAGGCACCACAGATAAAATCAGCAAAATTCTCCACAAACACAATATCAAGACAGCCTTCAACACTGACCAAAAAATAGCCAACATCTTAAGAAACCCCAAAGACAAAATCCAGCTAGAAAACCAAGGAGTCTACGAAGTACCATGCAAAATCTGCCCTGCAACATACATAGGACAAACGAACAGGAGAATAAATGCATGCATTGCAGAACACAAGAACACAGTAAGAAAAAAAGAAAAAACGTCCTCCCTTTTCCAGCACCTTAAAGCTACATGACATGAAATTAATTTTGAAGGAACCAGGTTAATCTCCAAAACTGAACACTTCAACAAGAGAATCATTATGGAAGCTATCGAAATAGAGAAACACCCCCACAACACGAATAAACCTGATGTTACCCCCCGCCTACCAGACATCTGGAAACCAGCCCTAGTCAACAAACGAGCCCCACCCACCACCCAGGCCGTTACAACACGAAACAACAACGGACACACAGCCAGCACCAATCAGCACCAATCTACCAATCATGATACAACCACACGACCAAACATTCCACTTACTGAAACAAAGCCAGTACTCCACACTTCCCCACCAAGATTTATAGAAAAGACGGCAGCTCCGACCAAGCTTTAAGCCCCAAACCCAGCCTGAAGATGGCAAGTGAGACCTATATTTGTTTTCATAGATTTTCACGGGTGTAGGTATGTTTGTCTTGTTGTATTTGGGTCTTTTCCCGTGTAAGATTGAGATCTAGTGGTTCAACCCTCCATTTTTTCCTTCTTTTTTTCTTTTTGCCAAAATCCAGATCTGTCCATTAATATTATTTATACTCTCAAGGTTCTTTGCCTTTTCCAAGTTCTAATTTATGACTGTGGGTTAATTAGATCTTCTTACTGGGCTTTCATCTCATCCACACGCTCCTGCTCAGTTGCTTTGGCTGGAAGCCAGCTTCTTGAGCAGCCATGTTGCCATGCTGCCACCCCGACTCCGATTCAGAGAGCAAATCTCCGACCTACGAGCGGCCTGTTGCACTCCTGAGATAGCCTAAAACTTCGGTTCAGGCCTAGAAATCAGGCTACAGGCCCAGGCCTGTAAAAGTCTGATCAAATCCAAAAGCTTTATGTCCTTTCTTGTAAGAATTGCTGATATGACTAATGTTTATTTTTATCTGCAGTAAGGCAAGCTGACCCAGACAGATGTTATTCACTTCTGCTTTCCTCCCCAAATGCAATAGTTAGAATGTGATAAGGTTTGCACCATTCTTGAGATGCGTGTAACTCTCTTTTCTGTCATTAACCGTAACCAAATATCTGTATGAAGCATTTTCAGTTCCTTATCATACCATATATGTCAAATGTAACCGTCAGCAACTGTATACGTAATGTGGGGTATAAAACCCTGTTTATAATCATCATTCGGGGTCCGGACAAGCTGTTTTCTCTTTGTTCGTTCCTTTATTATGCATAATAAAACTGTTTCCTACACTAGAGTGCTTGGCTGTGTCCTTCCCTCTTCCTACAACAAGTGGCGACCACTAAGGGACTGGCTGAGGTAATATTTTACTGAGGGTCGTTCAACCCCTCAGACCCTCGGGGCAGCCGCTCCTGAACATCCTCCAGGCGCCACGGGAGTTTCCTGACTTCCGGGAGGCGGCAGCGACTTCCCTGTGAGGCCGACGGTGCTGTGAGCGAGCCCAAGAACCCTGTGGTGTAGGAAAGAGAATTAGTGTGTTTCCTGGCCAGGACGTGTGCAGTTTCAGGCGAGTATCTGTAACAATTGGTACCTGTCTCATTTGCAGACAGAAGAGGGGACCTGATCTCTCCCCTGGACTCGGGACGGCTGTCCTAACGAAGTCCGTGTGAGGTACTTGTGTGGGAAGGTTAAGTCACCGCAGTTCTCGTCAGTGGCCATGGGAACCGGGGCTGCGAGTCGGTGACAGTGTGTTAGGATGGGGGGGGACTCAGAGCGTGCCCAACACACCGTTGGCATGCATGGTGAAAGGCTTTGATAGCTATTTTAGGGATCCCTCATATCCCAAGGTGACAAAAGAGAGATTGAAGTATTTTGTAAACAGGTGTGGCCCACTCTAGGGGTAGGTTGGCCAGCTGAGGGAACTTTTAGAGAGGATAGAATACAATAGAATATTTATTTCTAAGCCGCGCCCTCTCCCGAAGGACTCGGGGCGGCATACAATAAAACAAATAAAATACAAAGTACAATACAATACAATACAAATCTGGACAGGACATACATATAACAAGGACGTATATAAAACGTATACAAAACGTATACAAGGAGGAGGTAGGCTAATAGCTAAAAAACAATTAAACAATTAACAATTAAAACAATTAAAAAGTCACAATATTTAAAAACCCCGATAAATAAATTCTATTGAATTACATTAATAAAAAACCCGTCAGGAGCGATATAGTTGGATCATGGTTGAGCCAGGCCAGCTACTTGGAATAGGTGGGTCTTGAGCTTAACTCTGAAGGAACGGAGGTCGGACGTCGTCCTAATATCTGGAGGGAGGTCATTCCACAGGGCTGGGCCCGCCACAGAGAAGGCTCTACTCCTAGGCGCCGCCCCTCGACACTGTCTGGTGGACGGCACCTGGAGGAGTCCCTCTCTGTGCGAGCGAAGGATATTGCGGATGAGGTGTGGGGGGTAATTGCTGTAGCTCAGGAAAAGTTTCCAGATCAGTTTCCATATATAGATCAATGGGTAAATGCATTGACTGAGAAAGCAGATGATTTGTTGCAATGTCAGGCAGAAATGGTATGTCTGTGTGTAGCACGACCTAGATTTAAACATAGTAGGCGAAATACTATAAGGAAGAAGAGAGACAGAATGAGGAAAGTGTTAGCTGCTGATGAGGAAGAGATTATTCGACCCCCTCCCTGTGCGCCGCTGTTGCCGCCTTATCAGCCTCCCCAGGTAAGAGGTGCTGTTGGGGGAGCGATAGGGGTAGATCAGGCAGGAAAGAGTGGGGATGTGACAAGAGCACGAGTTAAGATAAGCCCGTCTGCTGATGGAAGTGGCCAGAGTGATGTGGAGGATGATGAGGGGGCTTTGGGTGCAGTAGGGGGAATAGAGGAGGAAGCTGTGGGGGTGCCGACCCGTGCAGCCAAAGCTAGGGCGAGAGTTGCTGCTGCTGAATTCACTGCTCCTTTGAGGCAGGTGGACCAGCAGGTGATCAATCAGCAGGGTGTTGCAGAAGTAATACCAATGTTTCAGTATGTTCCTTTCTCTACAACTGATCTTTTGAATTGGAAACAACATTATGGGCCCCTTTCTGCTAAGCCCACAGAGATGGCAGATCTCTTTCAGACTATTATGCAGACTCACAGTCCTACGTGGACTGATATTCAGCAGTTGTTGAATGTGTTATTGACTCCAGAAGAGAGAGAGAAGTGGAAAGCAGCTATGAGAAAGGGTGTGAGGGAGACATTCGATGGAGATGCTGATTTTGCCAGGGAACTACCATTGAGGGTGCCAGATGAAGACCCTGGGTGGAACCCCTGTGATGATAATGACATGACCCGCCTCACTGAGTATAGAACAGCAGTGGTAAAAGCCCTTCGAAAAGCAGGAAAGCCTCCTGTAAATATGTCTAAACCCTCATTAGTATTACAAGGAGCGGATGAAAGCCCTGAAGGCTTTTTGCAGAGGTTGATAGAAGCATGAGTTGTATACTCAAGTTGATCCGAGACTTCCTGAAAATGTAAGAATGTTGAATGAAAGATTTTTTGCTCAGAGTTACGAAGATATTAGAAGGAAACTGCAGAGGCAAGAAGGGGCTTTGGGTAAAAACACAAGTGAATTATTGGAAATAGCAAGGAAAGTTTATGTAAAGTGAGATAAGGTGGAGAAGAAAGAGAAAGAAGCTAAAATGCACAAGAAAGCGGAATTATTGGCAGTGGCTTTACAAGGAGGAATGTCTTTGGGCCCAAATCAATGTGCTTATTGTAAGGGTGAGGGGCATTGGCAGAGGGAGTGTCCGAAGCGAGTGCAGAGAGGAAGGGGGGCATGGAGGGGAAGAGGAAGACCGCAGCCTGAGGGAGAAAGCAGAGGAGGCCAGAGAGCTGGTAGGTTTATTGGCAGAGGTGGATTTAGGGGAAGGAGAGGTACTAGGGGATTTAATAGAGGTTTTGGGAATCCCAGCCGGCTCCAAGAGGTGTCAGAGACAGTAGGGTTGGCTGAAACAGATTGGACAGATTGACGGGGACCAGGCTTGGAAGAGACCCCATCCGAGCCCTTGGTAACCGTAAATGTCGGGGGTCAACAAACAACTTTTTTAGTGGATACTGGAGCGGGGAGATCTGTGGTGAATAAGCCTATATCAGCACCTGGACCATATACAATTCAGATCCAGGGGGTTTCAGGACAGGTTTTGGGTCATAAGGTTCTGAGGCCTGTCTTTTGTGATTTTAAAGGAGCTAAAATACAGCATGAGTTTTTGTACATACCTGAATGCCCGATTCCATTGTTAGGTAGGGATCTACTTAGTAAATTAGGGGCAACCATCTCCTTTGATGAAGGCAGACAGAGAGTGACAGTAAGACATTCGCCGGAGGAGACATGGAGGTTGATGGTAGGTAGGCAGATTGGGGGGGGGGGATTCAAGATGGTATCTGGTACCATTTTGATGTGCCTGGGTTGTGGGCAGAGGACAACCCGCCGGGCTTTGCAGCCCATCATCCACCAGTGGTGGTAGAGGTGAAGCCAGGGGCAGTTCCTGTGCGCATAGGGCAGCGACCTGTTTCGAGGGAAGCGGTCTATGCTGTGTATGAAAGCATTCAGACATATTTGGAGGCTGGAGTTTTAGTGGGTGCTCAATCCCCCTGGAATACCCCAATAATTCCTATCAAAAAGGAGGATGGGTCTTACAGGCCGGTTCAGGACCTTCGACCCATAAATTTGCTGACAGTGACCCTACATCCAGCTGTGTCAAACCCCTATACCCTCCTTAGTTTAATTCCACCTAAAGCTGCTTGGTTTTCTGTTATAGATTTAAAAGATGCATTCTTTACAATACCGATACATCCTATTAGACAACCACTTTTTGCTTTTGAATGGGAACATCCTCATACTGGCACCAAATCGCAGTACACCTGGACTAGGCTTCGCCAAGGATTTAAAAATTCCCCTACTCTGTTTGGCACTGCCTTAGCAAAGGATTTACAATACTATGTACCTTGTCAACAAGGAGATACGATTTTACAGTATGTGGATGATGTGTTAGTGACAGGCATGACAGAAGACACTTGTTGGGATAATACCAAGAGATTGTTGGATTTGTTGTTGGAGTGTGGGTATAGAGTTTCCAGGAAAAAAACACAGCTTGTGATGAAGCGTGTCAGATATCTGGGGTATGTTATAGAACAAGGCAGTCGTGCATTAGGACCTGAAAGGAAGCATGCAATCTTGGCTCTGGCTGAGCCTAAAACAAAAAGACAGTTGAGGAGTTTTCTGGGATTGGCAAATTTCTGTTGTATTTGGATTCCAAATTTTGCTTTGATGCCAGCTCCTTTGTATGCCGCAACTAAAGGTGCAAACCTGGAACCCCTTGAATGGGGAGGAGAACAAAAGAAGGCATTTCATGATGTTAAAAAAGCTTTAACACAGGCTCCTGCATTAACATTACCAAATCTACAAAAGCCCTTCAATCTATATGTAGACACAAATAGAAACATAGCATTAGGGGTGCTGACTCAGCCCCTTGGAAGCTGGCAGCAGCCGGTAGCTTATCTTTCTAAGCAATTAGATGGAGTAGCAAAAGGTTGGCCTCATTGTCTAAAGGTATTAGCTGCCATTGCTGAGTTGATTCAAGACTGTAATAAGCTCACTTTCTCAAGTACTATAAATGTACACACCCCACATGCAGTGCAATCAGTTTTGGATGCTAAGGGACATCTGTGGATTAGTGGACAGCGTTTAGCCAAATACCAAGCACTCATGATTGAAAACCCACAAGTGAGATTAGTAACCTCAAATAGATTAAATCCTGCTACTTTGTTACCAATAGAGACAGCACCAGTACACAATTGCTTAGAGGTTTTGGATAAGGTGTATTCAAGCCGCCCAGATTTAGCAGACATACCATGGTCAGATGCTAAATTTAATTGGTATACTGATGGATCTAGCTACATGATAGAAGGCAGAAGAGTGTCAGGATATGCAATTGTTGATGATGAAGGAGTGGTAGAAAGTGGTCCTATAGGGCAAGCGTACAGTGCACAAGTGGCACAATTATGGGCTCTGATAAGAGCATTGGAAAGAGCTGAGGGAGAGTCTTTGAATGTGTGGACAGACAGCAAGTATGTATTTCTTACACTACATGCACATGGAGCTGTATATAAAGAAAGGGGGTTTAGAGATTCAGCAGGAAAGTACATTTTGTATGGACATTTAATAAGCCGGTTGCTTGATGCGGTACAGAAACCTAAAAAGGTAGCAGTGATGCATTGCAAAGGACATCAGAGAGGAGATGACAAAGTGGCATTGGGCAACAGGGCAGCAGATATAGAAGCAAGGGATGCAGCTAAGAGATCTGAACCATTACCTGACTTATCTGTATGTGTGGCAATGGACATGGGAGTGATCCCACCTGAGATTAAACCTACATATTCCCAACAGGAAAGTGTGAAAGCTGTGACTGATTTGAAGGCAAGAGTGGAAGATGGGTGGTATATCTTACCAGACAACAGGGTTTTTGTGCCGTCGTCTGTAGCTTGGACACTAGCTCAGTTAGCCCATGAGGCTACTCATATGGGGAAAACTGTATTAGAAGCTGCTCTACAGAGGGATTATTACATCAATGGCCTGGCTGGCATTGCAGCTGGGGTGGTAGCTAAATGTGTCACTTGTGCAAAGGTAAATCCAAGGCAAGGACCCCTGCTGCCCCCAGGGGCAATACCACGGTCATATATCCCTATGGATTATGTGATGGTTGATTTTACTGATATGCCGAGGTGTGGATTGTTCAAAGCTATGTTGGTTATGGTAGACATGTACACGGGATGGCCAGAGGCCTTTCCTACTAAGACTAAACAAGCTAGGGAGGTGGCAAGATTGTTGTTGAAAGAAATAATCCCAAGGTTTGGGATACCTAGTCATATGTCATCTGACAATGGACCAGAGTTTGTACACCAGGTTAATCAAGCTGTATCAAGTGCGGTAGGCATAAAATGGAGGTTTCACAGTGCGTTTCGGCCACAGTCTGGGGGTTCTTGTGAACGCATGAACAGGACCCTAAAGGAACGAATAACAAAGATATGCTCAGAGAGCCATTTGAAGTGGCCAGATGCTTTGCCGTTAGCCTTGTATGCAATTAGGAGCTCTCCTAGAGGGCAACACAAGTTATCACCTTATGAGCTGATGTTTGGTAGGCCTCCAAATCTCCTGAGAAGAAGTTTATCGGGATGGCCTGATTTGGGTCATAAGGGGGGTGTTTGGAATATGGAAATGGTGCAGGAATTGAATAAACAAGTTGAAAAACTCCAAAACTATGCAATGGAAAGGGTGCCCCCTAGGTTGGTGACTCGTTGTCACCCATTTAAACCAGGGGATCAAGTATGGGTAAAACATTGGAAGAAGGAACAGCTTGAGGGAAGGTGGAAAGGGCCTTTTACTGTTGTTATGTCTTCTCCGCTTGCAGTGAAGGTTGCAGGATCTAAGTCCTGGATCCACTGGACACGAATTAAGGCTGCAGCAGATGCAAATTGGAAGGTGTCTGTGGATCAGAAGAACTCAACCAAACTTACTTTCAAACGTGTCTAGATAATATATGTTGTGTGTGTAATAGGATGCTGTTAGCAGACTAAAGTGTAAAGGTTGAAGATTTGCCCTGCTGGACTACTCCTGGACGCTGGTCTCCTGAGCACGGCAGAAGATTGGTAACGATCTATGTGGGAATCCTGGTTGTGGGGACTCTGGCTACTGGCAATCATCTCATTGGCTCTCATTTTATTCTATCACTATGAATTCCTATTCTGTGGACAATCAAAACCTCTTAATAATTGGGCTAGCCAGCCCCAGTCAATTTCTCCTCCAGAACTGATTACGTGGCTTGAGTTCCTTGAAGAAAGAGAAGACCCTTGCTAAGTCACTCCCGGACGCTGACTTTCTACGCACAGGGGAAGAACGGATGAGAAGGTTTTTGATTTTGCTGATATTCATTAAGAATTTCTTTTTATTGCTTATATGTGTTGGTTTTGCAAGTGTAAATGTGGATGTTGTTGTTGTGCACATTGTGTTGATTGTGTTCTCTGCACATATTGTACTGTGGAGTGTGATGTGGTAATCATAGAGGATAAATTACAGTTTTATAAATAGTAGGTGCAGGTACACACTCCTATTACACGCTCAAATCTTGCCCCACCATCAGGAAAGCATTGGAAGATGATAGCAAGGAGATTCAAAGAAAACGTGAAGCTGATAAACATGCTCCTAAAATATGGTATTGTGTGGATATGGGTAAGTGCTATGGTGTATGGAGTGGACAGTAACCTGGTATGTGTTAGCAACTTGGGTCAGTGGAGTAAGCCAGAAGAACAGCCTCGTATAATACAAGCATTTAACATTGGAACAAGGAATTGTCATAGTCCATCACCTATCCTGTTTACCCCTGAATGTTGGAATGGTATTTTGCCCCACCCGTGTACTACTCCTAAATTGTTTGACAAAATAGCTGCAATCGCTTGCCAAGCCCGAGGGTACTCAAACCCTAAGGTTTGTCAATATGTAGGATATATCTTAAGGAGAGGGATTTGTGAGAGAACCCCCTTAAAAGAAGGAAGCAACTCACTCACCTTAGATTGTGGAACATCTCAATACTGGGGATGGAAACCTGTGACGTCTCCCTCCCAATTGAGAACTGGTTGGCAGGGAACATGCATGTTACAAATAGTAGCTGGAACTGTTGAATTTGGTATGACAATAAAAAATCCGCGAAAATCTTCTTCTCCAAGAAGAAGAACTAGAGACACCAAAGATCATATAGGATTAGGCCCATGTACTCCATGTGTAAGTCAGGATGGCTGTGCCATCCAAATGGAGATGGGAATACCTAAAACATGTGAGCAGTTTGATCTAACTACATGTGTATTCGGTACTAACCAACCCGTAATAGTTAATAGGTGCAATGGGACACAAGGAGTGCTGTGTTACACCCCAAGGAAAAGGACATTGACACTAAAGGAACCACTTGGGGAATGCACAAAGAGAGCTACCTCATTAACACCTACACAATACGTTGGGGGAAATCAGGGTTCAGTAATTAAAGCATACCCTACTATACAGTCGCTAGTGACACCTAGAACATCACCAACAGATAAACAGACAGAATGCAGTCCCTGTATCAAGGTTACAGTTCAAGGTAATTTGATATCTAATACCCTGATATATCACACTAGTAAGCCTGATGGATGTTCACCTCACATGCCACCTACTTGTCAAGTAAATTCTACCATATATCACATGTGTACTCTAAAGGGCAAAATCCAATGCTACAACCCAGCTGAGGCTAAGTCTATTACTACATATGAGATGTCCATATATACAACTGAATGTGGTAGGGAAGAAATATTGAATAAAACTGAATTTAGAGTCTTAAATAAGCCAGTAGAATTAACATTTGATGCATGCATGGCTATTAACCGCAACTGCTTGAAAGCTACATGTGGATCATTAGAGTGGGAAAGAAGTTATATATTAGAACAAAAATACATGTGTCACAATAAGGGGGAATGTTTTGACCGAGACACCTATAGCTATTGTCCTTATTGGTCTTGTGTAATTATGTGGTCAGGAGATGCCCCAGGAGGTAATCAGAAGTGCAAAATAGAGAAAGGGATAGCAACTAGTAATTGTCAAAAGAACAGATGCAACCCTGTAAAACTGACTTGTACACCTACGAAAACATGGGAAGGGTTGTATGGATTAGGAATCTATGCAAAAGGAGCAGACCCTCATGTAACACTCAAATGGAAGATTACCAAAACCACAAGAAAGGTACAGGACACTAAGGGCCTATTTTGGTCATTTTATCTGGAACTGGAAAAACTAAACATACCAGAAATTCCCCAATATGTAACTAATACTTTTGTTAAATTAGCTGAGGACGAACCACCCTGGCTCCTTGGTTTACCGAGGACCTAAGGGTGATGAAACGCCACAAGAGACGCCTAGAGAGCAAGTGGAGGTCCTCACGCTCCGAATCTGACCGAACACAGGTAAGAGCCTATTTACGGACCTACCTTGTGGCACTAAGAGCGGCCAAACGCAGACATTGTGCCACTCTTATTGCGTCCGCTGATAACCGCCCTGCCGCCCTGTTTCGGGTGACCCACTCCCTCCTATCACAGAGGCCGCGGGAAGCCCCTTTGCAGGGCAGAGCAGAGGAGTTTGGGGAATATCTGCAGGACAAAATCGCTCAGATCCGGAGTGGATGGACCCCCTTCAGTGGACCAGGGGAGACGTCAGAAGCGAGTCTTGAGGGACCACACTGGGAGGAGTTTGACTTTGTTGCCCCCGAGGATTTAGACAGGTTACGTGGGCGGCTGCGAGCCACTACATGTTATTGGACCCGTGTCCCTCCTGGCTTGTACTGGCATCCTGGGAGGTTACACTAGGCTGGCTCCTGGGTCTAGTGAACACTTCATTGGGCGAGGGGTCCTTACCGGCTGCCTTGAAAGAGGCGGTGGTGAGGCCCTTACTCAAGGGGCCTTCCCTGGACCCGACGGAGCTAGCTAATTATCGTCCCGTCTCCAACCTTCCCTTTTTAGCGAAGGTTGTAGAGAGTGTGGTGGCACAACAGTTCCCACGGCACCTGGAGGAAACCGTCTATCTAGACCCGCGCCAGTCCGGTTTCTGACCCGGTCACAGCACGGAGACGGCCTTGGTCGCGTTGGTTGATGATCTCTGGAGGGCCAGAGATAGGGGTTGTTCCTCTATCCTGGTCCTATTAGATCTGGGTGAGATCATCCGTGGTTTTGGGGTCGGATACCACCTGTACGCTGATGATACACAGCTGTACATTTCCACCCCAAACCACCCCAACGAGGCCGTCGAAATGATGTCCCGGTGCTTGGAAGCCGTTCGGGTCTGGATGGGGGACAACAGACTCAGGCTCAACCCCTCCAAGACAGAGTGGCTGTGGCTACCGGCGCCTCGGTTCAACCAGTGGACTCCATCGTTGGCCATAGGGGGCGAGCAACTGCCCCCCGTGGAGCGGGCGCGCAATTTGGGCGTCCTCCTAGATGCCCGGCTGTCGATGGATGACCATGTGGCAGCCTTGGCGAGGGAGGCGTTCCACCAGGTTCACCTGGTGCGCCAATTGCGCCCCCTATTGGACCGGGACGCCCTACGCACAGTCACTCATGCGCTGGTGACGTCCCGTCTGGACTACTGCAACGCTCTCTACATGGGGCTCCCCTTGAGATGCACCCGAAGACTACAGCTAGTTCAGAATGCGGCCGCGCAGGCTATCATGGGGAGTACTAGGTACTCCCATATAACACCTCTCCTGCGTGAGCTGCACTGGCTGCCTGTGGTTTTTCGGGTGCATTTCAAGGTGTTGACTACCATCTTCAAAGCGCTCCATGGCACAGGACCTAGTTACCTGTGGGATCGCATCCTACCCCATACATCCCTGCGACCAATTCGCTCTCACAGGGAGGGACTCCTCCGGGTGCCATCCACTAAGCAATGCCAATGGGCGGCGCCCAGGAGTAGAGCCTTCTCTGTGATGGGCCCAACCCTCTGGAATGACCTCCCCCCCGATATCAGAACTACTACCGACCTCCGCTCCTTCCGACAGAAACTCAAGACCCACCTGTTCCAATTAGCTGGCCTGGCCCATTTATAGTCCCATTTTATACCTCCTGGCAAACATTTTATCCTGGGATAGTTTTTTAGGGGTAGTTTTAATGCATTTTTAAATTTTTAAATTAAATTTTTAAAATTTGAACTTTAACTATTACTGTACAGTAAATTATATGTTACCTCCTCCAGCCACATCTATATCTATATCTATATTTATATTTGTGTATATTTATTGTGTTTTTAATATGACTGTACACCGCCCCGAGTCCCTTCTGGGAGAGGGCGCGGTCTATAAATTAAATAAAAGTTAAAGTTAAAGTTAAAGGACATAGCCCATACTCTGAGTGTAGCTCAGCTAGCTAATTGTTTTGTATGTGGAGGGACTAACATGGGAGAGAAGTGGCCCTGGGAAGCTCAGGAACTTAATCACTCTAAGGTATTAGAAATGGAGCAACAAGGAAACCTGTCTTATAATCAGGGAAAAGATGGAGATTGGACCCTCACTACCAACTTGGTAGGAAATGTGTGTTTTAGAAGGAGAAGTAAAACTGGATGTAAGGAAGTAGGTAATCTAATATGCACAGGAAAATGGGAAAGTGGAATATGGTGGTCAGGAAGCAATACCACAGAGGGAGTTGATGAACAGGCCCTGTTTAAAATTAAGGGGCTGGAGTTCTTGAATGATCCTGATAATCAAACCCTCGTATGGTTAGCCCCTGATGGACTATACTGGATCTGTGGGAAAATGGCATATGGATCATTACCTGCTAATTGGTGTGGAACATGTGTTCTTGGGATAATCAGACCTGGATTCTTCCTACTTCCATTACGAAATAGACAGATTTTGGGGGTTCCGGTTTATGATGAGGTTGGGAATGTACAAAGGAAAAAAAGAGGCGTAGACACATCTATTATAGGGAAAGTTAATGTGGGAGGTAACCATCATAGTTGGGGAAATGAAGAATGGCCTGCAGAACGAATCATACAGGTATATGGACCAGCTGCGTGGGCGGAAGATGGAATGTATGGCTATCGTACCCCTGTATACATCCTAAATCGTCTGATTCGTTTGCAAGCAGTTGTGGAAATTATCACTAATGAAACAGTTAAGGGTCTTACCCAATTAGCTAGGGAAAGTGCAAAGTCCAGAATTTATATTATGCAAAACAGATTAGCTTTAGATTACCTGTTAGCTAAGGAAGGAGGAGTATGTGGAAAGTTCAATCTGACTAATTGTTGTATCGAAATAGATGAAAGTGGTAAGGTAATTAAAGAAATCACTGATAAAATGGTTAAAATAGCCCATGTGCCAGTACAAAGTTGGAAAGGTCTCAATCTACAAGATATATTTTCAGGCTGGTGGCCTAAACTGCCTGGCCTGCAAGCCATTGTGGGTCTGGTGGGGTTAATTGCTGCTGGCTGTGTGCTACTCCCATGTGTGTTACCCATCTTTGTTAAAACTATCACTAATAGTTTATCTTTATTAGCTGAAAGGAAAGCAACTGCTCAGGTAATGGCTATGTGGGAATATGAAAAGCTTCAGCCACAAGAGGTTGAAGGAGATCCAGAATATGTGACTCTTATGGACATGTCAGATGAGTCACAAAGGGGGTGTGTGTGTGTGAGATAGCCTAAAACTTCGGTTCAGGCCTAGAAATCAGGCTACAGGCCCAGGCCTGTAAAAGTCTGATCAAGTCCAAAAGCTTTATGTCCTTTCTTGTAAGAATTGCTGATATGACTAATGTTTATTTTTATCTGCAGTAAGGCAAGCTGACCCAGACGGATGTTATTCACTTCTGCTTTCCTCCCCAAATGCAATAGTTAGAATGTGATAAGGTTTGCACCATTCTTGAGATGCGCGTAACTCTCTTTTCTGTCATTAACCGTAACCAAATATCTGTATGAAGCATTTTCAGTTCCTTATCATACCATATATGTCAAATGTAACTGTCAGCAACTGTATACGTAATGTGGGGTATAAAACCCTGTTTATGATAATCATTCGGGGTCCGGACAAGCTGTTTTCTCTTTGTTCGGTCCTTTATTATGCATAATAAAACTGTTTCCTACACTAGAGTGCTTGGCTGTGTCCTTCCCTCTTCCTACAACACTCCCTCTGGGTCTGATGAGATGCTGCCCCTTCTTCACACACACACACCCAGGGGGGTTCCGATCCAAAAAGGATCTCGGAATTGGTTTGTCAGACAGAGTTCATGTGAGACTCTTCAGAGCTCACACCCCCCTCGTCTGTCCAGCTGGAGAACTTCACAAATAGCATTTCTTTTCACCATTCTCAGACATGCACGACACAAAATAATTCTCATCCGTGTTGTCCCCAAAACTGAGCTCTTGCTTGGTGTCGAAGCCGATAAATCACTGGACACAAGCTGTGATATAGAATTATACTTTTATTTTGGTACCAAGATATAAGGACCCCGGTTTGAAAAGCTAACCAAGGGCCAAGAGTAGAATCTTACAGCAGTTTTTATAGTCAAGGGATGATCGCGTTCAACCCTTTGCCTTTCCCCTAATAATGCATGCATAACAGATAATATTGATTGGTTAATTGGATTTCAGCCCCTCTAAACCCTTACATTTGTTATGTTGAATAGCTAAATGTCATGTCACCTGTTTTTCACCCCAGGTCGCGGGTATCTTGCGAAGTGTACCAGCTATGTGGGTTTTGGGGTTTTTCTTATAAGTGAGCTATTCTTGTTCCTAACATTTTTATGAGGCAGCTCCCCCATGACCCCCCCTCCCTCTTCAGTGAGAGAGACAGGAAAGGAGCAAAGTTCTTAATTGTCAAGGCAAAAAAATGAAGACAAGAGAAAATGTTTTATCAGAATTCATATTCCTCACTTGCATGTCCATTCCATTCACACCTGGGTCCTCT
The DNA here is from genome assembly GCF_964273705.1 of Natrix helvetica. Taxonomy (NCBI): domain Eukaryota; kingdom Metazoa; phylum Chordata; class Lepidosauria; order Squamata; family Natricidae; genus Natrix; species Natrix helvetica. The sequence goes on from NC_138555.1 coordinate 28,613,728, forward strand.
CGCCATATATGACCCTTCCTCTGATTCCCAAGGCCTCATCTGGACTTACATTCCATTCATCCGTCCGCAGCCCAGCCAAGGAAACACAGAACTAGACAAGCAAACACAACCAAGCTGAATGCAGGTTTAATGGCTGATGCAGGTTTAATGGCAGGTTTAATTCCCTCTTCCCCCCAGGTATGGCAAACTGGCGGGGCTTGACATTAATCTTGTAAGCTGTATATAATTCATTTAGTAATTTACCACTCAAATTAGAAATGCCTACTTTCTACTTGAATGGGACTACCTAAAGAGTGTTGGTCCTTACCTGAACGCTTCTTTTCGGTGGCGAAGGTGGGAGGGGCTACAGCAGGGTTTGTTACAGCCTGATTGGTCCAGAGACTGAGGGATTTTTCTAAAGTATCCTCCTTTCCCTCCTGGCTCCCAGTTTCCGAGGTCGAATGGAAAAAGCTGATAGCAATATGTAAGGAAAACAACCATACAACAGTACAAGAACACCAACCACCCCGACCCCTGTGCCGTAACCTAGGGTGGGAAAGTAGCCCCTCCCACCTTCGCCACCGAAAAGAAGCGTTCAGGTAAGGACCAACGCTCTTTTTCCAGTGGCTTCGGTGGGAGGGGCTACAGCAAGGACATACCCAAGCTAAGTCCCAGGGTGGGTCGAACGCCCCGGGGGAGGGGAGGTCGCGACCTGTTGGAGCACCCTAAGGCCGAAGGCCGCATCCGCTGAAGCGAAGCGATCTAGATGGTAGTGTCGAACAAAGGGGGAAGGAGAGGCCCAAGTGGCCGCCCTGCAGATATCCTCCAGAGGAGCCCTGGTAGCCCAAGCGGTGGTGGTAGCGGCGCTCCTGGTGGAGTGGGCTGTGATACCCTGTGGCAGAGTCTGGTGGACTGCTTGGTAGGCCTCAGAGATGGCCTGACGGACCCACCTACCAATTGTGGCGGAAGACACCCTAGCCTCCAGGGATCTGGGCAGAAAGGACAGAAACAGGGCCTCTGACCACCTGAAGGTGGAAGTGCGCCTGAGATAAATGCAAAGCGCTCGGCAGACATCCAGCCGGTGCCAACTGACCTCCCTCTCGTGGACCGGAGAGGGGCAAAAATTGGGCAGGATGACCTCCTGCGATCTATGGAACAAGGAATTGACCTTCAGTAGGAAAGTCGGATCCAGCCGCAGGACAATTCTGTCCTGGTAGAACTGACACAAGTCCTCCTTGGACGACAAGGCACCCAACTTGGAGATGCGTCTGGCCAAAGTGACGGCCACAAGGAAAACCACTTTCAGGGTAAGGAATCTAAGATGCACCGTCTTCAGGGGCTCGAAGAGAGCCCCCGTTAGGGCTCTAAGGACCAGAGCCAAATCCCATGTGGGGAACCTGTGTACTGGGGGAGGACGCAGATTGGCTGCGCCCTTAAGGAAACGTTTCACCAACGGTGACTGGGTTAACGACCAAGGCCCCTCCCCTGCTAGGACTGAGGACAGGGCCGCTGTCTCCCTCTGCAACGTATTATGGGACAGCCCACGGTCTAACCCTTGTTGCAGGAATTCGAGGACCTGAGCGACCGAAGCCGAGGTCGGGTTTATCTGGAACCTCCCACACCAGGACACAAAGGCGGACCACATCGAGTTATAAATGCACGTGGTCGAGGGACGCCTCGATGGTGGAGATGACTTTGGCGGATAGGTTCGCGTCCCTCAGGAGGCTCCGCTCAAGAGCCAGGCAGTCAACTGGAGCCACTGGGGCTCTGGGTGCCTCAGAACCCCCTGGCGCAAGGCGACCTCCTCCTGAGGAATCCGCCAGTGTGGGGCCACTGACAGCTGGACAAGGTCTGCGAACCAAGGGCGCCTCGGCCAAAACAGGGCCACCAGGATGACATGGCCCCCCTCTAATACTATCTTCCTCAGGGTGCCCTGGATCAGGGGAAGGGGAGGAAAGGCATAAAGCAGACCGGGAGGCCACGGGCTCCTGAGGCCGTCCGTGTCCTCCGTGTTGCGAGCAGGAAAACGGGAAAAAAAGCGGGGAAGCTGTGCGTTGCTTGGGCTGGCAAACAAGTCCACCAGTGGATCGCCGAACCTGAGGCAGATCCTGTGAAATATCTCCGGGTCAAGCTGCCACTCGCCGTGATCCACCATCATACGGCTCAGCCAGTCCTCCTGGTGATTGGCAACGCCCGAGATGTGTTCTGACAGGATCGATGCCAGGTTCTTCTCTGCCCATCTGCCAAGTTTCCGAGCCTCCTGCCACAGGCTTATGGAGTGGGTCCCCCCCTTACGATTTATGTGGGCTTTCGTTGCAACATTGTCCATCAGGAGGAGGACATGCCGATTGGCGATCGAGTCCCGGAAATGAAGCAGGGCGAGGCGGGCCACCTTCAGCTCCAGCCAATTGATGTTGTGGCGCAGGTCAGACTTGGACCATCGTACCTGCGCCAGACTGGACTCCATCACTGCTCCCCATCCAAAGAGGCTGGCGTCCGTTGTGATGGTAATGCGGTCCGGCTCCCAGAACTCAGCCCCGCGGTTCAGGGACGGAGACAACCACCACTTCAGGGACCATCGGAGGTTTGGCGGGAGCCGAATGGGGCGCGGAGAGTTGCTCAGTCTCCACCTCTGGAACGGAATGAGAGTCCACTGGAGCGTTCTGGAGTGTAGTCACGCCCATGGCATGATCCCGATACACGACACCATCTTGCCCAATAATCGTGCCAAGGTCAGGATGGAAGCGGACCGACTTGTGTGGACGTGTCTTGCGAGTTTCTGCAGACTTGTTAGACGTTCCGGGGAGAGACGAACCAGGCCCGACCTCGAGTCTATTACTGTGCCCAAGTATAGAACTGTTGTTGAGGGTCAGAGATGGCTCTTGGGAAAGTTGATGGAGAAGCCCAGGGATTGCAGTGTCTGGATGGTAGTCTGCAAGTCCTGGACCGCCTGTGACCAGGATTGGGCGAGGACGAGCACGTCGTCGAGGTAACAATGTAGTCTCACCGGCCTTGATCGCAGGCGAGCCACCATTGCCGCCAGGACCTTCGTGAATGTACGGGGGGCCGAGGCCAGGCCGAAAGGAAGTGCTCTGTATTGAAAATGTTCACCCCTGTGGGAGAAATGGAGGAATTTGCAGTGAGTTGGCGGAATTGGAATGTGTAAATATGCCTCTGTTAGGTCTATCGATGCCATGAAGTCGCCCTGTCTGATACCTAGGAGAATTGATTTGAGGGAGGACATCTTGAAGCGCCGGTAAACCAGGAAGGAGTTGAGACGCTTCAAGTCCAGGATTGCTCTCCATCCCCCGGAGCTCTTCGGGACGACAAACAGATTGGAGTACACACCTTGACCCCACTCATCCCGAGGGACCGGTTCGACCGCCCGAATGTCCAGCAGGTGCTGAGTTGCTCAGAGCATCAGGCAGCGCCTCTCCGGATCCCTGGAGGGGGAGAAAGTCCTGAAGAGCATCAGGGGAGGGGCGAGGAACTCCATCCGGAGCCCCTCTCTGACTGTCGCCCTGACCCAGGCATCTGATGTTATCTGATCCCACTGGTCCGCAAAGGACGCCAGGCGGCCGCCTATGGGTAGACTCGGGTTGGAGTCATTTCCCCCTGCGGAAGGGACAGCCGCCACCCCCGCCCCCGCGAAAGGGCCGTTTGGATTGACCCTGGAACCTGTTCCTATCCTGATAATACGGCCGCTGGTTCTGCCTATCATACCTATAGGGAGTGTACCTCTGCTGCTGGTAATCCTGATCCGACGTCCTAAATGAAGAGGACCTTCGGTATGAAGACAGACGGTTGTCCGGCTTCTGGGAGTTAGAAGGAAGGACCTTCTTCTTATCCTTGTTCTCTACAAGGATGGGGTCTAGAGAGGCCCCGAAGAGGTTGGGGCCCGAAAAGGGCACCGCCACCAGACTCCATTTGGACTTGTTGTCCATTTGCCAATTTCGGAGCCACAAGAGTCTCCTTGCTGTCACAGAGGTGGATAGGGCCCTGGACGCAAATTTGATGGAATCCAGGGTGGCGTCCACTGAGAATTGGGTGGCCGAGATAATTTTAGTGAGGTCTTGGTGAAGACGCTCATCCTGTATTGGTATGCGGACCTGCAATTGCCGGAGCCACATAACCGTAGTGTGGTTAAAGTAGGAGGCTGCCGCGGCCGCTTTAATGGCCCAGGCAGAAGCGTTAAAGTTTTTACACAGAGTAAGTTCCGCCCGCTTGTCCTCCGGTTTCAGCTTGTCGGCCACGTCACCTGAGACTACAGTGGAGGCGTTGGCCAACAGGGCGACCGGAGCGTCCACCGTGGGAAGCTGCAGTGCCTGAGCAAAGGCCTGCTCCATATTGTAGTAACGTTTGTCGTTGCCACCTGGGTTGGGCAGGGAAGAGGGTCTTGCCCACTGATTCTGAACCACCTCTAGGAAGAGGGGAGGAGCTGGAACCTCCTCTTTATCCGTATTGGGATTTATGAACATGGCCAGATTAGGATCCCTATGTTGAGACACTGGGGGAGCCCCCGTGCCAATTTGCGTGGTCTTTTTGGCCTTGCGCAACATAGGCTTGAAAACAGGGGGTGGAAAGAGGCCCCGGAATACAGGGGCCTCTGGAGGAACAGCCTCCTCTTCCTCAGAGAACCCAAGGTCTGGGTGAGCGGCCTCCCCCAAGATGGAACCCTCGCTGACCATTGAGGGAGAAGGAGGTCTGGGGTTATCGTGACCTCTGGCGACAGAGGGAGACCTACCTCTGGCAGCTGCCGAAGGACTAGGCCTCCCTTGGGAAGCATCCCTCTGGGCTAGGCCCGAGGAAATCCCCCTGTATATGGCAGTAGATATCAGTCTCCTAATGCTTTCAGGTAAGTTGAAGGGTCTCGAGAGGGCCCCCATGGGGCAAATTGAGCTGGTGGTAAATAGTCCCTGGAGCCCCCTTCACCTGGGTCCTCCACCCTTTCCCTGTATGTTCTGGGAGAAATGGATGGGGAAGGGGAGACCACCTCCCTTCTGGGCCTAGCTGGGGAAACAGAAGGTGAAGAAGGACTGAAACCCGCTTCCGGTTTCGGCTGCGGTTCGCGACGGGCATGCCTTGCTCACCCCGCACGCTCCTGGTGGGCTCCCCCTTGATCGGGGGGGCACAGGAAGCCTCGTAGGGGCTCCTGCCGAGGGGGTGGCTTAGCGGGGGACCCCCTGTGTCGGCGGCGGCCCGGGGGGGGGCTCCCCGCATTGCCCTAGGCATCAGGAGGCAAAAGGGGAGTCGCTTCTGCGTCTTCGCGTTGAGGCAGCTGGGCGAAACTGACGATTTGAAGGACGCAGTTACAATGCGGTGAGATGGAGATTCCCCCCGTTCCCTTTTATGACTGAAGGAAAAACAAAAAGACTGTCAGCTCTTTAGAAAAAACTTTCAACCCATTCCTGGGAAGTGTGACTGGAGGGAGGGGGATTTCCCCCCCCCCTTGGACAAGCGGCTTTAAACTGCTCTCTGCCCCCAGAGGAGGAGGAGGGGGGGAGCTCTGGAATGAACTCACGCTCATAGCAAACAGCAGATTTATTTTACTGCAATTGTGAAAATGAGGTGATGATCTGTTTCTTTTTGAAAACTTTGAAAACTTTTGGTTTGTTGCCTTCTGATCCCGGAGCTGGCAGGGCAAGATGGCACACTTCCGTTGTCTTTATGCACCTTGAAATTTGACTCCACCCACAGAAACTGCTGGCATTTTGTCTTTGTCTCCGTGACACTCAGAGATATCTCTTGTTATATTTTATCCTGGACTTGGAACAATGGATTTTATTGCCTGGACTTAGAATTGAGAAAAGGTCTCTATTTGTCTGGACTCCCTGCCTCGTGATCTCTCTTGGCTATCCACCTTTACAACTGTTTCTTCTCTGTATTGACACAGTCACTCCTGAGCTTTTCTTACTACGAGTCCCTTGGTGGAGAGGGTGCGGCATATAAATTAGATTAATAAATACAATGCCACCCAAAAGACCACCACCGGGGAAACCGGGTTTTGCTGGCTCTGCCCCAGCATCCTCAACGTCCAGCCCCAGTGGACAACAGACACTAAGATCTGTATTCCAGCCTAAGCCCGCGGAGGTGGACTTTCAACAGATGTTTCAACAACTCTTAAAGGGGCAGGAGAACTTGAAAAACCAATTGAAAGAAATGAACGAACAGCTCAGAGAGAACCAAAACCGAACTATTCAAAATTCACAGAGACTGGAACTTTTGGAGGATGGGACGGCTGAGATGAGGGGGGAGGTGAAGGGGGTCCAGAGAGGAAACCAAGAACTTGAGAACCATCAGATAAAAATAGAATTTGAAAGGATGTCTTTTTTCCTTAGATTTCAAAATGTAATTGAGGCTGATGATGAAGACCTGAGGGATATTATGACAAACTTACTGGCTGAATATATCAAAAAAGACAGACAACAGTTGGGGTGGGATATTGACCTGATCTATAGAGTAAACTCAACATATGCCAGAACACATAACGTTCCAAGGGAGGTCCACATTAAATTCCTCAGAAAGACTACAAGAGATGAGATTCTGAGTGCACAAAGGGGGCAAGCATTAAAATACAAGGATAGAGAAATAGCCATTCTGAAACAAATCCCAAAGAAAGTTAGAGATAAAAGAAAAAACTATTCGCTTCTAGCGAAGAAATTATACCAGAAAGGGGTGTGGTTCAGATGGCTTATGCCAGAAGGTATGCTAATATTCTGGGAGGACACGAGAGCTAGAATCAACACAACTATGGAGGCTGAGGCCTTCATGGAAAAAAACAAACTCCTCCTAGATAGACCTGATGACACTACACGGGACATACAGGACACGGGAGGTGCCGGAGCCCTGCTGGAGGGGGGAGAGGAGGCAACATCGAGAAAACTCAGATCACAGAAATGAACTAGAAAATTTGTTTGATATAGAATGATTGAAATTATTTGAAGATAAAAGGTTATATGCTGACAAAATACTATTAAGTAGCAACAATTTAATGCATTAATAAATGAAAGTTATGAGAATGGGGGGGAGGGCCATTTTCTGCATAATGTAACTGTCAAAATTTGTAACTTTATCCACCATCCCTTTTCCTAATTATTTTTCCTAAAACCAATAAAAATTTTGTTTTAAGAAGGACTGAAACCCATAGTGGGTGAGTCAGATGCCTGAGACCGGGCCCCAAGAGGAGACCTGGACCTACTGGGAGAGTCAGGCCTAGATGCTTCTGCTTGCTTTTCTGCCCTGGCCACCTGTTTTTCCAGGGCCTTTTGCCTTCTGGACTCATCTCTGGCAGCGGCTCTGGAAGGGCGTTGCTCTGCCATAGGCTTGGAGGCCGCTGTTCTGGGCCTAAGCCTGCCCTGGGTCTCCTCCACCCCCTCTCCTTGGGCCAATGCGCATCCGAAGCTGTGGAGGCCATGCCTCACTCACGTGTCTTGCTGGGGTGCCTGCTGGTCTCAAATTCAGGCCTCGCTGCAGTTGTTCCACGAGACTTGGAGTGCCTCTCTCCTGCGGCTTCCCAGGCCTTGTCCTAGCTGCTTCTTGCACGTGGTGAGAGGCCGCCACCCACGAGGTCGCACCAAAATGGCCGCCGTACCTCGTGGGTGAAGATCCGGGCGATCCGTCCAAACTTTTTGGCTCTGAGGGGATTAGCCTCGCAACGAGCCGAATCAGAGACTCCTTCCTACCTCAGCTGCCCTCACGAGTCTTCAGCCGCCTCACCGACTGTGATCGGCGCTCCACGTGTAGTTTTACAAGCCGCGGCAGGCTTTTGAAGCCGCAGCAAGCGATCGGAGAGATAAGCGCCGCAGCGGGGCTTTGAAGTCGCGGCAAGGCTCAGAGCGGCGCGAAAACGCTGATCGAGGGCTCTCTTTCTTGCTAGGTCGCTGGAAGCCTCGGAAAACGCCTGTTTGAAATCCAAAAGCCTTCGCAAAGCTCCGGAAGAGCCAAGGGCCCGCAGAGAGCTCCTGGGAGCGTGGAGGTAAAGCCTCCCTGCTCCCTCAGTAAGATAATAAGTCCCCTGACAATATCTTTAAAAATTTAGAGTATCCAATTAACCAGATTAAATCTATTAGAATTAATTAATAAAGTACCTCACAGGAGCCACAGCTAGTGCTTGGACCAAAGACTGAGGGAACTGGGAGCCAGGAGGGAAAGGAGGATATTTAAGAAAAATCCCTCAGTCTCTGGACCAATCAGGCTGTAACAAACCCTCCTGTAGCCCCTCCCACCGAAGCCACTGGAAAACAATGTATTTACAAAACTTTAGGCAGCTAATTAAAATACCATGTAATAAGTGCTATCTGCCCATGTTCTATCAAAACTATAGAAGATTTTTCACATTTTTTTGCACTGCCCTATTTCCACTGCTGTCCATGGAAAATATTTTGAGCCCTCCTTGAAGGAGGAACTATTTTGGGCTGATTGTGGTGGCCTAGTGGTGAAGACGCTTGCCTCATACTCAGAAGGTTTGAGAGTTCAATTCTAGGTAGCAGCAGATGTTTCTCTCCTAGGCTGCAAAGAAAAAATATCTGCTGCGAATTCCACGTAGGTGTCAGGAAGGGCATCTAGCCAGTAAACTCAGCTCCAGATCCATCCAGTCACCCTGACACTACCCCGAACAGGGACTGCAGGATAAAAAAAAAGGGAGGTTTTATTTTTTTTACACAAAACTGAATATTAAACAGATTTGGGCAAGATTTGATTATGGAGGCTGGCAAGCTTCACTGAAGTAACTGCTAAAAAGATAAATGGTGTTATTAAATTTTCTTAACCTTTTTTATCAAGTACTGTTCTGCACATTTTACTTGAGTTTTATGTATTCTAACATATTTTAATTACAGTTGGTTATCATTTTACTTAACTATTTTACTTAACTAACGCTATTATCATGCCCTGCAGTCAAAAAGCAGACTCACTTGAATTGATACATTAAGATAGCCACACAGTATTATTTAGATACCACAGTCAAAGTATCTCAAGAGCAGATCAATTTCTTCACCTCCATATTTACTGCCACTATTAGAAGTATCAAACAAATTTTTATTTTACTCACAGTATCTTAACTTTTGACTATATGTCTCTCTGGCTAAATGTCAGGGTATTTTAAGGAAAACTTGAGCTTTTTTATTTTACCCTTTAGTTGGCTTTCTACTTAGCCCAGAGGCACTTGTGGGGAACTTGCACCGGGATCAGGGACTCCATGGAGGCACAGGGGTGGTGGCGATGGCAAGTGGGAAGGGGGATGCAGAGACAGCAGCGGGACCCTCAGCCCAGTGGTGCTTGCCGGGAACTGGTGCTGGGATCAGGGACTCTGGGTAGGCGCAGGAGGCGGCAGTGGTGGCAAGCAGGGAGGGGTTGGTAACGTGTTGCAGCATCAGGACCCTTGGCCCCGGGGTGATTGTGGGGAAGCAGCGCCGGATCGGTTGCCTCTGTGGAGGCCCGGGGGGGGGCAGTGGTAAGCGGAGAGGGGGTGGCAGCACAGGGGTGGCAGTGGGAGAAGGAAGAGAGAAGGGGTTGCACGCTCCATGACCTTCGGAATGCACGCCGGGCTAAGAACACCAATCCTTTGGGAGGCTGACAGTGGATTCCTGGATTGGGTCCTCCTGTCCCACCCACCCCTTCTGCGCAAAATATCAGCTGCCCTTGGCGCAAAGGTGAGCAGCCCTCGTGTGGCCGGGCTCCTCCCCCTCTGAATAACTTTCTCTTTCACACACTAATGCAAACAAAGTCCTTGGACGTTTTACTATACTGTTTTCCTCTTTTGGCAAATGTAACACATGTATCAGCACAGGTGGCAACTCTCCTGTGGCACCTCCGCTGGGGAGGAAAAGTGAGTCAGCAGCGAACTATGCCTCTCCTCTGACCCCAGAACAACTATTGCCCCCCCAGGATGCAGCACGCTTCCTGTACCTGCCCGTGTCACATCTCTACAGGTAAGAGATTGGCTCTTACTAGCCAAAAGGTTCAACCCACCCAGCCTTTTTCCTTTGGGTGGGGCGTCTCCAAGCGCCCCATGGCCAAGGGTCCTGATGCCACCCCCACACCTTCTGTTCCCCGTTGCACCTCCACGGAGGACTTGATCCTCGCTCCACTTCCCTGCAAGCACACCTGGGCCAAGGGTCCTGATGCCACCACTGCGCTACTGCCCCCTCCCCCCCTGAGCCTCCACAGAGGTGTGCTGTCCCACTCACTCACACGTTAAACGTGGTTTAGTGGGTTCATTAATATTCCCCAGCAATTCCCTTCACCAAAAATCCAGAACTGCCTCAATTAAGTCCAACCACAATCAGACCAACGCTAGTCCACAGCCCAATGGCCAATGAGTCGCACTTGAAAGTTTCCCAATCAAAATAAACCCACCAGGCAAAATTAAATCTACAATACAAGAGGGTTCACGAGGCAAGAAAAGTCCAGAGTTCACAAGGCACGATCCAAGTCAAGGCATGGTGTCAATCCAAAGCAAGGCAAGAATCACAACGAGCAGAAAACAGAGCTAGGAAATGAACATGTTGTTCCCAGCATCGCTTCCATCTGTCTGCTGTGCTAAATAGCCAGATTTTGGTGCAGTCCATCAAGAAGGGTGAGGCTTTCTGACTTCCGGTTCCGGCTGCGGTTCACGACGGGCAAGTTTTGCTCGCCCCGCGCATTCCTGGTGGGCTCCCCTTTGATCGGGGGGGCACAGGACGCGCTGGAGGGGCTCCTGCCGAGGGGGCGGCGTAGCAGGGGATCTCCTGTGTCGGCGGCGGCCGGGGGGGGGGCGCATCGCCCTAGGCACCGGGAGGCAAGAGGGGAGGCGCTGTGGCGTCTTCGCGTTGAGGCAGCCGGATGAAACTCGAGATTCGAAGGACGCAGTTGCTGTGCGGTGAGATGGAGATTCCCCCCCTTCCCTTTGATGATTGAATGAAAATAAACAGACTGTCAGCTATTTGGAAAGATCTTCAATTCGTGGCTGGGAAGTGTGATTGGAGGGAGGGGGATTTCCCCCCCCCTTGGACAAGCCGCTTGAAACTGTTTTGCTCCCTGCCCCCAGAAGAGGAGGAGGGGGGGGGAGCCTTGGAATGGAATCACCCTCGTAGCAAAAAGCAGATTTCCTTTACTGCAATTGTGAAATGAGGTGATGATCTGTTGTATTTTGAAAACTTTGAAAACTTTTGCCTTGGGATCCCGGAGCTGGCAGGGCAAGATGGCACACTTCCGTTGTCTTTATGTACTTTGAAATTTGACTCCACCTACAGAAGTTGCTGGCATTTTGTCTTTGTCTCCGTGGCACTCAAAGAAGTCTCGTGTTACATCTTAACCTGGACTTGGAAGAAAGGACTTTATTGCTTTACTGCCTAGGTCCCTATTTGTCTGGGCTCCTCTGCCTCGCGATCTCTCTCGGCTACCCACCTCCCCAGTTGCTTATTCTGTATTGACATTTTCATCTCTGAGCTCTGATTACCACAATGCCACCCAAAAGACCACCACCGGGGAAGCCGGGATTTGCGGGCTCCGCCCCAACATCCTCAACGTCCAGCCCCAGTGGACAACAGACACTAACTTCCTTGTTCCAGCCCAAGCCCTCTGAGGTGGACTTTCAACAGATGTTTGAACAACTCTTAAAGGGGCAGGAGGAATTAAAAAATCAACTGAAAGAAATGAACGAGCAGATCAGAGAGAATAAAGACCATGTGACCCAAAATTCACAGAGACTGGAACTTTTGGAGGAGGGAACGGCTGAGATGAGAAGAGAGGTGAAGGGAGTGCAGAAAGGAAATCAAGAACTGGAGAACCACCAGATAAAAACGGAATTTGAACGAATGTCCTTCTTTCTTAGGTTCCAAAATGTAATTGAGGTTGATGATGAAAACTTGAGGGATATTATGGCAAATTTATTGGCTGAATTTATTGGAAAAGACAGACAACAGATGGGGTGGGACATGGACCTGGTTTATAGAGTAAACTCAACATATGCTAGAACACACAATGTTCCAAGGGAGGTACACATCAAATTTCTTAGAAAGACCACAAGAGACGAGATTCTGAGTGCACAAAGGGGGCAAACATTAAAATATAAGGATAGAGAAATAGCCATTCTGAAACAGATCCCAAAGAAAGTTAGAGATAAAAGAAAAAAATATTCGCTCTTAGCGAATAAATTATACCAGAAAGGGGTGTGGTTTCGATGGCTGTTGCCAGAAGGTATGCTAATATTCTGGGAGGACACGAGAGTTTGAATCAACACGACCACTGAGGCTGAGGCCTTTATGGAAAAAAATAAAGTCCTCCTAGATAAACCTAATGACACTACACCGGACATACAGGACATGGGAGGTGCCGGAGCCCTGCCGGGGGGGGGGGGGGAGGGAGAAGAGGCAACATTGAGAAAACTCAGATCACAAAAATGAACTTGAAAATCTGTGTGATATAAAATGATTGAAATTATCTTAAGATAAAAGTTTATTGCTGACAAAATAGTACTTAGTAATAACAAACTAATGTATTAGTAAATGAAAGTTATGAGAATGGGGGGGAGGGCCATTTCCTGCATAATGTAACTGTCAAAATTTGTACTTCATCCATTACCCCTTTCCTTGAATATTTTGTTTTAAAAATCAATAAAATTTTGTTTATAAAAAGAAGGGTGAGGCTTTCTCCTCACAAGTAATCTGGCTGACCTTCACTACTTCTGCCTTTTTTCTGCCCTACGTGTTCTTAGATCAGGTGAAGAAGGCAGTTCCTCTTCCTCATCCTTGACCAGCTGCAGCTGCATGCTTTCCTCATGTGATGCCTCAGGGCTGTCCTGCTGCAGCTGTGCTTCAGCCAAATCACTCTCAGACGGTTGCTTGGACCCATTGACCAACTTCCCTCCTGACATGCCAGGAACTGGTTCACCCTCCGCTGAGCTGACATCTGAAGGGGTATATGGGGAAGCGTCCTGGGGAGTCATCACTGGAGGCCCCAGTCCCAGTGCCACTGTCCCACAAGTGCCCTGGGGCAGAGGGTCCCACTGCTTCCCTCTCCCCACCTGTCACCCCCATCTCTGCACCTCCTCCTCCCAGTTTGCTCCACCACACTACACACATGGCTATTCATCCCGCGCAGGGAATTGACCATGGAGATTTGTTCCACAGTGCATTGCTCACTAGGCAGAGTTGGAAGACTGACAGGGGAATAGTGGCAACAGACGACTACCAGTGGAGGGGCAGTGTTAGATGAATGCCCACAATGGGTCAGATGGGTGTGGGTGGGTGTGTGGGTGTGTGAAGTGGGCACGGACATGTTGTCGTGGCCAATTGTCCTAGACCCTCTGGGGGATATCTGGTTGTTTACCTCAATGAAAGTATACAAAGACCTTTAAAAATGTATGATTCTAAAATTTAATTCCACCCTTTCATAACATGGTATCCTCAAGATATCTTTAAATTGCAAGTTTCAGAATTCTATCTTGCATATTAGCTTTAAATTCTGGAAACTGCAGTTCTTGGATGGAATAAGATTGTGACTGTTCAATTATTTTTCAAGAATATCTCATTTGAACCCAAAAATGTAGCAATTAAGGTTGCTTAATAGTTCATTGACTTACCTACTGCAGGTGCATCATATTCATCTCCAAGTAGAATTTCAGGGGCAGAATATGCAAGAGAGCCACAACTTGTTGTGAGTTTTTTTCCAGGCTGAAATTTGTTGCTAAATCCAAAATCAGTTAATTTCACAAGTCCTGGTTTTTCAAAAAAGACAACGTTTTCCGGTTTTAAGTCTCTGTGAACGACATGCAGTTTATGGCAATAGGATATAGCATGAACAATCTGAGCAAAATACTTCTTTGCCAGATCTTCATTAAGACCTTCTTCGTGTTTCATGATGTAATCAAACATATCTCCTCCATCACCAAGTTCTAAGATCAAATAAAGTTTGGTCTGGGTGTCAATTACTTCATACAGGCGAACTATATTAGGATGTTGCACTAGTTTCATGCATCTGACTTCTTGAAAAAGATGTCCTGTGGAAAGAGCATCTAGCTTGGTCTTGTCAATTACTTTAACTGCCACTTTTTCACCTGTAAATACATGTCGGGCAAGCTTCACCACAGCAAAATGCCCTCTGCCTAAGGTTTTATCCAAATCATACAATCCAGCAATTTTTCCATCATAACCTCGTTTAAAACCTGCCATATTTTCCAAGTAGTAATGCTGACACTTTCTGAAACTTCTGTGTCTTTTCATATAAGGTTTTCTGAAATAGATGTGCAACTCATCTTCACCGCCAAATGCCTCTAAAAGATCAGAAATGAAATTATTATAGAACATATATTTAGAAAAACATTTCTGCTTTTTTAAAATTTGGACTTTGGTTAGGAAAGAACCCAATATAAAAAGATTTTCTTGAAAGAAAGTTGAATAATTCATTTAGATTTGTTACTCTAGAGATACCAGGTAAGCTGTGTCCAACACTCCAAGTAGTGAAAACATTAATCAAATTATGCAGTTTAGAATTAAAGAAAATAAAGGAGAAAAAGAAAGCTAATTCCACAAAAAATGATTGCTGTTTCCTGAACTTAAAACATATACTAAGTAAGAAATCTGATGAAACTGCTGAAAATATAGTCAAACATTAGTAAATGATAGATTTCAAGATGATTATCTGTATATCTGACATACTTTCTAATGGATGTAGATAATTTTATACTCATCTATTTATTTTATATTAGAATACTCTTCTATGGGGACAGAGTATAAGAAGAAAGTAACAAACGAAACATAATGGAAATGAACTTCTGAACATCCAAGAAAATAACAATAGTCTGTACTTTCTGCTTATTTCCATACAATGTTTTCACCATATGCAATTTTCTCCAGTCCCCAAACATTTGCATATATATTTCTACAAGAGAGAGCGCGCGAGAGAGAGAGCAAGAGCAAGAGAGAGAGAGATACTAGATATTATGAACATACCAGGGATGGGTTCCAGCCGCTGCTATTGCTGGTTTGCTCAGGGACACGCTGCGTGTGTGTGCTGGATGCGCGCTATGTGTGCATGTGCAGTACTAAAAAAAGTGCTTCTGCGCATGCACAGAAGTAAAAAACAAGATGGCAGCACCTACGGCGCCACCGAGAGAAGCGCTATGTGTGCATGTGCAGTACTAAAAAAAGTGCTTCTGCGCATGCACAGAAGTAAAAAACAAGATGGCAGCACCTACGGCGCCACCGAGAGAAGCGGTTCGGGGGCGTGGCAGGTCAAGTTACTACCTACTTGGCTGAACCAGTCCGAACCAGTAGGAACCCACCTCTGAAACATACCATACAATTATTTGCTTTTCTAACTATTCTAGCCCTCCTGATTTTTAAAAACTCTGTTCTTTTCTCAATAATATGGGAAACTATCAAAATAAACTATTTAATGACCTTCTGGTTCCTTCCTGATCAAAATGAGGCAGCAGGTAAATAACCCCCTCATCTGAAGGGTATAGGAGCCCCCAGACCTCCTTGATAAACGCCTTGATAAAAGCATTAATTAAGTCTGCATATTAAAAGGACTTCTGTAGCTGGCATAGAAAATATTACACATCTTAGTGACACATAGATTGCGAAACGCTTCATGGTAGGGTACAGAAAAACAGATGTTGTAAGATAAGGAAGTGGCATTTAGCATTTTAATATACTTTATGTAGAGATTGCCCAGGCTAACAACTTATTTCTCTTTTTTTGTACAATGTTAGCATTTTTACTTCTCTTTCTTTGTAACCAACAATTTACTTCTGTTTCTGTAGCTGCAGCTCCGAGCCCACCCCCACCACCGCTGGGCAACTGAGCTTGAGGTTGCCGCTGCTCCTTGCCCAGCTGTTTGCCCAATAAACGTGATTCGGGTGGGTGTTCTATGCTAATTCCAAAGGAAGAGGGGGAGGGGAGCCCCCACAGCATTCTTATGTCATTCAGGGGAGGCTATCAGGAGCTTTGCATCCATCGTCTACTCCCGACTGCCATCTTCAACTACTTTCAGGGTTGTTGCTCATTAGATTTCAATGCTCATCATGCTTAGTCAATTATGTATATCCCAAATTAGTTTTTTAAAAATAAATGGAAGATGGATGCAGTTAAACTGTACCGGTAAGGCTTTTGCAAGGAAGATGCCCAAAATATATTACTAACCATCATTAAAGTAAAACAAAGACTTAACAAAAACTAAAACAATACTGCAGTATCTTCTAATCTTGCATATCAAATTAAGCATCCCATGTAAGGAAAATTCATCTCAACAGCTTGACTTGGTCCATCTCTTTCTTCTCTCTTTAAACCTGCGATAGGTCATAATCTTATGTCATTATATGTACATTTGTAAGGAGAAGAAAAACAGATTTAAAGATACACCATCAGTTGAAGATCCACTCTTAAAATTATGTACAAAATCATATCACTGTGACACCTAAGACAAATTTCACAGTGAAATACAATCTATATTAAGTTGAGGTCTACTAACCTTGGCAATGCCCTTTTCAAAGGTATCATCTTAGTTATGTTTTGATCATCAAGTTCCAACTTTTCTTCACGTTTTTACAAGATCCATGTGCTGATATTTCCATATCCAGTTCCAAGAGCAGTTTCACATTCATCCACTATTATTTCCTAAGTAAAAGATATTTACTTTGTGACCATAAGTATCAAATACTCAAAGGTGTTATATACAGTCAGGTTCATATATATTGGAACAATAAGTGTTTCAGCATTTGGCCTCTGTACACCACCACATTGAATTAGAAATGAAACACTCAAGATGTGAGCGAAGTAAAGACTTTTAAATTTATTTCAAGGGGTTTGACAAAAGTGTGGTATTAACCATTGAGGAATTACAGCCATTTTAATACACCCCCCACTTCACTTCACTCACATCTTGAGTGTTTCATTTCAAATTCAATGTGGCGTTGTACAGAGGCCAAATGCCAAAACACTTATCATTGTACCAATATATGAGAACCTGACTAAATTTCATAGAAAATTACCATATGAATATGTGCATAGACCAGGGGTGTCAAACTCAATGTCAGCGTTCCAAGTAACACCCCTAATGAAAGAAGACTCCGAGGCTTGAGTTTCCTCAAAGTTCCATTTTATTAGAGATGTCATATTGGCACATCTGGGAAAATCCGAATCTGAAAGTTTCCACGTTTCCCCGAGTGAAAGTTCAAGTCCCTGCCCAGCACCTACATGTCTATCACATGGACCAATCAGGCACCGTCCAAAACTGGAGCTACCTCCCAGTCATATCATCGCAGCTGCAGGGCAAACTGTCCTTGACTTTCTGAGAAAAGAATGTTATTTTGACTATATATCACCCATACTCCATATAATCCCCCCTCCCATTTTCCCACAGTAGAAATTGTGGCAGGCCTGAAGGCCCAATGTAAAAGATGGCTTCCAGGTCTGACACTGTTTCATTGAGGGCTGCATCAGGATTGTTTGACCTCCGGGGGGGGGGGGGATGTTGCAAGGGGGCATGGCCAGGTCGACATCACTCATCGAGGCTCCATTTTCGGCTGCGATGGCCTCTGGCAGTGATAACAGAGGGCAGGGAGGCTGCGCGTGGCCTGTCTGGGCTCAGTTTTCACTGGCAGAGGCACCGCGGACCGGTCCTTCTCTGTTTCCATGGTGGACCTGCGGGCCAGATCTAAGCACCCAGCGGGCCAAATCCGGCCTGAGGGCCTTGAGTTTGACACCCCTGGCATAAACTGTCATCCTAAAATTCATTTGGAACAACACAAGGCCTCTAGAGTACTGTTTTTCTATTTAAAAACATTAGATTATAAATATTAGTAACTGTATAGCTTTAGAACATATATGAAATTTGAACTGAATACATCAGGGACAAAATAAAGACCTTTAACATCTTTTCTGTACCCCAACAGGAACTTTGTCTGACATAGATTGACAGAAAGATGCTAAAGACTGCACAGTTCTAGTAATCACTATACATTTTATATTTTAATTCCTTATTTTTCTAAAAGAATTGGGAACTGAACAGCTTAATAATTGCATTATCCTGTACATTTGCCTTCAGTATACAATCTTCCACAATGGTAAATACACAGGACATAAACACTATGGGAATGTACTCCTGTGGAAGTATACCTGGTGTCAGGCCTGCCATCTTCAGCATACCTTGCTTCGCTGGCATCCTGCCATAAAATGCAGGGGAAGTGGGGGGGGGGGAGGGGGCGTGAGAATGGATTGTGAAACTACATCGAAGAGGCACCAAACCTCAAAGCCATTCCCCAAACACCTAAAAAAAATACAATTGGGCACTGATGGACTGGTCAAGGGGAGGGGGGCCAAGGAAGTAGAAAAAACACAGGCTTTGCATAGGAATATTCAGATCCAGCTTTGCTTATGCTGTAACCACTTGAACTTAGTAAAAGTGAACCTTTCACTTCAACCATGGAGTTGAGGCCCTTTCTTTCCTAAGGACTGTGTCAGGACAAGCATGACATTTGGCTTTATTTTTGGTATCTGTTCAAATGTGCTTTTTTATGAAATCTTTTCCCAGAAGCCAAGGGATGCAGATATTTTTGAAAACAGCTCTGAATGGGATTGATTTCTTTCTTATCCCCAATTTTTACTATTGCTGATTTTGTCTTTTATATACTTTATCAGAATCAAGACAAAAAAATAACATAAATAGAGCGCCTCTCTGCCAAAGAGAAATCCAGATATGTATCCTAGTAGTAACAATCAGGCTGTACAAAATTTGGAGATTAAGACCTTCAAAAACCTTTGTAGTGATATCTTCCAGGAACAATTCTAAATAGTAAAGCTTTGGCATTTCTTGGGATATGGTCAATTACTTGATTCAGTGTTAGTTACAGGTAGTCTTTGACTTACAACAGTTCATTTAGTGACCATTTGAAGTTAAAATGGAACTGAAAAAAGTGACTTATGACCGCTTTTCACACTTTCAACTGTTGTAGCATACTGATGGTCACATGATCAAAATTCAGACGCTTGGCAACTGACTCATATTCATATGACGGTTGCAGTGTCCTGGGGTCATGTGATCCCATTTCATGACCTTCTTACAAGCAAAGTCAATGGGGAAGCCAGATTAACTTAACTTCTACTTGAAATACTAGTGTGCATACAATACCTCCCCCCCCCCCCAAAGAAAAAGCTGGTTAATGGGCACTCAAACTGGCCGATGAGGAACTGTTTTCCAAAGTGAGAGAAATAGAATTATTCTTTTAAAACAAAAAGAACCTGAGTGACTCCATATTTATACTTTTCATAACTTTAGCAGCTCATCTGTGTAAAACATTAAGATAAGTACTTATGTAAAGAGTTTGTTCTGGGAAAAACAAGGCTATAAAATTGATTAGAACATACCAAGTCAGGTCAGCTTGACTTTACTTTAGACAATGGTAGGAAGGAAACTGCCATGATTGGATTAATTGTCTTGTTATGAAGAAATGAGGCAAGGGGAGTTCCAAAGGGGATTTCTGGTTCGGGAACTTTTTGCGGAATAGCCAAAAAGCTTATGTAGCTTCAGAAGACAATGATATGTGAGGGCGGTGGTCTGTTATACTAAATGTATTTAAGCCATGTATTTGGACATATCCAACGTTCTCTCTCTTTCTTTCATTTTGAGAACCCTTTTGCAAAAGAAACTATATAATATATTTTAAATAAATATGTTTTTTATTGTTCATGGTCTCCTTGTTTTTATATGAGAGGGTTTTTTTCCTCACAATTGGCGCCCAAACAAGGACTTGAAGACATCTGTCTGGAGAGGGATTTTTACCTGAAGAGCTGGGGGTACCAACACTGATGATTTAAGTGTTCCGGAGAAGGTGATAATGCTTTTCCAGGGGGATTGCTCTTAAACAAACTGAACTGAGGCCTGGACAACGAAAAAGCAGAAAAGCTTGAGCTGAGAGAGACCAGGAAAACAGTGCGCTGACCCAGGTGAGTAGAAGTAAGGGTAGTAAGAAGTAATTAACCCTAACCCTAACCCTAAGAGTAAGGGAAGTCTCACTGGGTGGTCTAACTCCTTGAATGTCTGACGGTGATGTATGTATGTTGAGATGCATTGGAAGTGATTAGTACTCACTTTGAAAATGCTAATTTGAGCTTTCCTCTGCGGTACCATTTCTGAGCAACTGGATTGGCCAGAGGCTAAGTGGGGTTTTTTTTAAGGAAAAAGGAGTTCAAGGAGGGAAACGTAAACTTTAGAAATAAGTAAAACGCTTGGGTGTGAAACTGGGCCCCAGAGAGGAAAGTTGTTTTTTAAGGATCCTAAGAATAATAGTGAAATACCCTCTATTCCTCCTCCCCTCTCCCTTGGGGGAACTGTTAACTCAGTGGAAAGAGGACTGGCTAAATCCGTATACAAAGCAGTTTGTTTGTTTGTTTGTTTTTATTGGATTTATATGCCGCCCTTCTCCCAAAGGACTCAGGGCGGCATACATTAAAAAACACACATCCCACTTCCGGTTCCGGCGGCTACGGCGACGGGCAAGGACTTTGCCCGCTCCCGCTCTTCGGTGGGCTTCCCCCGTCTTCGGGGGGGCACAGGACGCCCCGAAGAGGCGCCCTGCCAAAGGAGCGGCTCGCGGAAGGCTCTGGCACCGGTGGCGGCTGGTGGGGGCTTTTCCGCTTTGCTCCAGGCACCGGGGAGCAGTTTTGGAGGACGCGCCTGCGTCTCGCCCCATGCCGATCGGAGAATGCAAAACTGAAGGAAGCAGCGGCGGTGCGGTGAGATGCTTCCTCTCTTCACCCCCTTACTTTTGAATTGATAGACTTTTCAGTAATTTTAAAAGTTAACCTTTCGGATTTACTTTTTGAGGAGCGGCTAGAGGGGAGGGGGATTCCCCCCCCCTTGGACAAGCGGCTTGTTAAAATTCTGCTCTCGCCCCCAGGGGAAGGAGGAGGGGGGAGAGCCAACTAACGATGCCTCACCCCAGTAAAAGTGCTTTTCATGGGACTTAGTTCCAGAACTTATTGATGACCTGAGAACTTTTTGAACTTTTAAAATTTTTTCTATGCCTCTGAGCCCATAGCTGGCAGGGCAAGATGGCACACTTCCGTTGTCTTCATGAACTGTGAAACCTGACTCCACCTTTAAAATTCAGGCTTCCGGTCTTTGTCTCCGAGTCACCCAGAGGAATCTCTTGTGGATTGTTATTTCCTGAACTCTTTGGAGAAAAAACTTTCATCTATTGCTAGAGTGACTAAAGAAACTCCCACCTGTTTGGATCCTCTGCCTTCTGGATTCGCCTGCCTGCTCTACTTCTCCAGCTGCCCAGTTTCTACACTGACTGATCTCTTTGTTTTATAAACCATGTCTCCAAAAAGACCACCCCCTGGAAAACCTGGCTTTGCCACTTCTGCTCCAACATCTGCAACATCCAGTCCAGCCACACAGTCAAAGATAACAGAACTGATGCAACCTAAGACTACAGAGATGGACCTTCAACAAATGCTTCAACAAATCTTACAGGGCCAGGAGGAAATCAAGAAACAGCTAAGGGAAATGAAAGATGAAATTAAAGAGAATCAAGTTCAAATTTATAAGAACTCACAGAGACTGGACCTTGTGGAGGGTGGGGTGGCGGAGGCGAAGGGGGGGGTAGAGGCTTTACAGAAGGGAAACAAAGAACTTGATATCCAACAAATGAAAACAGTTTGAGAGAATGTCCTTTTATCTTAGATTTCAAAATGTAATAGAAGCAGATGGGGAAAACATAAGGGACATTATGACTAATATTTTAGCTGAATACATACACAAAGATAAACAGCAGATGGAATGGGAGATAGATCTGGTTTATAGAGTGAATTCAGCATATGCCAGAACACACAATGTACCCAGGGAGGTTCATATTAAATTCCTTAAGAAAAGCACAAGAGATGAAATTCTGGGTGTACAAAGGGGGCAAACACTGACATACCACGACAGGGAGATAACCATTCTGAAGCAGATCCCAAAAAAAATTAGGGAGAAAAGGAAAAACTATTCACAATTGGCGAATAAACTATACCAGAAGGGGGTGTGGTTTAGATGGTTGATGCCTGAAGGTATGCTGATATTCTGGGAGGAGACAAGAATCAGAATCAACACACCCATAGAGGCACAGGCCTTTATGGAAAAAAATAAAGCGAACCTAGAAAAAACAGAAGACACCACAATGGTCACACAGGACACGGGAGGGGCCGGAGCTCTGCCAGCGGGGGGTGAAGGGGCAACACCAAGAAAGCTCAGATCACAAAAATGAATAAGAAAACCACAATGTTATAAACAGACCGAAAGTAATAATGAAATTATATCTAGACTATATATCATAACTATATAAATTGATTGAAAACTATTTTTTCTAGAATTAATATGCTGATTTTTTATGATTATGTATTAATGTTTGATATTTAGATGTAACCTATGAGTTTGGAGGGAGGGGGCGTCTGCCACACTTGCAACTGCCAAAATTTGTAACCATTCCACTTACCCTTTTCCTTATAAATGTTTTAAAAAACCAATAAAACTTTTTGGAAAAAAAAAAACACATCCCAAAAGTTAAAAAGAAATTAAATACATATCCAAAAAAACCAAACCGAATTTATAAGACAATACATTTAAAAATGAGTTAAAATTAACAGGCCAGGCTGGCTGAGTTAAAGCTGACTTCCTGTGGTGACGTCAGTGTGTCTGGAGCTGAGGAACGGGAGCTCTCCTGATCTTTAGCTCCAACTTCTTCGCTTGGGCTCATATTTGAGTGCTGTCGATCCTGTAGGGACCAACAGATTAAGGGGGTAACTCTGAAGACGCTGGGACGATAAGGCAAATCCTCCCAGCGGCAGGAGAAACCCACTAAACGGACGAAGAAGCACCCCTGCCACTTTGTCAGGACGAAGCAATGGCGCCCGCATAAGAAGGAAGCAAGTATTTGGAACAGCTGGGACAGAGGTAGCCGTTACTACAACCTAAAGAAGAGAAAAACAACAACTCACGCCGGGCAGAAAGGTGAGCTGGAAAGAAGGAAGCTCTGAGAAGGGTTTTTTTTATCAGACTTTTGCCGAAAAGCTGTGAGAGCTGATTTACGATCTGTGAATTGCCAGCGTAAATAACTTGAACTAAACAGCCCAGAGAAGGAAACGAAATCCCGGCATGGATAAATAGGACTGGGAATTTTTGAAAAGACTTGGAAAGTACAAAAGAACTGTTCAGCATTGTGGCTGGTTGTGGATTTGCTGACTTTTTCTTTATTGCTCTTCTGGATCAGAGGGCCCCACCTTTACTTACCCTGACGGCTGGACTGGTGATATTAACTGACTGATACTAACACGGATACTGAATAGAGGGTGACATCTAGTGGATCAAAACAGGAACCTGCGGTCTGGAAAAATCAGTAACCTTTTACTACCTATTACCCTTATAACTGTTACACTGGAGAGATATTATTCTGTATAAAAAAACTGTCTGAATTTAACGTTAAGATATATGATAATTAAGGATTTAAATAGAATGGAATAATACATAGGAATGTGTAGGAATGTGTAGATATTGAAACGGGATATTAAGGAAGATTATTACTAAACATTGAGATAGAAAATTTAGTGTTAAAATTGGTAAGTCTGATAGCATTGATACGGTGGATAAAGTAGTAGCTAGGTGGAACTTATATGCAAGTGTGGACAAGGATAATTAGGGGGATAAAAATGGCAACCTCAGGAAAGCAAATTAAAAAAACCACAGCTAATACGACTATGGCAACACCTCCCTCCTCAAACCAAAGATCGATTGAGAACGCACTAGGTCTGGAGAAAGGTGGAAAGATGGCAGAAACAACAGGGCCAGCGCCAACTTTGCAAAGTATGCAATTAATACTCCAAACGATACAAGAGACGCTTATTAATAACCAAGGAGTGACAGCTGCAAATCATGAAGAGACAAAGAGAAATCATGAAGAAGTGAAAAATGAAATAGGAGAACTAAAAGGAGATATTAAAACAGTGGATGATAAAATCGAAAAGATACAGACCGCCTTAGCAATCAATGAGCAGAAAATCCAGAACATTGAAACAAAAATAGAACAAACAGACCAGAAGGTGGAAAAAATGGAGCTAGAATATAGACAATTGAATAAAGAATTGGAGTTATCAATAATGCGACTTGAAAATGAAAGAGCTGCATTCTATTTAAGATTCCAAAACATACCGGAAGAGAAGGAGGAATTTTTGAAAGTAAAAATGACTGAGATTTTTGCAGAAATGCTACAGAGAACAGTACACGAGTTGAGAGGAGATATTGATGAAGCCTATCGAGTCCATACTAACTATGCCAGAAGACACAGGCTCCCAAGAGAAGTACATGTAAGGTTTGCCAAAAAAACAACCAGAGATGAGATATACAAAAAAACTAGAGAAGGGACGTTTACATACCAGGGAAAGGAGTTGATCACGCTTAATCAGATTCCACGGAGAATCCGGGAACGTCGTAGACAATACCAATTCCTAACAAATCAGTTAAATAAAAACAGAATAATGTACAGATGGCTGATACCAGAAGGGGTACTGGTGACATGGCAAGGGAAAAGATATAAGATAGAGAATATAGAGGAAGCGCAGGAATTTTATGAAAAATATTGTACAGGGGAAGAAGAACAAGGAAATAAAGAGGAGCTAGAAAGGGGAAGGCGAGGCCAAGAGGAAGAAACATCAGGAGATAAAGAAAGAAACAGGAAAGAAGAACAGAGGCAAGAAAGAGAGAGAGCAGAAAAGGAAGGTGCGAGAGGGAAGAGTCAGATACAAACTAGAAGTAACAAGAAAAACCCCATCTAAGGATGGACCAGGAAATAACAGTTATCTCATTAAACTTGAACGGATTGAACGCACCAAAAAAAAGAGTGCAGATGTTTAACAAACTGAAGAAACTAAAGGTAGATATAATCTGCATACAGGAAGTGCATATTAAAAGGGACCATAAGAATTTATTGGAAAATAAAAAATTAGGGAAATTATACGCAACACTAGCAGAAAAAAAAAGAGGGATAGCAATCTACATAAAGGAAAAAATAAATTCCAAAGAAGTCTACGCTGATGAAGAAGGTAGGATACTAATGATTGAATTAGAGACAACAGAAAAACCGATACTATTAATAGTCATATATGCACCAAATCAGAAACAAGAGGAATTTTACAGGAAACTACACAACAAAATAAACGAATTAGAATACGAAAATATTTGCTTAATTGGGGACTATAATGCAATAGCGGACAAGAAAATGGACTATGAAAGCAAAAAGAAAAAAAAAATGCTGCCCAAAGCCTTCTTTGAGATGGCAACCGAACACAAATTGCACGACATTTGGAGAGAAAGGCACCAAACAAGAAAGCAATATACCTTTTACTCGAACCCCCATCAGTCACTATCAAGAATTGACATGGCTTGGATCTCATCCGGACTATGCAATCAAGTAGATGAAATTGAAATAGAACCAAATGAGTGGGCTGACCATAATCCAATAAAATTAAGATGGAAAGGTCAAAGAAGAAGAAAAAGATGGATGATGAGTTCAAGCATCATAAATGAAATAGAATACTCCCAAATGCTGGAGAAAGAACTAAAACAATTTTTTAGAATAAATAAAAGAGAAGATACCTCAATTCAAAATATCTGGGACACTATGAAAGCATACATAAGAGGCCTTACAAATGCCTATATGGCAAGGAAAGCTAGAAATCAAAAAAAGCAACAAGAAAATATGCAAAGGGATCTCATGGAAGCCGAAGATGAACTCCAGAAAGACCCAAAGAATAAAAAGAAAAAAGAAAAAAGAGAGATAATCAAACATAAGCTCAACCTAATAAATCAAAAGGAATTGGCACAGAAAATTAAAGCAGCCAGACAAAACTATTTTGAACAAGCCAATAAACCGGGACGATGGCTGGCATACAGACTGAAGAATGAAAGAGAAAAAAGGATGATATACCAATTGAAAGACGAGAAGGGAACGATTCAATACAAAGCAGAAGAAAAGAAGAAAATTATACATAAATACTTCACAAAATTATACACACAAGACAGTATGGAGGAAAATAAAATAAGGCATTACTTAAACAAAGCAAAGATAAACCCAATCTCAAAAGAGCAAAGGGAGCTGATAAACAGGCCAATAACACTAGCCGAAGTGGAATCAGCTCTGAAAAACCAGAAAAGTAATAAAACACCAGGACCAAATGGAATACCGGTGGAGCTATACAAAAATAATAAAATAATACTGGAAGAATTAGGGGTAGACATGTTTAATGAAAGCTTAGGAAAAGCCAAGATACCGGAAACATGGACAGAAGCAATAATTTCGTTAATCCCAAAAGAAGAATCCAGCCAACAAGAAATTCAAAATTACAGACCAATTTCATTATTAAATTCTGACTATAAAATATTTGCAGCAATTATGGCAGGAAGAATCAAACAAGTTTTAAATGAACGAATACACCCAGACCAAAACGGATTCCTACCTCACAGACACATCAGAAATAATACAAGAATCATCCTAGACATAATAGAGTATTATGAGGTGCACCCAGAAAAACAAATGGTACTGGTTTTCCTTGATGCACAAAAAGCATTTGACAATGTAGTTTGGAAATTTATGATAACAGTATTGGATGAGATGAAATTCGGTGAAAATTTTATAAAAATGATAGAAGGATTTTATAATAACCAGACAGCCAAAGTTCTGATGAATGGAGAACTAACAGAGAAGATCGAAATAAAAAAGGGAGTCAGACAGGGATGCCCCCTCTCTCCTTTGCTGTTCATACTGACTTTGGAAATCTTACTAAATGAAATCCGGAAAGACCTAAAAGATGTAAGACTCAAAAATGAAGAATACAAGGCACAAGCCTATGCCGATGACTTAGTATTTGTATTAGAGGACCCTTTAGATTCTAGTCGGAAATTAATTCAAAAATTAGAAGAATACGGCGAAGTGGCAGGATTAAAGATCAATAAAAACAAAACAAAAATGATAACCAAAAACATGGCCAAAAAACAAAAAGAGGAACTGGAAATAATAACCAATATGCAAATAGCTAAGAAAGTAAAATACCTGGGGATCTGGGTGTCGGCAAAATGTTCCACAATTAAAGATGATAACTATAACAAATTAGTGATACAAATAAAGAAAGACTTAGAAAATTGGAAAAATATTCAACTATCGCTCATGGGACGCATAGCGACAATCAAAATGAATATATTACCAAGAATCCTATTCCTGTTACAAGCCGCACCTATTAACCCAGGTAAAAAATTCTTTCAAGAATTAAAGAACATAACCACTAGGTTTATTTGGCAGGGACGAAAAGCGAGGATCAAACTAAAGTCATTGCAGGACAGCAAAGAGAGAGGAGGTTTAGCACTACCAAATTGGGATTCATACGCATTGGCAATATCAACAACATTGGTGAAGGATTGGATAGAGCTAAAGAATAAAAGAATTTTGACCCTGGAAGGCCATGATTTGCAAGCAGGCTGGCACACTTTCCTATGGAATGATAAAAATAAAACACACAAATACTTTCAAAAACATTTAATTAGAAGAGCGTTATTGCAAAAATGGCTCAGAATAAAAAAAATCCATTACGTGAAAATCCCGAATTGGCTATCACCAACAGAAAGGACGACTCATGAAAATTTTATAGATTGGAACAAAATACTAAGATATAGAGACTTAATTGATAGACAGGGAAACTTAAAAACAGTTGAAGAATTGGCAGAACGGAACATGAAAGTGGACTGGTTAACCTACTTTCAAATCAAAACTAAATACAATAATGATACCAAATTATATGACATTGAAACAGAATCACACGAATTGGATAAAATCATCCAAAGCCCAGATAGAAAATTGATAGGGAGAATTTACAAATTTCTCCTGAAATACAAAATGGAAGAGGAAATTGTGAAAGAACAAATGATAAAATGGGCACAGAACTTTGGACACAATATTGAATTAGACAAATGGGAAAAATTTTGGGGAACAAACTTAAAAATGACACTCTTGGTTGCATATAAGGAAAACCAGTATAAAATGTTTTACAGATGGCACCTAGCACCAACAAGGTTAGCCAAAATATCGGCAAATACATCCCCAAAATGTTGGAAATGCGAATCAATACATGGAACATACTATCATCTATGGTGGACCTGTGAGGAGGCTAAAAAGTTTTGGAAAAAGATCCAAAAGTGGCTGGAGGCAATAACGGGATTTAAAATAGATTGGAAACCGGAAATTTTCTTATTAGGATTACTGCCTACAAAATACAAAAAAGAAATCCAGTACTTAATATTGCATATAATAACGGCGGCAAGGATTGCCTATGCCCAGAAATGGAAAAACAAGCTAACCCCAAGTGAAGAGGAAATAATAAGAAAGGTGATGGACTGTGCCGAAATGGACAAATTAACTAAAGAAATCCAGGGAAAAGAAGAATCAGAATTCTATCAGATATGGGATAAATGGTATAGGTGGATGGAGGAAAGAAATAGGAATCCTAGGCGATAAATAAACAGAATGTGGTAGCTCTCATAGATGGTTGTCGGTGTTAAAATGTTTATCCATTGAATAATATAAATACGAATGATTTTCGATAAAAGTACTTTCAAACAAATGTAGCTAAAGGAGAATGTGGGTATCGTCTTTGATTTAAAATGCACAATTTAATGTGAATGAAGTATAAAGAATGATTGTAGTAATGCACGGAACTCAAATGTAACCAATTGACATGCTAGCTGGCAGTTGTATTGAAGAGTGTTTTGTGTATGTGTTATTCGTCTAATTAAAACAATTAAAAAATAAATAAAAATAAAATAAAAATGAGTTAAAATTAACAGGCCAGGCCGGCTTGCTGGAAAAGCCAACTTTTTAGGGTGCGTTGGAAGGACCGGAGGTCAGGGATTATGCGAAGCTCCAGGGGCAGCTCATTCCAGAGGGAGGGCTCTCACACAGAGAAGGCTCTCCCCCTGGGGGTCACCAGCCGACACTGTCTGGCCGACGGCACCCTGAGGAGGCCAACTCTGTGGGATCGTACTGGACGGTGGGAGGCTACTGGTGGCAGTAGGTGGTCTCGCAGGTACCCTGGGCCTAAGCCATGGAGCGCTTTAAAGGTCATAATTAATACCTTGAATTGCACCCGGAAAACAACCGGCAACCAGTGCAGGCCGCCTAAAAGGGGTGTAACATGGGAGCACCTAGGTACCCCCATGATGACCCGCGCGGCCGCATTCTGGACCAGCTGAAGCCTCCGGGTGCTCTTCAAGGGCAGCCCCATGTAGAGAGCGTTGCAGTAGTCCAGGCGAGAAAGGACGAGGGCATGAGTGACTGTGCACAGAGCATCCCGATCCAGGAAGGGGTGCAACTGACGTACCAGGCGAACCTGGTAAAAGGCCCCCCTGGTCACGGCCGTCAGGTGTTCTTCTAAACTAAGCCGCGTATCCAGGAGGACTCCCAGATTGCGAGCCTTCTCTGAGGGGGCTAACATTTCTCCCACTATCGTCAAAGATGGAACAAGATGTACAAATCGGGATGACGGAAACCACAGCCACTCAGTCTTGGAGGGATTGAGCTTGAGCTTGTTCCTACCCATCCATATCCGCACAGCCTCCAGGCATTGGGACATCACGTCGAGGGCATCGTTTGGGTGGTTTGGGGTAGAGATGAAAAAGTTGGGTATCATCAGCATATTGATGATACCGTACCCCAAAACCATGGATGATCTCGCCCAGCGGTTTCATGTATATGTTGAACAGGAGGGGTGAGAGAACTGACCCCTGGGGAACCCAAGTGACGCACCTGGGGGTCGATCTCTGCCCTCCAGTCAACACAAACTGCGACCGATCCGACAGGTAGGAGGAGAACCACCGTAAAACGGTGCCCCCCACTCCCAACCCCCCGAGTCGTCGCAGTAGGATACCATGGTCGATGGTATCGAAAGCCGCCGGGAGGTCTAACAGGACCAGGACAGAGAAGCAGCCCCTGTCCCGGGCCTGCCAGAGATCATCGACCAATGCGACCAATGCCGTCTCCGTGCTGTACCCGGGCCTGAAACCCGACTGAAACGGATCCAGGTAGACAGCTCCATCCAGGTACTGGGGAAGCTGACGTGCTACCACATTCTCGACAACCTTTGCTACAAAGCGAAGGGTGGAGACCGGACGATAGTTGGCTGTTGTGGCCCAGCAGGAGCCGTTGCCGCTGCCACCAGACTCCGAGAGTGAGGGTCCCTATGAGTCGGCTCAGGAGGATGTGGAGGACCCTGGACAGGGTTCCAACTCTGAGCAGGGATCGGAGAGTCTGGTCAGCCATCAGGAGGCGCCTGAGGCATGGAGCAGCGGTGAGAGCCAGAGGAGGGGGGCTCCTGATGCCATGCCTTGGAGCAGTGGGGAGGAGTCACGAGACAGTGAGTCAGAGATTAACAGGGAGTTCCTGGACGCCCGTTATCGCCGCGCCCATAGACGCAAGGAGCGAGGGCGCTATTATCGGCGGTAAGGGCTCTCAGCTGCTGATCAGGAGACTCCTCTTCAGGCTATAAAAGGGTTGACTGTGCATACACCCTTTGCAGCAGTCAACAAAGAACTCCTGCAAGAAGTTTTGGTCTTGAAAACGTAGCAGGCTGGATAGCAGCTTTCGTGTCTTGTATTTGTGAGCTTTGTCGTGGTGGTTTACTGCCATGGAACTTTCTGTCTGTCTGTGGAATAAACCTTGTTAATTCGTATTGTTCCGGAGCATGTTCTGTGTGGGCGAAGGAGGAAGGGGGGTCAGAACAGTTGGCTAAAGAAGCTGGGTCCAGGGAAGGCTTCTTAAGGAGGGGCCTCACCACCGCCTCCTTCAAGGCGGTGGGAAAGAACCCCTCTCTCAATGAAGCGTTGGTAATCGCCTGCAGCCAGCCTCGTGTCACCTCCCGGGAAGCCGAAACTAACCAGGAGGGACACGGGTCCAGCACACAAGTGGCAGCACTAAGTCTCCCCATAATCCTGTCCATGCCTTCGGGGGTCACAGGGTCAAACCCATCCCAGATTGTCTCCTCAAGATTCATCCCCGTCGGAAGAATCTTCAATTATCAATGATTGGTAGAATCGCAACAATCAAAATGAATATCCTACCTAGACTGTTATATTTGTTACAGACTATTCCAATTAAGTTGGGGAAAGGCTATTTTGAAGAATTAAATAAAATGGTGTTGAAATTCATATGGCAAGGGAAAAAAGCAAGAATAAAACGTAAATTGTTACAAGATGCCAAATCAAGGGGAGGGTGGGGCTTACCCGATTGGGAGTTATACTACCAGGCAGCTAGTTTGATGTGGATTAAGGAATGGATAATGCTAAGAAATGATAGGCTTTTGAATCTAGAGGGTCATGACCTGTTGTTGGGATGGCATGCATATTTATGGTATAAGGGAACTAAAACGCATGGTTATTTCAGAAGGCATTCTATAAGAGAGGCTCTGGTATCAAATTGGGAGAAGGTTAAGAGGTCGCACTACTTGAAAATTCCAGTCTGGATATCAACTATTGAAGCTTTTTCATATCCAATAGTATACAAATGGGAAGAAACAGTTAGATATGCTGAATTATTGAATACAGAGGGTGAACTCAAATCTATACAAGAATTGAAACAAGAAGGTATTGAACTTAATTGGTATTCATATGTGCAAATACATTCTAGATACAATGAAGATCGAAAAAATGAGGGCTTTTATGATAAAGTGACTGAATTAGATAAAATTTTAACAGGTAATGATGAAAAAGTAATTAAAAATTTTTATGATTATCTATTAGAGGTGAAATTATATGAAGAACAAGTGAAAGGAACTATGTTAGCTTGGGGAAAATTTTTTGGACATGGGATTGACTTAGAAAAATGGCAAAAACTGTGGACTCAAAATTATAAAATGACAATGTCAGCTGCATATAAAGAGAACTTGTATAAGATGTTTTATAGGTGGCACTTATCCCCATCGAGAATAGCAAGAATGTCGAAGAATAAGTCTGAAAAATGCTGGAAATGTCAACGTACGCCGGGCACATTCTACCACATGTGGTGGACTTGTCCTGAAGCTAAAAGATACTGGACTAAAATACACATGTGGTTGGAGAAAATGATACATAAACATATAGACTTGAAACCAGAACTTTTTTTATTGAGAATAATACCAGAAATATACAATAAGGACTTGAAATATTTGATCATAAATGTGTTAACAGCTGCCAGAATTGTATTTGCTAAAAACTGGAAAAATGAGAAATTACCAACAGAGGAAGAAATTGTTCGGAAAATAATGGACTGTGCTGAAATGAGTAAACTTACATTTGAAATTAGAGAACTAGAGGATGAGCAATTCTATAAAGTATGGGATTTGTTTTATCAATGGTTGGATAAAAAAACCTGGAAATGAATTTTCTTTTTTCCCTCTATCTTATCTTATATGTAATAATAATAGAAAGCTATACTTAATGTTGTGGGGAAAAAAATTCCTTTCTTTTTTCTCTTTTTATATGTGTTAAGCTTTTACTATGAAACAGACTACTTACTTATACGATATAAGAATAATAATGTATTTAATACATAAGAGTGAAATATAGACTGAAATACTTAATGACCACATGGATTGACAAATAATAATGGAAAATTACATTCGGAGTTGTGGATGATTGGAAATTTTATGGTTAATGGAAAGTAGAAATTTCTTATATGAATTAATGAAAATTTTTCTTTTGACTTAATCTCTATCCTTATTTTTTTGAGATTGATGATACAATTTTATAAAGACTTATTGTTACCTAGTAGATAATTATGGAGGTAAAGAAATAAGTGTTGTCACAAATGAAAGAATATTAATGGTAACTTGAACACACAATGCTCAATGAAATATTTAACTATGTTTAATGGATAATCAGTGACTTTATTCCTAATTGTAAAAACCGTTGCACAAAAACTTGTAACCAAACGACATGCTTGATGAAATTGTGTTTTTTTTCTTTTTCCCCCCTCCTTGCTCTTGTTCTGTATGTGTTGTTTTGTCTTTTTCAAAGAAAAAATAAAATAAAATTTATAAAAAAAAAAAAGATTCATCCCCGTCGGCTCGCCCGAATCTACCCAGTCAGAGTCCAAGCCTGTCCGGATCTGAGCGATTTTATCCTGCAGATACTGAACAAATTCTTCAGCCCTTCCCTGCAAGGGGTCTTCCCCAGTTCCTTGGTTAAGTAAGGAGCGGGTCACCCTAAACAGGGCGGCTGGGCGGTTATCTGCGGACGCGATAAGAGCGGAAAAATATTGCCGTTTTGCCGCTTCTATCGCCACTAAGTAGGATTTAATATGAATTCTTACTAGTGTTCGATCAGATTCGGACCGGCTGGCCCTCCAGCCACTCTCTAGGCGTCTTTTCCGGCGTTTCATCTCCCAGAGCTCTTCGGTAAACCAGGGAGCCATCCGGGATCGACACCAGGTCAGAGGCCACAAAGGCACAATGCGATCCAAGCCCCCAGCGGCAGCCCTATCCCAGGCTTCCACTAGGGCTTCGGTCGAGTTGTGAGCAAGGGATTCAGGAAAAGTCCCAAGCTCCATCAGGAACCTTTCGGGGTCCATCAGGTGCCTGGGGCGGAACCATCTAGTCGGTTCCGCCTCCCTGCGGCGAGGGGTAGCGGTATGGAAGTCAAGCCTGATGAGGAAATGATCAGACCATGACAAGGGTTGAATAGAAATATCCCCTAAATCTAGATCATTCATCCACTGCCCAGAGACAAAAATCAGGTCAAGTGTGTCCCCCCCATTATGGGTGGGGTCTTGAATTAACTGAGTTAGGTCCATAGCTGTCATGGAAGCCATGAACTCCCGAGCTGACTCGGATGTCTCGCCAATGGAAGGCAGATTGAAATCCCCCAGGACCAGGAGCCTGGGGAAATCAACCGCCAATCCAGCTAAGACATTCAGCAGCTCCGGCAGGGCCGATGAAACGTAGCAGGGAGACAGGTACATAACAAAAAGGCCCACCTGAGCTCCAAGGCCCCACTTCACAAAGAGGGACTCACACCTGCCTATCTGAGGCACAGTGACCTCCTGAGGTCTGAGACTTTCCCTAATAACCACCGCCACCACCACCCCGCCCCTGCCCTGGGCTCTAGGCTGGTGAAACGCCCGGAAGCCTGGTGGGCATAGTTCGCTAAGGGGCACCCCCCCCCTCATGGCCCAACCAGGTCTCCGTAATGCACGCCAGGTCCGCTCTACCTTCTTGTATGAGGTTGTAAATGAGGGGAGCCTTATGTACCACGGACCTGGCGTTAAGCGACACCAGCCGGAGACCAGGGTCCTGTAATCCTGAGCACCCGGGGGTGCGAGAAGGGCAATGAGGGTTGGAACGCGCGATCGCTCTTAAACAGCAAACCTGCGTCCTGCGAACATCATTTGGCCCTCGGCCCCCACCATATCTGCCTCTCCCACAAACAGTAGAGATGGTGAACCCCCCAATGGAATGGCTTAATGTCTCCCCCGGAATCCCAACCCTTCCTAGCCCTCCCAACCCATACCCATTAGTTAGCTCTGGCCTGTGCCCTGGCAAACTCCCCCCCCAAGCCTGTCTGAGCCATCCGAATCAACCCCCCCTCCCCCCCTTAAAATTTGGTTTAAAAGCCCCTGTAAAAAACCCTTAAGAAGTCTCTTCTTCGCATGCCACCTCTCAGAATCCCAAGATCCGTCATTAAGGAAGCATCTTGATAGGTCAGAAGGCCATCTCCGGGAAAGGGGGAGTTCCCGGAGGGAATAAAGTTCTGTCGCAGTATAACGTAGAGGAGAGTGTGGCATCAACCAAACGGGATGACATAATGGGGAGATGGAACGAGGAGATGACATGTTCACAGGGGGGGGGGGGCAGCCGGCAGTGTTCAAGGGGGTAGCAGGAAGCTATGTCCATCATAAAAATAGTCGGTGTTATGGACAATATGTAAGGGTAATGGACAGCTGTCCAAAATTGCAGCAGATGCTAGCTTGCGAGGTGGTGAAGCGGCCAGTGATGGCGGCAACGAGGACAGCGGCGGCATCAGCGGCTGCTCCAACTCCGACTCCAACAGCTAAGCTCCGCCCACGCCAGCCGCACTCACATCCATCGCCAGGGCCGCACTCCGTTGACCCAGTCCATAATATCACAGGAGGGGGGACCAAATGGCACAGTACGGTGGCCCAGGCAACGGTGGAAATACTGGGGGGGGCACAACGAAGGACCCCCCCCCACTCCAACTGCGCCCACGCCAGCTCCCGAAGCCATCTTCCGCTGGCGTTAGTATCCATGCCAGCTGCCTCAGCCCCTTCCCGCTGATCTAATTTATCATGTTCATAAGCAAGGAGGAGGGGGGGAGCAACCGGGATAACACCACGGCGTGGGGAGCGGCAGCTGTAGAGACCCCAGACCGGGCGTCCCGCCACCACCGCCAACCGTGTTTCAGTTGGATAAAGTGACAATGATTGAGAACTGCACAAGGATTTGGCCAAAGTTTATTTTAATAAAGACAAATTATAGATGGAGTAAATTTGGGGAATCAGATAAATGGATAAATTGGATAAATGCTTTAAAAAGGGTGCTGGAGAAAAAGAAATTAGAAACTAAGCTGTTGTATGTAGAACCATAGTTCCATGTTGAGTGGTTTGATACTTTTCCCTCAAGAGCTGCTAAAATATTATATGGAAAGGAGGAAGAAGAAAAAGGTTGGGATCCGTTAGCATATGCTACTTGCCCACGTCCTCCTCCTTATAATCAGAATGGAGCAGGAGGAGGAGGAGGAGGAGGGGCTGCTGCTGTAAATGAAGGTGTGAGTGAGAAAATTCAGCAACAAGGCAGTATCAGCATTTGAAGAGGGAAGTGGATGATTTAAATGTCAGAACTTATCCAAATCCTTCTCCTAGGTTTACAAGATCACAAGCAAGAAAGGATACTAAAATGCTTCCCTTAAGGGAAATGCCAAATGGCATAACTGGTGCAGGGGTGCCTATAACTATGTTTGTAGATGTGCCCCTTACATCAACAGATTTAAGGAATTATAAAGCACTTATTCCATCTCTGCAGGCAGATTCCATAGCTGTCTCAATCCTTGGATCTGTTTTTGAGACTTAATATTTATATATTTGCTGAGTTACAACACATTTTGGGATATTTGTTTTCCCCAGAAGAAACAGCCCAAATTAGAAAAGCTGCTATGGCTTATTGGGATAAAACTCAAGAGGGGGCAGATAACCCAGTAGCCTCCGATAGTAAGTTTCCCTTAGTCAACCCTTGATGGAACAACAATGATTTAGCTAACAGGGAACAAATGGTGGATTTAAAGAGAATTGTTCTCCAGGGAGTGAGAATTGCTGTCCCTCAAGGAAAGAATTTACTTAAAGCCTTTGAAGTGGGACAGTTAAAGATGAAACACCATCTGTGTTTTTAAATAGGATAAAAGACTGCTTGAATAAATATTCTGGTCTTTCTCCTGAAACACCAGCTTATGATTCTCTGATGAAAATGCAATTTGTAACAAAGGCTTGGCCGGATATACAGAAAAGAATACAGAAGATTGAGGATTGGGCTAACACAGATATTACAACTTTGTTGAAGGAAGCTCAAAAAGTTTATGTAAATAGAGACAAAGCAAAAAGCAGGCAGAAAAGCCAGATGATGATGTCTGTAATCAAGGCTGCAAATAAGCTGACAGACAAGGAAGGAAGGATTTGGCAGAGGCAGGGGAATTAGGAACCTGCCTGCCACAAATCAGTGGAAACAGCCGGGACAGGGAAGAGGATTTCTTCAGTGGAAGAAACCAGGTATAGGCAGTGTGGGCAGTAAGAAATGTTTTTTTATGTGGAAAGGAAGGACATTTTGCAAGGAATTGCCCAGATAAGGGAAGAACCCAGAGAAGAGAACAATGCCTATACACCCTCATGGGGGATGAAGAAGATTAGAGAGGTCAGGGGCTATTGATTTTAGGGTGCCACCAAAAGTCCTTGATAAATTTACATGTGGGACCAGAAGGAGAGGAATATGTATTTTTAATCGATACTGGGGCAGGGGTGGGTTGCTGCTGGCGTTGCTGCTGGTTTGCTGCACGTGTGCGCGCAGTTGAGTGTAAATTGTTCTGCGCATGCAGAGAACATGAAAAAATGATTAAAAACCAAGCCAGCAATGGCAGCAGGGACTGGAGAACTGGTTCGGGGACGTGGCCAGCCTGCCGTCCCTACCGGTTTGGTGACCCAGTCTCAATTTTCACTACCGGTTCGCCTGAACAGGGGCGAAACAGTAGCAACCCATCTCTGTACTGGGGCAACTCTAACTTCCATGTAAAATGCCAAAAGGCATTGAACAAAATGGGGAAATAATAAGAATAAGGGGAGTAAAAGGAGAACCATTTGATGTACCATTGTTGAAAGATGTGTGTTTAAAATGGGGAACATGTAATATGTTAGGTTTCCAAAAGATGCCCTAATTAACTTATGAGCCTTGAGCCAAGTTTCAAAAGAAATCCAGCCATTCATTAGGAACAACATCTTGGCAATACCAGCACAGAGTCATATCTGACTTCACTTAAATTATGGCTGAACTTTACCCCCGTTTCTCCCCTCCCCTCAGTCTGTGTCATAAATCACATTCGGCAACAAGGTGCTGCAGCAGGTTGTAAAATTCCATGCCTCACAATCCAGCTGTAGTAATCTGAGATCCGACTCTAGCTGAAGGTATGTGTGGAATGCTATTCCCCCCTTTCCTCCAATATCAACTTGATAACAGACATGGAAATGCTTTATGAATTGACATTCAGCTCCCCTCACTTTGCAAAGGCAACCTGTGCAAAACAAAAACCATTTGAGTACAGGTATAAAATTTAGGGATGCCCCCCCCCGCCCCCCAGACTTGCTTCGATTTTCTGCATGGAATTTTGCTATAAGGTGATCAGCCTGGATGTTTCTACTTTTTACCCAAGATGCTTCTGATAAAGGGTAGTTCTTCCACTTGATTAAGTATTGGAGTTGTCTCCTGTGCCACCTCGAATAAAGGATTCATTGCACCTCTTAATGGGTTTGGCCCCCTATGACCACAGGGTCTGGGGGCTCCCGGGGTAGTGGTCTTAGGGTCAATCTGACCACAGCCTTTAAAAGGCTAGTATGGAATACCGGGTGTATCTTCCCTAGCAGTCGGGGCAGTTTCAATTGCATTGTGACTGGGTTGATGATCTTTACTACGGGGAATGGTCCCATAAACTCCCATAGGGAGTTTTCTCCCAGGTTGCTTTCAGCACTGACATCCAATCAGTCAAGCTGACTAAGGAGGGGGGATCCCTTGGATACTCAGGCATTGGGACAAAGTCCATGCCGCTCACTACTTTGAACAGCGTTAGTCCCATGCTATGAACAGCATTATTGTATGCAACCTCAGCAAAAGACAGAAGGCCTGCCCAATTGGACTGCTGATAGTTCACATAGCACCTCAGAGACTGCTCTACCATGGTGTTCAGTCTCTCTCCCCCACACACACACATTGGTGCTCACCGAGCTAAGGCCCTGGGATGACCCAATGGACTGCAGGAACTGCCTCCAGAATTTAGCCATGAACTGGACCCCTCTGTCTGAGATAATTCTTCGAAGTACTCCATGCAGGCAGTAGATGAGCTTCAGGAACAGTTTGGCCAGCTGGTGGGCCGAGGGTAGTTCGCTGCAGGGTGTGAATTGCACCTGTTTGGAGAACAGGTCTATTACAGTCCAAATCACCGTGTTCCCCACACTTTTCAGGAACTCTAGTATGAAGTCCATTGAGATAATCTCCCATGGCCTCATTGGCTTTGCTACCAGTTGCAGCAGTCCGCGGGATGTGATGCAGATGGAGCAACTTTTCATGTGACTATCCACATCTTTCTTTATGTTGGGCCACTAGAGCTGCCTCCGAGCTAAGTGTAAAGTCTTTAGGAACCCAAAGTGGCCTGCTGGCTGGGCGTCATGGCTCCCTCTGGTGTGTAGGGTTTCTGGGACATACAGTTTCGTCCCCTTCCATGCAAGGTCATCTCTTTTTCTCAAGATGTGTTGGTTGTCTCGGAACCAGGGGTCTGATAGCAGTTCGATTTTGATTTTCGTGGTTAGATCACTTGCGGGTAGGTCTTGCCTGTCGCGGCATTGTCATCTGGTGGTCACTTGGGCAGCTATTTGGGTAGGGGCGACAATGGCATCTACTACCTCCTCCCGTTCGCATGTGTACTAGGGCATGTGGGAGAGGGCGTCTGCTAGAAAGTTCCTCCCCCCTGGAATGTACTTTAGTACGAAGTTGAAACGGTTGAAGTATTGAGCCCATCAGACTTGTTTGGGTGACAGTTTCCGCGGGGTCCTGAGGGCGTCCAGATTTTTGTGGTCAGTGCAGACTTCAAACGGTTTCTGGCCCACTTCCAGCAGATGTCGTCCATCTCACCGCAAAAGCCTCCTTTTCCCATGCGGCCCACCATCTCTCTGCGTCTGTGAGCTTGCGGAAGGTGTAGACACAGGGCTATAGGTTTCCCTGGTCGTTTCTTTGGAGTAGCACTGCTCCCACTGCCATGTTGCTTGGATAAAGAAGGGTTGTTCAGGGTCCAGATGTTTCAGCACCAGTTCCTTTGCAAACATTTCTTTTAGTGTTTCGAATGGCTCTTGGCAGGTTAGGTCCCACTGTAAAGGTTCTCCCGGGTGGGGTTTCGTTCCTGGGCTCCCTGCCTTTAGGAGGTCCATCATGGCTTTGGCAATGTTCACAATGGAGGGGATGAATTGCCTGTAGAAGTTTGTGAACCAGTTCTGACCCCCCCTTCCTCCTTCACCCACACAGAACACGCTTCGGAACAATACAAGGGAACAGGGTTTATTTTACAAACAGACAGACAGTTCCGTGGCAGTAAACCACCACGACAAAGCTCACAATGACAAGACACGAAAGCAGCTATCCAGCTGGCTATGTTTCAAAACCAAGACTTTTGCAGGAGTCCTTTGTTGACTGCTGCAAAGGGCGTATGCACAGTCAACCCTTTTATAGCCTGGAGAGGAGTCTCCTGATCAACAGCTGAGAGCCCTTACCGCCGATAATTACGCCCACGCTCCTTGCGTGTATGGGCGCGGCGATAACGAGCGTCCAGGAACTCCCTGTTCAGCTCTGACTCACTGTCTCGTGACTCCTCCCCACTGCTCCAAGGCATGGCACCGGGAGCCCCCCTCCTCTGGCTCTCACCACTGCTCCATGCCTCAGGCGCCTCCTGGTGGCCGACCAGACTCTCCGATCCCTGCTCAGTCTCAGAACCCTGTCCAGGGTCCTCCAACTCCTCTTGAGCCGACTCATAGGGACCCTCACTCTCAGAGTCTGGTGGCAGCTGCAACGGCTCCTGCTGGGCCACAACACTATCCCTCACCGCAGGGCCCTTCCCCCGGGTCTGACGCTCGGGATGCGGTCGTGAGGGAAATTGTAAATGATAAGCCCGCACCAAAGCAGGAGCATGCACAGCCGTCGCATCAGTCCAAGTCCCCCCGTCCGAGTCCTCGTCCGTCCAGTCGACCAAATACTGGAACCATCCCTTGAGCCATCTCAAGTCACGGATCCGGGTCACTCTGTGCGATGGCTATGCGTGTACCTCACGCAACGACGGCAGGGGCGAAGAGGGACGTCGGAGAGGACAAGCCAACCGTTCAGGGATCAGGAGCGAGTGATGGAACACCGGGTGTACACGCATCGAGCGCAGGAGGGTCAGACGCTAAGCCACCGGGTTGATAACGGCCTCCACCGGGAACGGCCCAAGATACCGGTGGTCCAACTTCCTCGTTGGCCGGTGGGACGGAAGATGCCGCGTGGACAACCACACGCGATCACCCACAGCCAATTCCGGCACCGCACGTCGAGACCTGTCCGCTACTCGCTTGTAATCCTCCTTAGCCTGATTCAAATAGGGGCGCACCATTTGGTGAACTGCCTGAAGCTCAGAGAGGAAATCCTGCGCTGTTTTGCAGGAGCCGAGTGAGGGGCGCGGTCAAGAAAGCAAAGCCGGGGATGAAGGACCGGTAATAGTTGGCAAACCCGAGGAGTCTCTGAACGTCTTTTATCCGTCGAGGAGATTGCCAACTACGTAACGCCTCCACCTTGCCTGGTTCCATCGCAATTCCTTCAGGAGATATACGGTGCCCCAGGAACTCGATGGTAGTCTGCCAGAACTGACACTTCTCCAGCTTGGCAAACAGGCGATGTTCTCGGAGTCGCTGCAAGACCTGATACAAATGATGTTGATGATCCTTCCGGGACGTGGAGTAGATCAAGATGTCGTCCAGGTAAATGACGACAAACTGATCCAAAAAGTCCTGGAAGATGTCATTCATAAAATGTTGGAAGACAGCCGGAGCATTGGTCAACCCGAACGGCATGACTGTGTACTCGAAATGTCCGTACCGGGTGCCAAAGGCCGTCTTCCATTCGTCCCCTGCCCTGACTCGGACCAGATTGTAAGCCCCACGCAAGTCCAGTTTTGTGAACACCGCTGCCTCCCGGAGCCGCTCCAACAACTCAGGAATCAGGGGCAACGGGTAACGGTTCCGTATCGTGATGGCATTCAGGCGCCGGTAATCGCAACAAAATCTCAGATCCCCAGTCTTCTTTTTTACGAACAAAACCGGGGCAGACAAGGGCAAAGACGAAGGCCGGATAAACCCCCGAGCGAGGTTCTTGTCAATAAAGTCCCGCAATGCGGCCAACTCCGGCTCAGACATGGAATATAGACGACCCATCGGGAGTTTCGCATCGGGTACCAGGTCAATGGGACAGTCATAAGGCCGGTGCGGTGGCAGTTGATCCTCCTCCTGTTCGCTAAAAACATCCGCGAACTCCGCTAAATCCGGCGGCACTGTCACCTCGGCCGAACTGGGCACCTGAGCCGCACAAACCTGACGGGTGAGGTCGACACATTGCAAGGACGGGAACGAGATCCGGTTCTGCGACCAGTAGATCTGAGGGTCGTGCGCCCGCAGCCAAACCAAGCCCAACACCATGGGGAAATGCAGGCCCGAAGCCACGGAAAATTGGATGGCCTCCTCATGCTCCCCGAGGATCAAGCGCAAAGGCTGCGTGGCGGCCTTTATAGGCCCAGACCGAAGCACCCGACCGTCAATGGTCTCTACCCGCATCGGAGGGTCAACCGGACACAGAGGGACGTTGTATTTCGTAGCAAACGCTGCATCCA
This sequence comes from Natrix helvetica, assembly GCF_964273705.1. Classification (NCBI taxonomy): domain Eukaryota; kingdom Metazoa; phylum Chordata; class Lepidosauria; order Squamata; family Natricidae; genus Natrix; species Natrix helvetica. The sequence continues at coordinate 28,655,908 of NC_138555.1, forward strand.
TAAAGTTTGTGGTAGCCCCGGAATCGACCAAGGCATGGGCTGGAATTCCCTGCGGACTACCCAACAAGAGAATGTGCGCTGCTAAAATCATATGCTGTGGAGGCCCCTCCACCTCTGTTCCGGCCTGTGCCTGACCCGAAGTCTCCCTCAGATTGGGGGTCCCCCGTTTCCCGATACGGTGGTCCATTGCGGAGGGGAGGCCGTAAACCGTGCAGCCCCCCTACCTCTGACAGGCCTGTAATTATATTCTTTTTAGGATCTTTGGCCTGCCACACTTTTTAATAATTCTCTATGCTGTTTCATTAGTGTAGTAGTTGGGAGGGGGGAATAGAAAGGAGTAGGATTGTAGAATGGATTGTTGACATTCTTTTGTAGAAGCCAAGGTCATCTTTTGTCTTCGCATCTCGACACCTGGCCGGAAGAAGATGGGTGTACATGCCAGCGTGGAAGAATATGATTGGAACATGTGATGGATTTGTGGGTGTGGGGAGAGATCATGAACTTTCAACTGGTTGAACTTAGAGGATGTAATTTAGAGTTGAAATTTCCATAGCCGTACTAACATGCCTGCGGAATAAATTGCACCTTAAAGGATGTTTTGCCTTGGACAATGATTTATTTCTGCATGGTATTTAGAACCCTAACATTATTTCAACTCTCTACTTTAAAAATATTTCACTAGCTCCCTCCCCCTATCAAGGGGGAAGGGCTGGTGATGGAAGATCTGGTGATGGGGTCTCGGGATTCCCAATGCTGACCGGGACAGCGTAAATGTCAGCGGAGAAATAATGAGAAGCTTTTGGTGATAAGAAGCTGAGTGCGGAACTTCAAAGGCAATGGAATGCTGTTTCCAGTTTAATTGCATCTGGAGGAATGCAGGAGGAGACGCGACAAGACGAAGGAAATCTCAGACGGACTTCTTCAGCAAAGAGTGAGTGCATGCTCCCCCTCCTTCCCCCAGAAGCAAGATTGGAAAAAAAAACACCCTTAGAACGGAGGTTTGGGCTCCTTCCAGACGGCAATAAATAAAATGGCTTATCACCATGCAACTAGCTGGAAGAAAGATTCCCTTTCAAAATGGGAATTTCAAAGGAGGCAGGAAGAAGGAATTTTTTCAGCATCTGTCACTTGCAAGCCACCACAAATGGGGCTGCAACCAGTAAATGAAGCAAATTGGGCAGTAAATTGGGCTTTCCTCCCAGGACTTGGATGGAAGAGATGCTACTTACCAACTCCTTTGCCATCAGCATGGGGAAATGCTCCAAGCCAGCAGAGGGCACCTACTTGGCCCATAACTCATCCAAGCCAGCAAAGGGCACCTACTTGGCCCATAACTCCTCCAAGCCAGCAGGAGGGTCCTTGGCACGTAAAACCCCTTAGCCAGCCATCATTGGTTGAGCTGCAACCTGTGAAGCAGGCAACCCCGGGATGGGTCTTAACCCCAGGTCATGGATGGGAGGGATGCCAGTGGGCACCTGCCCTCCCTCAGCAGATGGCACCATGGCAGAAAGCTGGGCAGTGGCCAACCGAGGGATTGACCTCCCCACCGGTTCCAGTCTCCCCTGCAAGGCCCAAAAAGGTTCTTACCAGACCTTCCTACAGAGAAGAAATCTCCATGGAAGAAGGGATTACCAAACAGAGGCCTGCATTGTGGATGGGGGAAAAATGTGCGCCTGCAAGGCCCCAAGTGGTTCTTACCCCACCTTCCTACAGAGTAGCAATCACCAACATGGAAGAAGGGATTACCAAAGCCAGGCCTGCAAGATGGGAAGCGGGACAAGGTGCATCTGCAATGCCCCAAAAGGTTCTTACTCCACCTTCCTACAGAGAAGCAATCTCCACCATGGAAGAAGGGTTTACCAAGGGGGCAGCTGCAAGTTGGAGAGCAAGGCAGTGTGATGAAACGGTTCCTAAGTTTAGAGATGTAACTAGGTTCCATTCCTCGTGGGGCCCAATTAAATGCCACCATTGTTGTCAACTTGGCCACAGAGCGTCAGAGTGCTTGGCTCCAGCCCCAATGCCACAACTGTGCGCACCAACCACCACGGCGGTAAAGAGAGGGTCCCAGATGCCACCACGGAAGAGTCATCTGGGCCAACAACCTCTGGAAGAGGATCCCCAACTTAAGGTGAGGAAGTGTCCTACCAAGGGGGAGGCCTCGGAAGAGGAAAAGGGCAGACAATCTCCGGAGGAGGATCCCCAACTTAAGGTGACAAAGAGTCCAACTAAGGGGGAGGCCTCGGAGGGGGAAAAGCCTAAACGACCTCTGGAAGAGGATCCCCAACTTCAGGTGGCGAAGAGTCCTACCAAGGGGGAGGCCTCGGAGGAGGGAATTGCCGAAGAACAAATGTGTGTACCAGTCGCCATGGTGGTAAAGAGAGGGCCCCAGATGCCAGCACAGAAAAGTCATCTGGGCAAACGACCTCTGGAAGAGGATCCCCAGCTTAAGGTGACAAAGTATCCTACCAAGGGGGAGGCCTCGGAAGAGGGAATTGCCGAAGAACAAACGTGTGTACCAATTGCCACGGTGGTTAAGAGAGGGCCCCAGATGCCCGCACAGAAAAGTCATCTGGGCCAACAGCCTCTGGAAGAGGATCTCCAACTTAAAGTGACAAAGTGTCCTACCAAGGGGGAGGCCTCGGAGGAGGAACAAGGCCAGCCGTGGATGATTGGATCCAAGAGCCCAGAACCTATAGCACCTGCAGCAGAGAGCCCGAAACGGCCATGGGAAGAGATCACAATGGACTTCATCATGGAACTCCCAGACAGCAGTGGGCATAAAGTAATTTGGACTGTTATTGATTTGTTTTCTAAGCAGGCACACTTCATTGCTTGCTCAGGATTTCCATCCGCAAACGAATTAGCGAAAATGTTTGTGAAACACATTTATCGCCTGCATGGAGTACCCAAGAGGATCATTTCAGACCGCGGAGTCCAGTTCACAGCCAAGTTCTGGAGAGAGGTCCTGAGATCCATTGGGTCCACACAAGAACTGAGCTCAGAGGTTCATCCCAGCATGAACGGCGCAGCAGAGGGAGCCAATGCGGTGGTGGAACAATACATCAGGTGTTTTGTGGACTATCAGCATGACAACTGGTCGGATTTGCTACCCTTCGCCGAAGTGGCGTACAACGATGCGGTCCACAGCAGCAGAGGATTAGCGGGTTTCCAGATTACCAGTGGCATGGAAGTTGTTGCCATGCCTGAGTTGCCTAGTGAACCTCCTTCTTTCATGCCTTTGAGTGAATGGATGGACATGCTAAAGAAAGGATGGGAGAATACGAAGAAGGCTCTAGCGGTTGCGGCAGAAGCCTACCAGAAGCAAGATGATCAACGTCGCTCATTCCTAAACCCCTACCGTGTGGGGGACAATGTTTTTGTATCTACCAAATACATAAGATTAGAAATGCTTAGCAAGGAATTGGGTCCAAAATTTCTAGGTCCATTCCTCATAGTGAAGATAGTTAACTCAGTTACAGTTCAACTCAGTCTACCCAGAAGTCTAGGGGAAATTGACCCAGAATTTCATTGTAGCTTGTTGAAACCAGTAATTGGGTCTAACAGAAGACCCTAACCCTAACCCTAACCCTAACCCTAACCCTAACCCTAACCCTAACCCTAACCCAAGCTCAATTTCCTCCTGTAGTAATAGAAGGGGAAACACAATCTGAGGTGGAAAAAATTGTAGATTTCAGGCTGAATAGGGGTTGCTTACAGTACTTAGTGCATTGGAAGGGTTACCCTTGGTCTGAAGCTAATTGGGTAAACAGTGGGAACCTGAAAGTGGAGAAGTTAGTAAAGCAATTCAATGGGAAGTTTCCCGAGAAGTCAAGGGGTTCCCCTGGGTGGAGAAGAGGTGGTTAATTTTGTTATGTTAACTTTTATGTTATTCTCTTTGCAGGAAACGTTTTTCTTTTGAGGAGAGGCCGCCTGTCAGGCCTGTAATTATATTCTTTTTAGGATCTTTGGCCTGCCACACTTTTTAATAATTCTCTATGCTGTTTCATTAGTGTAGTAGTTGGGAGGGGGGAATAGAAAGGAGTAGGATTGTAGAATGGATTGTTGACATTCTTTTGTAGAAGCCAAGGTCATCTTTTGTCTTCGCATCTCGACACCTGGCCGGAAGAAGATGGGTGTACATGCCAGCGTGGAAGAATATGATTGGAACATGTGATGGATTTGTGGGTGTGGGGAGAGATCATGAACTTTCAACTGGTTGAACTTAGAGGATGTAATTTAGAGTTGAAATTTCCATAGCCGTACTAACATGCCTGCGGAATAAATTGCACCTTAAAGGATGTTTTGCCTTGGACAATGATTTATTTCTGCATGGTATTTAGAACTCTAACAACCTCCCTTCTTGGGGCAAACCAAAGCCAGGTGTCCAGGATCCCCACAGTAAAAACACAACCCCCCTGCACGCCGTCTCTCCATCTCCGTGCGTGACAAGCGGGGTTTGGTGGCACCCAACTCCATGGGCTCCTCCCGTGCAACAGGTGTTTCTTGAGGGACCAGCACTCTATTCACCTCCCGGGACGCTTGGCGAGGCCTCTGCCTCTGCAGCCGGCTGTCAATCCAGAGGCACAAATGAACCAATGCGTCAAACGTTGGAGGCCTGTCCACCCTCACCAGCTCGTCCTGCAGGTCATCTGACAGGCCGTCCTGGAAAGTGTCCATAAGGGCTGGCTCATTCCACGCAGAGTCCTGACTGCGCAGCCGGAACTTGCTAACATAATCCTGCAAAGACCCACGCCCTTGGTGCAAATCCTTCAGGAGTCTGGTGGCTGTTTCCCCCTTGATGGGATCTTCAAACATCAGCCGAAGATGGGTACAAAAACCCTGAAAATCGTCCAGCAGGGGGCTCGGCTGAGACAGCAAAGGAGTAGCCCGCCTCGCTGCTGTGCCTGAGAGCAAGCTGATGATAAATCCCACCTTCGTCTGGTCGGTGGGAAAGTCCTCCACTCTCAAGCCAATAAACAGCTGGCATTGGCCCAGGAATGCCGCAAATAGTTTTTGATTGCCATCAAATTTGTCCGGCATAGCCACTGGGCATTTCCTCCGTTGCTGCTGGGGGGGGAGGGGGGTTGGCAGGTGCAGAAAGTTGAGCAACCTGCTCTGCTAACAAAGCAAGTTGTTGTGCAAAGAGGGCATTCTCCGCCTGGAGTTGCTCCATTATAGCTTAATGGAGATGCGTTTGGGGAAGCAGTCAAACTGTTCTGACTCCCCCTTCCACCTTCACCCACACAGAACACGCTCCGGAACAATACAAGGGAACAGGGTTTATTTTACAAACAGACAGACAGTTCCGTGGCAGTAAACCACCACGACAAAGCTCACAATGACAAGACACGAAAGCAGCTATCCAGCTGGCTATGTTTCAAAACCAAGACTTTTGCAGGAGTCCTTTGTTGACTGCTGCAAAGGGCGTATGCACAGTCAACCCTTTTATAGCCTGGAGAGGAGTCTCCTGATCAACAGCTGAGAGCCCTTACCGCCGATAATTACGCCCACGCTCCTTGCGTGTATGGGCGCGGCGATAACGAGCGTCCAGGAACTCCCTGTTCAGCTCTGACTCACTGTCTCATGACTCCTCCCCACTGCTCCAAGGCATGGCACCGGGAGCCCCCCTCCTCTGGCTCTCACCACTGCTCCATGCCTCAGGTGCCTCCTGGTGGCCGACCAGACTCTCCGATCCCTGCTCAGAGTCGGAACCCTGTCCAGGGTCCTCCACCTCCTCTTTTTTTTTTTTTGTTACAAATTTTTTATTGGTTTTGAAATATATAGGGAAGGGTAAAAGGGTGTACAAGAAAATTTTTTGCAGCTTCCATACTGGTGGCGAGAATCTCCCCTAGAAACTCACAAATTTAACAATCTTAGAACTAAAATATAAAAGAAAGCATCAGAACAAATTTAACCATTATTATCAAACATGTGCTCTACTATTTTTTCTCTGTTACTTTTGTAGTATCAACAATTACAATTATTCCAAATACATTCATTTTTGTGATCTAAGCCTTTTCGATATTGCTTCTTCTTCCCTGCCTCTTGGGAGGGCCTCAGCGCCCCCCACCCCCTCCTTGTCTTGCGTCTTGCTGTCCTTTTCCCTACTCCCACTAAGTTCCTCCTCTGGGGGGGAAAGATTCTTTTTAATAAAGGCTTCCGCCTCTTGAATTGTATTAATTCTGATCCTATTTCCCTCCCAGAAGACCATCATCCCCTCTGGTAACAACCATTTAAACCAGACCCCCATGTTATATAGTTTTTTTTGATAAGGGGGAGAATTTCCTCCTTCTCTCTCTTATTTTTGGGGGATCTGTTTAAGAATGGTGACCTGTTCCTCTTTGTATTTCAATGGTCTCTCCCTTTGGGTCGCGAGCACCTCATCCCTTGTGGATCTCCTGACAAATTTTACATGTACCTCTCTGGGAACGTTATGACTTCTGGCATATGCTGAGTTTATCCTATATGCCAGATCCATATCGCACCATAATTGTTTTTTGTCTCCCTTAATATAATCTGCTAAAATTGTACTCATAATCTCTTTAAGATCTTCATTTTCTTCCTCTGGCAAGTTCTGGAATCTAAGAAAAAAAGACATTCTTTCAAATTCTATTTTTGTCAGAAAACTTTCTACATCTGCGTTTCCTTTGCGTGTTATTTTAAGCTCCTCCCCCATCTCCGCCGCTCTCTCCTCCAACACCATAATTCTCTGTTTATTCCCAGCAATGTGTTCTTTAACGTCGCTGAGCTCTTCTTTAACCTCTGCCATTTCTTTCTTCATTTCATTCTGTCCCTTCATGAGTTCTTTAAACATTTCCGTAACAGATAGTTCCTTTGTGTCCTCTCCAGCCCCTCCTTTCTGCAACAATGAGGTGATCTTAGACTGTTGCGTTGTGGGACTGGGGGCAGCAGATGATGGGGCAGAGTGCGCCTTGCCAGTCGGTGGTTTTCTTGCCGCCATTGGTTATGTTCAGAGATACAAATCCTTTCCAGGGAAAATGGTGTCCGGGGATTCCACAGCGGAGCTGGCCTCAGAAGGCAAATAAATGCAGGGAAACCCACAATTCAAATAGAGAGATAATCCAAGAAGTAATTCCACTAAGCAAAGGTCAGAAGAACCACAGAAAGAGGTGCCAGCTTCCCTCTGAGAGAGTACAACCAAAAATCCACTTTTCTTTACTTTCTCTTTGGGAGCAGTTTCAAAGGACAAGTTTCATTCATATGTAGACAAAGGAAAGAGGGCGGGCGCCATCTTGGCCCTCCCTTCCGCAGGGAGAGAAGTCACAAAAAGTTTTTCTTTCCCCGTTTTTTAAAGGCGAGGATCAACTTTAAAATCACTTCTGGCAATTGTAAAAAGCCATTCTCATTCCCATTCATCCAAGTAACTAATTAGTCATTATTCTCTCTCTCTGAGAGAGTCCTTTCAAATGCTGCTTATTCCGAGGGGGGGGGGGGGTAATAGAGGAACCACCCCCCTCTAATTTCCATTTCAAAAGCCAGAGTGCACCAACTCACGCACCTCTGTAGCTTCCTTCTAAAGTAAGCAAAGAGCACCAGGTGAAATCCGCGCCTCCAGTCTTCAGCCACACTTCTCCTTTGTTCTGAAACCTCCCAGGGCTGTCCGGCGAAGAGGCGACGTGATTCCCCCCCCCCCCCCACTGCTCCCTGATGCCTAGGCGAAGCTGGGAAAAACACCCCCACCGGCTGCCGCCTCTGCGGGGGGTCCCAGCAAGCCGCCTCTCGGCAGGAGACCCCTTGGTCGAGTCTCCTGTACTCCTTTCGGAGCCCGCCAAGGGAGCACCGGCAGACTACAAGTCTGTCGCCATTTGGTCCCGGAAGCGGAAGTCGGTCCTCCACCTCCTCTTGAGCCAACTCATAGGGACCCTCACTCTCGGAGTCTGGTGGCAGCTGCAACAGCTCCTGCTGGGCCACAACAGAACCCTAGGAAGCTTTGTAGCTGTCTGCGAGTGCAAGGGGGCTGCCAGCCTAGGATGGCTTGCACTTTGCATGGGTCCATCTCTATTCCCTCATTTGACACTCGGTAACCCAGATAGTCTAGCTGTGCATTGTGGAATTCACATTTTGATAGCTTGATGTACAGGTTGGCTGCTAGAAGTTTTTCCAGTACCTGGCCGACCAGGGGTATGTGGTCGTCCATGGTCTCCGGATAGATGAGGATGTCAATCAGGTAGACAAGGACCCCCTTGTAGAGGTGCTCGTGCACCACCTCGTTTATTGTTTTAAAAGGACTGGCGCTGCGACCCGTGGCTTGGCTGGCTCGATGAACCCCCTTGCTAGGTTTTTGTCTATGTATTTCCGCATTTGTTGCATTTCCCGGGGCGTCATGGCATATAGTTTGGGCTTGGGTAGTTTTGCCCTGGGGATTTCGATGGTGCAGTCTGCCTCATGGGGGGGGGGGGCAGAACATTGCACTCAGCCTCGCTGAATACTTCTGCGAGGTCCTGATATTCCCTCAGAATCTGTTCGGCCTCTGGGGTTTTGTCGGATGTGGTTACTAGTTGTTCTGGTGGGAGTTTTGGGAGGGTTCCCTGCGTGGGTGGTGTGTCTATTTGCTGGTGTGGAGGGGGTTGGGGTCCCCTTGCTATCCTAAGTCTTCAGGTACCCCCTTGCCACCAGATGGTCGATCCCCACTTGTCTAGTCAGGAGAGTCCCAGTATGACTGCATCTGTCATTTGGGGGGCTATTACGAATTGAATTACTTCCCAGTGATCTGCTAGCTCTAGCCTCACTGGTTCGGTCATGTGGGTGGCATAGGCTCCCCCCATTAGGGACCCATCAACCTGTTCGAACCGGATCAGGTGGGCCAGTCTTTTTGCTTGGATCCCCATTTTCAGGACTGTGGTTAGGTTGATCAAGCATCTAGTGCAGCCTGAGTCTATTAGGGCTTGAAAAGTCCCCTGGGTCCCTGATTTTGGGGCTGTGAGGCGTATTGGGAAAATAAAAGGGGGAACTGGTTCACCCACCCTTGGGTCATTTTCGCCCTTGTCCTTGCTGTCATAGGATTCTGGTGACTGGGGGGGAAGGGGCCTCTGCAGTCTGGAGGGTCTTCTGGGACATGTTGGCAGCACGTTTGGGGCCTTCTTCCGGTCGTACCCTGGGTGGTGGCTCTGGCCTTTTTTTCAAGGCTGGGGTTGAGCACACAGATGCCATGTGGCCCATTCCTCCGCATCTGTAGCATTTCAGTGGACTTCAAGAAAGGGCTGGTCTCAGGGCCCGATGTGGTGCTGTGGTTCCCCATCAGCTGGGAGGTTTCAGGTCAGGTTGACCTCTCTCTTTTCTGTCCAGTTGTTTTCTCATGTTGTTGGCACACAATCTGCTGTCAACTTTTATTGCTACTCAGAACCACTCAGAGAGTTGGTTCTGGATGTCCCGGTAAGCGGTTACCTGGGCAATTTGCTTGTCCAGGCTTGTTCTGAAAAAATGCACCAGCAGCAGCCGCTCTGGTAAAATGGGTAGCCTCCCAATAACCCTCCTAAATTTGTGGATGTGCTCTTTGATGGGGCGGCCCCTCTGCTTTAGGTCGCTGAGTTCATCTTCCGCATATGGGTCCTCCTCTGCCTCCTCAAATTTGGCCTCTAGCAGTCGTAGGAAGTTTCAAAAGAAATCCAGTCATTTATTAAGAACAACATCTTGGCAATACCTGCGCGGAGTCATATCTTGCCTCACTTAAATTATGGCTGAACTTTACCCGTTTCTCCCCTCCCCTCCCTCTGTGTCATAAATCACATTCGCCAACGAGGTACTGCAGCAGGTTGTAAAATTCCAAGCCTCACAAGCCTGCTTGTGAGGCTTGTGAGGTATGTGTAGAATCCTCTCCCTCCCCTTTCCTCCAATGTGAACTGTATGACAGACATGGAAATGCTTTACGAGTCGACATTAAATTTAGATGTAATACTAGTACCAGAAGCAGGGATGAATTTACTGGGAAGAGATGCTCTATTCCTATTGGGATGTGAGCTTAAATTTGCAAACAATGCTTGTACTGTAAACGTATTAACTGAAGAACAAGAGAAGAAAATAGAACCCCTAGTCTGGGAGGCAGAAGGTAATAGGGGTATTTTGGATATTCCTCCTTTAAAGGTAACCTTGAAGGAAGGAGCAGTACCAATCAAACAGAAGCAATATACCAATGGAGGTTAAAAGAGAATTGAAGAAAGTAATACAGACACTATTACAAGATGGGTTAATAGAACCTGCAATGTCTCAATATAATACACCTATATTACCTGTAAGAAAGTCTGATGGGTCCGTTTGCTTAGTTCATGATTTGAGAAATGTCAATAAACTTGTTGCCAGCTGCGATTCTGTCGTGCTGAACCCTTATACGCTTTTAAGTCGTATACCACATAGTCATAAATATTTTAGTGTGATAGATTTGAAAGATGCTTTTTGGACCTGTCCATTAGCAGAAGAACCAAGGGATATTTTTGCTTTCAAATGGGATGACCCAGATACACACCATAATCAGCAGTATAGGTGGTGTGTTTTACCACATGGTTTTTCAGAGAGTCCAAATTTGTTTGGGCAAATGTTGTAACAGGTGTTGGAGAAATTTATGCCACCCAGGGGTATACAATTGTTACAGTATGTGGATGATTTACTGTTGTCAGGAGAAAAGAAGGCAGAGGTAGAGGACGGTACAAACGAGTTGTTGAATTTCTTAGGTCGTCAAGGCTTGAGAGTGTCAAAAAAGAAATTGCAATATGTGGAACCTGAAGTGAAGTATTTAGGACATTTGATAAGTCAAGGAAGTAAGAAAATAAATCCAGAAAGAATAGAAGGGACACAGCCCTTACCAAAGACTAAAAGAGAGGTTAGAAAATTGTTAGGATTGGTGGGGTATTGTAGATTGTAGATAGATGGATATACAGACAAAGTCAAATTCCTATATGAAAAGTTGTTGGAAGAAGAGCCATGGGAAGTTGTTTGGAAGGAAGGTAATGAAGATAGCTTTGAAGAATTAAAGCAAGCTATGATACAAACTCCTGCTTTGAGCTTGCCTGATTTAAAGAAGCCCTTCCACTTCTTTGTAGCAGTGGAGGAAGGTATTGCCAAGGGAGTGTTGGCTCAAATCTGGGCTGGAAAAAAGAAACCTGTAGTGTTTTTGTCAAAATTGATGGATCCTATAGTGCAGGGTTGGCCTTTGTGTGTGCAAGCTGTAGCTGCCACCTCGTTGGAATCATTGGAATTTGGCAGTACGAACAGTACGGACTTTGGCTTGGGAACCATATGAGATACCCACTTTAGGCTTGGGAACCTAGGATAAGCTGCCCAGTTGTCGGTTTGAAAACCGGACAGATACCCACACAAGGCTTTGGAACCTCGAGGAGGAACCCAAACTACAGGCTTGGGATCCTGAACCAAGAAACCCACCTGTGGCTAGTATTGCACGGCTATTGGGTGTGCCCCCTATGGCGGTGGAGTTGCTGGGTCAAGTGCCTGAACTGGTAGTGACAATGTCACCATGGACCAATGCAATATAATAGTAGTAATGATGTCTATATAAAATAAACAAGACGAAACAATAATAGGATGCATGTGGCGTTGCCATACAATGTCCTCAACTTTGTCCCTATTTTTAGGGCTTTATACATAAGCGATGAAACACCAACCTTACTATTTAGGGGGTTTGAAACATGCTCTTTCTAATGAGAATGATTTAACAGAGTTTCCAGATGGTTTTTTTTTTGCAAAAGCAGGCTGAAAATACCCTATTTTGGCGCTTTTAGAAAAACCGTCAACTTTACACTCAATTTGTGAACTATTGGAAAGCAGTAGGAGAATGAAATTTTATATTCGAAAACCTTGTGATGCTAAGTTATTACGCACAAAGTTTCATGTTTCCCATACCTTTCCTTCCAGAGATATAAAATAGCTTTTTATTGTTTAGAGTGTATTCATATCTCATTGGTTTAAAAGAAAATGTAATTGTTTTAACATGATTTAATATCAAATTATTAGTGTGCACAGTGCAGTAATTGTGTATATATTAAAGTCTCATTCTTTGAGCATATGCTTTAAATACCTCTTGAAGTAGAAACCTCTTGTAACATAGATTTTAATGCTTTTTTTTTAGAGGTAAAAATGCATTTATTTAACAGAATGTTAGTTGGATTAATTATGGCTCTCCTGCAGTTGGCTAATATAGATATGAATCATTTCCAAAGGATATGAGACAACTGTTTAAAGGCTGCCCTCTAGCACAACCATACTTACCCATTTAAGAGTATGCTTATGTATCCTTTATGGGAAATCACAGGAGTCAACATTTGATATAGGGAAGTGGGACAAAAAGAGGGTTTAGTGGAGTACATCTGATTCTTGAAACATTTAAGTCTGCTTGGAAAGTAATATTCTTTTAGGAATGTATTGTTAAGTTTCAGAACAAAATAACATAGCTCAAACAAAATTTAGCTTTTTTGCTACTGGCAGCAGTAGTGATTAAGTTGCATGGCCTTTCACTTCTTACCAGAAATATAGTTTGACTTAGTGTATTTAGATAGTATAATTAGAAGCTATATAAAAGACCTAACTGAACATAGGAACGCTTAAGCCCTAGCTGATGTCATAATCATGACCCAAGTATATATCCTCCCCTAACCTGAGTTACTGTGTCTGTCTCTGTATATTTGTGTCTCTGTGTGTTTGTGTATACACACATACAAATTTTTGGCATCATAGTTAAGTGAATCACTGCAGTTAAGTTAGTAACACAGTTAAGTGAATCTGGCTTCCCCATTGACTTTGCTTGTCAGAAGGTTGCAAAAGGTAAATCACATGACCCCAGAACACTAACCATAAAAAATACACGGGAGTTGCCAAGCGTCCAAATTTTGATCACATGACCATAAAAATGCTGTAACGGTCGTGTGAAAAAAAAAGATCATAGTCACTTTTTCAGTGCCGTTGGAACTTTGAACGATCACTAAACGAATGGTTGCAAGTCTATGACTGTACAATTACATGCAAAGAACGCCCCCAATTCCTTCTCTTTCCATGTCTGGTACACATACGCATTTCCGTGGCTCGCCCGTCTACCGCAAATAGGGAACGCAAGAGGGGTGTGTATGTCAGAGAAAGAACACACATGAACCGCACCGACACAGCTCCTTCGGGGCGCCGCGGAGTTCAGCCTTCGGGAATGACGGCGAGAGCCTGGACAACTCATTTTCTTCGCCCCCAATAGCTGCTCCCTTCCTTACTGGCACCGGTCCCCGTAAGCTTCAGACAGCGGCCCCGGAGAAAACCAACTGGGTCTCAGTCTCGCACCCCTCCCTTAGCAAGTTACTTTCGGTATTGATGACAACAGCAGTCTTTTCTTTTGTCGCGGCCTCAAGTTCCCACCCGCAGCTCCCTGCATGGAAAACGACGGTTACTCTTTAGCGGTCGCCCTCTACAATGACACCGGGAGAAGTCTGTAGACCCGCCTCTTCAGTGAAGAAGCACCTACCCAGTCACTAAAGAAGACCAACCGACGGCTCGGCGTTTCAGGGCTCGCGTCCCTTTCCTTTGAGTTCCGAGAACCGTGCGCTCAACGGTCTACGCTCGTGCTTCCTGTCTCCCACGGCGGGCGACGAAACGTATTGACAACAGCGGCTGTCCAAGAACTGCAACGGAAAAGAAAATGCAGGATAAGGAGGGGCCTCGGTAGAGAAAAGGAAATGCGCGTGCGTCCCAGGGAGGAAGCACCCTAGGAGAGTGTCTAGTGGGGACGTTCGGTTTCTGCTGCTTGTCTTTGCACGCCGCCGCGTGAGCTAGGTTGATAATCGTAAACAGAGAGGCTGGTATGGTATCGCTGGTGTGGACCTATAAGTGACTCCTGATTTGGAAAATGCTTCATAAGATAACATCTAGCGTGGCCTAATTGGTTAATGGCGAAAAGGGTTATTTTCCCCCTCATTGAGTTCTGAATTGTTAGGTATATAATGTACCCGTGACTCATCTCGAGATCATAAATGAAATTAAACGACAAGGAAGAGGGTTGCTGGAGGCAGCCAAAATAAGGAAACGTGGAGTATTTTTTTCTTTTGAAATATAAGGATAAAAGTTGTGGTCTTAATTTACTACTTTTAAAATAATTTGTAGCCCAGTATTGTTTTGTTGTGGTTGAAATTTTCCGATTTTCATGAACTCAGATTGACTAGTAAAAGGAAAAATAAATAAATTAAATAAATAAATAACGCTCTTTGACCACTAGAGGGAGTTAAGAAGATGTTTAACTCTTGAGCTGAAGTTTAGTCTGTCCTCAAGGAAATTTTTGAAAACTCCATTCAGAAAATCATGTTTACCACAAATCAGTTAGGGTCCAAAGATAATTATACAGAGGATATATCCAGAAAGAGAGAGGCGAGAAAGCGAGCCAACGGCGGGGGTGGGGAGCAGACACGCCAGGAGGCTGTAAAGGAGAGCCGATCCGAGTAAGAGAACAAGCCAGCATCCAGAACGGGCGCCAGACACGCCAGGTGGCTGCAGAGGAGAGCCGATCCGGCTGAGAGAGCAAGCCAGTGACCAGACACATCAGGAGAACAGCGGAGGTGAACTGAGCTGAGTGAGTGGAGGTGGCTGGGAGAGTGATCAGAGCGAGAGACCCTGAGAGGTTAGATCAGTGAGCTGAGAGGCATCATGTTACCTGGGAGAAAGTGACAGAGGAAGCTGAACTTTTGTAGCCGTTTCGGAGGTAGCGCTACACTACTAAAACTCTGAATCCTGTAACCTTTAGCTGAACAAAAAGGTGCACCATAGGGCAAAACTGTTTGAAACAAGGTACTTCAAACTTACAGAATGCATCCAAAATCTGAGACCCATAACTCCCATGGAATTGGAATTTAGCAAATGTTATAAAACATTTTATGGCATAATTATCATAAAGCATTTTATGACACAATACAAAATGTCATAAACCAGTTCCTGTACTGAGGTCTGACTGTACTATACATTTCAACATGCATTATTTTCAAGGCAGAGAATGTCTCCCAGCTTTTCCAGTAAAGGTAGCACATTAGCTCTGTCATTATTGAAGGCATTCAGGAATCTGGTAAGGAAATATATATGAAAGATGGCCCAAGGGGTCACTGGTTGTAATTAATTCTATATTTTATATATAAATGTTGCCCTGTAATGTCCTGTTTATTTGCAAATAAGAATGGAACAAATTATATGTGATGATAGAATAATGCTATTCTCCTCACTATCAAGACATTTGGTTTACAAAGTTACTAAGCTTAGAGGCACATTATGTGAACTGGAAGGAAAAATATATGTTGCCTCTGGCTAGATGGGTGGACAGAAGTTTAATAAATAAATAATACTTTCAAACTGACTTTTGACCTGATAATTCTAGAGAAGTTGGCATTTGCCATTTAATTTAACAAATATTTCCCTTCCATATCTTACATTTTATGTACTGAATGTGGTGCTAAGGTTTTTTATTTTGATTTGTAACACAGTTTTTAATGATGCTATACAAATAAAAATTAATGAAATTAACTGGGAAAACCAATTTAAAATAGCAATATTTCAAAGCATGACAAAATGAAATCTTTTCAATAAAAGCCCTTGTACATAGAAGTTTTACTGATTATCTAGTCTGTTTTTAATAGTTTTATTTAGATGTTCCAGTGTTTCATACCTTGAATTATTTACATTAATCCTTTATTTACAGTAAAGTAACATTGCAAGTGCTAATTAAAAAGTAGAGGGTGAAAGAGCTCAGTTACATCATCTCTTTTTTGTAGAAAATACCGTATTTGTGTGGCAATTGTTGGAAGAAATGTCCTTTTGGCTTCAGTTCCAAGTGGGGAAAAAGACACTGGAAACATGGAGGCTGCTTGGAAAGATGGTTTAATGGTGGACATGATCACATGGCTTGAGTTCCTGAACAGAAAAGGGGGATCACATGCTTCAAGATGTTGGGTGAAGAAGAAAAAGGGGGCCAAGATGCTGAAGGTCCCTGGTTTTATGCCCTCTCTGGCCTTTGAACTTGAGCTTGTATTCTGATTGGTTGGCCGAGTCCCATGGGGCCATGCAGGGGCAACTCTGTAGACTGTGCTTTGAGTACAAGTTTGTTCGCCTTGCTGGCTGATGTAATTTTCCCAGGTGCCTTGTGGTGAGTTTCTGTAGAAGGCTCATACTACCTTTGTTATGTAGAATAGACTGGCCCAGCCCTTTAATGGCCCATTTACAAAAGTGGGGACGATTAAGAGTGAGTCTGTTTCCTGCCTAAAAACATGTTTCTGCATTTCTTATCCAGGGAGAATGTCAACTCCTAACGTTGCCATAGTGTGAGAAGGGGGGGAGCGCATTGCACGCATACTGTCAGCTGAAGTTGGATCTCAGATTACTGCAGAAGACTTGGGAGGGGTGCACCTCATTGTGGAATGTGATTTATGACACAGACTGAGGAGAGGGGAGGAACGGGTAAAGTTCAGCTATAACTCAAACAAAGTTTAGATCTGAATGCGAAAAGATCTTGCCTATGGTGCTCCTAATAAATGACTAGTTTTGTATTGAAACTTGGCTCGATAATCATGAATCAATTAGGGCATTTTTAGGAAACCTGACAGATATAATATTCTGCCTTTTCAATATTTCCCAGGATATTTCATTTTTCTAGGAGAGGGGGGGTGTTTAAGTTCCTACACATTGTACACAGGTATAATATAGATCTGCCCAAATTTTCTTCCATAAATAATTAAAATAATAGGAAGATTATCCTTTTTTTTTTATTAAAAGAGTTTTGTACAAACAGATTTTCCCCCTTTTCACCCCCCCCGCCATACAGTGTAAATCTCATACAAATGCTATGCCCCCCCAACCCCCCCACAAAAATTCACATTCAAATATTATACCAAATACTTTGCCCCCTCCCCTCCCCCCGTCTTAAAGTAAATTACTCGTATTGTAGCCCCTCTCCTCCCAACAAACACAATATAAATTTCTCTTAGATTAATAATAGCACATTGATCCCATCTTCTAAGCTAATTTAACATATATAACTCTTAATATAAATTTCTCCTAAAATAACAATGTTTCGTTAATCCCATCTTCTAATTTATTCATACATATATATTGCCCCGCCCTCCACCCTAACCCTTCCCCACCTCCCACACAAACCCACCCCCCTGACTTCCGCTGTATACCACTCTAACAATTCCAAACATCCCATATATTATTTACTCTGATCATCTATCAATCTAAACATTCTTACCTAAAGGCTACATAATAACTCCTAGTCTGGTATTTATTCTGTATATAATCAATCCATTTTGCCCATTCCTGTGTATAATCCTCCTGTTTCTGAGCTTTTAAGAAAGCTGAAATTTTTGCCATTTCGGCGAACCCCGCCACCTTCTGAATCCATTGATCAATTGTCGGTAAAAAATCTTTTTTCCAATGTTGCGCAATCAACAACCTAGCTGCTGTGACCATATGCAAGGCCAATTTTATTTCCCCTTTGGAGAAATCCTTAGCTATACCCAATAAAAACATTTGTGGAGTGAATTGTATTCTTTTCTTAAATACATTCTGCATAACCCACCATATTTTTATCCAAAAAGCTTTAACCTTGTTGCAAGTCCACCATACATGAAAAAAGGTAGCATCTAGACACCCGCATCTCCAACATTTTGGTTGAACATTTGGGTACATACATGATAATTTTTTAGGATCTAAATACCATCTGTAAAACATTTTATAAAAGTTCTCCCTTAAATTCTGTGACTGTGTAAATTTAACATTCTGAACCCATATTTTTTCCCACGTTTCCAACATTACCACTTCACCAAAATTCTGAGCCCATTTAATCATACAATCCTTAACCAATTCACTTTCTGAGTCTCTTTCTAACAGTACATTATATATTCTTTTAACTTGTTTTGGGCCAGTCTCTTTTATCTGCTTAATCAGTTCCACTTCTTTATCCATAAAACCGACCCTACGATCTTCTTCCCATCTCTTCTGTAGCTGTATGTAATGTAACCAATTTAAAGTAATTCCTTCTTCCAACAGCTGTTCCAAAGTTTTTAACTTCCATTCGTCCCCATCAACGATAAGCACATCTTTATATAAACAACCCCCGAGTGACTTAGTATTCATAATCCCCATGGTGTCTGCAAGATCCAACCAAAGAGGTATTTTATAATCCCAATTGGGCCGGTGCTTCTTCCATATTCTCATCAAGGCACTTCGGAGAACATGATTGTTAAACACTTTATCCACCCTGTCTTCATAAAAAAGATATGCATGCCAACCCAGAACAAGATCATGGCCTTCTATATTCAGCAATTCCATTTTTGTTTTCCCAAACCAATCTGCTACATGCGTTAGTACCGCAGCTTCATAGTACAATCGAAGGTTTGGGAGTCTGAGGCCACCTCTTTCACGAGTATCTTGCATAATCTTCATCTTTACTCTCGGTTTTTTCTCCTTCCAAACGAATTTATTTAATGTTGTTTGCCAATTTAACAAGGTTTTATCTGATTTAAGCACCGGTATCATCTGGAATAGAAAGATAAATCTAGGTAGAATATTCATTTTGATTGCTGAGATCCTTCCAAGCAAGGACAATTGTAACTTTTTCCACACTTCAAGATCTTTCTGTATCTTTTGCCACAACACTTCATAGTTATTTAAGAAAAGTTTTGTATTTGATTCTGATATTTGTATTCCTAAATATTTGACTTTAGAAACTATTTCAAAACCTGCTAAACTTACAAGTCTCTTTCTTTGAGTCTCTGTCATATTTTTAACCATCATTTTCGTTTTGTTTTGATTTAGTCTAAACCCAGACACCATGCCAAATTCTACTATGATATTTTTCATCTGGATTATTGATTTCAAAGGATGTGAAAGGGTAACAACCAGATCATCGGCGAATGCTCTAGTTCTGTATTCCTTTTGCCTGATAGCTATGCCATCTAAGAATTTTGAGTCCCGAATTGCATTCAACAAGACTTCCAAAGTTAAAATAAATAACAATGGGGATAATGGGCAACCTTGTCTTGTGCCTTTTTGTATCTCGAAAGTTGTTGACAAATTTCCATTAATAATAAGTTGTGCATTTTGTTGCTGATAAATTGCTCCAATCGCCTGCCGAAATCGTGGTCCCATATCCATCTTTTCCAAAGTCTTGGTTAGAAAATTCCAATTCACTTGATCGAAGGCCTTCTCTGCATCCAAGAAAACCAGCAGTGCAGAGATCTGCTTATTCTTATCAAGATAGTCAATTAAATCTATGAGTTGCCTTACATTCTCCTTCATATGTCTGCCTTCAATAAATCCTGCTTGATCATGATGAATAATCTCTTGAATAACCGGCATCAATCTGTTGGCTAGTACCTTAGCAAATATTTTATAATCTGTGTTCAGAAGAGATATCGGCCTGTAATCCTCTGGTTTCTTAGGGCCCTCTTTGTCTTTAGGTATCAATGAGATAAAAGCCGCTTTCCATGAGGTGGGTATTTTACCTCCTTGTTGTATATTACAAAATAGTTGTGTAAGATATTCAATCATTTCCAGTTGTAAAGTTTTATAATACATTGCAGTCAAACCATCAGTCCCTGGAGCCTTAGCTAATTTAAGTTGATTTATAACTAAAGTGATCTCATCAGCAGTTATCAGACGTTCCAGATTTGCCTTTTGAAGCACAGAAATTTTAGCAACCCTTTTTCCTTCCAAAAAATCACCTATTGACTTGTTCTGTATATTATCCTGTATATATAGCTTAGTATAATAGTCCACAAATGATTTTTTAATCAAATCTTGTTGATATACCGTCTTCCCTCCATACTCAATTTTATCAATAATTCTGTCATTCATATTCCTTCTCAAAGTATAAGCCAACCACCTACCAGGTTTATTAGCGTTAGCAAAGGTGTTATGTTTAGCAAATTGTAAGTTAGTTGCTGTTTGTTCTGCTATAAGCATCTGAACTTGATCTTTGAACAGCTTTAGCGCCATCTGGAGCGCCTGGTCATTCGGGTTTGCTATAAGCAGCTGTTCCTTGCTTTTTATTTCATCTTCCAATTCCATTCTCCTTTTCTGTCTAATTTGTTTATGTTTAAAGTTCATATGTATCAGGACCCCACGCATATAAGCTTTACTTGCATCCCAAACTGTTTCAATGGGAGTACCCTTATTCATGTTAAAACTGAAAAATTCCTTCATGTGTTTTTTAAATTCATCAACATTTTTTTCGTATCTAAATAAATTTTCATTTACTCTCCAAGACCTTCTTGGCCTCTTCCCTAATTTAATTTGTAACCACATCGGACTATGATCGGTAAGTGTCCTGGAGAAAATCTTGGATTTCTTAGCTTTAGGAAGTAGATCCGGTGTTAACAAAAAGAAATCAATCCTTGAAAAAGATTTATGTCTATCTGAGTAGAAAGAAAAATCCATCTCATTTGGATGTTGTGTCCTCCAAACATCTTTTAATTTCAAGTCGTCTTGTAAATCAAAAAAAGCCTTTGGTAATTTGGTAGTGAGTTTAGTCTTTGTACTCTTATCTATCCTTGGAGAAATCACTCCATTCCAGTCTCCCATGATTAGAATACTCTTAAAGTTCCAGTCTAAGATTTTTAAATGGAGCATCTTATAAAAGCTTTCTTGGCGTTGATTTGGTGCATATATTCCTAGCACCAAAATGGGACCAAAGTCTGTATCAAGTTGAATTGCTATGTATCTACCAGCGTCATCCGCCTCTATAACTTTAGTTGAAAATCTTTTATTTATATATATCACCACACCATTTTTCTTTACCAAATCAGAGGCAGCATAAGATGTTCCCAATTTTGAATTCACTAAATACTTCTGGTCTTGCAGCCTAATATGAGTCTCTTGAAGGCAAACAACATCATTATTAAATTGCTTCAAATAATAAAATATTTTTTTCCTTTTTTGTGGGGAATTCATTCCATTCACGTTCCAAGATAATAGCTTAAGCATCTTTAGATCTGGTCTGGAGCGTTGAAAGCATTTGCTGAAGGCGTCTCTCCACAAGACTAATCTTCGGCCCTGCTCCTCCCATGGCTCCTGTTTGCTTCTTAACTTCTTTCTTAGCACATTGTGTTTGGGGGTCAACGCGCTTGTGAGATTCTAGTATTTGTCTAGTCGTGGATCTAGTAATACGTTGTTCGACAGGTTTAAGTATCGGCATTTCAATGAGAGACTTAGACGGTCCTTCTTCCAAGAAGGAGCTCAACAGAGGTCCGGAGGGGTCCACTCGAAATCCACCTACAGCACCCTGCACCTCCTTCTCTTTTGGCAACTGCTTTCTTTGTTCGTCTGATTCTTTTTCAAACAGCCTCTGCTCTGAGACATTCAAGTCTGCTGATGTTGGTGTAGATGTACGTGGAGGGGTTGCACTTTCCTTGAGTATTTCATAATAAAACACTCTAGCTTTATCTATTGTATTCAAACGTTATCTTACCCCTTGATACCTGAGTATAACACCAATTGGAACATCCCACCTATATTGTATCTCTCTCTTCTTCAGCTCAGCTACCAAAAATCCAAAATCCCTTCTAAACTTTAACATCGCTGGCGGGAGCTCCTTAAAAACACCAATCATATGCCCATCTATTTGAAGAGCAGAGTAAAAGGACTTCTGCAAGATGTCATTTCTGAAATATCTCTCAGTAAAGTATATCACAACATCTCTTGGTAGTTGCCTTTGTGATGCTATGCGTGAATTTACTCTGTAAATTTTGTCGATCTTAGCTGAAATCACACTGGGGTCATTCATTTTTAGTAACGTAGCCAGAGCATCTGCACAAACTTTTCTTAAATCCTCTCTAGGGTTTTCTCTGATACCCCTCAGTCTAACAGCGTACTCCATAGATCTGAATTGCATCATAATAATCTCATTATCCATCCTTTGCATATTCCCCTCCATTTCAACAAATTTCAAATCCGTTTCCTTCGTTTTAGTTTCCAAATCCAAAGCCAGATGTTCAACTTTACTGTCCACCTTAAGAACAACTTCTGACAGACCTGCGGCTATAGCGTGTAGGTTTTTATCAAGCTGGTCATGTTTTTTAATGGTATCCTGAACCATTTCTTTAACCTCATTAATTTCTTTGCCTAAAAAAGCATTTTCTTCCCTTATAAAGTCCTTCAAATCCTGGAAGTTTATTGTAGCACCTAGGGAAGCCACCTTTTGTTCCGTTGCCATGTTTAACAAAAAACACCACTTTCTCACAAAATACTCCTCCAAATAGATCAAATTGTATAAACTAACTTTAAAGTTGTTAATAATTCTTTCAGCCGCCTCTAGCTGTCACCATTCAATTAACTTTCGTTTTCCTTCTGTATTCAGCTGTAAATTAATACTTGCAAATGTTTCCTTCTAAGTTGCTCGGAGTTAAAGCGTTGTCATTTAAGTAGGTCAGGTTATGTAAACTGGCTTAGAAATTGTTAATAGTTGTTTCAGCCGTTCCGCCTTTACTGCCCCGGCTATCAGCAAGCAATTAGCTTTCGTTTTCTGTAGGTTTTCAGCTATAAATCAACGCCATTTGGAATCCTTTGTTCTAAGCCCACGCCTCTCAAACTCAGCAGTAGCGTTCTTTTTTTAAAAAGGTTTTTTCCCCCAGTTAAAAATTAAAATACTTGCAAAAGTCTTCCTTCCTTCCTTCCTTCTTGAGATGTTGTTAGAAGTTAAGGCTGGTCCCGGCGACTGGTTCTGCTTATAGCAGAGGTTATCAAAAAGACAGGAGAATACAACAACTGCAAGGGGGGGCACACCTCGTCGCACTCCAGAGGCTATAAATCCTTCTGGAGGGCTACACGAGAGGCTCAACCCGACAGCTGAATCTCTCCCTCATAAATTCCAAGAATTTAAGAGTGTCCAAGGTGTTAAAGATTGTAAAAAAACACCTCTACTGTCTAATGATCTGACAAGCTCAGAAAAAGCCTGCCGACGGCGCTGAGGAACAACCCGGAAGTCCAGGAAGATTATCCTTGTTGGCAGTGTTCTCATTCAGATTAAGCCAGTGATGGCGAACCTATGACACGCGTGCCACAGGTGGCACGCGGAGCCATTTGTCAGGGCACGCAAGGCGCTGCCCTGTCAGCTGGCCAGCGCGCATGCACACTCTGGCCAGCTGAGTTCATCCTTTTTTAAAGCCATTTTTTGCCCTCCCCAGGCTCCAGAGGCTTTATAGGAGCCTGGGGAGGGCGAAAAGAGCCTCCCCCCCCCCCCGGAGGTCCTCATGATCTTCCCTGAAGCCTCCGGAGCACAAAAAACCGGCCCTACAGGCAAACTGGAAGTTCAGGAATGGACTTCCGGTTTGCTCCGAGGGTCGTTTTGACTGCTTTGGAGGCTTCAGGGAAGCCTCCTGAAGGTCCCTGAAGCCTCCGGAGGGCTTCCGGGGGGGCGGGGGAGGCTGTTTTCACCCTCCCCATGCTCCTATAAAGGCTCTGGAGCCTGGGGAGGGCGAAAAAAGCATGCAAAAATGGGTGGGGCACCTGTAGTGCGCGCATGCGCACTGGGGGTCGCTCATTGCATTATGGGTGCGGGACACCTACACATGACCCCTCTGCGCTCCCCCCACTTATGGCACGCGAGCCAAAAAAGGTTCGCCATCGCTGGACTAAGCAATCCAATTAGTAATTAATCTGTTGTTGAAAGAAATGTCCATCTGGGTTCAGTTGCAAGTGGGGAGAAAGACAGTGGAAACATGGAGGCTGTTTGTAAAGATGGTTTAATGGTGGACAGGACCACATGGTTTGGGGTCCTGGGCAATTGAGCACATGGGTGAGAGAGAGAGATTTATACCCTCTCTTGGGCTTTGAATTTTAGCTTCCTGTTCCTGTGGCAAGTTATTGGCTGATGTAGGGATCATATTTAAGCTTGTAGGTTTTCTGAGTCAAGCTTGGTTGAACTGTGCTGGATGATGAAATGAAGGTGCTTTGGGCAATTCCTATTATGGCTGAGGGCTAATCCTACCTTTGTTGGATCTTGGGTGACGGTATTTGCTTATGAATAGACCTAGCCATCTCTTTATCTCTTAAGTGTTGACATCTGCTGTGGGCTATTGAGGACGGTGGGGGCTTTTAAGAGTGAGTCTGCTTCCTTCCTTTAAAAAGCATGTTTCTCTGTTGCGGCAGACTGTGGTAGGAAACCTCAGTCAGCCAAAAATAGGACGTGAGACCACAAGGTAAAAGAGAAACAGGTTTTTAATGATGCATCAGAGTTCAGAGCGTTTAACACAGCAAAGTCTGAACTGTCCTGAGTAGGCCAGGACAGAGCTTTAATACCCCTTCGGAACTTTGGGGGTTACACAGGCGTGTTCATCCAAGGAAAAAGGAGGGTCAAGGGGAGGTACATTTTGGACTTGTCATTATTACAACTTTTACTGTAAAATGTTACAAATATGCTCTTTGACATTTTACAGAAACAGAAGTGAATTTGTTGGTTACGAGGAAAGAGAAGTAGAAAATGCTAACATTGTACAAAAAAAAAGAGAAATGATTTGTTAGCCTAAGCAATCTCTACATAAAGTTGATTAAAATGCTAAATGCCACTTCCTCATTTCTTATCTTACAACATCTGTTTTTCTGTGCCCTTCCATAAAGCGTTTCGTAAGCTATGTGTCACTAAGATGTGTAATATTTTCTATGCCAGCTACAGAAGTCCTTTTAATATGCGGACTTAATTGATGCTTTTATCAAGGCGTTTTATCAAGGAGTCTGGGGGCTCCTATTCCCTTCAAATGAGGGGGTTATTTACCTGCTGCCTCATCTCCATTTCTCATCCAGGGAAATTTAATATTCTGCCTTTTTAATATTTCCTAGAATATTTTATTCTTCTAGGCGAGGGGTGGGTGCTAACTTCTTACATTGTTTTAGCCTTTAACAGTCCAACATATAGAATTATATGTGGCAGTTCCCATTGTAAGCACATTAATTCAGTAATGGTCATGGCTCTATGCATTTTTGTTTATCTTTACTTTCTGGAAAAATGGGCTAGCTCCCCACTATTTAATATAGTTACAAAAGAAAAAGGAAAAACCAGAATATTTTTTGAGAATGCTGGAGCATGCAAGTGACCCAGTAGGTATATAAAAATAAGTTGACTCATCTGCAAGCTGAGGATGTATAGTATTTGGCAAAAGATCACCATGCTAGTAAATTCAAGATATGGTATTGCCATGACAGATAATGACATTAACATTCAAAATAAACTTGTGTACTACTGAACAGAATGCTTACTTCAACTACATATACTAGTTTTGTGGCCGCTCATGAAATAGTCAGGCATGGGAAGGGTTTTGTGGCTCCCAGTGTTTTCTTTTCTGTGGGAAACGTGTCCAAATGGCTCTTTGAGTGTTTAAGATTGCCAACCCCTGACTTAAGTCATTAAGTCATTGTATTACGTCAATGACTGAAGTGTATTACTCTCTCACTGTTTTTCCCAAGTTAGAATAGAATAGAATAACAAAGTTGGAAGGGACCTTGGAGGTCTTCTAGTCCAACCCCCTGCCTAGACAGGAAACCCTATACCTTCTCCTAGGCGCTGCTTGGAGTGTCCAAGCATGGGTTAACTTCAGCTTGCTGCCCAAGGACTGAGTTCAAATCTTTGTGTAGCCACGCCTCCTGCTCCCTCCAGGAGCTCAGTTTTAAAAACTCAGTCACCCTAAAAGGATGCAATTGGAGAGTCTCCAGACCCTGAGCAGCAAATTGAACTCTCCATTCAGTTAGTGTAGCCTCTTTTTATTATTTTTGTATTAGTTTAGTGTAGCTTGTTATACTTGTATTATTATACAAAAGTGTTGTGAGAGCGTGGGACAGGCGCTCGGAGCGCGTGGGTCTTCCGCGATTTCTGCGGTCAAGGCTTCACCGGGAGGCTCGTTAGCGGCTGCTGACGGGCTTTGAGGGCAGGTAGGTAGCCAGGAACCCCTCAAATCGTTGCCTGACCTTTAAAACCTAGATCGGAAGCCCTACTGAGCTCTCCGATCGGCAGGCAGTTCCCCGGTGCGCTCCGTAGCTTGTGGCGGCCATTTTAAAAGGAAAAAAAGTTGTGTGCTTTATTTTCAAGCCGTTACTTTGCCGCAGCCTGATTCCCTAAGCAGATCGCCGCCAGGAGGGTCTTAAATTGGGTTTTCCCCTGGGTCACCAGGCAGGATCTCCCCCCCATCTCCAGGAAGATCGTGTGGGCGGCAGCAAGGAGTTTGGCTCTCTCGGGCCATTCCTCGCCTATTTAAGACGCTGATCTGCATTGCCTGGAACCTTGCTTTTTGGCGCCAAAACGTTGCTAGCTGAATCGAGTTCCGGCAAGGCCCCAGTCCCATCAGAGCTTGGCCTAGAGTGAAGAGGCCTACCTGCAGGGCCTTTACTACTGGGAGCAGCTTCTTCTAAAGCTCTTTTAAGGGCACAGAGGTACCATGGCCAATAAGAACGTGGCTGAAGCCAGAGACCCAGTTGAGCCTCCCCCCAGCAAGCGCAGCAAAACCAACCCTGCGGCAAAGGGAGATGGTGCAGCCTGCCCTGAGAAAGGGAAGCAGCCACAAGCCAAAAATACTTCCAAAGCTGCAGAGAAATTGGCAGAGAGGAGACAGAAGGCCCTGGAGAGACAGTTCCAGAAGGCAGCTAGTGCACAGACTGTGCAAAACAGAGCCTTGCCAGTTTCATCAGTTCCTGCTGAGGGTGACTTGGAACAGGCCCCACAGGAAGGCCTACCTGACTTGGCTGAGGAAGAGGAATTTGGCTTCTCACCAAATCCTTCCAGGGCTTCCCCCAGATCCTTCAATTCTTCCCTAGAGGAGATAGAGGAGGAAGAGGCCTGTTCCCTGTTGGGAGAAGATCCCCCTCCAGTCCTCCGTAGGGCTGTGGAAAACCCTGGCCTACCCCTAGCAATGCAGGAGGTGGTTGAGAGAGCAATCTCACAGGGTATTGCTAGTGGGATCCAGCAGTTAGGATTGACCTTGCCTCTGGTTGCCAAATCCAGAGCAAAAGGGCCGAAACCCGGCATTCTTCCTCTGGTTTCTGGGGCTTCCCCTCCAGCCTCCTCAGCGGTCAGTGAGGAGTCTGATGAGGAGGGGGCTGGGCAGGAGGCCCCTGATTTCTCAGAGGATGAGAATCTGACCCCCGACGCCCCCGCCTGTTCTGGCTTATTCAAGCCATCTATGTTTAAGGCTATCTTGACTAAAGCAAGGGCCTCGGCTATCCAGATGGGACTCCCCGCCCAATTGGATAAGCCCACTACTGATTCTGCTGACAAGAACGCCATTGGGCCGGGGGATCCAGGCGAGGGATTATTTAATGAAATCATACCGCCCCAAGAGTTAGTCCCGGCACCCCAGTTGTTCCTGGATATCATCCAGCGCCAATGGCTCCAGCCTGGGACTATGGCCAGTCCCAGCGGGGTGGACAAGAAGCTTTATTCGGTAGAGTCTGCCATGGAGGAGCTCCTCAAGCTTCCACAGGTGGATGACCCTATAGTGGGACTAACCTCCCCATCAGCCCTCCCAGCTGACCTGCTGGAAGGGTTGAAGGCGGAAGACAGGAAGATGGAGAAAGCCTGTCATAAGACCCACATGGCCACCGCTTGGGCCATGAAGGCTTCCTCCGCCTCTTCCTACTTCGGCAGGGCAGCTCTATTTTGGCTTCGCAAACTGCTGGCCTCCCTCCCTGCTGGGGATGTCAGGTCACGCCAGGACGTGAACAAAATCATTGCTGTGGTCGAATACTCGGCCGATGCCTCACTTAACGCCACAAAATTTTCATCTCGAGCCATGGCCTCTAACGTTACTACCCGTCGCCTGTTATGGTTAAGACACTGGCAGGCCGACATGAAGGCCAAGTGGAAGTTGGCCTCGGCTCCGTTTAAGGGTGGCAAACTGTTTGGGGAGGCCTTGGACTCATACTTAATTGAGTCCAAGGACAAAAGGAAGATCCTTCCAGCGGTCCACAAAAAACAGGATCGCAAGGGCCGCCCCTACTTTCATAGGCAGCCCTTTCGGAGCAATGACTCCCCCTCTACATCGGGGAGTTTCTCTAGGACCTATCCTCAGCCACAGGACCGTAACCAAGATAGGGCCCCCTTCCGAGACAGGTTTAAACAGCAGGGATTCCGCAAGTCCTCCCGGGGGGGATTCTCCAATCGTTCCAATCGCAGATCCAGGTGACCGGCACTGGATTCCTCCCATCGGGGGTCGGCTGCAGTTCTATGCCGACAGGTGGGAGGAGTCTACGACGGACGCGTGGGTTCTGAACACGATCCGTCATGGCCTCACCCTAGATTTTCTATCCCTTCCCCCTCAATCCTTCATTCGTTGTCCCATTCCTCGGTCACCCCTCAAACGACAGATGATGCAGGCGGAAATCCAACACCTACTAGACATAGCAGCCATAGAACAGGTGCCCAGGGGTCAGGAAGGCAGGGGGTTCTATTCAATCCTGTTCCTAGTCCCCAAGGCTTCGGGGGGGGGGGTGAGAGCCATACTGGACCTCAAGAAGCTGAACCTCTACTTAGAGTACAAGCGCTTCAAGATGCAGTCCCTACAAACCATCTTGGGATGCATCAGGCAGGGCGACTTCCTGACTTCAATCAACCTGAAGGAAGCGTACCTGAACATTCCCATCCATCCAGCGCATTGCAAGTTTCTGAAGTTCCAGTTTGCGACCAAGCACTACCAGTACAAGGCTCTCCCCTTCGGCCTATCATCAGCCCCCCGCACCTTCACCAAGATCCTGGCTGCCATCGCCGCACAACTCAGAACCCGACCGGTAAGGGTTGTTTGCTACCTAGACGACATCTTGTTAATGTCAGCGTCCAAACAGAAGGCGCGTCAGGATCTCAAAACCACCATTCACGCGCTGCAACAGCACGGGTTTTCCATCAACATCGAGAAGAGTCACCTGCAGCCCACCTCGAGGATCCAGCACCTGGGGACTGTGATCGACTCCAGAACCTGCAGGGTGTTCCTTACTCAGGAGAGGAGAGACAGCATCGCATCCCTCGTGCGCCAGGTCAGATCAACCAGATCAGCCCCACTGGTCACCCTTTCCCAGCTACTGGGGAAACTGATCTCGTGCATAGCGGTAGTTCCATGGGCACGTCTGCATGCACGGGAACTTCAATGGTTCCTCCTTCCCATCCAATGACGAAAGGCCAGCAATTCCAAGAGGGTGGTCGCAATCCCTCCGAAGGTTCTTCGGTCGCTTCGGTGGTGGCAGTCATCGGCGATGACAAGAGGGTCCCTCTTCAAAGAACCGGAACGCCTGGTCGTGACAACAGACGCCAGCCTGTTCGGCTGGGGCGCCCACCTACGGACTCACGTAGCACAGGGCAGGTGGTCGCAAGCGGAGCTCGCCCACAACATCAATTGGCTGGAGCTCAGAGCCGCCAGACTTGCCCTGTGCCACTTCCGTCAATTCATCGAAGGCCGCCATGTCCTCATCCTGACGGACAACACCGCAACCAAGGCCTACGTAAATCACCAAGGGGGCACTCGATCCACGGCCCTGATGACAGAGGCGGAGGCGTTGGGGCGATGGGCGGAGCGCCACCTGGAGTCTCTGAGAGCGGACCACATCTCCGGACAGGACAATGTAACAGCAGACTGGCTGAGCAGGACGACCATCAGCAACTCGGAGTGGCAACTGCAACCGGCCCTGTTCCAGCAACTGACACAGAGGTTCGGCCTTCCGGTGGTCGACCTGTTTGCCACTCCCGGAAATGCCCAACTTCCAAGGTTCATTTCTCGGTTCCATTGTCCCGAGGTGGAGGGGACGGACGCCCTTCGGTGTCGTTGGCCTCCGGGGCTTCTCTATGCGTTCCCGCCACTTCCGCTCATCCCCCAGGTGATCAGGAAGATACTACAGGAGGGGGCCAAGGTGTTGCTAGTGGCCCCGCACTGGCCGCGGAGGTCCTGGTTCGCCGACCTGATCAGTCTATCGATAGTCGAGCATTGGCGCATTCCTCAAGAGCAAGTAGTCCTATGCCAAGGGAGTCTCTCTCACCCGGACCCTCGATGGCTACAGTTGGCCATGTGGCACTTGAGGGGGAGCTCCTGAGACAGGACAACTTTTCAGACAGGGTGATACGCACCATCTTGGCATCCAGACGACCCTCGACCGTGCGCATTTATGAGGCAACATGGTCCTCATTTTCCACCTGGTGTCGATCCCATCAAGTCAGGCCCACGGCTGCCACTATTCCACATATCCTGGAATTCTTACAGGAGGGCCTGGAGAAAGGACTTACCCCAACACTCTTCGGAGGCAGACAGCAGCCTTGGCCACCATCCTCTCCAGGAGTGATTCCCTGCCACTCAGCAGGCACCCAAGGGTCCGAAGTTTCCTGAAGGGGGCTACCAACCTGCGCCCCCCAACGGTGCACCGCTATCTGACTTGGGACTTGTCAATTGTTCTACAGGCCTTGACATCTCTGCCATTCGAGCCTATTCGCTCGATTAGCCTACGACACCTGTCCCTCAAGACGGCCTTCCTCGTGGCTGTTACATCAGCACACAGAATTATGGAGTTGGCCACACTCTCCGTGAGGGAAGACTTGTGCATCATCCATTCGGACAGGGTTGTTCTAAGGTTGGACCCGGTCTTTTTGCCAAAGATCAACAGTTTATTCCACAGAACACAAGAGGTGATTCTGCCCAATTTCTGCCCGCACCCCACGCACCCTAGAGAACGAACCTGGCACAAACTCGATGTGCGCCGGGCTGTGCGTGTGTACAAGAAGAGGACGGCCTCATTCCATCAGTCCGAGTCCTTTTTCGTGTCTTTCCAACCTGCGTCGATGGGCAGAAAGGTGACATCAGCCACCATTGGCCGCTGGCTGCGGGCATGCATCAAATTGGCCTATGAGCTCCAGGCCAGACCTGTTCCTCCTCGTATTACGGCGCACTCCACGAGGAGTGCTGCAACGACGGCCGCCTGGGCCACTCAAGCTTCTATTGAAGAAATTTGCCGGGCGGCTACATGGTCTTCGCCATCTCCGTTCATCCGGCATTACAGATTGGACCTTTTTGCCTCGGCGGAGGCCTCATTCGGAAGAAGGGTCTTGCAGAGGATCATTGCGGCCCCTGGAAACGAGACAGTTCCTTCTTCCCACCCTGGGACCACATAGCTTGGGTATGTCCCATGCTTGGACACTCCAAGCAGCGCCTAGGAGAACGACCGTTGGCTTACCTGAATGGTCCTTCTCTAGGCGCTGCAGGAGTGTCCAACCCCACCCTGGGGTCGTTTCTCTACGTAGGTGCTGGACTTTGCACCAAGGGACACGGACGTTACACACAGCGACCTTTCATCGGATTCCTTCGTTTTTAAAACTGAGCTCCTGGAGGGAGCAGGAGGCGTGGCTACACAAAGATTTGAACTCAGTCCTTGGGCAGCAAGCTGAAGTTAACCCATGCTTGGACACTCCTGCAGCGCCTAGAGAAGGACCATTCAGGTAAGCCAACGGTCGATTTCAGACAAATGGTTAGCCAACATCTTCTTAAAAACTTCCAGTGTTGGAGCATTCACAACTTCTGGAAGCAAGTTGTTGCACTGATTACTTGTTCTAACTGTCAGGAAATTTCTCCTCAGTTCTAAGTTGCTTCTCTCCTTGATTAGTTTCCACCCATTGCTTCTTGTTCTACCCTCAGGTGCCTTGGAGAATAGTTTGACTCCCTCTTCTTTGTGGCAACCCCTGAGATATTGGAACAATGCTATCATGTCTCCCCTAGTCCTTCTTTCTCTTAAGCTGAACATACCCAGTTCCTGCAACCGTCCTTCATATGTTTTAGTCTCCAGTCCCCTAATCATCTTTGTTGCTCTTCTCTGCACTCTTTCTAGAGTCTCCACATCTTTTCTACATGGTGGTGACCAGAACTGAATGCAGTATTCCAAGTGTGGCCTTACCAAAGCATTATAAAGTGGTTATTATAATATAGTTCCCATATTTCGTGGTTAGTAGGCCATTTCAGAATATATCCACCCTAAAGATGAGTGCTGCCAACAAGTACCAGTATATGGGATAGCTGGGGACAGAATGTGTTTGAATTATCAAGGATAGTTACTGAACAAAATGGAGCTAATTGTATTAATTGTAAAGAGGAGCTGTTGATTAGTCCTTGTCTTGTGACCACAACTGAACCCCAAAAATCTGTTGCTAAGCAAGGCAGTTGTCAAGTGAGTTGTGCCTCATTTTATGATCTTTTTGCCACTGTTGTTAAGCAAATCACTGCAGTTGTTAAGTGAAAAATGTCATTAAACGAAACCTGGCTTCCCCTTTGACTTTGCTTGATGGAAGCCAGCTGGGAAGGTTACAAATGGTAATCACATGACCCCAGAACAGTGCAACTGTCATAAATACATGCCAGTTGCCAGACATTCAAATTTTGATCACATGATCATGGGGATGCTTCAACAGTTGTAAGTGTGAAAAACAAACAGTAAGTTTTTTCAGTGCCATTGTAACTTTGAACGGCCACTAAACAAATGGTTGTAAATTGAGGACCCAGATTGTTGGGGGCAATATGCTGACTCTGTAAACCACTTAGAGAGGGTTGTAAAGCACTGTGAAGTGGTATATAAATCTAAGTGCTGTTGCTATTGCTAATGGTCAACTTGGACACAGCAGTCTACCGTGGGGGACCAAGCACCCAATGTCCAACCATGGGAGTGAGCTGGAGGCAACTGGAGCTACGTCCAGCTCCCCCACTACACCACACTGTGCTTGAGACGAGGCAGAATGGCGAGAGGAGCTGGACCTCAACAAGAAGCCTATCAGGTTCAGATGGTCGTGAGGCATAGGGAAGACACCCCTCCCCCGGGAGGAAATCCCAGAGGAGGCAATGCTGAACCAGGCCCTGTTCCTGATACAACAGGTTACGGGGAGTCAAAGAGCCCGGGAAACCCTTGCACAGATGGCTACCCAAGGTTCCTGGGTCACCC
Source organism: Natrix helvetica (assembly GCF_964273705.1). Taxonomy (NCBI): domain Eukaryota; kingdom Metazoa; phylum Chordata; class Lepidosauria; order Squamata; family Natricidae; genus Natrix; species Natrix helvetica. Next base: position 28,688,824 of record NC_138555.1, read on the forward strand.
CATGCCAGGCCATGGATGGAGCTACTACGGTGGGGGTCGCACCCACTCTACCTGAACTGGCAGCAGCACAAGCGATGCCACCCCTTGCAGCTGCAGATGTGTAAGCCAATCTACCTCCGGGTACCACTCCTCAAAGGCACCGGGCCTCAAAGGTACCAGCCTTGGGGGTGAAGCATGGGGGAGACCCTGAGCAACTGGGGGTTTTCCTGGTTCAAGTCTGGAACTACATGCAGGAGTATGGGGCTGAACTGGGGACGGGAGAAGCCTGAATAAGACGGGTGACCATGGCTCTGCAAGGTGCAGTGACTGAGTGGATGGTCTCCCTCCACAATGACAACACCCCCCCCCCAGCTGCAGAACTATGACCACTTTATGGCAGCCCTTTGCCAATGGTTCAAGGACCCACTGGTAGAGCGCAAGGCTCAGACCCAGATGAAGGCCTTCACCCAAGGGCGATGGTCAGTGTCTTCATACACCCAGGAGTTCCGAGTGTTGGCATGCTGGTTAGCCACATGGTCCAAATACATCCTCATTGACTGCTTCAAAGGTGGCCTCAACGATGGGAGGTGGAGATGATGTTGCGGCAAGACAGTGTAGCTTCCATAGGGCTCTATGGGAGTTCACCGAATTCCTTTTGCCAGAGGATCCCGACAGACCTAAGTCACCTTGGAAGGGTGGTGAAGAAAAGAGGAGACCCTGTAAATCACAAGGAGATCATTAACTCCTTGTTTCATCCGGGGGAAAGCTCTCGTTCCGGCGGACAGGAAAAGACAGCCATTGTGTGCTGTCCAAGGCTGTGACAGCCCGACTGGAGAAGAATGAGTGAAGACTGAGGAAGAACAGTGCGGTGACTGAGTGAGAACTTTCTTTTTTTTTTAATTAAAAAGTTTTTGATTAAACATAAATTAAAATGTTGGACACAGTGTAAACCATCCTGGCAGAATCTATGCCATACATGCTAAGATATTCAGTTATACATTGTAGCCACCCTGTTTTTTTAACATTTGAACCATACCGTATTTACAAAAAGGAAAAAAGTAACCTATTTCCAGCTGTATTGGTTTATGTTTATCTTGTACATTCTCACATTTATCATTTCATACATAATTCTAGTCTCCATTCTATGAATCTTGGCTCATGCCTATTTTGGGCTTTCCCTTTTATATTCCAACCATCCATAAAATTTATCCCAGATCTTATAATATTCTGATTCATCTTTATTCTTCAATTCCCATGTCAATTTATCCATTTCAGATTAAGATTTTCCTAATTATTTCCCCTTCATGTGGAGTTTCCCTGTTTTTCCAATTTTGGGCAAAGACCATTCGTGCTGCCGTGATAATGTGTATAGTTAAAAAGATAACCCCCTTGTTGTATTTCTTGTTTACAATTCCCAAGAGAAATAGTTCCGGTGTGAATTCTATTTCCTCTTCGGTTATCTCTATCAACCACTTTTGGATATTCTGCCAGTATTTTTTGGCACAACCACCACATATGGTAGTAAGTGGTCTTGGTCACATTTCCATCAGTTTGACGATGAATCTCTAAACATTTTGGCGATTCTTGTGGCCGGAAGGTGCCTCCTATAAAACATCTTATATAGGTTTTCCTTACACGGTATTGACAATGTTATTTTCCTGTTCCTTTCCCATAGTTCTTGCCATCTGTCCAAATGTATATTATAACCAGTTTATCGCCCATGCAACCATTGTCTCCTTGACCTGCTCTTCTTCCATCTTTTATTCCAATAAGAATTTGTAAATCATCTTTATCAATTTATCATTTGTCCCCAAAAGGATCTTGTCTATTGCCATCAACTCCCCACTAATACCCCACTCTCTCATATCTTTCAAGTAGCGTGATTGGATTTGGAGGTAAGACCACCATTCCAGATCTATCTCCTGTTCTTTTAAATCTTGCCTCGATCTTAATCTCCCTTCTTGATCTAGTATATCTTTATAGGTGACCTGTTTTTCCTGATTAATATGATTGGGATGCACTACTGCTTCTAATGTTGATAGCCAAATGGGTACCTTGCTATAAATTTTTCTCTTAAATTTATTCCATGTTTCTAATAACACCTGTCTGATGAAGTGTCTTTGGAAATATTGATGTGCTACCTGTTTCCCGTACGACAGGAAGGCATGCCATCCTAAATGCAAATCATGGCCCTCAAGTGTTAATAATCTATTATTTTTTAAATCAATCCATTCTTTTACCCAGGTTAGTGTTGCTGCTTCATGGTATAATTCCCATTCTGGTACACCAAATCCTCCTCTTTCTTTTACGTCTTGCAAAAGTTTAAATTTAATCCTGGGTTTCTTCCCTTGCCAAATGTATTCTGATGTTATTTTATTCAGATTTCCAAGGTACTTTTTATTTAATTTTATGGGGATGTTTTGAAACTGGAATAATAATTTCGGAATAATGTTCATTTTGATCACTGCAATCCTTCCCATGAAAGAGAGTCTCAGATTTTTCCACCTCTCCAATTCTCCTTTTATATGATTTAATAATTTAACATAATTGTCCTCTTTGATTGATGTGCACCTTGCCGTTATATAAATTCCTAAATATTTCATTTTCTTTTCAATCTGGATGTTTATTTCCTTGGCCAATTCCTCCTTCTGTTTCTCAGTCATATTTTTGACTATCATTTTTGTTTTATCTTTATTGATTTTCAATCTGGCTACCTGCCCATAGTCCTCTAATACCTCCATCAGACTCTTACCCAATTCTAGTGGTTCTTCAAGGATAAAAACTATATCGTCTGTAAATGCTTGCAGTTTATAGACTTCTTTCCTAATTTCTAGACCTTTAATTTGAGTTTCTTTCCGAATTGTCCTAGTTAGCACTTCTAAAGATAATATGAATAACAAAGGAGATAAAGGACACCCTTGCCTTGTATCTTTCTGAATTTTAAACTTTTTGGTCACCTCTCCGTTCACTATTACTTTAGCTTCTTGGTTGGAGTATATCGCCCGAAACATGTTTATTTATCGCCAAATTCCATATATTTCAAATGTTGTAACATGAATTCCCAATTAACATCAAAAGCTTTTTGCATCTAGAAATAACAATGCCACCTGCCTTCCACTATGTTTCTCGTAGTAGTCTAAGATATCTAGAATTATTCTTATATTATTTTTCATTTGTCGTTTAGGTAGGAAACCATTTTGGTCCATGTGTATAAACTTGTCTAGGAATCTTTTTAGACGTTCTGCTATTATTGAAGTGAATATCTTGTAGTCTGCATTTAACAAGGATATGGGCCTATAATTCTTAATTAGCATCTTGTCTGAGTTTTCTTTTGATATCAGGACAATATTTGCTTCCACCCATGCTTGTGGTATCTTCGCTTTTTCCAACACTGCATTTTATACTTCAAGTAGGATTTCTCCTAGACCAGCGATGGCGAACCTTTTTTGGCTTGCATACCACAAATGGGGGGAGCGCAGGGGGGTCGTGTGCAGGCGTGCTGCACCCATAATGCAATGCGCGACCCCCCAGTGCGCGTGGGTGCACAACGCGCTCCCCCCCCATTTTTACATGCTTTTTTCACCCTCCCCAGGCTCCAGAGGCTTTATAGGAGCCTGGGCAGGGCGAAAAGAGCCTCCCCTGCCCCCCCTGGAGGCCCTCCGGAGGCTTCAGGGACCGTCCGGAGGCTTCCCTGAAGCCTTCGGAACGCTTAAAACAACCCTCCGAGCAAACCAGAAGTGACTTCCGGTTTGCTCGGAGGGTCGTTTTAAGCGCTCCGAAGGCATCAGGGAAGCCTCCAGACGGTCCCTGAAGCCTTCGGAGCGCTTAAAAGGACGCTCCGAGCAAACCAGAAGTCACTTCCGGTTTGCTCGGAGGTTTGTTTTAAGCGTTCTGAAGGCTTCAGGGAAGCCTCCGGACAGTCCCTGAAGCCTCCGGAGGGCCTCCAGGGGGCGGAGGAGGCTCTTTTCGCCCTCCCCAGGCTCCTATAAAGGTGGAGCCTGGGGAGGGTGAAAAATCGCTTTTAAAAAGGTGAACTCAGCTGGCCAGCTGACAGGGCAGCGCCTTGCGTGCCCTGACAAATGGCTCCGCGTGCCACCTGTGGCACGCGTGCCATAGGTTCGCCATCATGGTCCTAGACTGTCTTACAGTTCTTTATATATTTCTATCGGTAGTCCATCAGGACCTGGTGTGTTTTTTTGTTTTTTTTTTGGATCGCATCCGTTAGTTCCTTCATCCTTATTTCCTTGTTTAGCATATTTTTAATTTCTTCCAGGATTTTTGGCAGTTCCGCCTTCTCAAGACATTGTATTAGTTCCCCTTCTGCCTGACAATCAATTTCTTTATATAGTTTCTCATAAACCTTCTGGGCTATCTTTTTCCTCTCCTCATTTTGGTAACATATATTCCCCTTCTCATCTTGTAGCTTGTTGATCCATTTTTCCTCTGTTTGTCTTTTCAGTTTGTATGCAAGCCATCTCCCTGGCTTGTTAGCATTCTCAAAAGTATTTTGGTTTGTCTTTTTTGTCTGTAGTGCCAAGTCTTTCTTTTCTAATATATTCAATTTATGTCTAATTAAATCAATTTGTTGTTTTATATTTCCTTCCTGCGGCTTATCTTGTAGGTCCTCCTCCATTCTCTTGTATTCTTTTTCCAAGTCATTCTTTCTTTGGTTTTTAAATTTGTTTTCTTTTGCCATATAAGATATAGCAACTCCCCTCATATATGCCTTTGCCGTATCTCATAAATTTTGAACAGATGTGTCTTCTTTTTTGTTTTCTTGGAAGAAGAGATGCAATTGATTGCTCATCATCAATTTGAATTCCTCATCTTTTCTAATCAATCTTTTCAGTGTCCATCTTGTCATCCTCTTTTTCCCTATCATACTTATTTCTATGACATTGTGATCTGCCCAGAGATTCGTGCCAATTTCAACTTCTTTCACCTCTGATTGCAATTCTATTGAGGTCCATACCATGTCAATTCTGGACTATGATTTGTGTCTATTCGAGTAGTATGTATATTGGTTTTTATCCTGGTTTCTCTCTCTCCAAACATCTTTTATCTTCAGCTCCTCCGCCATTTTGATGAAGGATTTAGGTAATGTTCTTCTCTTCTTTTTTTTTTCTTTTGATCGCTTTTATAATCTAATTTTTTGTCAATTATTGCATTATAATCTCCTAGGATGCAGATGTTATCATGCGGTATGTCACAGATAGTATTGTGTAATTTCCTATAAAATTGCTCTTGTGCTCCATTTGGTGCGTAGATCTCAGCTAATATAATTTTCTTATGATTTATTTCTATCTCTACTATCAAGATCCTTCCTTCATCATCCTTGCAGATTTGTTTGACTGGGATCGCCTTTTGGATGTATAAAACTACCCCTCTTTTTTTTGTTGTGCTAATGAGGTGTATGCGATCCCTAGTTTGGGATATTCTAGCAGCAGCTTTGTTTTTCTTTTATATGAACTTCTTGTAATGCTATAATAACTAAATTCAACTTCTTTAATCTATTGAATGTTTTCTTTCTTTTAATAGGCGAATTTAATCCATTGATGTTGAGTGATAAAATGTTTATCTCCTCTTGCATTTCCTTATGAGTACCTTGGTTTTGTGCTTCTTGTTGTTCTAATTTCTTTTGTTTCCTGTTGTCCTCTCTCATAGTTCTCCATCATTTCTTCCTTACCTTCCCCTCTCTCTTTGGTTTGTGACGCACTCTTTTCTTTATCCACTAGTCTCGAGCCTCTTCCTTCCAGATCTTCCCTTTCTTCCATTTCTTCTTCGTTGCTGATATATTGACTATAAAATTCCTCTGCCTTGTCCACGGTATCTATTCTGTGCTATCTGTCCTGCCATGTGACCATAATGCCTTCCGGGATCAGCCACCTAAAGTTAATGTTATATTTAGTTAATTTGGGAGTCAGGAATTGATAAGGTCTTCGCAGTTCTCTGACTCTTCGCAGTACTTGCTTCAGGACTATTAATTGATTTCCTCTATATTCAATCGGTTCATCTCTCGTTCTGTGTAATATTTCATCATGGATTGATTTCTTCAGTCTAATGTGCATTTCCTTTGGTAGATTATGTCTCCTCACGTAGTTTGTCTGGACTCTGGGTGAGAACTTTCTGTTGAGGAATTTGCCCCTTTTAGAATTGGCTGTTCTGACCTAGGCTTCCTGAGAAAGCATAAATCACGAACTTAGTCCCCAAAACCCTCTTTTATTTAAATGGCTGTGAATTGTGGTCATTCACAGCCCATAATGATTCACAAACTGTCTTTAAAGAGTCCGAAAAATGTCTGTTCAAGTTGCCAAAGTCTTTCAGGGTAATGTAATGTTTTTTATTAAAGGTTTTAACAAATTTTACAAATATTACCCCTTCCCCTTCCCACCCTCCGACCCTCCCTCCCCCCAACCTCCCAGAGCAAAATACAGGGTATAAACATTTAACAATCATACGCTAACATAAACTAACTGATTTTAACATCCTACCTCCTCTTGTGCTTTAATTCCCCTTTTGTTAAGCTAATTTTCGGTAAATTGTAACATTCTTTGTGCCTTCACTCATAAGCTAATTGAAATTTTCTACTCCGATATTTATTTTGAATATAGTCAATCCATCTTCTCCATTCTAACTTATATTTCTCATCCGAATGGTCCTTCAACTATGCTGTAATTTTGGCCATCTCTGCTAGATTTACTACTTTTAGCGTCCAATAATAATAATAATAATAATAATAATAATAATAATAATAATAATAATAATAATAATAATAATAATAATAATAATAATAATAAAAAAAACAACTTTAATTTATAAACCGCACCCTTTCCTAAACAGGACTCGGGGCGGTGTACAGTCATATTAAAACAGTATAAATACACAATATGGGCATACTTAAATATACAAATAGGTAAACGGAGGAGGTAGGATGTGGACTGTACAATATTTAAATTAAAATACAAATAAACATTAAAATACCCTTAAATACCCTTAAAAACTACCCAATAAGATGTTTGCCAGGAGGTTAAATGGGACTATAAATCAGTTAAGCCAGCTAATTGGAACAGGTGGGTCTTAAGCTTCTGTCGGAAGGAGCGGAGGTCGGTGGTAGTTCTAATATCGGGGGGGAGGTCATTCCAGAGGGTTGGGCCCATCACAGAGAAGGCTCTACTCCTGGGCGCCGCCCGTTGACACTGCTTAGTAGACGGCACCTGGAGGAGTCCCTCCCTGTGAGAGCGGATTGGTCGCAGGGATGTATGAGGTGAGATGCGATCCCGCAAGTAACTAGGTCCCGTGCCATGGAGCGCTTTGAAGATAGTAACCAACACCTTGAAACGCACCCGAAAAACCACAGGCAGCCAGTGCAGCTCGCGCAGGAGTGGTGTTATATGGGAGTATCTTGTCCCTCCCATGATGGCCCGCGCGGCCGCATTCTGAACTAGCTGTAGTCTTCGGGTGCATCTCAAGGGGAGCCCCATGTAGAGAGCGTTGCAGTAGTCCAGGCGAGACGTCACCAGCGCGTGACTGACCGTGCGTAAGGCGTCCCGATCCAATAGGGGGCGCAATTGGCGCACCAGGCGAACCTGGTGGAACGCCCCCCTTGCCACGGCTGCCACATGGTCGTCCATCGACAGCCGGGCATCAAGGAGGACGCCCAAATTGCGCGCCCGTTCCACGGGGGGCAGTTGTTCGCCCCCTATGGCCAGCGATGGAGTCCACTGGTTGAACCGGGGCGCCGGTAGCCACAGCCACTCAGTCTTGGAGGGGTTGAGTCTGAGTCTGTTGTCCCCCATCCAGACCCGAACGGCTTCCAAGCACCAGGACATCATTTCGACGGCCTCGTTGGGGTGGTTTGGGGTGGAAATGTACAGCTGTGTGTCATCAGCGTACAGATGGTATCCAACCCCAAAACCACGGATGATCTCACCCAGCGGCTTCATGTATGTGTTCAACAGGAGGAGCGAGAGGACCGACCCCTGCGGCACCCCACAAGTGAGTGGCCTCAGGGTCGACCTCTGCTCCCCTGCCAACACACATTGCGTCCGGTCGGAGAGGTAGGAGCAGAACCACCGTAAAACGGTGCCCCCTACTCCCATCTCCTCCAGTCGGCGCAATAGGATACCATGGTCGATGGTATCGAAGGCCGCTGATAGGTCTAATAGGACCAGGATAGAGGAACAACCCCTATCTCTGGCCCTCCAGAGATCATCCACCAACGCGACCAAGGCCGTCTCCGTGCTGTGACCGGGCCGGAAGCCGGACTGGCGCGGGTCTAGATAGTCTTTCTTGAATAGTATTCATTCTTGAATAGTAGGCAATTCTTCCCTCTTCCAGTACTACACCACCAACAATTTTGCTGCCGTCGTTAAGTTCAAAATCAAATTAGTCTCTATAACTGTACATGTTAGGGTGTGAATTCCGCCCTGAATTAAGGAGGTGTGAATCTTGGCATCCCTTGTAGCATACTTCTGAAATAAGCAAAAATAAACGCGATGCAAGATCTAATAAAAACATTTTTAATATAAAAGAAAATAAAAATACAAAACTTGCTAACAGAATTAATTACATCATGGCAAAGCTATGTGCCTGTCTCCTTCGGCAGGCGAACGGAAAATCAGAAGAGAAAGTTAAGAAGGAATGTGAAGGAGCAGGCGCACTAAATCACTTGCAGATAAGAACTGTGACCTGCGCAGTAAATCTTCAGCGCAGCTGGCAAACCAATTAACGCAGTGACACCCCTTCTTTTGCTAGTTGAGCTGATGTCATCAAATCATCAAATATGGCACATCTTCTTCTGCAGATATTCGTGTTGAGCTTCTGGAAGCGGTTTGTTGAGCATGTCAGCAATTTGATCATGTGTAGATACATATTGCAATTTAACAAAACCTTGCTTAACTAATTGTTTTGTGTTTTGATAACGAATGTCAATGTGTCTGGACCTAGAACCTCTAAAATGTGACTCAGAAATATAAACCACCGATTCATTATCTTCCATCACGGTGATCGGTCGATTCGGACGTGTCCAGATATCTGCGATCAAAGCATCAAACCATGTTAGAGAATTACATGCATCCGAAACACAAGCATATTCAGCTTCAGTAGATGAACACGAAACAAAATTCTGTTTTCTCACTTGCCAGTAAACAGGACATCCATTCAGGAACATCATGTAACCTGAAGTACTTTTGCGTGATTTCTTATCACTTGCCCAATCAGAATCTGCATAACAACATAATTCTGCATAATCAGTATGTGTTGGTTCTAGCAATAACTTCATGTGTTTAGTGTGTTTCAGGTATTTCAATAACTTCTTAACGCATGTCCAATGAAATTGTTTTGCCTTATCTACGTGTCGTGATAAGAGATTAACACTAAGTGCAATGTCGGGTCTGGTCCAACTACTAATGTACAACAGTGACCCAATGACTGAACGATAAAGTGTTTGATCTTCGAACTCAGGACTTGGTTCATGTGTTAAGTTGTGAAAATCTGTTTGCATGGGTGTCTTTGTTGTGTTAGCATCTTTCATGTTGCAATGATGCAGAATGTGGTCAATTTTCTCCTCTTGTGAAAGACTAAACACCTTCTGTGTTTTGTCAATCTGATGCTCTCTACATGGGGCTCCCCTTGAGATGTACCCGAAGACTACAGCTAGTTCAGAATGCGGCCGCGCGGGCCATCATGGGGAGTACTAGGTACTGCCACATAACACCTTTCCTGCGCGAGCTGCACTGGCTACCTGTGGTTTTTCGGGTGCGTTTCAAGGTGTTGATCACCATCTTCAAAGCGCTCCATGGCACAGGGCCTAGTTACCTGCGGGATCGCATTCTACCACATACATCCCTGCGACCAATTCGCTCACACAGGGAGGGACTCCTCTGGGTGCCGTCCACCAAGCAATGCCAATGGGCGGCGCCTAGGAGTAGGGTCTTCTCTGTGATGGGCCCAACCCTCTGGAATGACCTCCCCCCCCCCCGATATTAGAACTACTACCGACTTCCGCTCCTTCCGACAAAAACTTAAGACTCACCTGTTCCGACTAGCCGGCCTGGCCCACTTATAGTTCTACTCTTACCTCCTGGCAGATATTTTATTTGGGATAGCTTTTAAGGGTAATGTTTTTAACTTTTCAAAAAAAATTTAAAATTTTTTTCTAACTTAACTAAATTGTACAGGGAACTTCTACTACCTCCTCCAGTCCTATGCTTAATTTATTTATTGTATTCCTATAACATGTATATTTACTGTTCAACTATTTTAATATGACTGTACACCGCCCCGAGTCTCTTTTGAGAGAGGGGCGGTCTAGAAATCCAATAAAGTTAAAGTTAAGTTAACCCTAAGTAAGTGCTAATATGACCTAAAGATTTCAATGTGAAGTATCTCTGCAAACTAAATATCACTAATTTTCTTATTTGGACCAATATAAACAATATCAACATAAACAAGAATTATCTCATATACATTGTTAGATCTTTTTGTGAACATGCATTCATCAGTTTCGGACTTAATGAAGCCCATTGAATTTAGTTTGTCAGTAAGACATAAGTACCACATTAAACCTGACTGTTTCAGACCATAAAGACTTTTGTTCAGGAACCAGGTATCCCCTTCTTGCTGTCGGAATCCTGGAACTCCTCTCACATAGATCTCTTCATCTAGGTCAGCATGTAGATAAGCCATGTCCACATCAAACTGGAAAACTTCTAAACCAAGAATAGTTGCAGTGGTCAAAGCAATTTTTACACTTTCAGTTCTGACTGTTAGTGAGTAAGTGTTTGTGTAGTCCTCAGGATAACGTTGAGCGAAACCCTGGGCTACAAGTCTGTCTTTGTACAATGACTCACCATTCGGTTTCTTCTTGATTCTGTAGACCCATCGAGTGCCAATGACTTTTCTGTTTGCTGGAGGTTTGGCAGGTGTAAATACATTAAGTTTCTTTAAACTGTCCATTTCATCCTCCATTGCTTCATACCATTTGTCTTGCTCTGAATCAGGAAGCTGTTTGATTTGTGTGAACGTATCAGGAGGAAGTGTAACATTGCAAATCAAAGGCAATGGTGTTTTTGTCAGTTGCCACGAATATCGTAGTGGAGGGATTCCTTTTGTGACCCTCTTGGAATGTCTCGGAACAACAGTCCATTCTTCTTCTTCTTCTTTGTCCTCGTGCTCACATTCGTCGCTAGCATCAGCATCTGCGGCTCGCGAAGACGGAACATCAGTTTGTGAAGAACTGGTAGAAGGAATATCTGCCTGTGAATCTTGGTCATCAGGCTGCGTGGCATCTGCAACATCATCTCTAGGAAAATAAACTCCAGGATCATTGGAATGAATCCTGGACCAGTCAATATCTTCCTCAAAATTAGCAGATTGAGAAATCACAATTACATGTTTAGGGTCAATGAATTTGCTCCATTTTGAATTATCATCAATGCCCATAAATCTCAGTCTCTTTGCTACTGGACCTCCTTTTCTTCTTTGAGCTAAGGGAATGTTCACCATAGCGTATGAACCAAAAATGTGGAGGTTCTTGAGATCAGGCTTGTAGCCATACATCATGTAGAAAGGAGTTTGATTGATTACACTGCTCCAAGTACGGTTGACAATGTAATTTGCATATTTGACAGCTTCACCCCAGTATATGTTACTGAGATTGGCATCTTCTAGGAGACAACGCATCATGGTTTGTAGAACCCCTTGTCTTCATTCTGTGACTCCGTTATGAGCCGGTTTATATGGAGCAGATGTCTGATGAAGAATTCCATTCTTACGCATCCAGTCCTGGAAACGCCCAGACATGAATTCTGCACCACAGTCACTCTGGATTCTGGCGATGCGAACTTGATATTGGGTAGAAACAAATGCTGTAAAGTCTTTAAAGATCTGAAAGGTCTCGGAATTCTCTCTCATAGGATATACAAATCCATATCTAGAATGATTATCAACAATTGTCAGAAAATACTTTCTACCACCAATTGTTGGTGGAAAAGGACCTACTATGTCAGTGTGTACCAAATCAAAAATGCGTGTTGACAGACGTGTAGCGTGTTTTGGAATGGCTCGTGCTTTGCATTTAGTTTTCCTGCAAACTGCACAATCCAAAAACACCTTACACCCCTTTAGATCCAAACCTTTTGTGAACTCCGGCATTTTTCTAAGAACACGGAAACTGGCGTGCCCCAATCTTCCATGCCACTTGTGGATACTCCTGGAATGCAAAGGTTTACCAGTTAGTGAATTTTCAACATTAACAGTTTCATGAGGAACCTCAGGCTTGCTCTGAGCAACCTGCTTCCTTATTTTTTGTTTGTTGGCTTTAGGAGCCTTTGGAGTAGCAACAGGATCTCTCTCTGAAGCAATTTTCTCTGGGCCTGTGCTCTCCCTTTTTAGAGTTTACATACTTGCCTGTGCTTGCGGTTTAGGTAAGTAATAAACACCACCAATTAGCATGGTTTCAGCAACAATATCTCCACCTTTAACTATGTAACTTGCTTTCTCGAGGTGGTGAACCTGTAACGTTAACACTCTAGACAAGTGACACTGACTAAGCAAATTACTGGTTGCTGAAGGTATGTAATAAACATCAGGGATGAATGTATTGAGCTCTTCAATATAAACAGTTCCTTTTCCCATGACCTTACAAGGGTGGTTGGAGAAGGAATACAGTTCCCGAAGATCAGATTCAGGCTCGTGCATCTCTGTGAAAAGTTCCTTTCTGTAGGTAACGTGTAAAGCTGCGCCACTGTCCAAAGTCCACAAAAGACGTCTGTCGTACTCTGGATCAGGTTGTGGATCGTTGGTTAAGGCTAATGTGGCGAGTGGAGCTTGTGGATCACGCCTTGGACCACGACGACCTTGTCTTCCACCTCTACCTCTGGAGTCTGTTCCTCTGGGCTGGTATGTGACGGGAGTTGGAACTCGTTGGGGACAATTCCGGGTGTCATGTCCCATACAGTTGCAGATGTAGCATCTTGGCATCCTTGGAGCATAGGCTCTTCCTCGGAAGGGACGTCTAGCTGGAGCTCTTGATGCTGGTGGCCCTCGTAAATGCGGTGTGGCTAACATAAGTGATCCTTCTTCAATTAAAAGTGTGCAAACATTATCTACTCTTCGTTGAGCAATAGGCACATGATTAATCTTTGCAATGGCATCTTTCCATTCATAATTCAGTGAGTTAATGATAATGCTGATCATTTGAACATCATCAATAAAATGGCCTCTTTCTCTCAATTCTTTTCTCATTCCTTTCAGTTTGGTCAAATGTCCACCAATTTGTTCACCAGGTTTCAATTTCGAACCATGGAACTCAGACATGAGCAAACATGAAGATTCAATTGAAACGGGCCTGTAGCAATCTTCCAAATGGGCCCAAATTTGTTGGGCTGTTGCATTAGGCGAAAAAATAACCTGCAGTTCAGTTTCCATGGACATTAATAATGTTGTGCAAGCCTTAGTGTCTAAGTTTCTTATTGCAGGAGTCCATGGCTGGGCAGGAAGATTAAACACCATACAATGGGTACCTTCTCTGCGAAGCAAAATTGAAATCTCACTGACCCAGGCTTTATAATTTTGCCCTGACATTTTCAATTTTGACTCACTAGTCAATGGAAGCCTCAGAAGCCTCATTCGGATGTAGGGTGTTGCAGGCTGTTCACAGGGCGGGGGACATGCTTTACCAGGCTTAATTTTGGACATATACTCAAATGTGTAACTCTCCCTAGGGACTTGTAGGCTTTGGTACGTCCCATCCTGGATACTCCTCCCCTCACTATGGAGAAAGGGCGTTGGTACTTAACTGATACACCTCTTCTCATAGTGGGGGAGGAGTATCCAGCCCCTCTCGGATATGGGTACGTTGCGAAATTGTTATGTTGTTTGTTGAACTGTTCTGTTGAAGTAATAAATAAAGGTTTGAAACTAAAAGTTTGAGTGGATGACACAGCGAGTCGGATAAAGTTCTTCACCAATAACTGGGTGGAGCCTGGTGACCAAGGCGTGGCTAAAAGAGCTTATCTGACTCAGTCCAATCAAGAGAGGACAAGGTCAACCCATCGTGGATAGTCCTCCCCCACTATGAGAAGAGGCGTATCAGGTAAGTACCAACGCCCTGTTTGTACTATTTCAGGGAAATAAATGTTAAAAAGAGGAGAATTGGACTGCTTAATCTAAGGATTATATTAATTGGAATTTATTGAACTAAAACTTTCTGTTTGGATTATAAACGTGGGCTCCGGAACCCACCCAGTAGAAGAGAAATAGAGCAACAGTAACACCGGCTGGTCAAAAAAAACTCATAAGAGAAAGTGAAGAAAAGAAAGTGTGGCCAACAATTGACCTTGAGTACCTTATTGGAAAAACATTGTTACAAGACTTACAGTAGATAAGCTGTCTGCACCTGGGAATTGTTTACAGAGAGAACTACAGAGAAAGAGAGTGGAAACAGTTTAAGTTTTAAACACTGTAGCTCTCTGACTGGATATATATTTTACAAAATGAGCAACTGAAACTGGAAAATAATAGAAGTTGTTTATAAAACAAGTAAAGACCTTTATATCTTAGCTCTCAGCTCTCCTTTTTAGTGACTTATAATTTGTTGGATATAATTTTGGGGTTTGGTGGGCCTTTGTGGATTACAATTTACAAGTTATTAAAAAGAAAAAAGGAAACCACCTTTTTTTGAAGAGAACTTTGGACTATGGACTTTTTGGCTTTGTGAAACATAACACCCCAAAAAGGGAAGTGACTTGAGGCTTGAAAACAAGAACTGGGAACAAGAAAGGAAATTGTTGGACTGCATCAGGTATATTTTAAAAGTTGGTTACTGTGGAGTACTGTTGTGTTTGATCTGTTATTGATTGTTTGATTATTGATTAACTGTCTCTGTTAAACAATTATTTAAAATATCTGATTATTTAAAACTATTAAAATGACAAGCAATACAAATTTAAACAAAACAGGGTGTCAGGCCTGCAGCGGTTCCTTTAAGAATCTTCATATTTAGTATGCATATTCATTCAGGGGGGGAATAGCAATGGGTAGAATGTGTTGTTTTCAAAATAAAAAATTCCTTTCTAGAAGTTCAAGGTTATTCTTTGTCTCTGCACCTTGGCACCTGACCGGAACCAGCGGGGTGGAGATGACAGCGTGGAAGAAGAAGATTGGACCATGTGATGGATTAGTGGGTGTGGGGTCAAGATCATGAACTTTCACTGGGTGGGAATCCTAGGTAACTTCCAGAATTGGGATTCCACAGATGTACCAACATGTCTGACTTATTAAATTGGAACTTTAAGGAAAGGTTTGCCTTGGACTCTGATTTAATGCTGCATGATAATTGGAACGCTGACATTATCCCAATTCTCCCTTTAAAATTACTTTTATAGGGGTACTGAATCCCAGTTCTGACCCAACCCTGGGCAGTATGAAATTTCAGTGAAGATGGAGGAAGAAAAGAATGCAGCAGAGAAGGGCAAAGATAACGGATTGCTTGTATTTGTCGATACTATCTATGAGCCTTCTAAAGAAATATTTGAAGCTGCAGAAGCTAAAGAAAAGGAATTCCGGCTGGGAGCCCAGCAAAAAGAACCAACCCCCAGACTTCCCTTGCAGATGAAATTAGACCTGCGAGATTAAGCCTCAGGATTTAAGACTTCTAAAGAATGCCTGCTAGAAGGAGAGAGGAGCACCAGGGAAGCTCCGACAGACAACTGGATGATGGCCAGAAGGTCTGAGGAATGGAGATCCCAGCCACCCTCATGCAGCCATTCTCTGATGGCCCTCCCAGACCAATTCGGACAGCTAAACATGAGTGGAATCAACCCCCTCGCCCCCTCAGGACCACCTAAGTGGAACCTGGGACAGCCCACATTCTCCTTTCCTAGCAGAGAATTTGCTACACAGTGGAGTGGAGATCTTGGCTCTTTCCACACAGCAACCAGCGAATCAAACCAACTACCAAGTTTACCAAGTTTACTTTACCAAGTAAAGCCAACATCAGTCATCTCCACCCCGCTGCAAAGGGGTGACTCCGAGCCCATGAATCAAGCAACCCCAGGGTGGGCTTTCTTCCCGGGTCATGGATGGGCTCAATGTCAGTGGACGCATGCCCCCTCCCAGCAGATGGGGCCATTCCAGATAACTGCCCCTGGCTAGAACCAGGGACTGGGACCGCCACCGGGTCCAGCCCCCCCAGCAATGCCTCAACAGGCTTTTGCCCAACCAATGGGTGTGGCCCAACAAAGGAGCTTACCACCTCAGGCAGCAGGCCAACAGGCTGCCCCTGTTCAACCACCAGTGCCCCCTCCTCCAACACCCCCCGGTTTTGTGTAACATTCGACGGGACCCCAGATAAGCTGGCTTACTTCCTGAATCAAGTATGGGCATACATTGATCAAGTAGGCCCACAAAACCCATCTGATTGAGAGTTGATCCAAGAAATAGCTGAGGGGATGAATGAAGGGGAGGCTGCACAATGGATAGCGGAGCTCCATGAGGAAGCGGCTCCAGAGCTAGATGATGTAACTGGGTTCATCCAACTGATGCGCGCCCGATTTAACGATGTGGCCCAACACATGAATGCTGAAGACCAGATCCAGGCATTGCGACAGGCTGGTCATCCCGTGAAGGAATTAGTTTAGGAGTTCCGGAGAATAGCTGGAAGACTACTATACTGGCCAGAAAGACTCTTGGTCTACACGTTCAAAAAGGCCTTAGATCCCAAACTGAAAGAAGCTTGTGCCGTAAGGGGGGTCCCAGAACGTCTCCAAGATTGGTACACCACTGCAATCCTACTGGACCACGAGATTAACACCTATCCAAACCCTGGGACCGGAACCTGTTCTGACCCCCCTTCTTCCCTCGCCAACACAGAAAAGCTGGGGATGAGTCGCTGAACATCCTTCATACGTCGAGGAGGTTGCCAACTACGTAACGCCTCCACCTTGCCTGGCTCCATCGCAATTCCTTCAGGGGAGATACGGTGCCCCAGGAACTCGATGGTAGTCTGCCAGAACTGACACTTCTCCAGCTTGGCAAATAAGCGATGTTCTCGGAGTCGTTGCAAGACCAGACGCAAATGACGTTGATGATCCCTCCGGGACATGGAGTAGATCAAGATGTCGTCCAGGTAAATGACGACAAACTGATCCAAAAGGTCCCAGAAGATGTCATTCATGAAGTGTTGGAAGACAGCCGGGGCATTGGTCAACCCGAACGGCATGACCGTGTACTCGAAATGTCCGTACCGGGTGCCAAAGGCTGTCTTTCATTCGTCCCCCGCCCTGACTCGGACCAGGTTGTAAGCCCCACGCAAGTCCAGTTTTGTGAACACCGTTGCCTCTCGGAGCCGCTCCAACAACTCAGGAATCAGGGGCAACGGGTAATGGTTACGTACCGTGATGGCATTCAGGCGCCGGTAATCACAACAAAGTCTCAGATCCCCGGTCTTCTTTTTCACGAACAAAACTGGGGCAGACAAGGGCGAAGACGAAGGCCGGATAAACCCCCAGGCGAGGTTCTTGTCAAGAAAGTCCCGCAATGCGGCCAATTCCAGCTCAGACATGGAATATAAACGACCCATCGGGAGTTTTGCATCAGGTACTAGGTCAATGGGACAGTCATAAGGCCGGTGCGGCGGCAGTTGATCCGCCTCCTGTTCGCTAAAGACATCCGCGAACTCTGCTAAATCCGGCGGCACGGTCACCACGGGCGAACTGGGCACCTGGGCCGCACAAACCTGACGGGTGTGGTCGACGCATTGCAAGGACAGGAACGTGATCAAGTTCTGCGACCAGTAGATTTGAGGATCGTGCGCCTGCAGCCAAGCCAAGCCCAACACCACGGGGAAATGCAGGCCCGAAGCCACGTAAACTTGGATGGCCTCCTCATGCTCCCCGAGGATCAAGCACAAAGGCTGCATGCGGCCTTGATAGGCCCAGACAGAAGCACCCGACCGTCAATGGTCTCAACGCGCATTGGAGGGTCCACCAGACACAGAGGGACATTGTATTTAGTAGCAAACACTGCATCCATAAAGTTCGTGGTAGCCCCGGAATCGACCAAGGCATGGGCCGGAATTCCCTGCGGACTACCCGACGAGAATGTGTGCTGCTAAAATCATGTGCCGTGGAGGCCCCTCCACCTCTGTTCCGGCCTGCGCCCAACCTAAAGTCTCTCTCAGATCGGGCTCCGCCCGTCTCTCTACATGCTGTTTAGGAATTGAGGGGGAGGCCGCAGGCCGCGCAGCCCCCTTACCCTTTTTGGGGCAAACCAAAGCCAGGTGTCCAGGATCCCCACAGTAAAAACACAACCCCCCTGCACGCCCTCTCTCCATCTCCGTGCGTGACAAGCGGGGTTTGGCGGCACCCAACTCCATGGGCTCCTCCCGTGCAACTGTAGTCTCCTGAGGGACCGGCACTCTAGTAACCTCCCGGGATGCTCGGCGAGGCCTACGCCTCTGCAGCCAGCCGTCAATCCGGAGGCACAAGTGAACCAACGCGTCGAACGTTGGAGGCCTGTCCACCCTCACCAGCTCATCCTGCAGGTCATCTGACAGGCCGTCCTGAAAAGTGTCCATGAGGGCTGGCTCATTCCAAGCAGAGTCCTGACTAAGCAGCCGGAATTCGCTGACATAATCCTGCAAAGAACCACGCCCTTGGTGCAACTCTTTCAGGAGTCTGGTGGCTGTTTCCCCCTTAATGGGATCTTCAAACATCAGCCTGAGATGGTTACAAAAACCCTGGAAATCATCCAGCAGGGGGCTCGGCTGAGAAAACAAGGGAGTAGCCCACCTCGCTGCTGTGCCTGAGAGCAAGCTGATAATAAATCCCACCTTTGTCCGGTCAGTGGGAAAGTCCTCCGCTCTCAAGCTGATAAACAGCTGGCATTGTCCCAAGAACGCTGCAAACATATTTTGGTTGCCGTCAAACTTGTCTGGAGTAGCCACTGGACATTTCCTCCTTGGCTGGAGGGGGTTAGCAAGCCCCTGGGCTATTTGTCCAGTCAACAAAGCCAATTGTTGTGCCAAGAGGGCATTCTCAGCATGTAGTTGCTCCATTTCAGCTTAATGGAGCTTCATTTGGGGCAGAAGTCAAACTGTTCTGACCCGCCTTCTTCCCTCGCCAACACAGAACACGCTCCGCAACAATACTACTTTAACAGGATTTATTGCACAGACAGACAGACATATCCTTGGCAGTAAACCACCACGACAAGGCTCACAGACACGAGACACGATAGCAGCTATCCAGCATGCTACGTTTCCAAGACCGAACTTCTTGAATAATTCCTTTGTTGACTTCTGCAAAGGGCGTATGCTCAGTCAATCCTTTTATAGCCTGAAGGGGAGTCTACTTATCAGCAGCTGAGAGCCCTTACCGCCGATAACTGCACCCTTGCTCCCTGCGTCTGTGGGCGCGGCGGTAACGAGCATCCAAGAACTCCCTGCTGATCTCTGATTCACTGTCCCGTGACTCCTCCCCACTGCTCCAAGGCATGGCATCAGGAGCCCCCCTCCTTTGGCTCTCCCCGCTGCCCCATGCCTCAGGCGCCTCCTGGTGGCCGACCAGACTCTCCGATCCCTGCTCAGAGTCAGAACCCTGTCCAAGGTCCTCCTCATTCTCCAGAGCCGACTCATAGGGACCCTCACTCTCGGAGTCTGGTGGCAGCTCCAACGGCTCCTGCTGGGCCACAACACAACCCCTGCCAAAAAACCTTTGGCCCACCTAACGCAGAGGCAGCGAGCTGAAAAGCCTCCACCAACCCCTCATTCCTCGGGGCCCATTATAAAGTGCTACCGATGCGGTCTGCTTGGCCACAGAGCATCAAACTGCCGGGCTCCAGCCCCTGTTCCACAACCACACCAACCACCTGCCAGCGCAATGAAGAAAAACCCCAGAAAATCACCAGAAAAGAGTCGTCTGGTACAACAGCCAATGGAGGCCGAGAGCTATGCCATTGAAGAAGCCTCTGCCACCTCGGAGGAGGAGGAGGAGGAGGAAGAAAATGCTGAAGACGACCCAATGGTGAGTGCACCTATCTGCCCCTTCTCGATAATAGCCAAACTCCAAGTGCCAGGAACGGGGGTGGGGGGTGGGAAGGGGAAGTTGGGGCGATTGTAGATACCGGCTGCACCCGATGCTTAATCAGCATGTCAATAGTGAAGCAGCTAGGTATACGCACAAAACTCCTAACCCATCCTATTCGGTTTGAGCAAGTAGATGGAACCCTAATTGCGGGGGGCTCCAGCCACGAAGATCACCGAGTTAGTAAAGTTGATGATAGACCGCCACTATGAGTTCCTCAAATTCATCGTGGCCCCTAGAATGCAGGAGTCAATTATCTTGGGACTTGCATGGCTGGACAAGTGGGCACCTACTATAAAGTGGGAGGACGGCATTAGAAAATTGATTATTGGGTTTGGGCCGTTACCACCGGTGGAGCCAAAAAGCCACCCAGGAACGATTGGACCCAACAGCCCAACCCATCCGGAACCTGCAGCACCTGCAGCAGGCACCAAACCTCCGGGGATCCAACGAGTCCCAAAGATCTACTGGGATTTGGTGGAGGTGTTCAGTGAGGAAGACGGAAACTACCTTCCACCTCACCGCCCCACAGATTGTGCAATAGACTTCAAACCTGGGGCTACCTTACCAAAGCCAAAAATGTACTCTATGACTCCCAAGGAAATGATTGAATTGAGGAAGTATATTGACACCAATTTAAAAAGGGGTTTTATTGAACCAGCGAAGTCAAAAGTAGCGGCTCCAGTGCTCTTCAGAGAAAAGAAAGATGGCGGAGTTCGCCTCTGTGTGGATCTGCAAGCCTTGAATGCGGTACGCGAAAAGAACACCTATCCCTTCCCCCTCATGAAAGATATGTTGAACCACTTGACTAAAGGCAAGATCTTCACCAAGCTGGACTTGAGAGAGGCGTATTACCGCATACGAATCCGAAAAGGGGATGACTGGAAGACCGCTTTTAACACTCCCCTGGGCAGCTTCCAGTACAAAGTCATGACTTTTGGACTACAAGGAGCACCCGCAGTATTCATGCAGTACATAAATGAAGTGCTACTTGATCACATGTACCGTGGAGTACTCGTTTATTTAGATGACATCTTGATCTTCTCTGAGATCCTGGAAGAACATGTGAAACTAGTACGGCAAGTCCTGAAAAAACTTCTAGATGCCAAACTATACGCAAAATTGTCGAAGTGTGAGTTCCACAAGACCTCGCTAGATTATCTGGGGTATGGAGTAAACTCCATATCATTTGAAGCTTCCTGAAGCTAGGATTGGAGCTGCTGGAGAGAAGGAGGGGGTGAGTCACAAGACAAAGACACTGAGGTGGGGGCCCGCGCGCCTAACGGCGCGCGAATCATATATCTATAAACCAAAATAGCAATACATTCTGGATTAGTGTGTTTGAGATTGTGATTTTATTTATTTCAAAATGACTGGCTTAGTTCAATGTAATAGCTGTTTTGCACCTGTCTTTCGCAGTACTCTTTTCAAATTTGGATACTGTCCCCTTTGTAAACAAATTACGAGTCTACATAGGCAGATTACCTATCTAGAATCTGTAATCTGTGCTCTCCAAGCAGAAACTAGGTGTCTACGTCAGCCATTCCACTCTATGGTGAAGCCACACTATCAGCCCCCTCTGCCACAAAGATCTTGCAGGAGAAGAGCTGTCTGGACAACTGTGGGATCTGGCAGGTTGAGAGCTGTGAACCATAAACCCAAAGCTTTTGCTGTGACCCAGCAAAACAGATACAGTGCCCTTGCTGACCTTAATGGGGACACTAAAGAGATAGGTCAAGGCAGTTGTGATAATGATGACTCAAATAAGCAGGGGATCGTGGTCCAAAACGAAGAACTTTCTTCGGAAAGGCGAAAAGGGGAACCAGGTATCACACATCAGTCGCAGAAGAAGATCAAGGTATGTAAAAAGAGAAGTCACCTTCTGGTTGGTGATTCAATCGTAAGAGATGTTAATTTAGGAGAGGATAAGGAGGTTTTAAAAGAGGTCAGGTGTCTGCCAGGTGCTACTGCCAGCAGAGACAAGAGGCGTATTCTTAAGATAGTCAAGAATGCAAGTAAGGACTGTGACGTTGATGCTATTATACATCTTGGCACTAATGATCTATCCCAGAAAGATGTACTTTCTGTGCAGAATGATTTCCAGAACTTGGGGTATGAACTTAATAGTATAGGTTGTAGGCTTATCTTTTCAGAGGTTTTACCTGTATATAAGGAACAAAAAGGGAAGGGCCAGCGTGTAGCAGAGTTTAATGTTTGGCTAAAGGAGTGGTGTAAAAGGGAAGGCTTTGGTTTTATTAGTCATGAAGCCTGTAGCTGGTCCAATGAAAAACTGTACAAAAGAGATGGGTTGCACCCATCCAAGAAAGGAACTGAGTTACTTGGCATTAAATTCACAGATTTTCTTGATAAACATTTAAACTGAAGAGCGGGGACAGAGAATTAATAGATACAGAACATCTCTGTCCCCAGCAAACTAAAATTCATAGGGTTATAAATGCATGTAACCTAGATGTGTGTGTGGGTAAGATTATCACTCCTGCTGTCAAGCAAAACCAAGCATGTAATAGTGATTGTCATACCATGTGCATGAATCACACAAGTGGCAAGAAAATAGGGGCAGTCAGGCATAATACAGGTTATGTAGACAGTAAACACAAGGTCAATCAAAATGGACTCAAATGTCTATATACCAATGCACAGAGTATGAGGAATAAACAGGGAGAATTAGAAATTCAAGTAAAAGAGGACAGATATGATATTATTGCCATTACAGAAACTTGGTGGGATGAAACTGACAAATGGAACATACAGCTAGAAGGATTTAAATTATTTAAAAGAAATAGACCAAATAAAAGAGGAGGTGGAGTTGCACTATATATAAGAAATAACTATGTCTCTACAGAAATAGAGCACAACAATAATGAGAACTATCTTGAATGCATTTGGGTCAATATTAAAGGTTGTGGGGGAAATGACATTGCCATAGGTCTATACTACAGGCCACCCAACCAAGCAGAGGAAGAAGATGAACTTTTTGCTAGTCAGCTAACTAAGGTATGTAGGAAGCACACCACAATAGTAATGGGAGATTTTAACTACCCTGACATCAACTGGGAAACAAACTCTGCACCAAGTGGAAGATCCAACAGGTTCCTAACAAACCTAGCAGACAACTTTGTTTTCCAAAAAGTAGAGAAGGAAACAAGGGGATCAGCCATACTGGACTTAATTCTCACTAACAGAGAGGAAATGATAGAAGGTGTTGAAGCCATAGGAACCCTGGGGGCAAGTGACCATGCAATATTGGAATTCAACATTATCCAAACACAAGTAGTAGAACAAAGTCAAACTAGAGTCTTGGACTTTAAGAAAGCTAATTTCAATAAACTTAGAGAGAGCTTGGGAAAAATTCCATGGATGAGAATCCTCGAGGGGAAAACAACTCAAGAAGCTTGGGAAATTTTGAAAAATGAGATTAGAAAAGCCCAGTCTAACACAATACCAATGAAGAAGAAAAACAACAGCTCCCAAAAGAAACCAGCATGGCTGCATAAACAACTATCTGACAAACTGAAAGACAAAAAAAGTAAGTATAAAAAGTGGAAGGAGGGGGACATAACTAAGGCAGAATATCAGCAAATAGCCCGAGCCTGTAAAGATGAAGTGAGGAAAGCTAAGGCTCACAATGAAGAAAGGCTTGCCACAAAAGTAAAAATTAACAAAAAAAGCTTCTTCCAACATGTTAAAAACAAAAAAAAAGTTAAGGAAACAATTGGTCCATTGCTAGGAGAAAGTGGCAAGAAGGTGACAAGCAACAGGGAGAAAGCAGAACTATTTAACTCATGTTTTGCATCTGTCTTTACACAAAGGGATAAAACAGTCCAACCTATCAAAAGCAGCACCACAAAATTAGGAACACAAATTGAAATAGGGAAGAAAATGGTAAGTGAGCACCTGTCTACCCTAGATGAGTTCAAATCACCAGGACCGGATGGATTACACCCCAGAGTTCTGAAGGAACTAGCAGACGAGATCTCAGAACCACTGAATTATATCTTTCAGAGATCCTGGAACACCGGGGAACTACCAGAGGACTGGAAAAGAGCTGATGTGGTTCCCATCTTCAAAAAAGGGAAAAAATTAGATCCAGGAAACTACAGACCTATCAGCCTAACCTCAATACCAGGAAAGATTCTGGAAAAAATAATCAAGCAACGAATTTGCGAACATCTAGAAGCAAACAAAGTAATAGCCAAAAGCCAACATGGATTTGTCAAAAACAGATCATGCCAGACTAATCTTATTGCATTCTTTGATAATGTGACAAAATTAGTGGACCAGAGGAATGCCGTTGATATAGTTTACTTGGACTTCAGTAAGGCTTTTGATAAGGTAGACCATAACCTACTACTAGATAAAGTAGAAGAATGTGGGTTAGACAGCATCACCACCAGATGGATTGGTAACTGGCTGACCAACCGCACTCAACGTGTAGTTCTCAATGGAACTGCATCTACATGGAGGGAAGTATGCAGTGGAGTACCCCAAGGCTCTGTTTTAGGCCCAGTACTCTTCAACATCTTCATCAATGATTTGGATGAGGGAATAAATGGGGAACTCATCAAATTTGCAGATGATACCAAGCTGGCAGGAATAGCCAACACTCCAGAAGATAGGCTTAAGATACAGAAGGATCTTGACAAACTTGAACATTGGGCACTATCTAATAAAATGAAATTCAATGGTGAAAAGAGTAAGGTTCTACATTTAGGCAACAAAAACGGAATGCACAGGTACAGTATAGGTGATACCATACTCAGTAGTAGTAACTGTGAAAGGGATCTTGGAGTCCTAGTGGACAACCATTTAAATATGAGCCAGCAGTGTGCAGCAGCTGCCAAAAAAGCCAACACAGTTCTAGGCTGCATCAACAGAGGGATAGAATCAAGATCACGTGAAGTGTTAATACCACTTTATAATGCCTTGGTAAGGCCACACTTGGAATACTGCATTCAGTTCTGGTCGCCACGATGTAAAAAAGATGTGGAGACTCTAGAAAGAGTGCAGAGAAGAGCAACAAAGATGATTAGGGGCCTGGAGTCTAAAACATATGAAGAACGGTTGCAGGAACTGGGTATGTTTAGCTTAAGAGAAAGAAGGACTAGGGGAGACATGATAGCATTATTCCAATATCTCAGAGGTTGCCACAAAGAAGAGGGAGTCAAACTATTCTCCAAAGCACCTGAGGGTAGAACAAGAAGCAATGGGTGGAAACTAATCAAGGAGAGAAGCAATTTAGAACTGAGGAGGAATTTCCTGACAGTGAGAACAATTAATCAGTGGAACAGCTTGCCTCCAGAAGTTGTGAATGCCCCAACACTGGAAGTCTTTAAGAAGATGTTGGATAGCTATTTGTCTGAAACGGTATAGGGTTTCCTGCCTAGGCAGGGGGTTGGACTAGAAGACCTCCAAGGTCCCTTCCAACTCTACTATTGTATTGTATTGTATTGATCGTATCTCCAACAAAGGGGTAGAAATGGAACCAGGAAAAGTGAAAGCGGTGTTAGATTGGAAACCTCCAAGTACTCGCAAACAACTGCAAAGCTTCCTTGGATTTGCAAATTTTTATAGACAGTTCATTCCGACTTTCGCGGAAATTGCCCTACCATTGACTGAGCTATTAAAGACGGGCCCTTCCCCAACAAAGCCGAAAGCAAACCAACCATTAAAATGGACAATGGACTGTCAAAGAGCCTTTGAGAAATTAAAATGGCTCTTTGCCCAAGAGCCCATATTGTAACACCCTGACCCAAAGAGACCCATTCATAATCCAGACGGATGCCAGTGATGTAGCGATAGCCACGGTACTACTGCAAAGGAGTAAAGAAGGCCACCTCTTGCCATGCGCTTACATCTCCAAGAAACTCACCACTACGGAAAGAAGGTGGGCCATTTGGAAGAAAGAGGCATTCGCGATCAGGTGGAGCAGGCACACCTGGAGACATCTCCTAGAAGGGGTGGATATACCGTTCGAGGTCTGGATGGATCATAAAAACCTTGAAACTCTTCTAGCCCATCGGAGGTTATCCCCCAAACATGTTCGCTGGGCACAATACTTCCAAAGGTTTAAATTCGAAATTAAACACATCCCCGCAGGAAAGAACTTGTTAGCAGATGCTCTGTCAAGAAAACCGCAATATGACAGTAAGAAGGAAGAAGTTATCCACCCCATCATATCTCCCTCTCACCAAAAGGCAGCTCAAGTCACCAGTCAAAGCCAAGATAAGCTGACGACCGAGCTGAAAGCGGCACTCTGGACAGACCCGGGGTTCACCAACAACAAGGACATCCTAACGGTGAATGATGGCTTAGCCTGGAAGGGGTCCAAACTATACGTCCCTGCAGGGATGAGGCTGCAAGTTCTACAGCGGAGTCATGATGCGAAACTAGGAGGCCACTTCGGATTCCTAAAAATGCTCCACTTCGCCAGGCATCAATTTTGGTGGCCAAAGATGAAATTGGAGGTGGAAGATTATGTAAAAAGCTGTGCTACTTGCGCCACAATGAAAACCCGGCTGGGAAAGCCCCCTGGACTACTACAACGAGTGGCCAACCCTAGCCGACCATGGGAAGAGGTTGCAATGGACTTCATCGTGGAACTCCCAGACAGCAGTGGGAATGGCATAGCAGTGGCAGAGACAGCCAATGCGGTGGTGGAACAATACATCCGGTGTTATGTGGACTATCAGCAAGACAACTGGTCGGACTTGCTACCCTTCGCCGAAGTGGCATACAACAATGCAGTCCACAGCAGTACAGGATTAATTCCTTTCCAGATTACCAGTGGCATGGAATTCGTTCCCATGCCTGAGCTGCCTAAAGAACCTCCCTCCTCCTTTTCTCTGAATGAATGGATGGACACACTAAAGAAGGGATGGGAAAATATGAAGAAGGCTCTAGCAGATGCGGTAGCAGCCTACAAGAAGCAAGCTGATAAACATCGCTCCCTCCAACCCCCCTTTCGGGTGGGGGACAAAGTTTTTGTATCTACCAAATACATAACATTAAGGATGCCTAGTAAGAAATTAGGTCCAAAATTTCTAGGTCCTTTCCCAATAGAAAAGATAATTAACCCAGTTACAGTTCAACTCAGCCTACCCAGAATTCTAGGGAAAATGTACCCGGTATTCCATTGTAGCTTGTTGAAACCAGTAATGGGGTCTAGCATAAGGCCATCCACCCAAGCTCCCCCTCCTCCTGTAGTGGTAGAAGGGGAAACACATTATGAGGTGAAAAAAATATTAGATTCCAGGCTGCATAGAGGTCGCTTACGATATTTAGTGCATTGGAAGGGGTACCCTTTGTCTGAAGCTACGTGGGTGAAAAGTTGGGATCTAAAAGCGGATAAATTAGTGAAACAATTCCATGAGAAGTTCCCTGATAAGCCAAAGGGTCCCCCTGGGGGAGGCAGAGGTGGTTAATTGTGTTATGGTAACTTCTAATTTTAAATCTCTTTTCCAGAAACGGTTTCCCTTTTGAAGAGAGGCCGCCTGTCAGGCCTGCAGAGGTTCCTTTAAGAATCTTTGGCCTGCCACACACTCTCTTCTAGCTTCATCTTTAGTATGCATATTCATTAAGGGGGGGGGGATAGCAATGGGTAGAATGTGTTGTTTTCAAAATAAAAAATTCCTTTCTAAAAGCTCAAGGTTATTCTTTGTCTCCGCACCTTAGCACCTGACCGGAACCAGCAGGGTGGAAATGACAGCCTGGAAGAAGATTGGACCATGTGATGGATTAGTGGGTGTGGGGTCAAGATCATGAACTTTCACTGGGTGGGAATCCTAGGTAACTTCCAGAATTGGGATTCCACAGATGTACCAACATGTCTGACTTATTAAATTGGAACTTTAAGGAAAGGTTTGCCTTGGACTCTGATTTAATTCTGCATGATAATTGGAACACTGACACAGGGAAGAAAAATACATCAGCAGCAGCAGCATCGAGCCTAGCTACCCAATGCTCTATAGATACCATGTTGCAGAACGAAAAATTAAATGCCTTTCAGTCAGAAATGAAAACTATGTTCCAACTACTACAAGAAGCCATGGCCAAGAATCATGATGATCTGGCAGATAGGATGCAAAAGATGGAACAAAAGATGGAGGATAAAATAGATAACATCCAGCAAATAATCACTAAAAATGAGCAACGGATTCAGAAAACGGAGAAGACAGAGCAAACTGATAAGAAAGTAGAAGAGATGGATAACAGACTGACAAAGGTAGACAATGCACTTGAATGATCCATAATTATGTTGGAGATGGATAGCACAGAATACTTCTTGACATTTCAGAATATTGAGAAGGAAAAAGGGGAAGATCTGGTGGAAAAAATGGCAGAATTGCTGGCAAATGTGCTGGAGGAGACCAAGCAGGAAGTCCTTTATGGGACTGAAGAAATATTTAGAATATACACAAGTTATGCGAGAAGGAACAAGCTTCCCAGAGAGGTACATGTGAGATTTTCAAAGAAGGGAATGAGAGTGGAAATACTCCAAAGAGCAAGAGACGACTGAAATGCAAAAGAAGAGAAATACCCAGAAGGGTAAGAGACACAAGAAAACAGTATCAATTTTTGACCAGACAATTGATAAAACATGATGTAAACTTTAGATGGCTAATACCTGAGGGAATATTGGTGACTTGGATGGAAAAAAGACATAGATTAGACACGATAAATAGAGCAGAACAATTTTATTATCAGTACTTCACACTAGGAAGAAGAGAGAAGGGAGGAAATAGATGGCAAAAAACAAGAGGAAGCGATAGCAAAGGGAAACACACAAGAAGAAACCGAAACAGAGGGAAAAGAGAGAAGGGAAAGAGAAGGAACAAGACAGAAAGAACAGAGAAATAAGATCAACTAGAACAACAAAACCTATCTATAAGTAAACAATGGAAGAAGGAACAAAACTACTATCAATTAATATAAATGGATTGAATTCACCAATGAAAAGAAAAAGGATTTTTAATAAATTAGAAAAATTGAAACTAGATTTAATTTGTCTGCAAAAGGTCCACATTAAAAAACAATATAGTAAACTATTAGAGTACCCCCCCCTCCCAAATTGGGAAACTATATTCTTCACTAGCACAGCAAAAGAAAAGGGGGGTGGCTCTATACATTAAAGAAACAATAATGGCAGAGAGAACTTCCGGTCCCCGAAGGCGACGGACGTTGCCATCTGCTGCTCGTCTCCCCGGTGGGCTCCTTTTAGGAGCACAGGCGGTCTTGGAGGGACCACCTGCCATAGGGCAGCTTGCTGGAACCCCCAGAATCGGCGGCAGCTGCGGGGGGGTTTCCAGCTTCGCCTCAGGGGGCTGGGAGGTGCATAGCACAGCTGTGTTCATTCGCCGAATGGATTCCGGAAGGAAATAATCAATTAGAAGTTACAGTAGAAGTGCCGGAGGTGAGAAGTTTGCTCTAATCTCTTTTAACACCATTTAATTGATGAGCAACAGCTTTTTGCAACTTGTGGATTCAATCTATTTGAAGTTGCAAGATTGGAGGGGTTTTTTTTTCACCCCCCTCGGGTAAAGCAGCATTTGGACTATCTCTCAATCTTGGAATGGAGTGAGAGAGTAAAACGTTGAATTACCCACTTGTACTAACTATGTGAGAAAGATTTACATCACAATTGCAAGAGATGATTCCTGAGCTGTTTTAAAAGCTTTATGGAAACTTTGGATGCTTTGCTCCCTGGTTCCCTGTGAAAGGGGGAGCCAAGATGGCCCACTTCCGTCTTCTTCTTCGCTCTTATAAATGAAACTATCCTTTTGAAACTACCTTTGAAGAAATTTCTGGCTTTATATTATTATTACCCCCCGAAGGTCTCCTGGAGCCCCTCTTGCTTTGTGGTCTTTCTGGATTTGGATTATTTGATTTTCTTCTTTTGGCTTGGAACTGTGACTAAGGATTAACTTTCACTTCTGGGTTTGTCTGCTTCCACGGCATCACCCAGCTGCGCATTCCACAGACACCATTTATTTTGTATAAGGCTTACACTTATCTCTGAACTTAACAAATGGGGCCCAGAAAACCACCTCCTGGCAAGGCAGCCTCGGCGCCCACCTCCTCCACATCCAGCCCAACGACCCAACAGACAAAAATTTCATCATTCTTACAACAAGAAGGGACTGGAGAGAGTTCAAAGGACTTATCTGTTACCCAAATGTTCCAGGCTCTTATGAAGGGACAAGATGAATTGAAAAAAGAGGTGGCAAACTTTAAAGAACAGCTCAGAGATGTACAGCAGCAAACAACAGAAAATAAACAGAGAGTTGGTGTGCTGGAGGAGGGCGTGGTTGGGCTGAGGGAGGAGGTGAAGGCAACTCAGAAGGGGAATAGAGAATTGGAAAATTTCATGGTAAAGATGGAACTTGAAAGAATGTCCCTTTTTCTCAGATTCCAGAACGTACCCGAGACAGAAGATGAAGATCTTAAGGATACTATGTGTACAATCTTAGCAGAATATATTAAGAGAGATAAAGAACAGTTGCGGTGGGATATGGACCTGGTTTATAGAATCAATTCAGAATATTCCAGAACACATAATGTTCCAAGGGAAGTACACGTTAAATTTCTTAGGAAGACCACGAGGGATGAGGTTTTGGGGGCCCAAAGGGGGGGACCACTAAAATATAAAGAAATTGCCATTCTTAAACAAATTCCGAAAAAAATAAGAGATAAGAGGAGGAAGTATTCCTCCTTATCAAAGAAATTATATAACAAAGGAGTTTGGTTTAGATGGTTATTGGCAGAAGGAATGTTGCTCTTCTGGGAGGGAAACAGAATTAGAATCAATACAGTTGTGGAGGCAGAGGCCTTCATGAAAAAACATAATGCCCTCCTAGAGGACGAAATCATAAGAGGTAGTGAAAAAGGTGACAGTACACAAGATATGAGGGAGGGAGGGGCTGTGGCTCCGCCAGAGGACAGGGGGGAGGGAGCAATATTGAAAAGACTCAGGTCACAAAAATAAATGTATTTGAAATATCATTGTAATTGTTGATATATTAGAAAGTGGCAAAAGAGATGATTGAACATATGGTTGATACAATGTATAACACGATGCTGTTTCTGCTTATCTTTTGTCTTTTGTTTTTCTCTCTGTAAAAGTTGTGAGATTTGGAGAGATTTCTACTTTCAGCACGATGTAGCTGCCAAAATTTTTTGTATATCCACCTACCCTTCCCTATAAATGTTTAAAAACCAATAAAATTCTTTAATAAAAAATGAAACAATAATGGCTAGACAAATTTTTACAGATGAAGATGGGAGAATATTGATGGTGGAGGTAACAATAAATCAAAAACAGATGTTGTTGATATTGATATATGCACCTAATAATAAACAAGATGAGTTTTATGAAAAACTCCATAAGAAAATTATAGAACAGGAATATGAAAATATCTGTGTGGTAGGAGACTTTAATGTAATTGTAGACACAGAACCTGACTATAAGAGTAGTAAAACAGGTTAAAAAAAACAGGAAAGCGCACCCCAAAACTTTTTTTCAAAAAGATGGAAGAAATAGGAACTCAAGATGTATGGAGAGAAACACACCAGAGGTGGCTTCCTACCGGTTCGGTCCAGTTCAGCCGAATAGGTAGTGAAAATTGGCCGTACCTTTCTGAACTGGTAGCAATGGCAGTCTGGCCACACCCTCGTACCAGTACAGGCCCCTGGCCTTTCACTGCTCGCTCCCCCCACGCGCCTGGTCGCTGCTCACTCTCTCTCTCGCCCCACCCGTTTGCACCATGCTTGCCCCGCCTGCCTAGCTGCCCACTGCTCAATGACTCACTGGCTCACCAATCACCCTGCCTCTGAGAGCCCTATATATACCACGCAGCCCACTACCTGGCCTTGTCCTCAGCAGCTGTTGCTGGCTTCCTGATCCTCACTGACTTCCCGGCCGGCCTGCCCTGCCGCGTCCTCCTGCAGCTGCCTAAAGGTAAGTAAGCCTACGGCTGTGACTTCACAACGTGCGGATGGTAGGGGGTGTTGGCAAGAACCTACCGAGAGCACTGGTGGCCTTTCGCGGTCTACGCGAGCCCAGGGACTGGCTGAGGCCTTCCTTGCCACCACTTCCCAGGCTCGCATAGACCGTGAAGGCTGCCAGCGCTCAAAGAGCAACTTCGCGGGGTGTGCCAGGGGTGGCAAGAACCTATTGAGCACCGGCGGCCTTCACTGTCTACTCGAGCCCAGGGACTGGTGGAGGCCTTCCTTGCTGCCACTCCTCAGGCTTGCGTAGACTGCAAAGGAAGCCGGCGCTCGGAGGGCGACTTTGCAGTGATCGCCAGGGGTGGCAAGAAGCTACCAAGCGCGCCGGCAGGCTTCGCGGTCTACACAAGCCCAGGGAGAGGCAGCAAGGAAGGCCTCAGCCAGTCCCCAGGCTCGCATAGTCTGCGGCCCGCTGATGCTCGGCTGAGGCCTTACTTGCTGCACCCTCCCCTATCCCCAGCCTCACCTGGCTAGCTAAACCACCTTGGCTCCATGCCAGGCGGGGCTAGCTGACTGGGTTGTCCCTGTGTGCCTCCAGTCCAGCTTACCTTCAGCCGGAGCGTCTGGTCTGTTTGCCTGCTGCCTGCATCCATCACATCGGAGAGCAGCTGATTCTGCCTGCTGGTAAGTGGCTGTTTTTTTCCAGGAAATTTGGTTGTTTTTAGGACATTTTTTTTTAAATTTATTGCTTTCAGGAAATGTTTTTGATGGATTCAGAAACCAGTCATAGCAAGGTATCCAAAATGCCTGTCTCCCTTTGCAGAGTTTATTGCTTTTTATACAGTTTTTCACAAGCAGCAAAGAGTATATGGGAACAGCATAGTTATTGGTGTATTCTCCTTGTTAATCTTTAAGAACATCCCAGCCAGGGTAGAGTCTCACATATCTTGATGGTTCCTGGTACTGCCTGGTGGTGCTAATTAGGTGAGCTCATAGACATTTGAGGTAAACAAGCACTGAGACGTGGCAGTTTGCTGCACACGGCCTCTACGTAACCTTTATATGACCTCTATCTACATGTTTTTTTAAATTTATTGGCTTTGGGAAATGTTTTATTTGTGATGCAATATCGTGCTTTTAAGTGTGCAGGTTGGTGCATGGTTTGCAAGATTTTGTGTGTTTCTGTAGTGAGCTCCTGCAGCTTGATGGTTTTTATTCCAGTGGCTTTGTCTTTCCTGTCCTTAGGGTTAGGGAAAAAACTGGTTTCATCTGCAGTCTTTTGGGGGGAAACTGTTGTTATTCTTTTGGTGTTTTCCTGTCGCTGTCATAGTTTGGGGGTGTGTGTGTAATGTCCCACAGTTATCTACACATTAATAATGATCAAATACTAATAATATTTGCTTATACATTTTAGTGACCTTTCCTTACATAACTGGTATTTTCTTTCATACTTTTAGATTCCTAATTTCTATTTCTGTTAGTTAGCCATTGATAAAAAAAATCCCACGTGAAAAAGTATTCGAAGCCTTCTTGATTTTAATTGTCAATTTATTCATTCCTGCACATTCTAATATTTATTCATTTTCATATCTTTGTTTTTCCACTGTTGTTAACACAGCTGTTAACATGTGTAAAATTAAATATGTATTGTATTCCCTTTGAAATACCCAACAAAATATTTCTGGTTTTAAATCCATATCTTGCTTTACCATTGCTTCTAACCATGACACCACTAACTCTTGAATAGCTACTTGGACTGACCTAAGTACTGAACCTAATTCATATATTCCTGTTTTTTGAACTGAGGAATAAATTTCAGAAAAAGAAATCTGTATTGCTCTGTGAATCTACCTATGACATTCATTCGTCTTGATCTAAGTTCTTAGATGAAAAGCTCCTGTTTGTTGGGGAACATCCTTCCTGAAAAGACTTTACATTGTTGGGTGAAAACAGAGATCCCTTCTGTTACATGTAGTCCTCAGCTTACAACCACAATTGAGTACAAAGCACAATATTGTTTTATTTCTTTTGCAGTTAGTATTAATTAACAGGACGAAGAAGAAAACATACTCAAAGATCCAAAGAACTACACAATTCCTGACAGTATCAAAAAAGCTAGAAATATTGTCAGAACAATTGCTGTTAGTTCAGCAGAGGTGGAAAGGGTGTTCTCAAAAACGAACCTCATATGTTCAGAACAAAGAACCCGCCTAACTATTCCAAATATTAACAATTGGATGACAATAAGAGGTGGGCGAGGCGTGGCCTCGGGGTTTTTAGTCAATTTTTTAATTCGTCTTTTAGGGGGTTCTAGGGTGGGGGGAGGGGTAAGCCAGGCCGAGGGAGGGACCAGCGCCAAGCCGGCGGGTGGAGTTAGTAAGGAAGTGAGCGGAGCCATTAAGGGGGGGGGGAGAGTAGCGACACTCCAGAAGAGGGTCTCTTCATTCCAACGGTCGTGGGGAGGGGCAGGTGCGAGGGTAGACAGAGATCGCATCACCGGTTGGGAGACCGCGGTCGTTGGGTACGGCCGGTCATATGTCCCAACCCCCGCAATCTAGGTGGTCAGGACCTACAGAGCCAGGGCCTGAGGCTGATGCTATGCAATGTTAGGTCCGTTGTCAACAAAGCCCCCCTCATTAACGACCTGGTGTCGGAGGGGGAGCCGGACCTGGCAGGAATTACGGAGACCTGGCTGGGCCACGAGGGAGGTCTCCCTCTCGTGGAAATGTGCCCGCCAGGTTACCGCGCATTTCATCAGTCACGGGCACTAGGCAGGGGTGGTGGGGTAGCGGTCATTGTGAGGGAAGGTCTTGAGCCGAGACAGACCATTGTGCCACAGATAGCCGGTTGTGAGTCCCTGTGCGTGAAGTGGGGCCCAGGGAAGCAGTTGGGCTTGCTGATTGTATACCTGGCTCCTCGCTATGCATCAGCAGCCCTGCCCGAGCTCCTTGGGGTGATCGCCGAGATGGCAGTTGAAACCCCCAGACTGTTGGTCATGGGGGACTTTAACTTGCCGTCGGTAGGGGAGACATCCGAAGTAGCTTGGGAGTTCATGGCTTCCATGACAGCCATGGACCTGACCCAAATAATTCAGGGCCCCACACATGAGGGTGGACACACACTGGATCTTATTTTTGTCTCTGGCCAATGGAGGAGTGATCTGGGAGTAGGGGATTTAGCTATCACCCCCCTGTCATGGTCTGATCACTCACTGCTCCGGCTCGACTTTCCAGCCGCTACTCCCCACCGCGGGGAGGCGGAACCGGATTGCCCAAGATGGTTCCGCCCCAGGCGCCTGATGGAACCTGACAGGTTCCAGATGGAGCTCGGGCCATTTCCTGTAGCCCTGACCCACACCCGGTTGGAGGACCTAGTGGCTGCATGGAATAGTGCGGCCACTGGGGCCTTGGACCGGGTGGCGCCTTTGCGGCCTCTCTTGCGGCAGCGAACCACCCAGGCCCCTTGGTTTACCGAGGGGCTGAGGGTGATGAAGCGCCACAAGAGACGCCTAGAGAGCAGATGGAGATCATCACGCTCTGAATCTGACCGAACTCAGGTGAGAGCCCATTTACGGACTTACCTTGTGGCATTAAGAGTGCCCAAGCGTCAGTATTGTGCCACTCTTATTGCGTCCGCAGATAACCGCCCTGCCGCCCTGTTTGGGGTGACCCGCTCCCTCCTCCAACAGAGGCCGCGGGAAGCCCCTTTGCAGGGCAGAGCAGAGGAATTTGGGGAGTATCTGCAGGACAAAATCGCTCAGATTCGAAGCGAGCTGGTCTCTGATAGTGGTCTGGAAGAGACGTCGGAGGCGGGTCGTGAGGTACCATTCTGGGAGGAGTTTGACTCCGTTACTTCCGATGATATGGACAGGCTGCGTAGGCGACTGCGAGCCACCACATGTTTATTGGACCCATGTCCCTCCATGTTTTCGTAGGTGTACAAGTCAGTTTTACAGGGTTGCATCTGTCTGTTTATCTTTTGTGATATTATAGGTGTCATTAGGGACTTTATAGTAGGGTATGCTTTAATCACTGAACCCTGATTTCCCCCAATGTATTGTGCATGTGTTAATGAGGTAGCTCTCTTCGTGCGTCCCCCAAGTGGTTCCTTTAGTGTCAACTTCCCTTTCCCTGGGGTGTAACACAGCACTCCTTGTGTCCCATTGCACCTCTTAACTATTACAGGTCAAACTGCTCACATGTTTTAGGTACTCCCACCTCCATTTGGATAACACGGCCATCCTGACTTACACATGGAGTACATGGGCCTAACCCTATATGATCTTTGGTGTCTCTAGTTCTTCTTGGAGAAGAAGATTTTCACGGATTTTTTATTGTCATACCAAATTCAACAGTTCCAGCTGCTATTTGTAACATGCATGTTCCCTGCCAACCAGTTCTCAATTGGGAGGGGGAAGTTCTTCTGGTTTACTCCACTGACCTAAGTTGCTAACACATACCAGGTTACTTTCCACTCCATGCACCATAGCACTTACCCATATCCACACAATACCATATTTTAGGAGCATGTTTATCAGCTTCACGTTCCCTTTGAACCTCCTTGCAATCATCTTCCAGTGCTTTCCTGATGGTGGGACAAGATTTGAGCATGTAATAGGAGTGTGTACCTACACCTACTATTTTATAAAACTGTAATGTATCTTCTATGATTACCACATCACACTCCACAGTACAATATGTGCAGAGAACACAATCAATACAATGTGCACAACAACAACATCCACATTTACACTTACAAAACCAACACATATAAGTAATACAAAGAATTTCCTAATGAATATCAACAAAATCAAAAACCTTTTATCCGTTCTTCCCCCGTGCGTAGAAAGTCAGCGTCCGGAGTGACTTAGCAAGGGTCTTTTCTTTCTTCAAGGAACTCAGGCCACGTAATCAGTTCTGGAGGAGAAATTGACTGGCTAGCCCAATTATTAAGAGGTTTTGATTGTCCACAGAATAGAAATTTATAGTGATAGAATAAAATGAGAGCCAATGAGATGATTGTCAGTAGCCAGAGTCCCCACAACCAGGATTCCCACATAGATCGTTACCAATCTTCTGCCGTGCTCAGGAGACCAGTGTCCAGGAGTAGTCCAGCAGGGCAAATCTTCAACCTTTACACTTTAGTCTGCTAACAGCATCCTATTACACACACACAACATATATTATCTAGACATGTTTAAAAGTAAATTTGGTTGGGTTCTTCTGATCCACAGACACCTTCCAACTTGCATCTGCTGCAGCCTTAATTCGTGTCCAGTGGATCCAGGACTTAGATCCTGCAACCTTTATTATTTATTTATTTATTTGATTTGATTTCTAGACCGCCCCCTCTCCCCGAAGGGACTTTACTGCAAGCGGAGAGGACATAACAACAGTAAAAGGCCCTTTCCACCTTCCCTCAAACTGTTCCTTCTTCCAATGTTTTACCCATACTTGTTTAAATGGGTGACAACGAGTCACCAACCTAGGGGGCACCCTTTCCATTACATAGTTTTGGAGTTTTCCAACTCAACTTGTTTATTCAATTCCTGCACCATTTCCATATTCCAAACACCCCCCTTATGACCCAAATCAGGCCATCCCGATAAACTTCTCAGGAGATTAGGAGGCCTACCAAACATCTGCTCATAAGGTGATAACTTGTGTTGCCCTCTAGGAGAGCTTCTAATTACATACAAGGCTAACGGCAAAGCATCTGGCTACTTCAAATGGCTCTCTAAGCATATCTTTGTTATTCGTTCCTTTAGGGTCCTGTTCATGCGTTCACAAGAACCCCCAGACTGTGGCCGAAACGCACTGTGAAACCTCCATTTTATGCCTACCGCACTTGCTACAGCTTGATTGACCTGGTGTACAAACTCTGGTCCATTTTAGATGACATATGACTAGGTATCCCAAACCTTGGAATTATTTCCTTCAACAACAGTCTTGCCACCTCCCTAGCTTGTTTAGTCTTAGTAGGAAAGGCCTCTGGCCATCCTGTGTACATGTCTACCACAACTAACATAGCTTTGAACAATCCACACCTCGGCATGACCATGGTATTGCCCCTGGGGGTAGCAGGGGTCCTTGCTTTGGGTTTACCTTTGCACAAGTGACACATTTAGCTACCACCCCAGCTGCAATGCCAGCCAGGCCATTGATGTAATAATCCCTCTGTAGAGCAGCTTCCAATACAGTTCTCCCCATATGAGTAGCCTCATGGGCTAACTGAGCTAGTGTCCAAGCTACAGACGACGGCACAAAAACCCTGTTGTCTGGTAAGATATACCACCCATCTTCCACTCTTGCCTTCAAATCAGTCACAGCTTTCACACTTTCCTGTTGGGAATATGTAGGTTTAATCTCAGGTGGGATCACTCCCATGTCCATTGCCACACATACAGATAAGTCAGGTAATGGTTCAGATCTCTTAGCTGCATCCCTTGCTTCTACATCTGCTGCCCTGTTGCCCAATGCCACTTTGTCATCTCCTCTCTGGTGTCCTTTGCAATGCATCACTGCTACCTTTTTAGGTTTCTGTACTGCATCAAGCAACCGGCTTATTAAATGTCCATACAAAATGTACTTTCCTGCTGAATCTCTAAACCCCTTTCTTTATATACAGCTCCATGTGCATGTAGTGTAAGAAATGCATACTTGCTGTCTGTCCACACATTCAAAGACTCTCCCTCAGCTCTTTCTAATGTTCTTATCAAAGCCCATAATTCTGCCACTTGTGCACTGTACCCTTGCCCTATGGGACCACTTTCTACCACTCCTTCATCATCCACAATTGCATATCCTAACACCCTTCTGCCTCCTATCGCATAGCTAGATCCATCAGTATACCAACTGAATTTAGCATCTGACCATGGTATGTCTGTTAAATCTGGGCGGCTTGAATACACCTTATCCAAAACCTCTAAGCAATTGTGTACTGCTGCTGTCTCTATTGGTAACAAGGTAGCAGGATTTAATCTATTTGAGGTTACTAATCTCACTTGTGGGTTCTCAATCATGATTGCTTGGTATTTGGCTAAACACTGTCCACTAATCCACAGGTGTCCCTTAGCATCCAAACCTGATTGCACTGCATATTATGGGGTGTGTACATTTATAGTACTTGAGAAAGTGAGCTTATTACAGTCTTGAATCAACTCAGCAATGGCAGCTAATACCTTTAGACAATGAGGCCAACCTTTTGCTACTCCATCTAACTGCTTAGAAAGATAAGCTACTGGCTGCTGCCAGCTTCCAAGGGGCTGAGTCAGCACCCCTAATACTATGTTTCTATTTGTGTCTACATATAGATTGAAAGGCTAAAGCTTCTTTAACATCATGAAATGCTTTCTTTTGTTCTCCTCCCCATTCAAGGTGTTCTAAGTTTGCACCTTTAGTTGCAGCATACAAAGGAGCTGCTCAAAGCATAATTTGGAATCCAAATACGACAGAAACTTGCCAATCCCAGAAAACTCCTCAACTGTCTTTTGACCTAGGCTCAGTCAGAGCCAAAATTGCATGCTTCCTTTCAGGTCCTAATGCATGACTGCCTTGTTCTATAACATACCCCAGATATCTGAGATGCTTCATCACAAGCTGTGCTTTTTTCCTGGAAACTATACCCACACTCCAACAACAAATCCAACAATCTCTTGGTATTATCCCAACAAGTATCTTCTGTCATGCCTTGTCACTAACACATCATCCACATACTGTAAAATCGTATCTCCTTGTTGACTAGGTACATAGTATTGTAAATCTTTTGCTAAGGCAGTGCCAAACAGAGTAGGGCAATTTTTAAACCCTTGGGGAAGCCTAGTCCAGGTATACTGTGATTTAGTGCCAGTATGAGGATGTTCCCATTCAAAAGCAAAAAGTGGTTGACAGGATGTATCAGTATTGTAAAGAATGCATCTTTTAAATCAATAACAGAAAACCAAGCAGCTTTAGGTGGAATTAAACTAAGGAGGGTATAGGGGTTTGACACAGCTGGATGTAGGGTCACTATCAGCAAATTTACGGGTCGAAGGTCCTGTAAGACCCATCCTCCTTTTTGATAGGAATTATTGGGGTATTCCAGGGGGATTGAGCATCCACTAAAACTCCAGCCTCCAAATATCTCTGAATGCTTTCATACACAGCATAGACCACTTCCCTCGAAACAGGTCGCTGCCCTATGCGCACAGGAACTGCCCCTGGCTTTACCTCTACCACCACTGGTGGATGATGGGCTGCAAAGCCCGGCGGGTTGTCCTCTGCCCACAACCCAGGCACATCAAAATGGTACCAGATACCATCTTGAATCGCCCCCTCAATCTGCCAAACCTACCATCAATCTCCATGTCTCCTCCGGCGAATGTCTTGTCACACTCTGTCTGCCTTCATCAAAGGAAATGGTTGCCCCTAATTTACTAAGTAGATCCCTACCTAACAATGGAATCGGGCATTCAGGTATGTACAAAAACTCATACTGTATTTTAGCTCCTTTAAAATCACAAGAGACAGGCTTCAGAACCTTATGACCCAAAACCTGTCCTGAAACCCCCTGGACCTGAATTGTATATGGTCCAGGTGCTGATATAGGCTTATTCACCACAGATCTCCCCACTCCAGTATCCAATAGAAAAGTTGTTTGTTGACCCCCGACATTTACGGTTACCAAGGGCTCTCTTCCAAGCCTGGTCCCCGTCAATCTGTCCAATCTGTTTCAGCCAACCCTACTGTCTCTGACACCTCTTGGAGCCGGCTGGGATTCCCAAAACCTCTATTAAATCCCCTAGTACCTCTCCTTCCCCTAAATCCACCTCTGCCAATAAACCTACCAGCTCTCTGGCCTCCTCTGCTTTCTCCCTCATGCTGCGGTCTTCCTTCTCCTCTCCAAGCCCACCTTCCTCTCTCCATACGTCTCGGACATTCCCTCTGCCAAGCACGCCGGCTTGGCCCCAAGGATATCCCTCCTTGCAAAGCCACTCCTTGCAAAGCCACAACTAATGGTTCAGCCTATGCCCCTATCAATCTCTGCAGAAAACCTTCGCCTCAGATTTGGCTGCATGAGTCTGCACCCCCACTACTGCTTCCTCTATTCCCCCAGCTGCCCCCCCCCCATCTTCTTCCACATCACTCTGTTTCCTTATAGTATTTCGTATCTAATTTTAGATCGTGCCACACACAAACGCACCATCTCTGCCTAATTTTGCAACAAATCGTTAGCTATTTCAGTCCAAGCATTATAGCATTTACCCACTGAGCTATAATCCCCCACAGCTGATCAGCGAAGGATCCCTCTGGTGGCCACCCAATTCCTCTATTTGGCCACACATTTTTACACAAATGCTTTAATCTATCCTTCAGTACTTTAGGATATGAGGGGTCTCCACAATAGCTATCCAAGCCTATCACCATGCATGCCAACAGTGTGTTGGGCACACTCTGGTTCCCCCCCATCCTAACACACTGTCACCGACTCGCAGCCCTGGTTCACACGGCCACTAACGAGAACTGCAGTGACTTAACCTTCCCACACAATTACCTCACACGGACTTCATTAGGACAGCCGTCCCGAGTCCAGGGGAGAGATCAGGTCCCCTCTTCTGTCTGCAAATGAGACAGGTACCCAGTGTTACAGATACTTGCCTGAAACTGCACACGTCCTGGCCAGGAAACACACGAATCCTCTTTCCTACACCACAGGGTTCTTGGACTCGTTCACAGCACCGTCGGCCTCACAGGGAAGTCGCTGCCGCCTCCCGGAAGTCAGGAAACTCCCGTGGCGCCTGGAGGATGTTCAGAAGCGGCTGCCCCGAGGGCCCGAGGGGTTGAACGGTCCTCAGTAAAATATTACCTCAGCCTGTCCCCTCGTCGGTCGCCACTTGATGTAGGAAGAGGGAAGGACACAGCCAAGCACTCCAGTGTAGGAAACAGTTCTATTATTTATTATGCATAATAAAGGA
Source organism: Natrix helvetica (assembly GCF_964273705.1). NCBI lineage: Eukaryota > Metazoa > Chordata > Lepidosauria > Squamata > Natricidae > Natrix > Natrix helvetica. The sequence continues at coordinate 28,730,803 of NC_138555.1, forward strand.
CCGAACAAAGAGAAAACAGTTGTCCGGACCCCGAATGATGATCATAAACAGGGTTTTATACCCCAAATGACGTATATTTATACCCCAAATGACGTATATTTATACCCCAAATGACGTATATATGATGGTTACATTTGACATATATGGTATAATAAGGAACTGGAAAATGCTTCATACAGATATTTGGTTACAGTTAATGACAGAAAAGAGAGTTACACGCATCTCAAGAATTGTGCAAACCTTATCATATTCTAACTATTGCATTTGGGGAGGAAAGCAGAAGTGAACACAGGATACATCTGTCTGCGTCAGCTCTGTTGCAGATAAAAATAATAATTAGTCATGTCAGCAATTCTTACAAGAAAGGAAATAAGGCTTTGTACTTGACCAGACTTTTTCGGGCCTGCAGCCTTCAGCCTGGCTGTTAGACCTGAACCAAAGTTTTAGCCTATCTCACTCCCACCCAGTCACATGACCGCCAATCCTCTCCCACAGTCACATGACCACCAAGCCACGCCCACAAAATAGACCATGCCCACAGAACCAGCAGTAAAAAAATTTGAAACCCACCCCTGAAACGCACCCTAAGAAAAATCAGTATTCATTCTATTCAAATAGGCATAAATCCTGGTCTAGAATAGATATGGTATGGATGTCATTAGAACTGAAAACTTGTGTACAAGAGGTAGAAATAGAATCTAATGTTTGGGCAGACCACAATCCGATAAAAGTTGTATGGAAAGGGCAAAAAAGAACATGGACATGGACATTGAATCAACCGATATTGCAAGATAAAAAACTTTATTTTTTGGTTGAACTAAAACTTTTTTTTATTTTAATAACCCTTCCTTCTACTGTTTATGAAATTTTATTAAGGACACTTAGAGATTTTTGTTTTCTTTAAGTCTGAAACGAATAAGAGAAAGTTGAATCTGCCATTCGGAAGCCAGAACTTGGTCTTTTTTTCTTTTTTTGAAACAATGTATCCTTTGTTCTATTTTCCTTGATTCTACTGACGTTGCAACTAGAGGGTTTGCAGCTTATCTGTGGAGACTGATAACGACTCAAGGATACAGACTGTTCCTTTGCAGGTGTCTTTGTGAAATATTTTGGGCAAGGGAAGGAAAAGAAAAGAAAAGATAGAACCCTCCCTTTTTTGAAAAAATTAAAAGAATCTTGTGCTTAAGCAAATTCAAAACAAAAGTATTTTTATACATAAAAGAGACACTGAAGGCGAGAGTGGCAGTGGATTTTAGACTTTTTCTTCTCTTTTTGGAAAAATGTATTTATATACAGATGAAGAAACCTTAAGTTTCCAAGGTTTTTTGGATGGAATTCTAAATATATTGGAAGGATTTGAGAGATTTGATAAGAGGTTGGATAGACTATTGTCTGGCACAACAAAAGATGAAGGGGCTGGAGCCCCAAAAATTAAAGAAGAGAATGAAGATATAGAAGATGAAGACAAGATAACAGATGAATCTAATAATGGAGCACTCATGAGTGAAAGTGGAAAGAAGGGAACATGGAAAAGTGAACCTGATTATTATTATGTACTTGATCATCTGGAGCTCTACCCCTGTTGTCAAGATATGGATTTGATGATGGAATTAAGAAGAGAAACAGCTTTAGAAAGACATCTGATAATCAAAGACATGTTAATTTTAATACCAGTTCAAGGGCAACGAGACTATATGAGAGATCTTTCAAGCAAAACAAGTGCGGAGAGAAGTCTTAAAAAACCTTATAAAGAAGTTTATAACAACTGGCTAAAGAGATAAGATTGTTTTGTTACTGGAAAGACACAGGCTGATAATGAAGGTTGATAATTAAAAACTTAGGTGATCTTTGGTGATTAATAAGTAGGATTTTGTAGACACTTTTAGAATGTTTGTTTTAAATGTTTATTCGTTAACAAATAACTCATTATGATAATAATAATGAAATAATAATTTTAACTAGGAAAAACAATTTGGATATAAACTGTAAATCGGGACCTGGGAAAAAGATTTATCAATTTCACTAATACATTTTTGTTTAGATTTTGTTATAAAGATGTAATTTCTCTTGGGTACTTATAAACTTTACTAACAAATTTTTGTTTAGATTTTATTATAAAGATGTAATTTTTCTTGGGTCGGATGAGAGGAGATGTGATATAAATGGTAAAAAAAATTCTTTTTTGTTAGATAACTACAATAACAATATGGAAATGTTAATGGAAAATGTTTAATGATTTCTACATGTGTTGGCATTGGTAAAAGCAATCAGATAAAAGCCTTAAATAGTGAGTTGGGGGGGGAAGGGAATATGCTATAAAAGGGTAATTATTGGAGGTTTATAGAAATAGCTAATGAATGCCAGTAGGAGGTTGTGTCTTTAAATACAAATGATTCTAGATAAAAGCATGCTTAAATAATTATAGCTAAATGAGAATGATGGTACATTGATGGTAAAATACATAAAGATTTTTGATTTAAAATGTACAATTCAATATGAAGAAAGTATAAAGAATGATTGTGGTAGTAACGCACGAAATTTATTTGTAACCAATTGACATGCTTTCTACAAGATGTAATGAAGAACAATTCTCTTTTTTTGCATTTTTGTTAATTAAAACAATAAAAAAATTTCCCCCAAAAAACCTGGGGGGGGGGGATACTTTGAAGAATTCAGTAATACAATATCAAGATATATTTGGTTAGGGAAAAAAGCAAGAATAGGTTTGAAAATGTTGCAAGACTCCAAAAAAAGAGGGGGCCTTGGGCTACCAGATTGGAAATTGTATTACCAGGCCTCGGTACTTATATGGGTGAAAGAATGGATCAGCTGGAGACATATAAGTTTACTAACTTTAGAAGGTCATGACCTTCAACTAGGTTGGCATGCTTTCTTATGGTATGGGAAGAATAAGATACATAGCTACTTTCAAAGACACTACATTAGGAATGCATTGTTATCAGTATGGCTTAAAATAAAAGAACAACACTATTTGAAAATACCAGTCTGGCTTTCCACAATGGAAGCATTGGTACATCCAAATGTTATTAATATGGAAAAAATGTATATATAAAGATATTTTGAACAAAAAGGGGGAATTAAAAATGAAGCAGGAACATATGCAGATACAATCTTGTTATGAGAAAGATGCTACAATGTATGGTTTTAATAAAGAATTAACAGAATTGGACCAGATATTAACTGGAATGGATGAAAAACTGATGAAGAAAATATATTGTTACTTATTAAGTATTAAACTTGAAAGTGAGCAGGTAAAGGAGACAATGATTGTCTGGGCTAAAAATTTTGGATATGCAATAGAATTAGATAAATGGCAGAAACGGGGATAGAAATGTTAAATTGACTATGTGAACTTCATATAAAGAAAATTTGTATAAAATGTTTTATAGATGGCATTTTGCACTGGCATAACTGGCAAAAATGTATAAAGATAGATCCGCTAAATGTTGGAAGTGCAATCAAACACCTGGTTCATATTACCATATGTGGTGGACATGCCCAAAAGTAAAAAAAAATTGGATGAAAATACATACTTGGTTGGAAAAAATGATAAAACAACAGACAGACTTGAAACCAGAGATATTTTTATTGGGCATTTTACCGGAAAAATATGATAAAAAGGACTATATATTTGATTTTACATGTATTAACTGCAGCCAGAATTGTATTTGCACAACAATGGAAGAATGATTAGATCCTGACAGATGAGAGTATAATTAAAAAACTATTAGAATGTGCAGAAATGGATAGACTAACACTTTAATGGCTAACCTTTTTGGTGCCGAGTGCCCAGCAAAACCCCAAAAGGCAATGCGAACACCCCCTGCATACACCCCGCCCCTGCATGTGCCCCCCCGTGCACGTGCATGCGCTCTGCCCCATGTGCACACATGCGCCCCACCCCCGTGCATGCGCCCCACTCCCCCTCGCCCATTTTTGGCTTCCAGGTTGGTGCAAGAGGCCTTCCAGGCCCAAAATGGGGCACGGGGGGGTGCGTATGCACACGCGCAGTGGAGCTGGGCTGGGGCAAAAGCTGGTGTGTCCACAGAGAGAGCTCCGTGTGCCACCTGTGACACGCATGCCATAGGTTCCCCATCATGGGTCTAGTGCTTACTATTAAGGATAAAGAAGAAACAATATTTTTTATACGGGACTTACTTTATCAATGGTTAGACAACAGAAACAGAAGTTAGAAATGGGGAGACATAAAAAGAGGAAATGTTAAAATGGAGAGTTGTTAAAGCAGATAATGTTAAATATTATTGTTATGTATTATCAATGTTATTGTGATAAATACTACCATAAATATTTGGATTATGACTGCTTAAAAAAACAATTGTACACAGACTATACTTTGTTTGATGGAAATTGAATTTTTATATGTTACATAAATAAAATAAATAAAACAGAAGATGGCCTCAATGATGACGTCTACCACACCTACATCCCACGTGGTACCCCATGCACCCTACAACACTAGTATGTGTTGGCAGATGAAGTGGAGAGCTACCTTGCTTGGGACCGATGCCGGGGGGGGATGGGGGATGGGGCAAGTTCTTCCCTCCTGCATGTAAAGAATACCCCAGGACCACAAAAATTGCTGCCAAACCTAGACCGAGGTCCACAATGTGCTTCAGTTGTGAGAAAGAGGGGTACCAAGCTGCAGCATGCCGATCCAGCAACCCCAACCTCAGTGCCATGACAACAACTGGGAAGAAGGCAATGAAGCCAGCTCCAAGGACCCAGGAGACAGCGCTGAAAGGCATGGAGGTCGTAGAGTTCGCCCCTCCTGGAACTCTGACCAGCTTGGGTGAGTCTGAAAGTGATGACAATGACACCCCGGTAAGTCGATCTGTGGCTCCTGTAACCATTCTTGTGGAACTAGTGGTGCCCTCCTCAGGGACCCAGGGGAGAATGTTGGCTTTATTGGACTTGGGCTGGGCTAGGTGCATGGTTAGCCCTGAAGTTGTTGAAAAGCTGGGGCTGGGACTGAGACACAAATGGCTGTGGGCGCCCATAGCATTTTGCCAGCTAGATGGGACCATAGCTGGAGGGAGCTCAAATCACTTTATAATGGAACCAGTAGAGATGATAATGGGAAAGCATAATGAGACTCTGAGTTTCATAGTGGCGCTAGGGATGGAGAGGCCCTCCTACTTGGACTGTCTTGGCTGCAGAAATGGAACCCTTATGTGAATTGGAGGAGAGGGCTTTTAAAGATTTGGCATAAAGTGGATAAGAAAGAGGAAAAGATCCCAAAGCCCAAGGGCAGGAGAAACAAAGAGCAAAGGGAGCTGGGGGCAGTGGCTTGGGAACACCTGATAAGTGAGTCCAGAATCCCAAAGGAGTATTGGGATTTACAAGAAGTGTTTAGTGAGAAAGGCTCTGATGCGCTCCCGCCCCATCACCCCACAGACTGCAGTATTGAAATCCTTCCCGGGGCTAAACTCACGAAGCCTAAGTTTACTTGATGACTCTACGCAAGCTAGAAGAGCTTCACACCTTCATAGACAAGAACTTAAAATGTGGGTTTATTCAACCAGCAAGGCCATAAGTGGCAGCCCCGGTTTTGTTCCGGGAGACGATGGGACTCTTTGTCTATGCATTGACTATAGAGGGCTAAATGCGGTGTGCGTAGAAAATGTCTACCCACTGCCCCGATGAAGGACATGTTGGCACATTTAGCCAAAGGCAAAATCCTCACCAAATTAGACTTGAGGGAAGCTTACTACTGGGTTCGGATCAAGGAGGGCAACAAATGGAAAACTGTGTTTAATTGCCCTCTGGGATGTTTCCAATTCCAGGTGCACTGCTTCGGTAGTCACATGATCAAAATTTGGACATTTAGAAGCCTGTTCGCATTTACAGCAACAGGGTGCACTTTCAACAGCCCCCACTCACTATCTCTGCCCTTTTGGCCCTCTGCACTCCGCCACCCACAGCTCTCTGACAAAACCACAGCTGCCACAGCTTACCTCACATTGCAGTGCAAAACTGCAGCCACTCCAGCACTGAGGTGCAAAGCCCCAGCTGCCCTAACCTGGCTCAGCACTGCAGCACTAAGCCCCAGCTATCCCAGCTGCAACTGCCCTTGCTGCCCTGAATTCTGAAGCCCCTGCCACCCTGCATTCCACTGTCCCCAGGTGACCTTCACTGTCTTCTTGCTCCCACTGCTGACAAGCTGCAACCAGCCTGGCCCTTTTTAAGGCAGCTGCTGACCACACAAAGTCTTCTTCCCTAGACTGCACATGGCCTTCCTGAGGCCTCTCGAGGTTTTAACAGGAGACCTCAGGAAAAAAGATACATGCAACCAGAAGCTTTGCGCCTTGGTGCTGGATTGGGCTAGGGCAGCCACAGCTTCACAAAGCGGAATGGGATAACTCACAACAGTCAACTCGCTGTGGCCAACTCACCATGGGACAACTCGTTGCAGGACAATTTAACGATTCAACTTAATTATTTAAAATAAATAAAAAAAACTTTTTTTAAATTTTTGTCATTCACATTTCATTCTGTCCCTCCTTTTACATCCTTTCTTTAATGATTCTAGTCCACCATTTCTTTGATATTAGTGTAACTCTTGTCCCACAGCGAATTGTCCCACGATGAGTTGGCCATGATGAGTTGTCCTGTGGCGAATTGGCCGCAGCAAGTTGAACATGGTGTGTTGGCCACAGCAAGTTGGCTGTGGCAAGTTGTCATAGACCTTCACAAAGGGTCATGTGCCACATGCCTTGTCAGCAGTGGGAGGAAGAAGATGGCAAAGGTTAGTTGGGTACGGCAGAGGCAGTGGAATATAAGGTGGCTTGCATGACCTGCCCCCAGCAATAGCCATCCTGGCCTGGCTGTACTCATGCCAAGCCATGGCAGTCACTTACCCACCCACCGGCCTGATTGCAAAACCACCCAGGACTGACAACTTCCTGTCGGCTTCCCCAATGACTTGCTTATTGGAAGCTTGTAAGAAGTCATGAGGTAGTGCTTGCTTAATGATGCATGTTTGTTGTTTTAACGACAACAGGGACCTTAGCATTGCCACCACTAATATGGTCACAATGTTGTGCTTTACAACTAACTTTAAAGCTAGAAGAGAAAAAAATCTGCAAATCTTATTTTGTTGTGAATTTGGCACTATACAAGGAAGCTAAGCCTTTGTTTCTAGCTTTGATTTCTTTTGGATGAAGCAGGCTGCTCATTGCAGAAGTATTTTATTACAATGCCCTTTTCCTCAGCTGTGCCATTTGCAATATTTGTTGCTAAGAGCCAGTGGTACTTATATAGTTATTTTGATGTGCACACTTTGTTCTTCATTATATCAGAGCAATTCTGCTTATTTAAGCTGGTTGGAAATCAGTTTAGGAGAGTAGTTGAACTTTTGGGGGACAGGAGAGTTAATCTATTTATTTTTTATATAAGCACAAACCTACTTTCAGGACTTTTGCTTCAAGTAGGGAAATGTCATTCCCTTATAGCAGCAGACAATATTTTAAAAAATGCTTAAACCTCAATTATAATATACCAATACTCAAAAGGAATTATCCACTGTCTTCATCATTTAACCTTCCTAAGGCGAGGTTTCTTCACAAGACCTCAGGAAAAAAGACACATGCAATCAGTTTATCACTTGAGAATTAATAGACACATTCCTTTGTGCTTATATATCAGTGGCCACAGAGTAGGTGTGACACATATCAAAAGTAAACATACAATACCTCACCTGTCTCTGAGTACACACACTCAGGTTTAATATGGTAGGACACAAATAGCACTTTTGTCAGATCTGCTATCTGCAGCTTCTATGCTTTACTGGCATCCGGTCATAAAATGCAAGGGGGGAAGAGGGGCAAGGGAATATAGAGTAGTAATGATGGGAATGTAAAGATAAAAGGGGGTAGGGGGACAGCCTTGACAGAAACCAGAGGTGCCAAGACCAGAATACACCAGTCTTCAAGGACACCTGGCCTGAGAACAGAATGCAAAAATGCATAGAGTGGTACCAAACATCCAAGCCATTCTCAAAACATCTGAACGGCATGCTATTGGACATTGATGAACTGGTCAAGGGGGGAGGGCCAAGGAAAGGGGAAAATAATAACCTGTCAACTTGTAAAGCATTTCCATGCCTATTATCAAGTTGACATTGGAAGAGGGGGGGGGGGCGAGAATTCCACGCATACCTTTGACCAGGGTCGGATCTCAGATTTCTACAGCAGGCATGTGAGGCGCGAAATTTTACAACCTGCTGCAGCACTTCGTTGGTGGATGTGATTTATGACACAGACTGAGGGGAGGGGAGACACAGGGGTAAAGTTCAGCCACCATTAAATGGAAATCAGATCTGGCTCCGTGGCAGGAAATGCCAAAAAGTTGCCCCTAATAAATGACTGGATTTCTTTTGAACTTTGTCTCAAGGCTCGTAAATTAATTAGGGCATCTTTTGGAAACCTCACAGAGAGCCAGATCTAACTTTTAAAATCTGTGAAGATTAAAGGGTTTCCTGAATCCCGGGCTCTCCAATCACTTCCTGACATCAAAGCTCCAGACATCAAAGCTGAGATGCTTTTCCCAGCGGCAGAAGCAAGGGATGAGTAGTGGTGTAAATTAGCACCTAACGCAGCTGAAGTTGAGTTCTCTTATCCCAATGCCCAGAAAAAGGGAAGGGTCCTGAGCGAGCTGGCAAGGGTGGATTGGATGTGGGACTGGGAAAAAGCCAGGCTCCCAAAGCCCCAGATGGAATCCCTGGGGAGTGCAATAGAGCAACTGAGGGAGGATTTTGACCAGACCACCCTTTGTGATGAGGGGCCATCATGCCGCCCAAAAGAGAGGGCAGGGACATCCGGTCCTGTTGAAGGGAGGAGACACAGACTGGAGCGCAGCCCCCCTCCCCTCCACCCAAAAGAAGGAGAAGGAGCCTGAAACTGCAACCAGTGCCTCTCTCACGCAGCAGGCAGGCTGCCCAGGGCAGACAAACCCCTCCCACTCTCCGAACTAGAGATGAAGAAGATGGCCAGCCATATCAAGCGCAAACATGCATAGGTTGACAGGAGGTGGGAGGAGCAGGGCTGAACGACCCACCCTGATTCAGGGGAAAGTTTGACGGGGACGCAGACCAGCTAGCTCTATTCCTTGATTCAGCTGATATCCACCTAGAACGCTATGGGCACCTCTACCCATCCTCCAGAGCCATGGTGAATACCATCGCAGAGGGGCTAGAGGGAGAAGCAAGGGAATGGTTAGCAGCCCTCCACAAGAGGAGAGCCCCCCAACTGCAAAAAAAATATGACTTCCTACAACTGCTAGAGCCAGATTTGAGGAGGCACAGGAGGACCCATATGCGGAAGAGGAACTCAGCAACCTAAAGCAGAGGGGCCGCCCCATCAAAAAACATCCGTGAATTTAGGAGGGTCACTGGGAGGCTACCCCCTTTACCAGAGCAGATGCTGGTGCATTTTTTCAGAACAAGCCTGGACAAGCAAATTGCCCAGGTAACTGCATACCGGGATATCCCAAATTGACTCTCTGGTTCCGAGTAGCAATAAAAGTCGACAGTGGACTGCGCGCCAATGACATGAGAAAGCAACTGGACATGAAAAAGAGAGGTCAACCTGACCTGAAACTGCCCAGCCGATGGGGAACCACAGCACCGCAGTGGGCTCTGGGACCAGCCCTCCCTCGAAGTCTGCTGAGATGCTACAGAGGGGGGGATGGGCCACATGGCATCTACATGCTCAACCCCAGCCCCGAAACCAAGGCCAGACCCACCACCCAGGACACAACCAGAACGGGGCCCCAAACGGGCCACCAACATGTCCCCGAAAGCCCTCCAAGCTCCAGAGGCCACTTCCACCTCAGGCAAAAGGTGTGGAACCCCAGGCAATGATGAGCAGTTGCCTGAATCCTATGACAGCAAGGACAAGGGAGAAAACAACCCAATGGTGAGTGAACCAATTCACCTTTTCCTTTTTCGAATATGCCTCTCAGCCCCAAAAACAGGAAACCAGGGGGGATTTTCAAGCCCTAATAGACTCAGGCTGCACTAGATTCTTAATCAACCTGACCACAGTCCTGAAACTGGGGATCAGAGCAAAAAGACTGGCCCACCCAATCCGGTTCAAACAGGTCGACAGGTCCCTAATGTGGGGAGCCTATGCCACCCACCTGACTGAACCAGTGAGGCTAGAGCTAGCGGATCACTGGGAAGTAATTCGATTTGTAATAGCCCCCAAAATGACAGACACAGTCATTTTGGGACTCTCCTGGCTAGACAAGTGGGGACCGACCACCTGGTGGTAAGGGGGTACCCGCAAACATAGGATAGCAAGGAGACCCCAACCCCCTCCATACCAGCGAATAGAAACACCGCCCATGCAGGGAACCCTCCCAAAGTGCCCACCAGAACAACTGGCAGCCACATCCGAAAAAACCCCAGAGGCCAAACAGATTCCATGGGAATATCAGGACCTCACATGACCTACCCGTGAGGCAGACACCGCCATCAAAATTATCCCTGGGGCAAAACTACCCAAGCCCAAACTGTAGGCCATGACACCCCAGGAAATGCAAGAAATGCGTAAATACATAGACAAAAACCTAGCAAGGGAGTTCATCGAGGCAGCCAAGCCATGGGTCACAGCGCCAGTCCTCTTCAAAGAAAAAACAAGATGGAACTATGAGATATTGTGTGGACTTTAGAGGGATAAATGCCATGTGTGTGCACAACCTATACCCTCTCCCCCTCATGAAGGACATGCTATCTCACTTGGCCAAGGGAAAAGTCTTCACCAAACTAGACCTCAGAGAAGCATACTACCGAGTACGTATCAGGGAGGGACATGAGTGGAAAAGAGCATTCAACTGCCCCCTAGGGAGCTTTCAATTCAAAGTGATGCCTTTCAGACTGCACGGGGCCCCAGCGGTATTCATGCAGTTAATAAACGAGGTGTTGCACAAGCACCTCTACAAGGGGGTCCTCGTCTACCTAGATGACATCCTTATCTACACGGAGACCATGGACGACCACATACCCCTGGTCCACCAAGTACTGGAGAAACTTCTGGCAGCCAACCTGTACATCAAGGTATCAAAATGCGAACTTCACCATGCATGGCTAGACTACCTGGGTTACCGAGTGTCACTTGAGGGAATAGAGATGGACCCATGCAAAATGCAAGCCATCCTAGACTGGCAACCCCCTCGTACCCGCAGACAGCTACAAAGCTTCCTAGGGTTTGCAAACCTTTACAGACAATTCATCCCCTCCTTCGCAAACATTGCCAAACCCATGATGGACCTCCTAAAGACAGGGAGCCCAGGAACAAAACCTCGCCCGGGACAACCTCTACAGTGGGACTTAACCTGCCAAGAAGCATTTGAAACACTAAAAGAAATACAATAATACAATACAATAGCAGAGTTGGAAGGGACCTTGGAGGTCTTCTAGTCCAACCCCTTGCTTAGGCAGGAAACCATATACCATTTCAGACAAATGGCTATCCAACATTTTCTTAAAGACTTCCAGTTTGGGGGCTTTCACAACTTCTGGCAGCAAGCTGTTCCACTGATTAATTGTTCTAACTGTCAGGAAATTTCTCCTCAGTTCTAAGTTGCTTCTCCCCTAATTAGTTTCCACCCATTGCTTCTTGTTCTGCCCTCAGGTGCTTTGGAGAATAGTTTGACTCCCTCTTCTTTGTGGCAACTCCTGAGATATTGAAAAACTGCTATCATGTCTCCTCTAGTCCTTCTTTTCATTAAACTAGACATACCCATTTCCTGCAACCGTTCTTCACATGTTTTAGCCTCCAGTCCCCTAATCATCTTTGTTGCTCTTCTCTGCACTCTTTCTAGAGTCTCCACATCTTTTTTACATCGTGGCGACCAAAACTGAATGCAGTATTCCAGGTGTGGCCTTACCAATGCATTATAAAGTGGTATTAACACTTCATGTGATCTTGATGTTTGCAAAGGAACCAGTGCTGAAACATCCGGACCCAGAACAACCCTTTGTTATCCAAGCAGATGCCAGCGACATGGCTGTGGGAACAGTGCTACTCCAAAGAAACAGCCAAGGAAACCTACAGCCCTGCGCCTACACCTCCCACAAGATCACGGACACAGAGAGACGGTGGCCCACATGGGAAAAGGAAGCTTTCATGGTGAGATGGGCACTGCTAACCTGGCAACACCTGCTGAAAGGGGGGCAGAAACCATTCGAAGTCTGGACTGACCACAAACATCTGGAGGCCCTCAGGACCCCACGGAAACTGTCACCCAAACAAATCCGTTGGGCTCAATACTTCAACCATTTCAACTTTGTTTTAAAGCACATTCCAGGGGGAAGGAACCTTTTAGCTGACGCCCTCTCCTGCATGCCCCAGTACAAATGCAAACAGGAGCAGGTGGTTGATGCCATCATTCCCCCTACTCAAATAGCTGCCCAAGTAACCACCAGACGACAACGCCATCACCAGCAAGACCAACCAGCAAGCAACCTAATTACGAGACTCAAAAACAAACTGTTAGCAGACCCCTGGTTCCGAGACAACCAACACATCTTCACAAAAAAAGATGACCTCGTATGGAAGGGGACGAAACTCTACATCCTGGAATACCTACACACCCTAATTCTCCAGAGGAGCCACAACGCCAAACTGGCAGGCCACCTTGGATTCCTAAAGACTTTACACTTAGCCCGGAGGCAGTTCTGGTGGCCTGGCATAAAGAAAGATGTGGACAGTTACAAGAAAAGTTGCACCGTCTGCGCCACAATGATGAGACGACCAGAAAAAAACCCCAGACTGCTGCAACCGGTAGCAGAACCAACGAGGCTGTGGGAGCAATGGACTTTATAGTAGAGTTGCCAAAAAGTTGGGGGAGGGGGGACATGGTGATTTGGACTGTAATAGACCTGTTCTCCAAACAGGTGCATTTCATACCCTGCAGTGGACTACCCTTGGCTCATCAGCTGGCCAAACTGTTCCTGAAGCACATTTACCACCTGCATGGAGTACCTCAGAGAATTATCTCAGACAGACGCTCACAGGCATCCAGTTCACGGCTAAATTCTGGAGGGAGTTCCTGGGGTCCATTAGGTCATCCCAGGGTCTTAGTTCAGCTTTTCATCCAAGCACCAATGGGGGCAGAGAGACTGAACGCCATGGTAGAGCAGTACCTGAGGTGCTACGTGAACTATCAGCAGTCCAATTGGGCAGACCGCCTATCTTTTGCTGAGGTCACGTATAATAATGCTGTTCACAGTAGCACGGGACTAACACTGTTCAAGGTAGTGAGCGGCATGGACTTTGTCCCAATGCCTGAGTATCCAAGGGATACCCCCTTCTCAGTCAGCTTGACTCATTGGATGTCAATGCTAAAGGCGACCTGGGAAAATGTCAAAAAAAGTACTGGCTAAAGCAGCACAAACCTATAAGAAAAATGCAGATAAACACCGAGCTCCGCAATGGCCATTCTTGATGGGAGAGAAGGTTTACCTCTCCACAAAATGCTTGAGGTTAAAACTGCCTAGCAAGAAACTGGGGTCAAAGTTTATGGGACCATTCCCCATAGTAAAGATCATCAACCCAGTCACAGTGCAATTTAAACTGCCCCGACTGCTAGGGAAGATACATCCAGTGTGTCAGGGGAAGAATTATTTCACCCTGAACTAGACGAGGCTTAGACTGCGGCGTTTCCAAACAGGCATATTCTTTAAAGTGCGAAGAAAAGAAATAAAGAAATCCCGGAGAACATATTCTAATTAACAACAAACTTTAATACAAAAATAATAAATGAAGAAATAAAACAAATCTAACTAATTATTACATTTTGGAAAAAGAGTTCTGTCTCCCAGTTTTCCTGGAGGACGGACAAAGATCAAAAGGGAAGAGAAGTCTCTGGAATGTATGAAGTAATAAAAAAAGATAAGCATGTGCAGTACATCATTGTCAGATAAGACCTTATCACCTGCGCAGTAACTCTTTCAGTTTAACTAGTTTCAATTCGTCAGTTCAGGCTAGCAAACAATTTAACACAGTGACACCCCTTCTTTTTGCTAGTTGGGCTGACGTCATCAAATCATCAATTAAGGCACATCTTCTTTCGCAGATACTCGTGTTGTACTGCTGGAAGTGGTTTGTTGAGCATATCTGCAATTTGATCATGTGTAGAAACATATTGCAATTTAACAAAACCTTGCTTAACTAATTGCTTTGTGTTTTGATAACGAATGTCAATGTGTCTGGACCTAGAACCTGTGAAATGTGACTCAGAAATATAAACCACAGATACATTATCTTCCATCACGGTGATTGGTCAAATCGGACGTGTCCAGATATCTGTGATCAAAGCATCAAACCACTTTAGAGAATTACAAGCATCTGAAACACAAGCATATTCAGCTTCAGTAGATGAACATGAAACAAAACTCTGTTTTCTCACTTGCCAGTAAACAGGACATCCATTCAGGAACATCATGTAACCAGAAGTGCTTTTGCGTGATTTCTTATCGCTTGCCCAGTCAGCGTCGGCATAGCAAATTAACTGTGGTTGATCAGTGTGTGTTGGTTCTAGCAATAACTTCATGTGTTTAGTGTGTTTCAGGTATTTCAACAACTTCTTAATGCATGCCCAATGAAATTGTGTTGCCTTACCTACGTGTCGTGATAAAAGATTAACACTAAGTGCAATGTCAGGTCTGGTCCAACTACTAATGTATAATAGTGAACCAATGACTGAACGATATAGTGTTTGATCCTCGAACTCAGGACTTGGTTCATGTGTTAAGTTGTGAAAATCTGTTTGCATGGGTGTCTTTGTTGCGTTAGCATCTTTCATGTTGCAATGATGCAGAATGTGGTCAATTTTGTCCTCTTGTGAAAGACTAAACCCCTTCTGTGTCTTTTCAATCTGAACACCTAAATAAGTGCTAATGTGTCCTAAAGATTTCAGTGTGAAGTATCTCTGCAAACTTTTGGCAAAAATCTCACTCATTATCTTATTTGGACCAATGTAAACAATGTCATTTATTTATTTATTTATTTTATCAGACTTATTAGTCGCCCCCTCTCCCCACAGGGACTCGGGGCGACGTACACAAGCAACGGTCTACGGACTACAAAGGAGGAGGTAAAAAATAAATAAATACAATAATCAGAGAAGTTAAAACCCCAATAAGAATAAAAGTTTAAAAGCTAACATTGACAATTAAAATTAACCAAGGGGTGGAACAGTTGTCGAGATTATGCCAGGCCGGCTAGCTGAAACAGGTGGGTCTTCAGTTTACTGCGGAAGGAGCGGAGATCGGTTGTTGTCCTGATGTCTGGGGGGAGGTCGTTCCAAAGGGTGGGACCCGCCACAGAGAAGGACCTACTCCTGGGCACCGCCCTCTGACAGTCTCTAGAGGACGGCACCCGGAGAAGGCCCTCTCTGTGTGAGCGAATGGGCCGCAGGGATGTATGGGGCAGGACACGATCCCGCAGTCATCAACATAAACAAGAATTATCTCATATGCATTGTTAGATCTTTTTGTGAACACGCATTCATCAGTTTCGGACTTAATAAAGCCCATTGAATTTAGTTTGTCAGTAAGACATAAGTACCACATTAAACCTGACTGTTTCAGACCATAAAGACTTTTGTTCAGGAACCAGGTATCCCCTTCTTGCTTTCGGAATCCTGGAGGGCTTCTCACGTAGATCTCTTCATCTAGGTCTGCATGTAGATAAGCTGTGTCCACATCAAATTGGAAAACTTCTAAACCAAGAATAGTTGCAGTGGTTAAAGCAATTTTTACACTTTCAGTTCTGACTGTTGGTGAGTAAGTGTTTGTGTAGTCCTCAGGATAACGTTGAGCGAAACACTGAGCTACAAGTCTGGCTTTGTACAAAGACTCACCATTCGGTTTCTTCTTGATTCTGTAGACCCATCGAGTGCCAATGACTTTCTTGTTTGCTGGAGGTTTTGCAGGTGTGAATACATTAAGTTTCTTTAAACTGTCCATTTCATCCTGCATTATTATTATTTATTATTATTTCTTTGCACTTCTAGACCGCCCCCTCTCCCAAAAGGGACTCGGGGCGGTGTACAGTCCACACAGCAAATACATCATCCACAGTAAAATTCATTACTGCATCATACCATTTGTCTTGCTCCGAATCAGGAAGCTGTTTGATTTGTGTGAATGTCTCAGGAGGAAGAGTAACGTTGCAAATCAAAGGTAATGGTGTTTTTGTCAGTTGCCATGAATATCGTTGTGGAGGGATTCCTTTTGTGACCCTCTTGGAACGTCTTGGAACAACAGTCCAGTCTTCTTCTTCTTCGTCGTCCTCGTCCTCACGTTCGTCGCTAGCATCAGCATCCGCGGCTTGCGAAGACGGAACATCAGGTTGTGAAGAACTGGTGGAAGGAATGTCTGCCTGGGAATTGTCATCAGGCTGCGTGGTATCTTCAACACCATCTCTAGGAAAATAAACTCCAGGATCATTGGAATGAATCCTGGACCAGTCAATGTCTTCCTCAAAATTAGCAGATTGTGAAATGACAATCACATGTTTAGGATCAATAAATTTGCACCATTTTGAGTTATCATCAATACCCATAAATCTCAGTCTCTTTGTTACTGGACCTCCCTTTCTTCTTTGACTTAAGGGAGTGTTTACCATAGCGTATGAACCAAAAATGTGGAGGTTCTTGAGATCAGGCTTGTAGCCATACAGCATGTAGAAAGGAGTTTGATTTATTACACTGCTCCAAGTACGGTTGACAATGTAATTTGCATATTTGATTGCTTCACCCTAATATATGCTACCGAGATTGGCATCTTCTAGGAGACAACGCATCATGGTTTGTAGAACCATGGATTAAAAACCATACAGTGTGTGCCTTCTCTGCGAAGCAAGAGTGCAATTTCACTGACCCAGGCTTTATAATTCTCTCCTGACTCCTTTAATTTTGACTCACCAGTCAAAGGAGTGACAGAAAATGCCTGCTGAGGGATATGCATTGGAACAACTTGCTGTGCAGGTTGAAAAGCTGGTTGTTGAACCAGGGGGTGCTGTAATTGCACCATTGGCCTTTGTGTGGCAACATTAAATTGACTTCCTTGCATTCGCCTTTGGCTTTGCCTTGTTCCATCTAGGGAGGATCCAACACCACCAGGGGGCGCTGAAGACTTAACCTTTGGAGGCAAAGCTTGGGCATCTAGAAGACTTATAGATAGATCTGCCCAATTTTGGTGCAATTTCTTTAACTTTTGCTCTAATAAATTTTCTCCACCAGCAGATGGCAGTGCAGCTTCACTTCTTGGCTGCATCAGGCCTTTATACGTGGCCGGAGAAGTAGTAGAACAAAGGAGATCACGTGACCTCGGTGACGTGTACATATCTCTCTGTTCTGATTCACCTAAAACAATTTCCTCTATGGGGTGTGTCTTAGGTTGTTTTGGAGAAGACAAGATGGCGTCCTCAGACATTTTGGGAGTGGGGAAACCCCTCCTACTTCTTTCCCATCTTTCATAGTATTCTCTAGCTTCTCTTACATATTTTTCAAAACGCTCTATCTGGTCACGATAGCTTTTCATTTCTTCCCCAGTGCCTGAGAAGGATTCATAAGTTTCACTTTCTGCGTGGGGGTGTTTTTTCTCTGCCGGCAGTTGCCGCGAAGGCTTTGACCAGGCATCAATTGTTTAATAATCTCCAAGAGTTTGGGAGTGAAGTTGCTCTGGTAACGTGGAAAGTTTTGGCTTTGCCCCCAATATGTCATAATCTCTTGGAGATATTTGGGAGCTTTCATAATGAGAAGGGGGAACTACTGACCTCGGTTCGTAGATCTCACCTCCTGTAGCTCCTTACCCCACAGCTGGCTCGGCTGCTGGAGAAAACTGTTGCTTTTGAAGTAAGTTTGAAGAATCTTGCATCTCTGTGTCTGAGGGAATGGCGCGTTCCATGTCTTTTCTTTTTCTTCTTTGGCATGGCTAGGTAGCCTAGCCGGTTATCTCTTAAAGATAGCTTTGAAGAAAACAGCCATAAATTATAACCATCCTCTGCTACCATTAATTGTCAGGGGAAGAATTATTTCACCCTGAACTAGACGAGGCTTAGACCGCGGCGTTTCCAAACAGGCATATTCTTTAAGGTGCGAAGAAAAGAAATAAAGAAATCCCGGAGAACATATTCTAATTACCAACAAACTTTAATACAAAAATAATAAATGAAGAAATAAAACAAATCTAACTAATTATTACGTTTTGGAAAAAGAGTTCTGTCTCCCAGTTTTCCTGGAGGACGGACAAAGATCAAAAGGGAAGAGAAGTCTCTGGAATGTATGAAGTAATAAAAAAAGATAAGCATGCGCAGTACATCATTGTCAGATAAGACCTTATGACCTGCGCAGTAACTCTTTCAGTTTAACTAGTTTCAATTCGTCAGTTCAGGCTAGCAAACAATTTAACGCAGTGACACAGTGTTCCATAGTAGTGTCTTGAAACCCGTGGTCGGATCCACTCTGAGACCACTATCCCAGGAGCCCCTGGGCCCTGTGGTCATAGGGGGCCAAACCCATTATGAGGTCAACGAGTCCTTGATTCGAGGTGGCACAGGAGACAACTCCAATACTTAATCAAGTGGAAGGGCTACCCCTTATCAGAGGCATCTTGGGTAAGAAGTAGAAATATCCAGGCTGATCGCCTTATAGCAAAATTCCATGTGGAAAATCCAAGCAAGCCTGGGGGGAGGGGGCGTCAACACATACCTAAATTATATTCCTGTACTCAAATTGTTTTTGTTTCACACAGGTCACTTTTGGGAAGTGAGGGGAGCCGAATGTCAACTTGTAAAGCATTTCCATGCCTATTATCAAGTTGACATTTGAAGAGAGGGGGGGAGAATTCCACGCATACCTTCGACCAGGGTCGGATCTCAGATTTCTACAGCAGGCATGTGACGCACAAAATTTTACAACCTGCTGCAGCACTTCGTTGGTGGATGTGATTTATGATACAGACTGAGGGGAGGGGCGACACAGGGGTAAAGTTCAGCCACCATTAAATGGAAATCAGATCTGGCTCCGTGGCAGGAAATGCCAAAATGTTGCCCCTAATAAATGACTGGATTTCTTTTGAACTTTGTCTCGAGGTTCATAAATTAAATAGGGCATCTTTTGGAAACCTCACATAACCTTTGCATGTGAATATTCAGATCCAGCTAGTCCACCAAGAAGGAGAAACCGCAGACCACCAGCCCTGGGGGTGAAGTTCAGCGGAGACCCAAAGCAATTAGGGTTCTTCCTGGCCCAAATCTGGACCTACATGCAGGAGTATGGAGTCAACCTGCCAACCAAAGGGGCCAGGGTGCGGTGAGTAACAATGGCCCTAGAAGGAACCGTGGCAGACTGGATGGTCACCCTCTACAATGGTGATGCCCTGGAGCTGCGCAATTTTGATTGTTTCATGACGGTGCCCTGAGAGCAGTTTGAAAACCCCCTCACTGATTGAAAAACAAGAACAAGAATCCAAGACTATAAGCCTGTTATAAGACTGGCTGTTTCAAGTGCAGGAAAGAAGGGCACCAAGCCACTGACTGCTGAGCCACACACCCAACCCAAAAGTCTGCACCTGGCCCCACTAAGAAATCAGGGAAGCTGGCCCCAAGGGTCCGGAAAGAGCCCTGGAGGGAGTGGAGGTCATTGAGTTCACCCCAACACCCACCCTGCCAGCCTGGAGCCCAGTGGAAAGCAATACCAATACGGACGATGACCGTATTGGTATTGGTAAGTTGCTCTGTGATCCCAGTGACTATCCCCATAGAGCTTGTAGTGCCCTCCTTGGGACATAAGGGGAACCTGGTCACCCTCCTGGACCAGATGCCTGATCAGCCCTGTCTTAGTCAAGAAACTGGGTCTCTCAGAGAACTTAAAGTGATCATGGCTTTCTGCCAACTAGATGGGTCGATAGCGGGGGAGGGGGGGTGCAACGTTTGTTACCAAGCCAATAGAGATGAGGATGCAGTCCCATACAGAAACCCTGAGCTTTATTGTGGCACCACATATGGATAGGCCCCTCATGTTAGGCTTGGCATGGCTTCTGAAATGGAACTCTTGCAGTAGTGGCCAAAATTGTGGAAAGCTTTTGGGAAAAGTGTACAGTATTTTTGAGGTTTGATGGCTTATAACACCACTTTTTTTGGGAGTAGTACCATAAGATTTTATATCCTCTGTCCAGGTAACATGGGTTTTAGCCCAGTTTAGTCTTTTCAACCTTTGTTTGAGAGAGAAAAGTGGCTTTTTTCATGAAATTCTAGATTTTAGGCCAAATTCCTGCAGTCTGCACCAAACAGTCCTTGCAATCAACTTCACATTGCATTGCGCCATTTCATCTTGTATAAGCCCAGATGATTTTCTTATGTCATATAGGCACAGTCTCTTAATTCCTCTATCATCACTTGCTATTGTGCACCTTTTCCTGCCTTTACCGGTGTGGTTTTGAGTGACTGAGTCTCCTTATACCTCTTCAAAAACTTAGAAATGCCACCTTTGGTTAAGTTTCCACCAATTTTTCTTCTAATTTCTTTATAACTGTAGCCTTGTTCACTTAATAGTACTATTTTACATGCTTTCTGGGCAACCAGTCAACTCTTTGCACCATTACATAAATTTTATTACGTTTTACAAGCTCACTAAATGAAAGAACGCAAAAAAACACCAACCAACTTGATAGCAATCACATAACACACTGACAAATGTCCTCCTCTCAGCTTCAATACATGACATCAATAACTGAATCCTCCTGTGATCTGATTGGCTCATTGCCAAAGCAAGATGACACCTGATTGGCTCTCTAAACACTCATGCTCATTTGCTACAATCAGATGAGGATAAGCTACCTGATATCAACCTAAGCAAGTTGGGAGGGGTTTTTCTGGTTATTTGGCTATAACTTTCCATAGAATACAGATAATTGAACAAGCTTTGTTGCATTACATTCTTGACTAAATTATCTTTCCATTGATATATAATTTTATGGTACTACTCCAAAATAAAGTGGATTTATCCAAAATAAAGTGGATTTATTAGCCATCAAACTTCAAAGATACACTTTTCCCAAAAGGTTTCCACAATTTTGGCCACTACTGTATGTAAATTGGAGGAGGAGGCTATTAAAGATTTGACAAAGGGCACACCCAAAGGAGACTGTCCACACCTAACCTTGCACCACTGGGTGAAAAGGTGACAAGGGCAACCCAGACACCCAAGGAATATTGGGACTTGCAGGAAATTTTCAGCAAGAAGGGCTCGGACAAACTCGCCCATCATCGTCCCACAGACTCAAAAACAGTGGGACATTTTGGCTTTGTAAAAACCTTACATCTCTCAGAGCATCAATTTTGGTGGCCATCAGTCAAAAAAGACATAGAAAGCTATGTAGCCAGCTTTCCTGTTTGTGCATCAGCCAAAAAAATCCAAGGGAAAACACCAGGACTCCTCCAACCTGTGGCAAAACACCAAGCACCCTGGAAAGAGAGCTCAATGACCTTTATATTGGAGCTACTGGAAAGGTCCGGAAGCACAGTAATTTGGGTGATAACCAATTTGTTTTCTAAACAAGTACATTTCGTGTCCTGCAAAAAAAGCCCTCCGCACTAACCTTAGCTAAGCTATTTGTGCAACATGTATACAGACTAAATGGGGCACCAGAAGCAATAATTTTGGATTGCAGTGTTCAATTCACTTTCTGCTTTTGGCAAGAATTCCTAAAATTACTAGGCACCAGCCAAGGGCTTACCTCCTCTCACCATCCAGAAACAAATGGAAGGTGTTAATGTTAAAATGGACTCATGAAATAATATATGAGATGCTATATTAATTATCAACAAGTTAATTGGACAAACCTCATTCCCTTTGCTGAGGTAGTGTAAGGTCCTGCCTCGCCAATCCTCTCAAGAAAGCAGGACTCTTGAAACAAAAGTCATTTCAAAAGGAAACTTTTATTGGAAGATTGTGATAGCAAGAGATCTAGGCAGGAACTAAGTTTCCTGCTCAAAACAGTAAAATAAACCAGTGCAGACAGAGCACCTCCCAAACTCCAATACATTGCCAAGCCAATCCCAAGGTGTAAAGATATGAGAAACTGAGGCTGAGGAGATGATAATGCCGGTCTCCGAGGCAATACTGCTGCTCTTCTCCGGAGACAAGATAAGGCACCTGGCTTGAGGCAAGCATCCCCCCCCCCCCACCAGAATGACAGTGTCCCTATAGAAATCTATGGGACATGACATGCCGTCCCCCTAGAAAAACAAGAAGTCCACCTGAAGGAAACAGAAAGAGGGAAGGGGAGACAAATGAAACATACAATCAGCGAGGTTTGTCAGGGTACAAGTGATGAAATAAAGGTATCAATTTAGAAGCATGTACATGTTTGTTGTGAACTCATTTGTTTTGCGAGAAAGGGAGGTGCTTATGTGCCACCAAGTACTGGGTGGCTCCATGGAATTTCCTAGAGTCAAGAATTGCCTGAACTTCAAAATGTTTGTTGTGGAAAAATCCCAATGAAAGAAACAAAAGACAGCAACACAAGCAATAATTCTTACTTTAAGATTCAGAGGTTTATTTCAGTAATAATTTGGAACATGAACAACCATCATAATACAACATATATTAATAACCCATTGCAATGAGGTCCACTGACGTAGCTGGTCCAGCAAAGACAGCTATAGGCCAGTGGCCTGAGCTGATGTTGAGCTCCACTTTTATACCTTTCTTCTAACGGACACCCACAGATGGTCACTTTCTTCTTACATTTCATAACCCATTTCCTTGTTCTTTCTTGCTGACCATCAGTTTTCACATACACCCATGTACATCTCAAATCTCCATCCGTTACTTTCAGTTCCCTGTTTCTCACGGTTTCATCCTTCTTCTTCCAAATATACCCATGAAACTATCTACTTTGCAAAATCATATTATACAAATTGCAACTGCTTAGCGAATTACAAATAGTTCTTTTATATTATGAAATCATCCTAGCTGGAGACTTTGGTTCATGTCTCTATCCTGGGGCCAGTTATCGTTCACTTAGGCCTCATTGATTCTAATAGATCAATAGGCTATGTTTTCATTTCCCACAGTCCCCACTTCTTGTTTGTAAGAACAACACAAAATGAAACATACAAAGCAACATCTGCGTATAGGCAACTTAATATGTAATTATGGGAGTAAGTTCAAAACATCCTTCATTTAAGATGAAGGAGGACAACTACTTTGATTAAAGTCGTTACAACAAGGCAAATGCGTAAAAAGGTGTTAGACAGGCTGAAAGGTCTGCAGCTGCTTCATAGTGGTATATGCCGAATTGTTTGTAGATCGAGTGACAGTTGATTGCACAGATTGACCCATTTGGACAGTTGGATGTGTAAGTCTATATAAATGAAGCATGGTACTGAAGAGGGACACAGTGGCTCAGTGTCTAAGACACTGAGCTTGTTGATCAGAAAGGTCGGCAGCTCGGCAGTTCGAATCCCTAGTGCTGCATAACGGAGTGAGCTCCCATTACTTGCCCCAGCTTCTGCCAACCTAGCAATTTGAAAGCAAGTAAAAAATGCAAGTAGAAAAATAGGAACCACCTTTGGAAGGAAGGTAACAGAATTCCGTGAACCGGCCACATGACCACGGAGACGTCTTCGGACAGTACTGGCTTTTCGGCTTTGAAACGGAGATGAGCACCTCCCCCTAGAGGCCAGAATGACTAGCACATATGTGCGAGGGGAACCTTTACCTTTTTACTGAAGAGGAACAACACAGTGATGGTCCAGACTGCGGCGATGAGACCTCTCTTAATACAGACTGTTCCTTACAGCCACTGCTGGGCCTCCATGAAGCTGTTCTTGTATCTGTCATTGATGGTAGGTAGAGGTGGGTTGATTTGATGCTGATGTCTTTGACAAAGGTTGTATGGAGAGGGGAAGCAGAAGTTACTAACACTTGCTTCCTTGTTGGACAAAGCTTCAATCTTTGCCTTGCTGCATCTAGATGACTGGGGCTGGCCAATTTCCTCATCTGGGGTTGGTATTTTCTTACAGTGAGAAGCATGCACCCATGAGTCCAGATGTTGACACCTCACTGCAGTATTGGTGGTCAGAACAATCTGGAATGGACCCTTCCAACAAGGAGCCAGGCAATTTTTCTGTTGAAATACCTTGACAAGCATCCAATCACCAGGTACCAAGAAATGTCAGGGGTGTCGCATTTCTTTGGAAAGTGCAGCGACAATCTGTCAGCCCAAAAGAATGGATAGAACACTTTGTCGGGGCTGTGGGGAGTTGTGAAGTTGGCCTTGTGGAAAGCCACGGAAATCCAGAAGGTACAGGCAGACAGAAAACGGGCTCCACAGAAGCTGTTCCAGGTGGGGGAGAGAGTGTATCTATCGACCAAATACTTAAAGTTAAGGGTCCCCTGCCAGAAGTTGGGTCCAAAGCAGGGGTGGCTTGCTGCCGGCATTACTGCCAGTTCGGTGCTACGCACGCATGCACATTTACAAATAAAAAAATCTGTGCATGTGCAAAACCTTTAAAAAGGGGGTAGAATAATCTCTTCTAATCAAGCTGTTAAATTGTTCTTTATGCTTGAGTTATCAATGTTACTGCCTCATTCATTAGCTACAACTCCTTGTACAGACCTGTTCACACATGCACATTTGTCATTTGAGCAGCCATGACTTGGCAATTAATTGAGGTAAAATGAACAGCCAGTAAATTTTACAAATAAACTGAATGTGTATATTGCCCTTGGGGTGATTTGGGGGCTTTTATTGCTGTATTGACATTTCTGATTTTGTTTATTGTACAACTGTGTGAATCCATTTAATTGTTTGTTTGTTTGTTTGTTTGTTTGGATTTATATGCCACCCTTCTCCAAAAGGACTCAGGGCGGCGTACAACATTAAAAAAACACACATCCCAAAACTTAAAAAAAAATTAAATCCATATCCAAAAAAACAAACCGAATTTAAAAGACAATACATTTGAAATAAGTTTAAATTAACAGGCCAGGCTGGCTTGCTGGAAAAGTCAACTTTTTAGGGCGCGTCGGAAGGACCAGAGGTCAGGGATTATGCGAAGCTCCGGGGGCAGCTCATTCCAGAGGGAAGGCGCTCCCACAGAGAAGGCTCTCCCCCTGGGGGTCACCAGCCGACACTGTCTGGCCGACGGCACCCTGAGGAGGCCAACTCTGTGGGATCGTACTGGATGGTGGGAGGCTACTGGTGGCAGTAGGTGGTCTCGCAGGTACCCTGGGCCTAAGCCATGGAGCGCTTTAAAGGTCATAATTAATACCTTGAATCGCACCCGGAAAACAACCGGCAACCAGTGCAGGCCGCCTAAAAGGGGTGTAACATGGGAGCACCTAGGTACCCCCATGACAACCCGCGCGGCCGCATTCTGGACCAGCTGAAGCCTCCGGGTGCTCTTCAAGGGCAGCCCCATGTAGAGAGCATTGCAGTAGTCCAGGCGAGAAAGGACGAGGGCATGAGTGACTGTGCACAGAGCATCCCGATCCAGGAAGGGGCGCAACTGACATACCAGGCGAACCTGGTAAAAGGCCCCCCTGGTCACGGCCGTCAGGTGTTCTTCTAAACTAAGCTGTGTATCAAGGAGGACTCCCAGATTGCGAGCCTTCTCTGAGGGGGCTAACATTTCTCCCACTATCGTCAAAGATGGGACAAGATGTACAAATCGGGATGACGGAAACCACAGCCACTCAGTCTTGGAGGGATTGAGCTTGAGCCTGTTCCTCCCCATCCAGATCCGCACAGCCTCTAGGCATCGGGACATCACGTCGAGGGCATCGTTTGGGTGGTTTGGGGTAGAGATGAAAAAGTTGGGTATCATCAGCATATTGATGATACCTTACCCCAAAACCATTGATGATCTCGCCCAGCGGTTTCATGTATATGTTGAACAGGAGGGGTGAGAGAACCGACCCCTGGGGCACCCCACAGGTGACGCGCCTGGGGGTAGATCTCTGCCCTCCAGTCAACACAAACTGCGACCGATCCGACAGGTAGGAGGAGAACCACCATAAAACGGTGCCCCCCACTCCCAACCCCCCGAGTCATCGCAGTAGGATACCATGGTCGATGGTATCGAAAGCCGCCGAGAGGTCTAATAGGACCAGGACAGAGGAACAGCCCCTGTCCCGGGCCCGCCAGAGATCATCGACCAACGCGACCAATGCCGTCTCCGTGCTGTACCCGGGCCTGAAACCCGACTGAAACGGATCCAGGTAGACAGCTCCATCCAGGTACTGGGGAAGTTGACGTGCTACCACACTCTCGACAACCTTTGCTACAAAGCGAAGGTTGGAGACCAGACGATAGTTGGCTAAAGAAGCTGGGTCCAGGGAAGCCTTCTTGAGGAGGGGCCTCACCACCGCCTCCTTCAAGGCAGTGGGAAAGAACCCCTCTCTCAATGAAGTGTTGGTAATCGCCTGGAGCCAGCCTCGTGTCACCTCCCAGGAAGCCGAAACTAACCAAGAGGGACATGGGTCCAGCACACAAGTGGCCGCACTGAGTCTCCCCATAATCCTGTCCATGCCTTCGGGGATCACAGGGTCAAACTCATCCCAGATTGTCTCGTCAAGATTCATCCCCGTCGGCTCGCCCGAATCTACCCAGTCAGAGTCCAAGCCTGTCCGGATCTGAGCGATTTTATCCTGCAGATACTGAACAAATTCTTCAGCCCTACCCTGCAAGGTCTTCCCCAGTTCCTTGGTTAAGTAAGGAGTGAGTCACCCTAAACAGGGCGGCTGGGCGGTTATCTGCGGACGCGATAAGAGCGGAAAAATATTGCCGTTTTGCCGCTTCTATCACCACTAAGTAGGATTTAATATGAATTCTTACTAGTGTTCGATCAGATTCGGACCGGCTGGCCCTCCAGCCACTCTCTAGGCGTCTTTTCCGGCGTTTCATCTCCCAGAGCTCTTCGGTAAACCAGGGAGCCATCCGGGATCGACACCGGGTCAGAGGCCACAAAGGCACAACGCGATCCAAGGCCCCAGCGGCAGCCCTATCCCAGGCTTCCACTAGGGCTTCGGTCGAGTTGTGAGCAAGGGATTCAGGAAAAGTCCCAAGCTCCATCAGGAACCTTTCGGGGTCCATCAGGTGCCTGGGGCGGAACCATCTAGTCGGTTCTGCCTCCCTGCGGCGAGGGGTAGCGCTATGGAAGTCAAGCCTGATGAGGAAATGATCAGACCATGACAAGGGTTGAATAGAAATATCCCCTAAATCTAGATCATTCATCCACTGTGCAGAGACAAAAATCAGGTTGAGCGTGTGTCCCCCATTATGGGTGGGGTCTTGAATTAACTGAGTTAGGTCCATAGCTGTCATGGAAGCCATGAACTCCCGAGCTGACTTGGATGTCTCGCCAATGGAAGGCAGATTGAAATCCCCCAGGACCATGAGCCTGGGGAAATCAACCGCCAATCCAGCTAATACATCCAGCAGCTCCGGCAGGGCCGATGAAACATAGCAGGGAGACAGGTATGTAACAAAAAGGCCCACCTGAGCTCCGAGGCCCCACTTCACACAGAGGGACTCACACCCGCCTATCTGAGGCACACTGACCTCCTGAGGTCTGAGAATTATATATTTATTTAATTAAAAGGGAATTAAAAATGAATATTTCTTCCTGCATTTTTATTGAAGTAGGTTGAAATACAGTCCACAAGAATAGCACACAAGGAAATTTTGTTCATCTATGTCACAGGTTCTTTTCAGTATGCCAAATTTAGTGGGCTTCAAACAAAAAAGAGACAACAACAACACAGGTCCGTAGACAACACACACAAACACACATTCACAGCTATTGCAACTCACCACTACTCCACTCTTCCCCACTTTTAATATTCATAGTCCTTGGAAGTATTGCTAGAGAAAATTATCTTTCTGGCTGCTTCACATACACCACCACCAATGTCCAAAACCCTCCCCCGTAGTGAAAGCAGTCCAATCCGACTCTGTTACAGTGTTTTGAGAACCCGGTGCCTCAGGCGCTGTTGCAAATTTCTTTCCCAGGGACAGTGGCCTTGAAGGCAGGAAGATGGCTCGATTTAGCACCTCTGGTTTCTGTTAGTGTCCATACTCCCCAAATTCTCACAGCATTTTTTCACACTTCCAGCTCTCTTCCCCTCCCAAATGCCCCCTCTCCCTTGGTAATGGCAGTTGCTTAGCGAGCTTCAAAGAAAGCAAAGATAGGCATCTGACATTTGTCCCCCCTTTTCAGAGGTGTTAGCCCTGGAAAAGAAAGGAAAATTTAAATAAGCAATCAAGTGGAATTTGGCATTCAGGGTTTGTTGAGGTATTTCTGATGAAAAGAACACAAATGTTTAGCAGCCTGAACATGACGTCCATCAACCCATTCAGCTTGGGAGGCAGGGAAATGCTTCCATGCAATTAAGTAGTAGACTTTGCCCTTTTTCTTTTTCAAGAGTCCAGGATTTTTTTCACTTTGAAATGTTGCTCTCCTTCTATAAAAATGTGGACGGGTGGCAAAGGAGGAGGTGGGCAAAGAGGGGAGGTAATGTTAGGTTTTAGTAGGCTATAATGAAAAATAGGATTAATTATTTTCAGGTTTTTTGGCAGTTCTAGCTGCACTGTGACCAGGTTTATGATATTGCTAATAGTAAATGGGCCTATGTATTTAGGGCCCAGTTTTTTGCATTGTTGGTTGGACTGTATGTATTTAATGGACAGGTATACCCTGTTGCCCACTTTAAACTCTTGGCTTGGTGCACTTCTTATTAGCTTGCCACTTGTATGCTTCCTGCGCTTCCTCTAATGCTCTGCGGGCTACTGTCCAACAATTTTGCAATTGTTGTATCCACTCCATCAATGAGGGGATCTGGGGTTTCTCCAGGGATAGCTTGGGGATTGCCACAAAGTCCTGACCCGAGGCTACCATAGCAGGAGTAAACCAAGCACTGCTATGTACTGAGTTATGATATGCCACCTCCGAAAATGGCAATAGAACAGTCCAATTGTCTTGTTGATAATTAATGTAGCATCTGAGGTATTGTTCTAGTACTGAATTGGTTCTCTTGCAACTTCCATTCATTTGGGGGTGATGGGAGGAGCTTAAGCCTTGGGCGGTCCCCATCAATTTCAAAAATTCACACCAAATTCACAAAGTGAATTTTGTCACTGCGTGTCAGGCCTGTAGTTATGTTCCTTTTAGGATCTTTGGCCTGCCACACTTTCTATTATTTTCCTATGCTGTTTCATTAGTGTAGTAGTTGGGAGGGGGACTAGAAAGGAGTAGAATTGTGGAATGCGTTGTTGTCATTCTTTTCTAGAAGCCAAGGTCATCTTTTGTCTCTGCACCTCGACACCTGACCAGAAGCAGAGGGGTGGAGATGACAGCATGGAAGAAGAAGATTGGACCATGTGATGGATTTATGGGTGCGGGCATAAGATCATGAACTTTCAACTGGGTGGAATTCCAGGAAGCAAATCAGAGTTGGAATTTCACAGATGTGCTAAGATGTCTGACTTATTAAATTGGAACTTTAAGGAAAGTTTTGCCTTGGATTCTGATTTAATTCTGCATGATACTTGGAACGCTGACATTATTCCAACTCTGCCTTTAAAATAGGTCACCAGCTGGTGAGGGGGTGCTGAATTCCCAACGCTGACCGGGTCAGCGTAAAATATCAGCGAACAATTATGAGAAAGCTTTTTGAGATAAGAAGCTGAGATGAGACGCTTCTCTGCAAATCTTCAAAGGTGAAGGAATTCCTGTTTAAGATTTATAGCATCTGGAGGAATGCAAGGGGGGAAAGATTCTGCACACAGCTGGAAATGACAAGATGTTTGGAATCCCAGACCAACTTCTTCAGCCAAACGTGAGACAATCTCCCCCCCCCCCCCCCCCACTAATAAATGCTGCAATGGACTGGAGGACTGGAGTGGAGATAATTACTCCTTCCAAACTTCGATAAATGAAATGACTTATTACCCTGCAAGTGAGTTGAAGGAAAATTCCCTATCAAAATGGGAAATTCAACCCAGACAGCAAGAAGGGATTTGGCCAGCATCTTTCACTTGCCAGCCACCGCAAATTGGGCTGCAGCTTGTGAATGAAGCACCACCAAATTGGGCTTTTTTCCCAGGGCATGGATGGAAAAGTTTCCAGTGGGCAAATCCATGGCCATCAGCATGGGAAAATCCTCCAAGCCAGCAGAGGGCACCTACTTGGCCCATAACTCCTCCAAGCCAGCAGAGGGGTGCTTGGCACATAACCCCCCCCCCTAGCCAGCCATCGTTGGTTGAACTGCAACCTGTGAATCAGGCAACCCCGGGATGGGTCTTAACCCCAGGTCATGGATGGAAGGGATTCCAGTGGGCACCTGCCCTCCCTCAGCAGATTGCACCATGGCAGATAACTGGGCAGTGGCCAACCAAGGGATTGACCTCCCCACTGGTTCCAGTCTCCCCTGCAATGCTCCAACAGGTTCTTACCCCACCTTCCTACAGAGAAGCAATCTCCACAATGGAAGAAGGGATTACCAAAGGGAGGGCTGCAGGATGGATAGCAGGACCATGTGCACCTGCAATGTTCCAACAGGTTCTTACCCCACCTTCCTACAGAGAAGAGTTCTCAACAATGGAAGAAGGGATGAATGAGGGGAAGACTGCAGGATGGATAACAGAACAATGTGTAGAGGTGGTTCCTAAGTTTAGAGATGTAACTAGGTTCCTTCCTTCGGGGGGGCCAGTAAAATGCCACCGTTGCTGTCAACTTGGCCACAGAGCGTCAGAGTGCTTGGCTCCAGCCCCAATGCCACAAACGTGCACACCAACTGCCACTGCGGTAAAGAGAAGGCCCCAGATGCCACCAGAAAAAAGTCATCTGGGCCAACAACCTCTGGAAGAGGATCCCCAACTTAAGTGTCAGGCCTGTAGTTATGTTTCTTTTAGGATCTTTGGCCTGCCACACTTTCTATTATTTTCCTATGCTGTTTCATTAGTGTAGTAGTTGGGAGGGGGGAATAGAAAGGAGTAGATTTGTGGAATGTATTGTTGTCATTCTTTTATAGAAGCTCAAGGTCGTCTTTTGTCTCCACACCTCGACACCTGACCAGAAGCAGAGGGGTGTAGATGCCAGCGTGGAAGATGATGATTGGAACATGTGATGGATTTATGGGAGTGGGCATAGGGTTATGAACTTTAAATGGGTGGAATTCCAGGAAGAAAATCAGAGTTGGAATTCCACAGAAGTGCTAACATGCCTGTGTCAGGCCTGTAGTTATGTTTCTTTTAGGATCTTTGGCCTGCCACACTTCCTATTAATTTCTTATGCTGTTTCATTAGTGTAGTAGTTGGGAGGGGGGGAATAGAAAGGAGTAGGATTGTGGAATGTTTTGTTGTCATTCTTTCTAGAAGCTCAAGGTCATCTTTTGTCTCCGCACCTCGACACCTGACCGGAAGCAGAGGGGTGTAGATGCCAGCGTGGAAGATGATTGGAACATGTGATGAATTATGGGGTGTGGGGATACATATGAACTTTCAACTGGGTGAACCCACAGGATGTACATTAGAGTTGAAATTTCATAGCATAATGCCGACATGCCTGTATTATTAAATTGGAACCTTAAGGATGAGTCTGCTCTGGACTCTGATTTACTTTTGCATGGTATTTGGAACGCTGACAGCCTGTATGATTAAATTGGAACTTTAAGAATGATTCTGCCTTGGTCTCTGATTGATCTCATGCATGGTATTTAGAACACTGACATTATTCCAACTCTGCTTTTTAAAATAAATCACTAGCACCACCCCCTCACAGGGTATTTCAATAACTTCTGAACGCATGGCCAATGAAACTGTTTTGCCTTACCTACGTGTTGTGACAAGAGATTAGCACTAAGTGCAATGTCGGGTCTGGTCCAACTACTAATGTACAACAGTGACCCAATGACTGAATGATAAAGTGTTTGATCCTCAAACTCAGGACTTGATTCATGTGTCCAGTTGTGAAAATCTGCTTCCATGGGTGTCTTTGTTGTGTTAGCATCCTTCATGTTACAATGATGCAGAATATGGTCAATTTTATCCTCTTGTGAAAGACTAAACCCCTTTTGTGTTTTGTCAATCTGAACACCTAAGTAAGTGCTAATATGACCTAAAGATGTCAATGTGAATTATCTCTGCAAAGCTTTAGCAAAAGTCTCACTCATTTTCTTATTTGGACCAATATAAACAATATTATCAACATAAACAAGAATTATCTCATATGCATTGTTAGATCTTTTTGTGAACACGCACTCATCAGTTTCGGACTTAATAAAGCCCATTGAATTTAGTTTGTCAGTAAGACATAAGTACCACATTAAACCTGACTGTTTCAGACCATAAAGACTTTTGTTTAGAAACCAGGTATCCCCTTCTTGCTGTCGGAATCCTGGAGGGCCTCTCACGTAGATCTCTTCATCTAGGTCAGCATGTAGATAAGCCGTGTCCACATCGAACTGGAAAACTTCTAAACCAAGAATAGTTGCAGTGGCGGACTTCTGGTGGCACCGTTGGCGTTGGAAGACGCTCCCTAGGGAACGCCAGCCCCATATTGAGTAATAAACTGGTAGAACAGCGTAAATCAGCTGTCTAGCGGTTTGAAACCCCCCCCCTCGGGAAAAGAGGGGGGGTGAGCAGACGGGCGAGGGCGCAGCTCCCCGGGACCCCCAGGAGTGAACCTGGGGTACGAAGGGTCAGAGCTCCCCAGAAGCCCGACATAGCTCCTCATCCAGGACGCTTCTGCTTTTGCAGAAACAAAACATCACGACCACCCTTGCTGCCAATGTTTAGATTTATATTTGAAAGATACTCAGGCAGAGCAAAACAGGAACGAAGATAATTTTAAGTACAAACCTTAATTCCGGAGTAATATACTTCCCTCTGTGAAGACAAAAGGACTTAAAGATGGTGATTGAATAATAAAGGGTGTGTCAAAAGTGAAACTTAAAAGGGGCAGCATTTGTTAACTGCCTGTTAACGATGTTAAAAGACTCAAGAGTTTAAGATCAAAGAAAACAGTTTTGGCTAACAAACGTGGGGGAATAGGTGGACTTTTTGGATTTAATAAACTTTGTTTGAATATTTCGAAATGGCTTCAAAGCAAACAAAACCAAGCGCTTCTAAGAGTGCTGGCAATTCCCCAGCCCAGACACCTAGATTACAATCTTTATTACCCCCAGTAGAAACAAAAACTCTGATACTTGAAGATCTCCAAAAGGCATTAAAAGATCAAGCCGTTGTCTTGCAGGAAAGGATTTCAAATGCTTTTAGAGACGTCTCTGAAGAAATGTCTGGAATTAAGGATTTAATCCAAACCCGTAATCAACAGATTAGGGAGGACATTGTTGATGCATTTAAGGGTTTACTTGGTTATGTAACATCTCTGGATGAGAAGGTGGAAGAAATTAATCAGTCTAACATCAAGTTGGAGAATAAAGTTGAGGAGGCACAAAGTAAAATTGATAAATCAGAGGCAGAAGTTACAATGATATCTAGAGTAATTATCAACAAAGACACCCATGCAAACAGATTTTCACAACTTGACACATGAATCAAGTCCTGAGTTCGAAGATCAAACACTTTATCATTCAGTCATTGGGTCACTGTTGTACATTAGTAGTTGGACCAGACCCGACATTGCACTTAGTGCTAATCTCTTGTCACAACACGTAGGTAAGGCAAAACAGTTTCATTGGCCATGCGTTCAGAAGTTATTGAAATACCTGAAACACACTAAACATATGAAGTTATTGTTAGAACCAACACATACTGATTATGCAGAATTATGTTGTTATGCAGATTCTGACTGGGCGAGTTATAAGAAATCACGTAAAAGTACTTCAGGTTATATGATGTTCCTAAATGGATGTCCTGTTTACTGGCAAGTGAGAAAACAGAATTTTGTTTCTTGTTCATCTACTGAAGCTGAATATGCTTGTGTTTCAGATGCATGTAATTCTCTAACATGGTTTGATGCTTTGGTCACAGATATCTGGACACGTCCGATTCGACCGATCACCGTGATGGAAGACAATGAATTGGTGGTTTATATTTCTGAGTCACATTTCACAGGTTCTAGGTCCAGACACATTGACATCCGTTATCAAAACATAAAGCAATTAAAGTTTTGTTAAATTGCAATATGTATCTACACATGATCAAATTGCTGACATGCTCAACAAACCGCTTCCAGCAGCTCAACACGAGTATCTGCGGAAGAAGATGTGCCTTATTTGATGATTTGATGATGTCCGCTCAATTGGCAAAAGAAGGGGTGTCACTGCGTTTATTTGGTTTGCCAGCTGTGCTTACATTCTGAGTTATACGGTAGAATGAACTGACTCTTATCTCTAAGCTTCACTGTGCATGTCACACATCCCACATTTCTTTCTTTCACTTTACTTTTTTTTGTTCGTCTGCCAAGGCAGACAGGAACTCTGCCAAAATGTAATCATTAACTTAGTAAGTTTTGTTTTATTTTCTTTACAATAAAATGTTTTTTCTTAGAATATATCTCGGGTTTATTTTGCTTATTTAAGAAGTATGCTTCAAGGAAATTCCATGATTCATACCTCGTTAATTACAGGGCTCAATTTACCCCTGACAAATTTTACCCCTCGGTCTGAGATGATGTGATCAGGGATGCCATGCAGTTGGTAAACATGTTGTTCAAATAGCTTGGCTAAGGTGCAGTCAGATAGGATTTTAAGGCATGGGATGAAATGGACTTGTTTTTAGAATAAGTCTGTAACCACGCAAATGACGGTGTTCCCTGCACTCTCGGGTAATTCTTCTATAAAGTCCATAGAAATTTATTTCCAAGGTGCATGGGGGTTTGCCACTGGTTGTAATAATCCTATGGGTTTCCCTGGTTGCCTTTTTGCTGAAGCACACACCAGGCAGCTGGCCACATAGCTCTCAATGTCTTTTTTGAGGGACAGTCACCAAAATTGCCATTTGACCAAATGCAATGTCATTACAAAGCCAAAATGCCCTGCCACTTTTGAATCATGGCAGGTCTGCAAAACAATAGTGCGCAAGGGGACAGGGACATATAGTTTCACCCCTACCCAGGCCAGTCCATCCCTCATAGTGCACTCTTCTTTGTGAACTATCAGCCATTCATCATTTTTTAAGGCAGCTCTCAGTTGGTCTAATATTTTGCCGGGGGTGCCCGGCTCGATTTTCCTCTGGCCTCTCATGATTACTGCTGCTGCCAGTTGGTTTGAAGGAATGACTGGTCTGATAATCTCAGGCCTGGCACTGTTGTATTGTGGTAATTGTGACAGGGCATCCACTAGGAAACACACAGACACACACGTAGTGCAGGATGAGATTAAAGTGGTTGGAGTATTGTGCCCAGCGGGATTGCTTAGGTCACAATTTTCATGGGGTTTTTAAGACTTCCAAGTTCTTATGTTCTGTCCACATTTCAAAAGGGGGTTTAGACCCCTCTAGGAAATGCCACCAGGTTAGTAATGCCCATTGGACTGGGTAAGCCTCCTCCCACACTGCCCACCTCTGTTCAATGTCACTCAGTTTTTTGGAGGTATAGGTGCAGGGTTGAAGGATTCCTTGGGGGTTCTCCTGCAGCAATATAGCCCCTACAGCCACATCACTAGCATCTGCTTGCATGACAAAAGGAGCATCTGGGTTCGGGTGTCTTAGCACAGGCTCCGCTGTGAACAGCTGCTTAAGTTTTTCGAACGCCACCTGGCATTCCATAGTCCACTTGAGGGGTTGGGTAGGGTAGGTTTGGGCTTGCCCTCCCCTTTTGCCTTTAATCAGTTTGTGTTAGGTAAGTCAATTTGCGCAAAAGAGGGAATAAATTGCCAGCAAAAGTTTGCAAACCCCAGGAACCTTTGAAATTGCTTCCTTGTGCAAGGGGGAAGGGCATTTTAGCACTGCTCTCTGGGTCCATTGTCAGGGGAAAAATCACCCTGAAGAAAAATGAGGTCTATGGACCGGGCTGATTTCCAACAGCATATCATTAAGATGTTAAGAAAAAAATAGTCTTGAGAAGCATATTCTAATTAATAAACAAACTTTAATACAAAAATAATAAATGAAGAAATAAAACAAATACTAACTAATTGTTACATTTTGATAAAAGAGTTCCGTCTCCCAGTTTTCCTGGCAGCCGGACAAAGATCAGAAGTAGCTCAGGAATGTGTGAAGACATGCGCAATAAATCACTTTCAGATAACTTTTATGACCTGCGCAATAAATCTTTCTCAGTTTAACTCTTCAGTGTCAGTTTCAGTCAGTTCATATCTAGCAAACTTTTTAACATCGTGACACCCCTTCTTTTGCTAGTCTGGGCTGACGTCATCAAATCATCAATTAAGGCACATCTTCTTTCGCAGATACTCGTGTTGATTTACAGGAAGTGGTTTGTTCAGCATATCAGCAATCTGATCATGTGTAGAAACATATTGCAATTTAACAAAACCTTGCTTAACTAATTGCTTCGTGTTTTGATAACGAATGTCAATGTGTCTGGACCTAGAACCTGTGAAATGTGACTCAGAAATATAAACCACCGATTCATTATCTTCCATCACGGTGATTGGTCGAATCGGACGTGTCCAGATATCTGTGATCAAAGCATCAAACCATGTTAGAGAATTACATGCATCTGAAACACAAACATATTCAGCTTCAGTAGATGAACATGAAACAAAACTCTGTTTTCTCACTTGCCAGTAAACAGGACAACCATTCAGGAACATCATGTAACCAGAAGTGCTTTTGCGTGACTTCTTGTCACTTGCCCAGTCAGAATCAGAATAACAAATCAACTTTGGTTGATCAGTGTGTGTTGGTTCTAGCAATAACTTCATGTGTTTAGTGTGTTTCAGGTATTTCAACAACTTCTTAATGCATGCCCAATGAAATTGTGTTGCCTTACCTACGTGTCGTGATAAAAGATTAACACTAAGTGCAATGTCAGGTCTGGTCCAACTACTAATGTATAATAGTGAACCAATGACTGAACGATAAAGTGTTTGATCCTCGAACTCGGGACTTGGTTCATGTGTTAAATTGTGAAAATCTGTTTGCATGGGTGTCTTTGTTGTGCTAGCATCTTTCATGTTGCAATGATGTAGAATGTGGTCAATTTTCTCCTCTTGTGAAAGACTAAACCCCTTCTGTGTCTTTTCAATTTGAACACCTAAATAAGTGCTAATGTGTCCTAAAGATTTCAGTGTGAAGTATCTCTGCAAACTTTTGGCAAAAATCTCACTCATTTTCTTATTTGGACCAATATAAACAATATCATCAACATAAACAAGAATTATCTCATATGCATTGTTAGATCTTTTTGTGAACACGCATTCATCAGTTTCAGACTTAATAAAACCCATTGAATTTAGTTTGTCAGTAAGACATAAATACCACATTAAACCTGACTGTTTCAGACCATAAAGACTTTTGTTCAGGAACGAGGTATCCCCTTCTTGCTTTCGGAATCCTGGAGGGCTTCTCATGTAGATCTCTTCATCTAGGTCTGCATGTAGATAAGCTGTGTCCACATCAAATTGGAAAACTTCTAAACCAAGAATAGTTGCAGTGGTTAAAGCAATTTTTACGCTTTCAGTTCTGACTGTTGGTGAGTAAGTGTTTGTGTAGTCCTCCGGATAACGTTGAGCGAAATCCTGAGCTGCAAGTCTGGCTTTGTACAAAGACTCACCATTTGGTTTCTTCTTGATTCTGTAGACCCATCGAGTGCCAATGACTTTCTTGTTTGCTGGAGGTTTTGCAGGTGTGAATACATTAAGTTTCTTTAAACTGTCCATTTCATCCTGCATTGCATCATACCATTTGTCTTGCTCCGAATCAGGAAGCTGTTTGATTTGTGTGAATGTCTCAGGAGGAAGAGTAACGTTGCAAATCAAAGGTAATGGTGTTTTTGTCAGTTGCCATGAATAACGTTGTGGAGGGATTCCTTTTGTGGCCCTCTTGGAACGTCTAGGAACATCAGTCCAGTCTTCTTCTTCTTCATCATCATCATCCTCGTCCTCACGTTCGTCGCTAGCATCAGCATCCGCGGCTTGCGAAGACGGAACATCAGGTTGTGAAGAACTGGTAGAAGGAATATCTGCCTGCGAATTGTCATCAGGCTGCGTGGCATCTGGAACACCATCTCTAGGAAAATAAACTTCAGGATCATTGGAATGAATTCTGGACCAGTCAATATCTTCCTCAAAATTAGCAGATTGTGAAATGATAATCACATGTTTAGTATCAATGAATTTGCACCATTTTGAATTATCATCAATACCCATAAATCTCAGTCTCTTTGCTACTGTACCTCCCTTTCTTCTTTGACTTAAGGGAGTGTTCACCATAGCATATGAACCAAAAATGTGGAGGTTCTTGAGATCAGGCTTGTAGCCATACAGCATGTAGAAAGGAGTTTGATTGATTACACTGCTCCAAGTACGGTTGACAATGTAATTTGCATATTTGATTGCTTCACCCCAGTATATGTTACTGAGATTAGCATCTTCTAGAAGACAACGCATCATGGTTTGTAGAACCCCTTGTCTTCTTTCTACAACTCCGTTATGAGCCGGTGTATATGGAGCAGATGTCTGATGAAGAATTCCATTCTTACGCATCCAGTCCTGGAAACGCTGAGACATGAATTCTGCACCACGGTCACTCTGGATTCTGGCGATGCGAACTTGGTATTGTGTAGAAACAAAAGCTGCAAAGTCTTTAAAGATCTGAAAGGTCTCAGATTTCTCTCTCATAGGATATACAAATCCATATCTAGAATGATTATCTACAATTGTTAGAAAATACTTTCTGCCACCAATTGTTGGTGGGAAAGGACCTACTATGTCAGTGTGTACCAAATCAAAAATGCGTGTTGACCGGCGTGTAGCGTGTTTTGGAATTGCAGCTGCCTTGGATCTAGCCTTTTTGCAAACCGCACAATCCAAAAACACCTTACACCCCTTTAGATCCAAACCTTTTGCGAACTCCGGCATCTTTCTAAGAACACGGAAACTGGCATGTCCCAGTCTTCTGTGCCACTTGTGAATACACCTGGAATGCAAAGGTTTACCAGTTAGTGAATTCTCAACATTAACAGTTTCATGAGGAACCTCAGGCTTGCTCTGAGCAATCTGTTTCTGTTTTCTCTGTTTGTTGGCTTTAGGAGCCTTTGGCACAGTAACGGTTTCTCTCTCTGAACCAACTCTCTCTGGGCCCGTGTTGTGCCTTTTTGGAGTTTGCATACTTGCCTGTGCTTGCCCTTTAGGCTTTGGCTTTAAGTAATAAACACCACCAATCAGCATAGTGTTAGGGTTCTAAATACCATGCAGAAATAAATCATTGTCCAAGGCAAAACATCCTTAAAGGTGCAATTTATTCCGCAGGCATGTTAGCACGGCTATGGAAAATTCCAACTCTGAATTACATCCTGTAAGTTCACCCAGTTGAAAGTTCATGATCTCTCTCCACACCCACAAATCCATCACATGTTCCAATCATCATCTTCCACGCTGGCATGTACACCCATCTTCTTCCGGCCAGGTGTCGAGATGCGAAGACAAAAGATGACCTTGGCTTCTACAAAAGAATGTCAACAATCCATTCTACAATCCTACTCCTTTCTATTCCCCCCTCCCAACTACTATACTAATGAAACAGCATAGAGAATTATTAAAAAGTGTGGCAGGCCAAAGATCCTAAAAAGAATATAATTGCAGGCCTGACAGGCGGCCTCTCCTCAAAAGAAAAACGTTTCCTGCAAAGAGAATAACATAAGAGTTAACATCACAAAATTAACCACCTCTTCTCCACCCAGGGGAACCCCTTGACTTCTCGGGAAACTTCCCATTGAATTGCTTTACTAACTTCTCCACTTTCAGGTTCCCACTGTTCACCCAATTAGCTTCAGACCAAGGGTAACCCTTCCAATGCACTAAGTACTGTAAGCAACCCCTATTCAGCCTGAAATCTACAATTTTTTCCACCTCAGATTGTGTTTCCCCTTCCATCACTAAAGGAGGAGATTGAGCTTGGGTGGATGCTCTTCTGTTAGACCCAATTACTGGTTTCAACAAGCTACAATGAAATTCTGGGTCAATTTCCCCTAGACTTCTGGGTAGACTGAGTTGAACTGTAACTGGGTTAACTATCTTCACTATTGGGAATGGACCTAGAAATTTTGGACCCAATTCCTTGCTAAGCATTTCTAATCTTATGTATTTGGTAGATACAAAAACATTGTCCCCCACACGGTAGGGGTTTAGGAGTGAGCGACGTTGATCATCTTGCTTCTGGTAGGCTTCTGCCGCAACTGCTAGAGCCTTCTTCGTATTCTCCCATCCTTTCTTTAGCATGTCCATCCATTCACTCAAAGACATGAAGGAAGGAGGTTCTCTAGGCAACTCAGGCATGGCAACAACTTCCATGCCACTGGTAATCTGGAAACCCGCTAATCCTCTGCTGCTGTGGACCGCATCGTTGTACGCCACTTCGGCGAAGGGTAGCAAGTCCGACCAGTTGTCTCGCTGATAGTCCACAAAACACCGGATGTATTGTTCCACCACCGCATTGGCTCCCTCTGCTGCGCCGTTCATGCTGGGATGAACCTCTGAGCTCAATTCTTGTGTGGACCCAATGGATCTCAGGACCTCTCTCCAGAACTTGGTTGTGAACTGGACTCCGCGGTCTGAAATGATCCTCTTGGGTACTCCGTGCAGGCGATAAATGTGTTTCACAAACATTTTCGCTAATTCGTTTGCGGATGGCAATCCTGAGCAAGCAATGAAGTGTGCCTGCTTAGAAAACAAATCAATAACAGTCCAAATTACTTTATGCCCACTGCTGTCTGGGAGTTCCACGATGAAGTCCATTGCGACCTCTTCCCATGGCCGTTTAGGGCTCTCTGCTGCAGGTGCTGTAGGTTCTGGGCTCTTGGATTCAATCATCCACGGCTGGCCTTGTTCCTCCTCCGAGGCCTCCCCCTTGGTAGGACTCTTCGTCACCTGAAGTTGAGGGTCCTCTTCCAGAGGTCGGTTGGGCATTTCCCCCTCCGAGGCCTCCCCCTTAGTTGGACTCTTTGTCACCTTAAGTTGGGGATCCTCCTCCGGAGATTGTTTGCCCTTTTCCTCTTCCGAGGCCTCCCCCTTGGTAGGACACTTCATCACTTTACGTTGGGGATCCTCTTCCAGAGGCTGTTGGCCCAGATGACTTTTCTGTGTGGCCATCTGGGGCCCTCTCTTTACCATCATGGCGACTGGTACACACATTTGTTCTTCGGCAATTCCCTCCTCCGAGGCCTCCCCCTTGGTAGGACTCTTCGTCATCATAAGTTGGGGATCCTCTTCCAGAGGTCGTTTAGACTTTTCCCCCTCCGAGGCCTCCCCCTTAGTTGGACTCTTTGTCACCTTAAGTTGGGGATCCTCCTCCGGAGATTGTCTGCCCTTTTCCTCTTCCGAGGCCTCCCCCTTGGTAGGACACTTCCTCACCTTAAGTTGGGGATCCTCTTCCAGAGGTTGTTGGCCCAGATGACTCTTCTGTGGTGGCATCTGGGACCCTCTCTTTAACGCCGTGGTGGTTGGTGCGCACGTTTGTGGCATTGGGGCTGGAGCCAAGCACTCTGACGCTCTGTGGCCAAGTTGACAACAATGGTGGCATTTAATTGGGCCCCACGAGGAATGGAACCTAGTTACATCTCTAAACTTAGGAACCGTTTCATCACACTGCCTTGCTCTCCAACTTGCAGCTGCCCCCTTGGTAAACCCTTCTTCCATGGTGGAGATTGCTTCTCTGTAGGAAGGTGGAGTAAGAACCTTTTGGGGCATTGCAGATGCACCTTGTCCCGCTTCCCATCTTGCAGGCCTGGCTTTGGTAATCCCTTCTTCCATGTTGGTGATTGCTACTCTGTAGGAAGGTGGGGTAAGAACCACTTGGGGCCTTGCAGGCGCACATTTTTCCCCCATCCACAATGCAGGCCTCTGTTTGGTAATCCCTTCTTCCATGGAGATTTCTTCTCTGTAGGAAGGTCTGGTAAGAACCTTTTTGGGCCTTGCAGGGGAGACTGGAACCGGTGGGGAGGTCAATCCCTCGGTTGGCCACTGCCCATTTTCCTGCCATGGTGCCATCTGCTGAGGGAGGGCAGGTGCCCACTGGCATCCCTCCCATCCATGACCTGGGGTTAAGACCCATCCCGGGGTTGCCTGCTTCACAGGTTGCAGCTCAACCAATGATGGCTGGCTAGGGGGTTCTATGTGCCAAGGACCCTCCTGCTGGCTTGGAGGAGTTATGGGCCAAGTAGGTGCCCTTTGCTGGCTTGGATGAGTTATGGGCTAAGTAGGTGCCCTCTGCTGGCTTGGAGCATTTCCCCATGCTGATGGCAAAGGAGTTGGTAAGTAGCATCTCTTCCATCCAAGTCCTGGGAGGAAAGCCCAATTTACTGCCCAATTTGCTTCATTTACTGGTTGCAGCCCCATTTGTGGTGGCTTGCAAGTGACAGATGCTGGAAAAATCCCTTCTTCCTGCCTTCTTTGAAATTCCCATTTTGAAAGGGAATCTTTCTCCCAGCTAGTTGCAGGGTGATAAGCCATTTCATTTATTGCCATCTGGAAGGAGCCCAAACCTCTGTTCTAGGTTTTTTTTTCCCCAAGCCTTGCTTCCAAGCTGGGGGGAAGGAGGGGGAGCATGCACTCACATTTTGATGAAGAAGTAAGTCTGCGACCTTCCTTCGTCTTGTCGTGTCTCCTCATGCATTCCTCCTGATGCAATTAAACTGGAAGCAGCATTCCATTGCCTTTGAAGTTCTGCACTCAGCTTCTTATCACCAAAAGCTTCTCATTTATTCTTCGCTGATATTTACGCTGTCCCGGTCAGCATTGGGAATGCCGAGACCCCATCACCAGATCTTCCATCACCAGCCCTTCCCCCTTGAGAGGGGGAGGGTGCTAGTGAATTATTTTGAAGTAGAGAGTTGGAATAATGTTAGCGTTCCAAATATCCCTGCAGAAATAAATCATTGTCCAAGGCAAAACATCCTTAAAGGTGCAATTTATTCCGCAGGCATGTTAGCACGGCTATGGAAAATTCCAACTCTGAATTACATCCTGTAAGTTCACCCAGTTGAAAGTTCATGATCTCTCCCCACACCCACAAATCTATCACATGTTCCAATCATCATCTTCCACGCTGGCATGTACACCCATCTTCTTCCGGCCAGGTGTCGAGATGCGAAGACAAAAGATGACCTTGGCTTCTACAAAAGAATGTCAACAATCCATTCTACAATCCTACTCCTTTCTATTCCCCCCTCCCAACTACTATACTAATGAAACAGCATAGAGAATTATTAAAAAGTGTGGCAGGCCAAAGATCCTAAAAAGAATATAATTACAGGCCTGACACATAGTTTCAGCAACAATATCTCCATCTTTAACTAAGTAACTTGCTTTTTCGAGGTGGTGAACCTGGAACTTTAAATCTCTGGATAAGTGACTTTGACTAAGCAAATTACTGGTTGCTGAAGGTATGTAATAAACATCAGGGATGTGTGTATCGAGCTCTTCAATGTAAACAGTT
This sequence comes from Natrix helvetica, assembly GCF_964273705.1. NCBI lineage: Eukaryota > Metazoa > Chordata > Lepidosauria > Squamata > Natricidae > Natrix > Natrix helvetica. Next base: position 28,774,445 of record NC_138555.1, read on the forward strand.
CCTTTTCCCATAACTTTGCAAGTGTGGTTGGTGAAGGAATACAGTTCTCGATACTCGGGCTCTGGCTCGCCCATCTCTGTGAAAAGTTCCCTTCTGTGGGTAACGTGCACAGCTGCTCCACTATCTAAAGTCCACAAAAGACGTCTGTCGTACTTTGGATCAGGTTGTGGAACGTTGGTTATGGCCAGTGTTACAAGTGGAGCTTGTGGATCACGCCTTGGACCACGACGACCTTGTCTTCCGCCTCTACCTCTGCCTCTGGAGTCTGTTCCTCTGGGCTGGTACGTGGCGGGAGCTGGAACTCGTTGGGGACAATCCCGGGTGTCATGTCCCACACGGTTGCAGGTGTAGCATTTTGGCATCCTTGGAGCATAGACTCTTCCTCGGAAGGGACGTCTGGCTGGAGCCTTTGATGCTGGGGGTCGTTGCAGATGTGGTGTAGCTAACTTGATAGCTTCCTCTTCCACTAAAAGTCTGCAAACGTGGTTAACTGTGCGTTGAGCAATAGGCACGTAATTAATCTTTGCAACAGCATCTTTCCATTCATAATTCAATGAGTTAATGATGATGCTAACCATTTGGATATCATCGATTACATGGCCATTTTGTCTCAATTCACTTCTCATTCTTTTCAGTTTGGTCAAATGTCCACCAATTTGTTCACCAGGTTTCAACTTCGAACCGTGGAACTCAGACATGAGCAAACATGAAGATTCAATTGAAACGGGCCTGTAGCAATCTTCCAAAATAGCCCAAATTTGTTGGGCAGTTGCATCAGGTGGAAAGATACCCTGGATCTCAATTTCCATTGACATGAGCAAAGTCGTGATTGCTCTGTTTTCCAGGTCTCTCATTGCAGGTGTCCACGGCTGAGGGGGAGGATTAAAAATCATGCAGTATGTGCCTTCTCTTCGAAGCAAGAGCGCAATTTCACTGACCCAGGGTTTATAATTCTCTCCTGACTCCTTTAATTTGGATTCACCAGTCAAGGGAGTGACTGGAAATACCTGCTGAGGAATATGCATCGGAACAATTTGTTGAGCAGGTTGCAAAGCTGGTTGTTGAACCAGGGGGTGCTGCAGTTGCACCATTGATCTTTGCGTGGCAACATCAAATTGACTTCCTTGCATTCGCCTTTGACTTTGCCTTTTTCCATCTAGGGAGGATTCAGCACCACCAGGGGGCGTTGAAGACTTAACCTTTGGAGGCAAAGCTTTGGCTTCTAGAGAACTCATAGATAAATCTTTAAAGCTTTGATGAAGCTGCTTCATCTTTTGCTCTAATAATTTTTCTCCGCCAGCAGATGGCAGTGCAGCCTCACTTTTTGGCTGCCTCATCTTTCTATACGTGGCCGGAAGTTCAGTGGACTCAAAGGGATCACGTGACCTCGGTGACATGTACATATCTCTTTGTTCTGATTCACCAATGAACTCTGTGGGGTGTGTCTTAGGCTGTTGTTTTGAGGAAGACAAGATGGCGTCCTCAGACATTTTGGGAGTGGGGGAGCCCCTCCTACTCCTTTTCATTTCCTCAAAACATTCTCTCGCTTCCCTAGCATATTTTTCGAACCGCTCTAATTGATCAAGATAGCTTTGCATTTCTTCCCCAGTGCCTGGGAAGGATTCATAAACTTCGCTTTCTGCGTGGGAGTATTTTTTTTTCTGCCGGCAGTTGCCGCTTGGGCTTTTGCCATTCATCAAGTGTTTCATAATCTCCAAGAGTCTGGGAATGGAGTGGCTTTGGTATTGTGGGAAGTTTTGGCTTGGCCCCCAATAAATCATAATCTCCTGGAGGTATTTTAGAAGGGGGAACCACTGACCTCGTTTCGTAGATCTCGCCTCCTGTAGCTCCTTCCCCCACTTCTGGGTCTTCATCCAGTCCAGTCGCTGGATTTTGGGAAGCTAGAAGCCAGCGTGAGAGATTTTGCGTTTTTGTGTCTGAGAGAATGGATCCTTCCGAGCGTGTTCCACGTTTTTTCTTTTTCTTCCTTGGCATGGCTAATTAGCTTAGTCGGTTATCTTAAGATAGCTCGAGGGAAAAGCAGCCGTAAATTATAGCCATCTCAGCTTCCATCAATTAACTCTGTTGCCATAAACCATCCTCTGCTACCATAAATTGTCAGGGGAAAAATCACCCTGAAGAAAAATGAGGTCTATGGACCGGGCTGATTTCCAACAGCATATCATTAAGATGTTAAGAAAAAAAAATAGTCTTGAGAAGCATATTCTAATTAATAAACAAACTTTAATACAAAAATAATAAATGAAGAAATAAAACAAATACTAACTAATTGTTACATTTTGATAAAAGAGTTCCGTCTCCCAGTTTTCCTGGCAGCCGGACAAAGATCAGAAGTAGCTCAGGAATGTGTGAAGACATGCGCAATAAATCACTTTCAGATAACTTTTATGACCTGCGCAATAAATCTTTCTCAGTTTAACTCTTCAGTGTCAGTTTCAGTCAGTTCATGTCTAGCAGACTTTTTAACATCGTGACATCCATTTCCATGTGAAATCCAATACCCTAGGTATTCTATCTTGTCCTGATGGAACTTGTACTCTTGAGAGTTTAGCGTACAGCTCGGCCGCCCATAATATTTTTAGCACTACTGACACAAGTTTCGCATGCTCATCCTTCATTTCAGGGTAGATTAGTATGTCATCTAAATACATGAACACCCTTGTACAGGTGTTTACGCAGGAACTTGTTTATTAATTGTATGAACACAGCAGGGCCCCCTTGCAGGCCAAAGGGGAGCACCCTGAATTGGAAATACCCCAGGAGGCAATTGAATGCTGTCTTCCACTCATCTCCCTCCTTAATTCTGACACAGTAATAGGCTTCTCATAAGGTGGGCTAACATACAATACAATACAATAGTAGAGTTGAAAGGGACCTTGGAGGTCTTCTATTCCAACCCCCTGCCTAGGCAGGAAACCCTATACCGTTTCAGACAAATAGTTATCCAACATCTTCTTAAAGACTTCCAGTGTTGGGGCATTCACAACTTCTGGAGGCAAGCTGTTCCACTGATTAATTGTTCTAACTGTCAGGAAGTTTCTCCTCAGTTCTAAGTTGCTTCTCTCCTTGATTAGTTTCCACCCATTGCTTCTTGTTCTACCCTCAGGTGCTTTGGAGAATAGTTTGACTCCCTCTTCTTTGTGGCAACCCCTGAGATATTGGAACACTGCTATCATGTCTCCCCTAGTCCTTCTTTCTCTTAAGCTAATCATACCCAGTTCCTGCAACCGTTCTTCATATGTTTTAGTCTCCAGTCCCCTAATCATCTTTGTTGCTCTTCTCTGCACTCTTTCTAGAGTCTCCACATCTTTTTTACATCGTGGCGACCAGAACTGAATGCAGTATTCCAAGTGTGGCCTTACCAAGGCATTATAAAGTGGTATTAACACTTCACGTGATCTTGATTCTATCCCTCTGTTGATGCAGCCTAGAACTGTGTTGGCTTTTTTGGCAACTGCTGCACACTGCTGGCTCATATTTAAATGGTTGTCCACTAGGACTCCAAGATCCCTTTCACAGTTACTACTACTGAGCAAGGTATCACCTATACTGTACCTGTGCATTCCGTTTTTGTTGCCTAAATGTAGAACCTTACTCTTTTCACCATTGAATTTCATTTTATTAGATAGTGCCCAATGTTCAAGTTTGTCAAGATCCTTCTGTATCTTCAGTCTATCTTCTGGAGTGTTGGCTATTCCTGCCAGCTTGGTGTCATCTGCAAATTTGATGAGTTCCCCATTTATTCCCTCATCCAAATCATTGATGAAGATGTTGAAGAGTACTGGGCCTAAAACAGAGCCTTGGGGTACTCCACTGCATACTTCCCTCCATGTAGATGCAGTTCCATTGAGAACTACACGTTGAGTGCGGTTGGTCAGCCAGTTACGAATCCATCTGGTGGTGATGCTGTCTAACCCACATTCTTCTACTTTATCTGGTAGTAGGTTATGGTCTACCTTATCAAAAGCCTTACTGAAGTCCAAGTAAACTATATCGACGGCATTCCTCTGGTCCACTAATTTTGTCACATTATCAAAGAATGCAATAAGATTAGTCTGGCATGATCTGTTTTTGACAAATCCATGTTGGCTTTTGACATGTCTTTCATGAGATGCAGAGGGTGCACATTCTCCACACAGACCACGTTGAGCCCATGGTAATCCACACACAAGTGGAGAGCGACATCTTTCTTTTCTCAGAATAGGACCGGGGCAGCTACTTGGGGCCTGGCCAGCTAGATAAACCCACATTGTAGGTTTTTGTCTATGAACGTGCAAAGTAGCTCCAGCTCCCAGGGTGGTCATAGAGTACAGCTTAGGTTTTGGCAGTTTGGCCCCAAGGAGGATATCAATGGCACAGTCTGTCGGCCAGTGAGGTAGGAGTGCACTGGACACCTTTTTGCTAAAAACCTCCCTTAGATCCTAATATTCCTGGGGGCTTTTCCACCTTCTTCCCCACACTGCCACTGGATTTTGGGGTTGCTTTGGTGAATTGGCAGCTGGCAGCCTGGTGCCTCTCCCTTCCGCATTTGAAACAGCCCATGGGGGCTGAGGTTGCACCCAGGTGCTCTAGGGGCATCCTTCTTCTCCAATGGGGAGCAACGGTGTCATCCACGGGCTTTGCAGCTGCAGGATCAGGCCAGGTCAATTTCCACCTCTTTGGCTAACATGTACCACTGGCGGAAGGTATGGTGGCTTCCTGCAAGATGCAGGTGTTGTACCCATCATTGAGCCCATCTTGGAAGCACTCTATCAGGATGTCTTCCAGCCAATCGGCCAGCTGGCATGACAACTCACGGAACTCTTGATTATAGGCTGCCACTCTCCTGTGCCCCGATTAATGATTTTAATGCAGGTTCATGGTTTGCGTTGGGCAAATGGGTCTTCAAACTGCTTGCTCAGGGCCATCATGAACTGATTAAAGCTTTGTAGTTTGGGTGCATCATCATTGTGGAGGGAGTCTATCCACTCCACTGTGGTGCCCTCCAGAGCCATGGTCATGCACCTGACCTGGGCTGCTTTGGTAGCCAGGTCTGCTCTGTACTACTGCATGTAGGTCCACACCTGGGCAAGGAAGAAACCCAGTTGTTTCAGATCTCCTCCATACTTCAAGCCCCATATCTGGTCCAAAAGAATACCATGGTTAATGGTATCAAAGGCTGCTGAGAGGTCAAGAGGAGTGAAGATGGTTGCACTACCCCCATCCTGCTCTTGCCAGAGATTATCAACAAGTGTGACCAATGCTTTTTCTGTCCCATAAATGGACTTGAATCCTGACTGAAAATGGTCTAGATAATCTGTTTCATCCAGGACCCTCTGAAGCTGCCAGGCAACCACATTTTCTACCACCTTCCCTAGGAAGGGAAGATGAGAGACTGGATGGAAATTGTCCAGGCAGGTGGGAGGCAGAGTTGGTGTTTTAAGGAGGGGATGAACCAGAGCCCACTTTAAAGGCCCTGGGAACATCACCTCTTGCAATGAGAAATTAATCACTGCCTGAACCCACCTGGTGATCACCATTCTACAGGCTTTCGCCAACCAGGAGGGACAAGGATCAAATTGGCAGGTGGTTGCAATGACAGTGTTGAGGCCCTGTCACTTAACCAGGTCCAACCAGATTGAACTGTTCCAAGTTAACTAGACAAGACCCCTCCCCAGGCATCTCACATGGACCTGCACCAGTCACGAGTTCCAACTGGAAAAGAATTGAGTGACTTTGTCTGGTGTTGAGGAAATTTCTCTGTGTGGCCCATCTTGTTAACCATGAATTGATATGTTTCATAGGCTGCAGCCAGGTGAGCAGTTGGTGTGTCACTGCGTTAATTGGTTTGCCAACTTGTGCTTATATTCTGAGTTATACAGCAGACTGAATTATTTCTTATCTGACAATGATTAGTGCGCATGTCAGACATAATACGTCACACATTCTTTACTTTCTTTTTCTGATCTTCCATTCGCCTGCCAAGAGGGTGGGCAACATAACTCTGCAGAGATGTAGTTAATTGAGTTAGCAAAGTTTTGTATTTTTATTTTATTTTGTATTAAAAGTGTTTTTATTAGAACATGCTTCAGGTTTTATTTCTGCTTATTCAGAAGTATGCTATAAGGAATGCCAAGATCCTCACCTCCTTAATTCAGGGTGGAAACCCCCCCTTGACACAATGGTAACAGAGCATGGTTGTATAATTTATGGCTTTTCCTTATTAGCTACTTCCAAGAGATAAGCGTAATAGGCCAATTAGAGAGGATGATTTACGATCGACTGAGGACCGATTAAATCACTCTTTAACAATGCCGAAGAAGAAAAAGAAAGATGGAGCACATTCCGATGGTTCCCTCCCCTCTGATACAGAGGAAGAAAGTTTTTCACACTGGCTTCCAAGTTTCCAAATGCCGATAGCTTCAGCAATCGGACCGGATGAAAAATCAGCTGTGGGAGAAAGATCTCAACAAGATGGGACTGCTCCAGGAGATGAAAATCTACAACTGAGGTTAGTAGAACATCTCCCTTTTGATTATGCATGTTCCCAAATATCTCCAAGAGATTTTGAAACCCTCGACGCCCGGCCAAAGCTCTTGTGGCTGCAGGGATTTCACCCCCACGCAGAAAGAGAAACTTATGAATCTCCCCAGACTTCTGAGCAAAATATGGAAAGCTATCGTAATCAAATAGAATTTTTTGAAATTGAGCTTTTGCAAGTCAAAAGGGCTTATTCCATGCTCAAGTCAGAGAAGAGAGACTCCCATGCTTTTCAAATTTCTGAAAACGCCATCTTGTCTTCTTCTCCAAAGCCTAAGACACACACCCTGGAGGATACTGTGTCAGGCAAATCAGAACAGAGAGATGTGCACATGTCACAATTGCCCCGTGATCTCCTTTGTTCTCCAATATATGCCATGCAGGCAGAAATATTGCAGCCAAGAAGTGAAGCTGCACCGCCATCTCCTGGCAGAAATAATTTACTAAAAGGAACCGACATGCATTTTAAAATTAACAAGCAATTTCAGGCAATGCAACAGACTCTTTCACAAATGTCTTTAGATTATTCAAGTATTTAGGCTGATAGGCCACAAATGCCTTCCCAGGCCCAATTTTCAGCACCTCCTGATGGTACACGTGCCTTTCCAGATGGAGCAAGGCAATACTTAATGCAGCAAAGGGAGATGTCTGCCCCTCAAGCAAGCCAAGTTAATTTTGCTGCTCAAGCATCAACTGCACCTGTAATACAGAGACCACAGGTCCGATTACAGCGCCCCCTGGTTCAACAACCAGCATTTTTACCCGTACGGCAAGTTGATCAAATGCATATTCCTCAACAGGCATTTTCTGTCACTCCTTTGACTGGTGAGTCCAAATTAAATGTCGGGACAGAATTATAAAGCCTGGGTCAGTGAGGTTGCACTCTTGCTTCGCAGAGAAGGTACCCATTATATGGTGTTTAATCCTATTGCCCAACCATGGACTCCTGCAATAAGAGACCTAGAGACTAGGGCTTGCACAACATTATTGATGTCCATGGATACTGAATTGCAGGTTACTTTTCCCGCCTGATGCAACAGCCCAACAAATTTGGGCCATTTTGGAAGATTGCTACAGGCCCATTTCAATTGAATCTTCATGTTTGCTCATGTCTGAGTTCCATGGTTCGAAGTTGAAACCTGGTGAACAAATTGGTGGACATTTGACCAAACTGAAAGGAATGAGAAGTGAATTGAGAGAATGACAATATGTTATTGATGATATCCAAATGATCAGCATTATCATTAACTCATTGAATTATGAATGGAAAGATGCCATTGCAAATATTAACCACGTGCCTATTGCTCAACACACTGTTAATAATGTATGCAGACTTTTAATTGAGGAGGAAGCTATCAAATTAGCTACATCACATTTGCAACGGCCGCCAGTGTCAAGAGCTCCAGCTAGACGTCCCTTCCGAGGAAGAGTCTACGCTCCAAGGATGCCAAGATGCTACATCTGTAACCGTATGGGACATGACACCCGGGATTGTCCCCAACGAGTTCCAGCTCCCATCACATACCAGCCCAGAGGAACAGACTCCAAAGGCAGAGGTAGAGGGGGAAGACAAGGTCGTCGTGGTCCAAGGCGTGATCCACAAGCTCCACTCGCCACATTGGCCTTAACCAACAATCCACAACCTGATCCAGAGTATGACAGATGTCTTTTGTGGACTTTGGACAGTGGCGCAGCTCTACACGTTACTTACAGAAAGGAACTTTTCACAGAGATGCACGAGCCAGAATCTGAATTCCAAGAATTGTACTCCTTCTCCAACCACCCTTGTAAGGTCATGGGAAAAGGAACTGTTTACGTTGAAGAGCTCAATACACTCATCCCTGATGTTTATTACATACCTTCAGCAACCAGTACTTTGCTTAGTCAAAGTCACCTGTCTAGAGAGTTAAAGTTCCAGGTTCACCACCTCGAGAAAGCAAGTTACATAGTTAAAAATGGAGATATTGTTGCTGAAACCATGCTGATTGGTGGTGTTTATTACTTAAAGCCAAGAGTAAAGGCAAGTATGCAAACTCCAAAAAGGGACAGCACGGGCCCAGAGAGAATTGGTTCAGAGAGAGATGCCGTTGCTACTCCAAAGGCTCCTAAAGCCAACAAACAAAAAATAAGGAAGCAGATTGCTCAGAGCAAGCCTGAGGTTCCTCATGAAACTGTTAATGTTGAAAATTCACTAACTGGTAAACCTTTGCATTCCAGGTGTATCCACAAGTGGCATAGAAGATTGGAGCATGCCAGTTTCCGTGTTCTTAGAAAGATGCCGGAGTTCGCAAAAGGTTTGGATCTAAAGGGGTGTAAGGTGTTTTTTGATTGTGCAGTTTGCAGGAAAGCTAAATCCAAAGCAGCTGCCATTCCCAAATACGCTACACGCCTGTCAACACGCTTTTTTGATTTGGTTCACACTGACATAGTGGGTCCTTTTTCACCAACAATTGGTGGTAGAAAGTATTTTCTAACAATTGTAGATAATCATTCTAGATATGGATTTGTATATCCTATGAAAGAGAAATCTGAGACCTTTCAGATCTTTAAAGACTTTGCAGCATTTGTTTCTATCCAATACCAAGTTCGCATCGCCAGAATCCAGAGTGACCGTGGTGCAGAATCCTGATACGTTCACACAAATCAAACAGCTTCCTGATTCAGAGCAAGACAAATGGTATGAAGCAATGCAGGATGAAATGGACAGTTTAAAGAAACTTAATGTATTTACACCTGCAAAACCTCTAGCAAACAAAAACGTCATTGGCACTCGACGGGTCTACAGAATCAAGAACAAACCGAATGGTGAGTCATTGTACAAAGCTAGACTTGTAGCTCAGGGTTTCGCTCAATGTTATCCTGAGGACTACACAAACACTTACTCACCAACAGTCAGAACTGAGAGTGTAAAAATTGCTTTAACCACTGCAACTATTCTTGGTTTAGAGGTTTTCCAGTTTGATGTGGACATGGCTTATCTACATGCTGACCTAGATGAAGAGATCTACGTGAGAGGACCTCCAGGATTCCGACAGCAAGAAGGGGATACCTGGTTCCTGAACAAAAGTCTTTATGGTCTGAAACAGTCAGGTTTAATGTGGTACTTATGTCTTACTGACAAACTAAATTCAATGGGCTTTATTAAGTCCGAAACTGATGAATGCGTGTTCACAAAAAAATCTAACAATGCATATGATATAATTCTTGTTTATGTTGATGATATTGTTTATATTGGTCCAAATAAGAAAATGAGTGAGATTTTTGCTAAAAGTTTGCAGAGATACTTCACATTGAAATCTTTAGGTCACATTAGCACTTACTAAGGTGTTCAGATCGACAAAACACAGAGGGGGTTTAGTCTTTCACAAGAGGAGAAAATTGACTACATTCTGCATCATTGCAACATGAAAGATGCTAACACAACAAAGACACCCATGCAAACAGATTTTCACAACTTAACACATGAACCAAGTCCTGAGTTCAAGGACCAAACACTTTATCGTTTAGTCATTGGGTCACTGTTGTACATTAGTAGTTGGACCAGACCCGACATTGCACTTAGTGTTAATCTCTTATCACGACAAGTAGGTAAGGCAACACAATTTCATTGGACATGTGTTAAGAAGTTATTGAAATACCTGAAACACACTAAACACATGAAGTTATTGCTAGAACCAACACATACTGATTATGCAGAATTATGTTGTTATGCAGATTTTGATTGGGCAAGTGATAAGAAATCACGCAAAAGTACTTCAGGTTACATGATGTTCCTGAATGGTTGTCCTGTTTACTGGCAAGTGAGAAAACAGAGTTTTGTTTCGTGTTCATCTACTGAAGCTGAATATGCTTGTGTTTCAGATGCATGTAATTCTCTAACATGGTTTGATGCTTTGATCACAGATATCTGGACACGTCCGATTCGACCAATCACCGTGATGGAAGATAATGAATCGGTGGTTTATATTTCTGAGTCACATTTCACAGGTTCTAGGTCCAGACACATTGACATTCGTTATCAAAACACAAAGCAATTAATTAAGCAAGGTTTTGTTAAATTGCAATATGTATCAACACATGATCAATTTTCTGACATGCTCAACAAACCGCTTCCAGCAGCTCAACCCGAGTATCTGCGAAAGAAGATGTGCCTTATTTGATGATTTGATGACATCAGCCCAACTGGCAAAAGAAGGGGTGTCACTGCGTTAATTGGTTTGCCATCTTGTGCTTATATTCTGAGTTATACAGCAGACTGAACTATTTCTTATCTGACAATGATTAGTGCGCATGTCAGACATAATATGTCACACATTCTTTACTTTCTTTTTCTGATCTTCCGTTCGCCTGCCAAGAGGGTGGGCAACATAGCTCTACAGAGATGTAGTTAATTGAGTTAGCAAAATTTTGTATTTTTATTTTATTTTGTATTAAAAGTGTTTTTATTAGAACATGCTTCGGGTTTTATTTCTGCTTATTCTGAAGTATGCTATAAGGAATGCCAAGATACTCGCCTCCTTAATTCAGGGTGGAAACCCCCCCCCCCCTTGACATGGTGGTTGGTTATTATGGTGAATTACCAGCCCCACAGGTATACGTGTTTGGCTATATTCCTTAACCCTTCGGAACCTGAGAGTTTTGTCAGAGCTCACACCATGGATGAAGGTACAGTGCTGGGGTTGGAGGCTGCAGACTTGGAGGAGTCTGCTGTGGCAACTGCTACAACTGTGCTGGAGGCTGTGTCAGGGCCAGCAGGAGAGGCACCATTGGATGTAGGGCCTAAGGACCACTCGGTGGCATGGAAGCCTACAGCAGAACCTCTAGAGGCCGATGTAGGGCAGGCCCATGCAGGAATGACAGGGGATTGGTATCTAGGCCCACCAAGGGTTCAGGACCACAGAGGCCTTCCACCCCATGAGGGCATACATAGAAAGGAACTTGAAAAAGGGCTTTATTCAGGCAGCTAGATCAAGGGTAGCCACACCCGTTCTTTTCTGGGAGAAAAAGGAGGCTTACGCCTCTGTGTCGAGTTCCGGGGTGGGACTAACGCTCTCTGTGTGGAACATCTGTACTCTCTCCCTTTAATGAAAGACATGCTGGCCAGGTTAGTGGAGGGACGCATATTCACGAAATTAGATCTCAGGGAGGCATACTGTAGGGTACGCATTCGGGCTGGTGACAAATGGAAGACGGTCTTCAATTGTCCCCTAGGCAGTTACCAGTTCTGGGTTATGCCCTTTGGACTGCAAGGAGCCGCGGTGGTGTTCATGCAGCTACTTAACAAGGTGCTGCATGAGCATCTGTATCAAGGGGTACTCGTCTATTTAGATGATATCCTGATATATATACCAAGACTATGGAGGAACATGTAACCCTTGTACGTCAGGTTCTTTAAAAGCTGCTGGCGGCATATTTATACATCAAATTGTCTAAATGTGAGTTCCACGGGGTGCAACTGGATTACATTGGGTTCCATATTTCACCTAATGGGGTGGGAATGGATCTCACGAAGGTAAAGGCGGTGTTGGACTGGCAGGCCCCTAAAACCCGCAAGCAGTTGCAGAGTTTTTTAGGGTTTGCCAATTTCTATCGCCAGTTCATCCCATCCTTTGCCCAAGTGGCCCTTCCACTAACCGACCTCTTACTCACAAAACATCTCATGACAAACCCTTGACTGGGAAGCCCAGTTGTGTGGACAACAGCGTGTCAGCAAGTGTTTGAGCATCTGAAGTCCTTGTTTGTGCAAGCGCCAGTACTTAAACATCCAGAGCCCACTAAATTATTTGTGGTTCAGGCAGATGCCAGCGATGTGGTGGTGGACTCAGTCCTTTTACAAAAGAACAATGAAAGAGCCCTACAGCCATGTGCCTACACCTCGAGGAAGCTGGTGGGGACCGAACACAACTGGCCTATTTGGGAGAAGGAGACGTTCGCAGTCTGGTGGGCCCTGTTGACATGGCAGCATTTACTAGAAGGGGGAGGGATGCCCTTCGAGGTCTGGACAGACAACAAGAATTTGGAGGCCCTGGCTTCCGGTTCCGGCGGCTGACGGCGACGGGCAGAGACTGCTCACCCCGCGCATCCCCGGTGGGCTCCCCACTCCTTGGGGGGCACAGGACGCCCCGAAGAGGCGTTCTGCCGGAGGAGCGGCACGGCGGGAGGACCCCTGCATCAGCGGCGGCCGTCGGGGGGCTCCCGCTTCGCTCCAGGCACCGAGGAGCGCGAAGGGGAGGCGCGAAGCGTCTTCGCTGTGAGGCTGTCCGGAAGAAAAAAAGATACTTGAAGGATGCAGCGGCGGTGCGGTGAGGCGTAGACTCCCTTCATACCTATTACCAATTCTAAAACTTGTCAGTTGTGCTAATTAGAACTTTTGTTTAACTTGGAGAAGTGCGGCTGGAGGGGAGGGGGATTTCCCCCCCCCTTGGACAAGCGGCTAGAAACAAAAGTGCTCGTAGCCCCAGGGAAGGAGGAGGGGGAGAGCCAAACCAAAGAGGTCACACTCCAACTAAATGGATCTTCAGACTTAAACCCTTAGGCTTTAAGAAAATGTGATCTTTGGGAACTTTGAACTCTGAAAACTTTATTTGTTGCCTCAGTACTCGAAGTTGGCAGGGCAAGATGGCACACTTCCGTTGTCTTCATGAAAGCTGAACTTGACTCCACCTTTTAGCTTCAGGCCGCTGGGTGAGATCATCCGTGGTTTTGGGGTTGAGTACCACCTCTACGCTGATGATACTCAGCTGTACGTTTCAACCCCAAACCACCCCAGTGAGGCTGTCGAAGTGATGTCCCGGTGTTTGGAATCCGTCGGGGTCTGGATGGGGGACAACAGACTCAAACTCAACCCCTCCAAGACTGAGTGGCTGTGGCTACCGGCACCTCGGTTCAGTCAGCTAATTCCAACGCTGACCATAGGGGGCGAGCAGTTGCCCCCTGTGGAACGGGCGCGCAATTTGGGCATCCTCCTAGATGCCCGGCTGTCAATGGACGATCATGTGGCAGCCGTGGCAAGGGGGGCGTTCCACCAGGTTCGCCTGGTGCGCCAATTGCGCCCCCTCCTGGACCGGGATGCCCTACGCACGGTCACACATGCACTGGTGACGTCTCGCCTGGACTACTGTAACGCTCTCTACATGGGGCTTCCCTTGGGACGCGCCCGAAGACTGCAGCTAGTCCAGAACGCAGCCGCGCGGGCGGTCATGGGGAGTACCAGGTACTCCCATGTGACACAGCTCCTGCGTGAGCTGCACTGGCTGCCTGTGGTCTTTCGGGTGCGTTTCAAGGTTTTGACCACCATCTTTAAAGCGCTCCATGGCATAGGGCCCAGTTACCTGCGGGATCGCATCCTCCCACATACATCCCAGCGGCCAATTCGCTCTCACAGAGAGGGGCTTCTCCTGGTGCCGTCCGCTAGGCAATGCCAGCGGGCGACGCCAAGGAGTAGGGCCTTCTCTGTGATGGGCCCAACCCTCTGGAATGACCTCCCCCCCGACATCAGAACCACCACCGACTTCCGCTCCTTCCGGCAGAAACTAAAGACTCACCTGTTTCGACTGGCTGGCCTGGCATAATTTCAACGCCTATCTCCTGGCATTTATATTTTACTGGTTTTTAAGGGTATTATTCTATAGTCTTAATTTTATTGGGTATTGGGATCTTAATGTCTGTTTATTTTAATTATTTATTAGCAATACAGTCCTGCACATCTTTTATCCTCCTCTTATGCATCTATCCATTTTATATTTGTATATATATATATATTTTCCATGTAGTAATTTTAATTGTTTTAATTTTGTTCTTTGACATGGACTGTACACCGCCCCGAGTCCCTTTCGGGAGAGGGGGCGGTCTATAAGCGCTAATAAATTGAATTGAATTGAAGGCTTCTGGTCTTTGTCTCGGTGTTATTTGGATACCTCTCTTGTGGATTGTTTGCTTTTGAACTTTCTGGAGTGAAAAACGTCTGTTCCCTGCCAGGGTGATTAGAGAGTTCCCTTGTGCCTGGTCTCTCTACCCCCCAAACTCTCTTGGCTGCTCTACCACTCTGACTGATTCTTCTCTATACTGACTGGACTCTTTATTACTAACAATGACATCTAAAAGACCACCTCCTGGAAAGTCCGGCTTTGCTGCCTCTGCCCCGACATCTACAACCTCAAGTCCGAGCACGCAATCAACATTGACAGCTTTTAAATAAGTTAAAACTGCGGACTTGGAGTTTCATCAAATGTTTCAGCAAATTCTACAGGGACAAGAGGAAATTAAGAAACAGCTGAAGGAGATGAAAGAAGAAATTAGAGGGAACCAGGAAAAAATTGATAAGAACTCACAGAGATTGGATCTCTTGGAGCAGGGGGCGGCTGAGATGAAGGGGGGGTGGAGGGCGTGCAAAAGGGAAACAAAGAGCTTGACACCCAACAAATGAAAACAGAGTTTGAGAGAATGTCCTTTTATCTTAGATTTCAGAATGTGATGGAGACAGATGATGAAAACATTAGGGACATCATGACAACTATCTTGGCTGAGTATACCCAGAAAGAAAAGCAACAGATGGGGTGGGAAATAGACCTGGTCTATAGAGTGAACTCCGCATATGCTAGAACACACAATGTCCCCAGGGAGGTGCACATTAAATTTCTTAGGAAAAGCACAAGAGATGAAATTCTGAATACACAAAGGGGACAAGCCCTGATATACAAAGATAAGGAGATAACCATACTTAAACAGATCCCCAAGAAAGTGAGGGAGAAAAGAAAACATTATTCGCAATTGGCGAATAAATTATACCAGAAGGGGGTGTGGTTTCGTTGGTTGCTGCCTGAAGGTATGTTAATATTCTGGGAGGAGACAAGGGTCAGAATTAACACACCCATAGAGGCGCAGGCCTTTATGGAAAAAAATAAATTACTCCTAGAAAAACCAGAAGACATCCCAGTAGATACACAAGACACGGGAGGGGCCGGAGCACTGCCAACGGGGGGAGATCGGGCGACATCAAGAAAGCTCAGATCACACAAATAAGTAAGAAAATCCACGATACAAATTGATTGAAATTATTTTTGAATTTATCACACTGACTATATGTTATTATGTAATATTTGAATGTTATGCAAATGTACACCATGAGTCTGGAGGGGGCGTATACCTACCGCAGTTTGCGGCTGCCACAATTTGTAACTTTCCCCATACCTTTTCCTTTTGCAAAACACCAAAAAACCAATAAAACTTTGTTTAAAAAAAAAAAAGAATTTGGAGGCCCTCCAGACCCTGCAAAGATTGTTGCCAACACAAGTGAATGGGCCTTATATTTCCAGCAATTCAACTTCCAATTTAAATATATTTATTTATTTATTTATTTATTTATTTATTTACTGTGCTTCTAGACCGCCCCCTCTCCCAAAAGGGACTCAGGGCGGTGTACAGTCCATGCAAAGAATACATCACAATATAATAAATAGGAAAATTAAATATGTAAAGTTAAATATGGAGGAGGTTAAAAATAGAGTTAAAAAGAACTGTACAGTTAGACAGTATATATGAATATAATTTTAAAACCCCTAAAAATAACACACAAATTAAATTAAAAGCAATATATACCAGGTGGCAAGAACTTCTTGGCTGACGCCTTCTCCCACAAACTACAATATGACAATAAAAGGGAGGATCTAGTGCATGCTATCATTCCGACATCACAGCCTAGGGTGTTAGCCACTCAACAGGCCCCACCAGCACCAAACCTGTACGTCCACATGGAGGACCCCCCCAAAGCAATCCAAACAACACTCCCAGTGGTTTCAGGAAAATCGAACTTTATTAACACAGTGAGAGGGCTTTGCCTGGAAGGGGTCAAAGTTATATGTACCAAGTGTGGTATGTGTGCCCATGCTGCAGCACTGCCATGATGTTCGCTCAGCTGGACATTTTGGGTTGCTCAAGACTCTGCATTTAGAAAATCACCAATTCTGGTGGCCCCACATGAAGAGGGACATAGAGGAATATGTGAGGAGTTGTGTTGTTTGCACTACCATGAAGGCCCGGCTTCCTGGTGTTTTACAGCAGATGGCAGATCCGATTCATCCATGGGAACAGATAGACATGGACTTCATTGTGGATTTACCAGACAGTCAAGGGAACAAGGTCATTTGGATGATAATAGACCTGTTCTCCAAGCAGGCTCATTTTGTAGCACGTATCGGCCTTCCATCTGCTAGGAAGCTGGCCAAACTGTTTATTGCCCATGTCTACAGACTTCATGGCATCCTCAAGTGGTTAATTTCTGACAGGGGAGTGCAATTCACTGCCCAGTTTTGGTGCAGGTTTGTGGCAATGGTGGGGACTTCACAGGGACTTAGTACAGACTTCAACCCCGCGACCAATGGTGCTGAGGAGAGGACAAAGGTGATGGTGGAGTTCTACTTAAGGTGTTACGTTCAGTACCAACAGACCGATTGGGCTGAACTCCCCTTTGCAGAAGTTGCATATGACAATGCAGTGCACAAAAGTACGGGTTTACCCCATTCCGCGTGGCTACAGGGGGGGAGTTCGTCCCAATTCCGGAATGTCCCCAAGTGCGCCCAGATGACATGACTTTGCAGGAGTGGATAGCCCAGATGCAAAAGGTTTGGAAACTGGTGAGAGACACATTATTTCACTCTTTTGCCATATATAAAAAGAATGCTGACAAAAGGTGGAAGGTGCAAGGACCTTTCCACATGGGCCAGAGGGTATACCTCTCCACTAAGTATCTCAGTCTGCCTTTACCATGTAAGAAACCTGGGCCCAAATTCATTGGGCCTTTCCCCATCGTGCGGGTTGTTAACACCATCACAATGCAGCTACGGCTTCCCCCCTATTGGGGAAAACACATCCAGTCTTCCACTGCAGCCTGCTCCAATCAATCCAGGCATCTGATATCAGAGGAGACCCATTACGGCCACCAGCCCTGGTCACTGTGGATGGGGAACAGCACTACAAAATGCAAGATATACTACATACCAGGTGGCACAGAGGGAGGTTACAATACCTTGTTCTATGGAAAGGTTATCCCCTGTCAGAGGTATCATGGGTTCATAGTAAGGACTGTAGGGTGCCCCGCCTGGTAGTGAGATTCCACTGCAGACATCCCGCAAAACCGGGGGGGAGGGGTCCTTCGGCTCCTAACTGACTGTAGTCTTTATCTTCCCAAGTGCTGTCTCCGTGGTAGAGGGGCCACATGTCAGCTCTGGTGAGCCCACAGGCCCGGAGCTGCCATTCACGTGGGGGAAGCTGTGGGAACTGCCGGGAATCGTGTTTACCAGCTGGGGATCTCCCTCCTCCACAAGCAATCCAACTGAGAACGCTCCATAACTGATTGCTGGGTGGTTTTCACTCTGGGTCACAAGGTGATGGGTGTGCTCTCACGCGGGGGTGGGGTTTAGCCTAAATATCACATAAAGTATAAAAGGTGGTGGGGAGCACCATATGTCAGTTCTGACAATTTATTCATTGCCTTAGTGCTTTGTTGGTCAGTTCGTGCTGGAGGAGATAAACTGCATTTTCAAACTGTATCTGCGTTTGGCTGTTTTCCTTAATCCTTTGGAACCCGACACGTCGCTGGTTACTTGGAAGGGGGTCAGTCTATGCATGGCTTTATTGTAAGCCACTTCCACAAACTGCAATAAGTCTCTTGTTGGTCTCTAGTTCTCTTGTTGGTAATTCAGATAGCATTGGATATATTGCTCCACCATGGCATTAGTTCTCTCCACCGTGCCATTGGTACTCAGATGGAAAACGAAGCTAAGTCCTTGTGTGGACCCAACAGATCTCAAGAACTCCCTCCAGAATTCAGCTATGAATTGGACCCCTCGATCCGAGATGATCCAACAGGGAATGCTGTGCAGTTGGTAGACATGCTTGATGAACAGCTTAGCTAGCTTCTTCACAGACGGTAATCCGGAGCAACCAATGAAGTGTGCTTGCTTGGAAAATAAGTCAATTACTGTCCAAATGACTGTGTTTCCCCCAGTCCCTGGAAGTTCAATAGCTATTTCTTCCCAAGGTTTGCTACTTGTTGAAGGAGGCCAGGGGGCTTCCCTGGTTTCATTTACATGGCTGCACAAGTGGCACAGCTCTTTACGCAGTCTTCCACATCTGCTTTCATCTTCAGTCACCAGAACTGCTTTCTAGCGAGGTGTAGGGTCTTCAGGAATCCAAAGTGGCCAGCCAGCTTGGAGTCGTGACTGCGCTGGAGCACTTTGAGTCTTAGGCTGGCAGGGACATATAATTTGGATCCCTTCCATGCTAGTCCATCCCTCATGGTCAAGACATCTTTGTTGTCTGTGAGCCAAGGGTCAGCTGGTAGTGCCGCTTTCAACTTTGTTGTCACTGCACCCCGGCTTGAGTCGGAGGGTCACCTGGCTTGGCTTCTGGTGGTGATTTGTACTGCTGATTTTGTTGAGGGAGGAATGATGGTGTGGACCACTTCCTCCCAGTCTGTATCAAATTGCGGCTTCCTTGATAGAGTGTCTGCCAACAGCTTCTTCCCAGCTGGTATGTATTTCAGCTCAAATTTGAAGTGCTTGAGGTATTGAGCCCAGCAGACTTCTTTGGGAGACAGTTTTCTGGGGGTCTTCGGGGCATCAAGGTTTTTGTGATCAGTCCAGACCTCGAAAGGCACTTTCCCTCCCTCTAGGAAATGTCTCCAGGAGAGTAAGGCCCAGCAGATAGCATAGGCTTCTTTCTCCCAAATAGCCCATCGTCTCTCCATGTCGGTGAGCTTTTTGGACATATATGCACAGGGAAGCAGTTGTTCTTTGTCATTCCTTTGTAACAGTACCGCAGCCCCAGCCACATTGCTAGCATTGACCTGGATGATAAATTGATTCTCAGGGTCTGGGTGCTGTAGGATTGGTTCCTGGGCAAACAGCCTCTTTAAGTTTTCAAAGGCTTTCTGGCAGTCCATTTTCCAAGCGATGGGCTGAGTTGGCTTTTGCTTGGTTGGAGGAGACCCCATTTTCAGTAGTTCGGTTAGGGGTAGGGCAACCTCTGCAAAAGCAGGAATAAACTGTCTGTAAAAGTTAGCGAATCCCAGGAAACTTTGAAGTTGTCTGCAAGTGTGTGGGGGTTGCCAAGTGAGCACTGCTTTCACTTTTCCTGGGTCCATTTCCATGCCTCTGCTAGAAATTCAGTAGCCCAGGTAGACCAAGGAAATGTTGTGAAACTCACACTTTAACAGCTTAGCGTAAAGTTTGGCGGCGAGGAGTTTTTTCAGTACTTGCCGGACGAGTTTCACATGTTCCTCCAGGGTCTCGCTGAATATGAGAATGTCATGTAAGTAAACGAGGACCCCTTGGTATTTGTGCTCATGTAGCACTTTGTTAATGAGTTGCATGAAAACTGTGGGGGGCCCTTGTAGTCTGAAAGGCATGACCCTGTATTGGAAGCTGCCGAGCGAGCAGTTGAAGGCCGTTTTCCACTCGTCTCCCTCTCTGATTCTTATCCAGTAGTATGCTTCCTGTAAGTCCAATTTGGTGAACACCTTACCCTTCAACAAGTGATTTAGTATGTCTTTCATGAGGGGAGGCGGGTAGGTATTTTCCACGCATACGGCATTGATTCCACAAAAGTCAACCCAAAGCCTCATCCCTCCACCTTTCTTCTCTTTGAAGAGCACCAGGGCTGCCACTCTGGATTTTGTGGGCTGGATGAAGCCTTGCACCAGGTTGGTGTCTATGTACCTCCTTAATTCCTCTATCTCTCTCAGGGCCATGGAGTACATTTTTTTGCTTAGGTAATTTTGCCCCTGGTACAAACACTATCGTGCAGTCAGTTGAGCAGTGAGGATGGAGTAAGTAGCAATCCTCTTCGCTAAACCCCCTCAAAAGGTCCCTGTATTCTCTTGGCACTTGCTGGCTTCCTGGTGGGGTGTCTCTGGCTGTGGCTGCAGTCTCTGGCACAGTTTTCTCCTTTGGGGTTGTAGCCTCTAGGAGGTGGCCCTGCCTGACAGGTGGTAGTGGTCCAACACCAATGACCATCTTCCTATGACCGCCCTCCCAGGAGATCATGGGGCTCCCACTTGTATAGCCATGCAAATCCCAATATGACTGAGTCAGTCATCTTTGGAGCGACTATGAACCGGAGGAGTTCTCGGTGATGATCCATCTCTAGTTTGACAAGCTCAGTGACCAAGGTGGCAGGGGCCCCACCAATTAGCGTCCCGTTGACTTGTTCAAATCTGAAGGGATGCACAAGGGGGCTCGTGTGTATGCCCAACTGCTCGACTATGTGCAGGCTGATTAGGCATTGCATGCAGCCATTCAGCAGTGTCCATGATGGTTTCTACTTCTCCTTGGACTCTGGTTTCTGGTACTACTATCTGGACTTTGAGAGTAAAGGTCAGACAGGTTCCTGGATCATTGGGTCATCCTCCCCACTGCTTCAATCAGCTTTGGTATGGGTTCTTTGGCTGGATCTCCATCAACTCCTGGAGAAAGGAGTGGTGCCTCTGCAGCCTGTTTGGCAAATCTTCCTGCTTCCCTTCTCTCATGCACCTTTCGCCCTTGCCCTGTTGAGTTGGGGGGCTTTGCCTCTGTCGCTGGTGTGGGTGGCAAGGGCCCAATTGAGGTGGGGACCCCTCCCTTCTGGACCTGGACCCTGCAGGGGCAGGGCTTCCATTGAATTCTAGTTGGATCAGGATCCTTCTGTTTGGTGCCAGTCACAGGGGCGCCAGGCAGCTTTGCATGCCTTACTGTTGGCTGGGTTAGGCAGGGGAGGTTTCCCTTCTGTACATTCCCCTGCGCAGCCTTTGGGCAGGAATCATCGACCCTGCTGCTGTCCGTTGAGAGGAGGAATTCCTCAACAGGTTCCCTTAGCAGCGTTTCTGCATCGCTCTGCAGGGGTCTGCCAAACCAACGCCCCTACAGCTGGTTCTTGGCTCGTGGCCACACGTCTCTCTGGTGGAGAAAGGTGGCAGGTGAGAGGGAGAGCCCCCAATCTTCAACTTCCCACTCTTTGGAATCTGTTTCCGGTGAGCCCAGTTGGTTGGGGCTTTCGTGGCTTCTGCTTGCCCACTGCATGCTTGGGATGGGGGCTTCTCCTGTCTTCAGGGGAAAGTGCTGCCCGAGCCAGCATCTCAGCTGCAGGTCTCTCCTGCTTGAGGGAGGAGTAGCCGGCAATGAAGGAGGCTGGGCTGGCTCTGGCAGCTGTGGGGTGAGAGCAACTGGTGAGCCGGGCCAGCCCTAGGTTCCAGCCAAGGGCCACTCCCAACTCACCCAGAGCTGGCCGGCACCATTCTGCCCCACGTTCCACCACCGCCATTGGGGAGCTTCCATCCAATCCCGAGAAAAAAACGTGGAATCAGGTCTCTCCCTCCACTTGGCCTGGTTATGCCCTGGCTGAGCCCAGTTCACTGGGTGAGATGCACACATCTCAGCCAGGTGCCCGCAGTGGATCCGGCTTGTCGCATGGCCCTCAAGGGGATCGGCCGTTCATTTGGGCAGTCTCCCTGACTTCTGTCAGTTTCCTCTCTGCGCTCCATCTTCCCTGAGTCTTCACACCACGGGTTTGGGTTGGCGTTTGGGGCTCAGGACCCCAGACAGCCCCCTGGATTTCAGGGGAGCTGGTAGTTACTTTAGGAGAGATTCAGGTTAATGTCAGGGTTCCAACTAACAACCCCAATTAAAAGAAACTCCGAGGCTTGTATTTCCTCAAAGCTATAATTTATTAGAGATGTCATATTGGCACATCTGGGAAAACCTGAATCTGAAAGCTTCCAGGTTTCTCCCACCCAGTTAAACGTTCAAGACCCTGCCCCAACACCCAGAAGTCCATCACATGGTCCAATCAGTCATTGATACGAAGGAAGATTCCTCCCATCCACATCTGTCCAGGTGCAGGGACAAGTTGACCTTGACTTTCTGAGAAGGAATGTCTATCTGTCTACCTTCCTACAGTAGAATATGTTTATATATGTGGCAGGCTTGAGGCCCTATACAAAGATGACTTCCAAGCCTGACCATCAATGTCTACATTTCAATACAAATAAGCATAATATTGTTACTAATAATTATTACATTTCATTCTCATTATTTCATATTGTTTACACATACCCTTACTACCACCTTTGAATTCCTAAAACCTCCTTCTTATTCTTTCATATATCTTATTATATATTATTAAATCTATATATATATTTGTGTTACAACCCCTGGTATGACTCCCTTTATTTATTTATCAGTACAAATATAACATATACTCCACCCCACCACCAATATTTATAGAAAGACGGCAGCTCCGATCACGCTTTGCTCGCACAAGCACAAAGCCGAAGGCACCAGCCTGAAGATGTCAAGTGGGACCTCGTCGAATATATATATATATGTTCGACGAGGTCCCACTTGCCATCTTCAGGCTGGTGCCTTCGGCTTTGTGCTTGTGCGAGCAAAGCGTGATCGGAGCTGCCGTCTTTCTATAAATATTGGTGGTGGGGTGGAGTGCTGGCTTTGTTGCTCTAGGCAGATTGGTTGGCTGTGTTGTAACATCTTGATTAGTTGATGGAGTTGATGTTTGCAGATTAGTCGGCTGTTTTGTAACATCCTGTGTGGCTGAGGTACTGACTGTGTGCCTATTGTTCTTTTGTGTTATAATGACCTGGGTAATGGGCTCTGTAGCCAAGACCCTCATCTCCAGAACCAAACTCCTAGCCGACAAAGACCACCTGAAAATTGAATTACACAAACTCACAAATGTATTAATCTCCAACGGATTCCAAAGAAAAACAATCACCAACCTAATCCAAAAGTAGACACCCCCCCAAGAACTGAGACACAGAACAGGACAACGGCATCGCCCTCTTCCCTTACATCAAAGGCACCACAGATAAAATCAGCAAAATTCTCCACAAACACAATATCAAGACAGCCTTCGGCACTGACCAAAAAATAGCCAACATCTTAAGAAACCCCAAAGACAAGATCCAACTAGAAAACCAAGGAGTCTATGAAATACCATGCAAAATCTGCCCAGCCACATACATTGGACAAACTAATAGGAGAATAAATGCACGCATCGCAGAACACAAGAACGCAGTTAGAAAAGAAGAAAAAACTTCCTCCCTCTTCCAGCACCTTAAAGCAACAGGACATGAAATTGATTTTGAAAGAACCAAATTAATCTCCAAAACTGAACACTTCAACAAGAGAATAATTATGGAAGCCATCGAAATAGAGAAACACCCCCACAACATGAATAAACGTGACGATACCTCCCGCCTACCAGACATCTGGAAACTAGCCCTAGTCAACACATGAGTCCCAGCCACGAAAACCGACACCGGACCCAGAACAACACAGGACGCAACCACCAATCACCCTCACCAGACTCAAACCCAAACCCATCCCATAGACCAAATGTAACCACCATCCAGAAGCCAAACTACAGCGGCATCACTAACTGTTGCACCCCCCTCCGACCCCCACACAAAGTAAACTGACACACACCATGAATACATGGCCAGACCGCAAACTTGGAGCCAAACCAAAGCCCAGGATGTTACACCTCAGCCATCTGCTCAGGACATTACATTACAGAACTCAGGAGGTTACAATGCAAAGGCTCAGGATGTTACAACGCAGCCAACCCCCCAGGAGGTGGCAGCACAGGACTCAGGATATCACTACACTAGAGCTCAGGATGTCATCACACAGCCCATTACCCAGGTCATTACAACACAGAAGAACAATAGGCACACAGCCAGTACCTCAGCCACAGAGGATGTTACGAAACAGCGGACTAATCTGCAAACATCAACTCCATCAACTAATCAAGAAGTTACAACACAGCCAACCAATCTGCCTACAGCAACAAAGCCAGCACTCCACCCTGCTACCAATATTTATAGAAAGACGGCAGCTCCAATCACGCTTTGCTCGCACAAGCATGAAGCCGAAGGCACCAGCCTGAAGATGGCGAGTGGGACCTCGTCGAAACGTTGCCAAGATACTCTCAATCTTACATGGGAAAAGACCTGAATAGGCCAAGACCTGCATACCTGTACACATGAAAATCTACATATATATATATATATATATATATATATATATATATGTGTGTGTGTGTGTGTGTGTGTGTGTGTGTGTGTGTGTGTATGTATGTATGTATGTATGTATGTATATATATATATATATATATATATATATATATATATATATATATATATATATATATATATATATATATATATATATATATATGTTTTCGTAGATTTTCACGGGTGTAGGTATGCTGGTTTTGTTGTATTCGGGTCTTTTCCCGTGTAAGGTTGAGATTGTCTTTGCAACGTTTCGGCAGGATCTCACCTGCCATCTTCAAGCGTGGGCTCAAAATGTGGGCTTAAAATGGGAACGGAGCTGCCGTCTTTCTGTAAGTCTTGGTGGGAGGGGATGGGGTGCTGGCTTTGTTTCAGTAAGTGGAATGATTGGTTGTGTGGTTGTATCATGATTGGTAGATTGGTGCTGATTGGTGCAGGCTGTATGTGCATTGTTGTTTTGTATTGTAACGGCTTGGGTGGTGTTCGTTTGTTGGCTAGGGCTGGTTTCCAGATGTTTGGTAGGCGGGAGGTATCATCACGTTTGTTCATGCTGTGGGGGTGTTTCTCTATTTCGATGGCTTCCATGATTATTCTCTTGTGGAGGTGTTCTGTTTTGGACATGGACTTCCGGTTCCGGCGGCTACGGCGACAGGCAAGCCTTTGCCTGCTCCCGCTCTCCCGGTGGGCTTCCCCCGCTCTGGGGGGGCACAGGACGCCCCGGAGAGGTGTCCTGCCGAGGGAACGGCTCGCGGAGGGTCCTGGCGTCGGCGGCGGCTGGCGGGGGCTTCTCCGCTTCGTTCTAGGCACCGGGGAGCAGTCTCGGAGGGCGCCCGTGTGCGCGCGCCTCGCCCCATGCCGATCGGAGAACGCGCTCTTGAACGAAGCAGCGGCAATGTGGTGAGAGGCTTCCCTTCTCCATTCCCTCTATCTTGAATTTATGGACCTTTCAGCATTTTTTTTAAAAAAAGTTAAACTTTCGGATTTCTGCTAGAGGTGCGGCTAGAGGGAGGGGGATTTCCCCCCCTCCCTTGGACAAGCGGCTTGAGAAGATTTTGCTTTCGCCCTCAGGGGAAGGAGGAGGGGGGAGAGCCAACTAATGATGCCTCACCCTCATAAAAGTGACTTTCACTGGACTTAGCTCCAGAACTTATGGGTGAACTGAGAACTTTCTGAACTTTTAAAATTTTATTATGCCTCTGAGCCCAAAGCTGGCAGGGCAAGATGGCACACTTCCGTTGTCTTTATGAACTGTGAAACCTGACTCCACCTTTAAAATTCAGGCTTCCGGTCTTTGTCTCCGAGTCACCCAGAGGAATCTCTTGTGGATTGTTCTTTTCTGAACTCTTTGGGGAAAAAACTTTCATCTATTGCTAGACTGACTAAAGAAATCCCCATCTGTTTGGATCCTCTGCCTTCTGGATTCGCCTGCCTGCTCTACTTCTCCAGCTGCCCAGTCTCTACTTTGACTGATTTCCTTGCTTTAAAAACCATGTCTCCAAAAAGACCACCTCCTGGAAAGCCTGGATTTGCTACTTCTGCCCCAACGTCTGCAACGTCTAGCCCAGCTACACAGTCAAAGATAACAGAACTGATGCAACCCAAGACTACAGAGATAGACTTTCAACAAATGCTTCAACAAATTCTACAGGGCCAGGAGGAAATTAAGAAACAGTTAAGGGAAATGAAAGATGAAATTAAACAGAACCAAGCCCAAATCTTTAAGAACTCACAGAGACTGGACCATGTGGAGGGTGGGGTGGCGGAGGCGAGGGGGGGGGTAGAGGCCTTACAGAAGGGGAACAAAGAACTTGACATCCAACAAATGAAAATAGAGTTTGAGAGAATGTCTTTTTATCTTAGATTTCAAAATGTAATAGAAGCAGATGGGGAAAACATAAGGGACATTATGACTAATATTTTAGCTGAATACATACACAAAGATAAACAGCAGATGGAATGGGAGATAGACCTAGCCTATAGAGTGAATTCAGTATATGCCAGAACACATAATGTACCCAGGGAGGTTCACATTAAATTCCTTAGGAAAACCACAAGAGATGAAATTCTGGGTGTACAAAGGGGGCAAACATTGACATACTATGACAGGGAGATAACCATTCTAAAGCAGATTCCCAAAAAAATTAGGGAAAAAAGGAAAAGCTATTCGCAATTGGCGAATAAATTATACCAGAAGGGGGTGTGGTTTAGATGGTTGATGCCTGAAGGTATGCTGATATTCTGGGAGGAGACAAGAATCAGAATTAATACACCCATAGAGGCACAGGCCTTTATGGAAAAAAATAAAGCCAACCTAGAAAAAACAGAAGACACTACAACGGTCATACAGGACACGGGAGGGGCCGGAGCTCTGCCAGCGGGGGGTGAAGGGTCAACACCAAGAAAGCTCAGATCACAAAAATAAATAAGAAAATCACAATGTTATAAACAGACCGAAAGTAAAAATGAATTTATAACTAGACTATATATTATAATTATATAAATTGATTGAAAATTATTCTTTCTAGAATTAATATGCTGACTTTTTATGATCATGTATTAAGATTTGATATTTTGATGTAACCTAGGAGTTTGGAGGGAGGGGGCGTCTGCCACACTTGCAACTGCCAAAATTTGTAATTCCACCTACCCTTTTCCACATAAATGTTTTTAAAAAAACCAATAAAACTTTTTGAAAAAAAAAAAAAAAAGCTACAGGACATGAAATCAACTTTGAAGGAGCCAGGTTAATCTCCAAAACAGAACACCTCCACAAGAGAATAATCATGGAAGCCATCGAAATAGAGAAACACCCCCACAGCATGAACAAACGTGATGATACCTCCCGCCTACCAAACATCTGGAAACCAGCCCTAGCCAACAAACGAACACCACCCACCACCCAAGCCGTTATAATACAAAACAACAATGCACACGCAGCCTGCACCAATCAGCACCAATCTACCAATCATGATACAACCACACAACCAATCATTCCACTTACTGAAACAAAGCCAGCACCCCATCCCCTCCCACCAAGACTTACAGAAAGACGGCAGCTCCGTTCCCATTTTAAGCCCACATTTTGAGCCCACGCTTGAAGATGGCAGGTGCGATCCTGCCGAAACGTTGCAAAGACAATCTCAACTTTACACGGGAAAAGACCCGAATACAACAAAACCAGCATACCTACACCCGTGAAAATCTACGAAAACAAATATGTATGTATGTATGTATGTATGTATGTATGTATATATACATACATACATACATACATACATACATACATACATATATATATATATATATATATATATATATATATATATATATATATATATTTGAGGGTGCAAATGGGACACCTACATGGAGGTTGCTCCCATATATACAGGGGATATCTGAAACTTCCGCATGCATCCTTTCAATGCATGGGGTCAAGGTGGTGCAGAAACCAGATCAAACGCTGAGAATGAGAGTGATGCGCCCAAAAGAAGCATTACCTAAAGAGGAGGAATCCTCAGTGATTTACCGTATTAACTGCAGCAACTGTGCAAGCAACTATGTAGAGGAAACAGCTAAGCAGCTACAGACTAGAGTGCATGAACATGAACTGGCTGTCCAGCACAAAGAACAGTGCTCTCGGATCTGGACACATATGAAAGAGCACAATCATATCTTCAATTTTCAAGAGGCAGAACTTGTTGCCATGATGTAACAAAAGGGCGACGACTATTGAAAGAAGCCTGGTTTTCCAACAATAACTCCGTCAATAGGCACATTAACTTGCTACCAGCTTACCAAGCATTGAGGCACCGAGAAAGATCCTGCAGGATGACCATAGACCAACTTCTATCCGGGAGTAGAGATCGGTGGCACACACATGCACACCCCTTTGGATATGCAGATCTGCCCTACGAAGACATAGCCAGCCCGGGTCGAATGCTGAGGAGCCCGGCAGAATTGCCTCAAGCTGTAATAGATATGAACAATGAGGAACGAGCCGGGCCAGTTACAAGATCACAGGAAAAACAACAAACGAAGCTGGTTAATATATCAGATGTGCCTGTGAGGCGGAAGAAGAGGGGGGAGGTGTGGGAGGAAGCCAGAGAGAATGCTGTTAAAGCAACATCAGACAGCTTAGCATTATTCCCTGGGGATGAGCAGGCCAAGCTGTGCTCGATAGGGGAGGAAGGAATAGGAGTATCGATTAACATGCCTGATGTAAAAACAACAAAGCTAATTACAGATGGGAGGCGGGTGGATGGGACTATCATGCACGCAATGGCTAAATTGATTAATAGTGTATAAAGGCAGGTATCTCTTTAATGGTTTTTACACTATAATACTAATAATAATAAAATTTTATTTGTTAGCCGCACCCTCTCCCGAAGGACTCGGGGCGGCGTACAATAAAAACACATAAGTACAAATATGGACAATACATACACAAATGTAGACGTATACGTATGCGTAGAGGAGGTAGACAAATGCATATAAACAATTAAAATCACAATTTAAAATCCCTTAAATAAATTACAAAATTAAAACCCGTCAGGAGCGATATGATCAAACTATGGTTGAGCCAGGCCAGCTACTTGGAATAGGTGGGTCTTGAGCTTTACACGGAAGGAGCGGAGGTCAGAGGTAGTCCTAATATCCGGGGGGAGGTCGTTCCACAGGGCTGGGCCCGCCACAGAGAAGGCTCTGCTCCTAGGCGCCGCCCCTCGGCACTGTCTGGTGGACGGCACCTGGAGAAGTCCCTCTCTGTGCGAGCGAATTGGTCGCAGGGATGTATGGGGCAGGATACGATCCCGCAAGTAGCTAGGTCCTGAGCCATGGAGCTCTTTAAAGATCGTTATCAGAACCTTGAAACGCACCCGATAGACCACAGGAAGCCAGTGCAGCTCGCGCAGGAAAGGTGTTACATGGGAGTACCTTGTACTCCCCATAATTACCCGCGCGGCCGTATTCTGGACCAACTGTAGTCTCCGAGTGCATTTCAAGGGAAGCCCCATGTAGAGAGCATTACAGTAGTCCAGGCGAGACGTTACCAGCGCATGAGTGACTGTGCGTAAGGCGTCCCGGTCCAGTAGGGGGCGCAATTGGCGCACCAGGCGAACCTGGTGGAACGCCCCCCTTGCCACGGCTGTCACATGGTCATCCATGGACAGCCGGGCATCCAGGAGGACGCCCAAATTGCGCGCCCGCTCCACGGGGGCAAGTTGTACGCCCCCGATGGCCAGAGATGGAATTAACTGGCTAAACCGGGGGGCCGGGACCCACAGCCACTCCGTCTTGGAGGGGTTGAGCTTGAGTCGGTTGTCATCCATCCAGACCCGTACGGCTTCCACACACCGGGACATCACTTCGACGGCCTCGTTGGGGTGGTTCGGGGTGGAAAAGTCCAGCTGAGTATCATCAGCGTACAGATGATATCCCACCCCGAAACCACGGATGATCTCACCCAGTGGCTTCATGTATGTGTTGAACAGGAGAGGCGAGAGGACCGACCCCTGTGGCACCCCACAAGTAAGGGGGCTCAGGGTCGACCTCTGCTCCCCTGCCAACACACGTTGCGTCCGGCCGGAAAGGTAGGAGCCGAACCACCGCAACACGGTGCCCCGGACCCCCAACCCCTCCAGTCGGTGCAACAGGATACCATGGTCGATGGTATCAAAAGCCGCCGAGAGGTCTAATAGGACCAGGATAGAGGAACAACCCCTATCTCTGGCCCTCCAGAGATCATCCACCAACGCGACCAAGGCCGTCTCCGTGCTGTGCCCAGGGCGAAAGCCAGACTGGCGCGGGTCTAGATAATCATTTTCCTCCAGATCTCGTGGAAACTGATAAGCCACCACACTCTCTACAACCTTCGCCAAAAAGGGAAGGTTGGAGACAGGACGATAATTGGCCAGCTCCGTAGGGTCCAGGGAAGGCTTCTTGAGCAAGGGTCTCACCACCGCCTCTTTCAAGGCGGCCGGGAGAGACCCCTCACTCAACGAAGCGTTCACTAGGCCCAGGAGCCAGTCACGTGTGACCTCCCAGGATGCCAGTACAAGCCAGGAGGGGCACGGGTCCAATAAACATGTGGTAGGTCGCAGTCGTCCACGCATTCTGTCCAAATCCTCGATGGCAACCAAGTCAAACTCCTCCCAGATTGATTCCTCAAGACTCGCCACGGACGTCTCCACTGGACCACTGAAGGGGACCCAATCCTTCCGGATTTGAGCGATTTTATCCTGCAGATATTTCCCAAATTCCTCTGCCCTACCCTGTAGAGGGGCCTCCCGCGGCCTCTGAAACAGGAGGGAGCAGGACACCCGAAACAGGGCGGTTCTCTGCGGATGCAATGAGAGCGGCACAATATTGACGTTTGGCCGCTCTCAATGCCACAAGGTACGTCCTTAAGTGGGCTCGTACCTGTGTTCGGTCAAATTCGGAACGAGAGGATCTCCAACGACTCTCTAGGCATCTCTTGCGGCGCTTCATCACCCTTAGCTCCTCGGTAAACCAAGGGGCCAGGGTGGATCGTTGCCGCCGGAGAGGCCGCAAAGGCGCCACCCGGTTCAGGGCCCCGGTAGTCGCATTGTTCCACGCGACCACCAGGTCCTCTACCCGAGGGCGGGTCAGGGCTACAGGAGGTGGCCCAAGCTCCATCTGGAACCTATCCGGTTCCATCAGGCGCCTGGGGCGGAACCATCTAGTGTTTTCCGGTTCCGCCTCCCCGCAGCGGGGGGTAGCACCAGGGAAGTCAAGTCGGAGGAGTGAGTGATCTGACCATGACAGGGGAGTGATGGTTAAGTCCCCTCCTCCCAGATCACTCAACCACTGGCCAGAGACAAAAACAAGGTCCAAGGTGTGACCTCCCTCATGTGTTGGGCCCTGAATCATTTGAGTCAGGTCCATGGCTGTCATGGAAGCCATGAACTCCCGAACCCCCTCGGATGCTTCTCCCACCGATGGCAGGTTAAAGTCCCCCATCACTAAAAGTTTGGGGGTCTCAACCGCCACCGATGCGATCAGCTCGAGGAGTTCAGGCAGGGCCGCTGATGTATAACGAGGAGCCAGGTATACTATCAGCAGGCCCAACTGTCTTCCAGGGCCCCATTTCACAACAAGGGATTCACACCCGGACGTCTGTGGCACAGTGGACTCCCTCGGCTCTAAATCCTCCCGAATAATCGCCGCTACCCCACCGCCCCTTCCCTGGGCCCGGGGCTGGTGAAATGCTCGTTAGCCTGGTGGGCACATTTCCACGAGGGGTAAACCTCCCTCGTGGCCCAACCAGGTCTCCGTTATTCCCGCGAGGTCCGGCTCCCCCTCCAAAATCGTAAATGAGGGGGGCCTTATTAACAACGGACCTCGCATTGCATAACAACAGCCTCAGGCCCTGGGTCTGCAGCTCCTGACCACCTAGAACCCGGGGGTTGGTACAAGCGACCGGGTGTAACCAGCACCCACGGTCTCCCAACCGACTGCGAGTTCTTAATCTGTCCTCGTATCTGCCCCTCCCTGCGACCGTTGGAATCAAAGAGCCCTGTATTGGAACGATATCCTCCCCCTCCTCCTTCCTTCCGCTCCTTCTGCTCGTGACCACACCTGGTGACCTGGCTCTGTCATCGCTCCTGACCTGACCCACCCGCCCCCCAACCCCAGAACCCCTACGAGTTTTTAAAAGACATTTAACTAAAAACCCCTTAAGTCTCCGCTTCCTCCACCTCTCGAGATTAATAAATCCGTCATCAAGGTGGGCCCTTGAGAGGGCGGAGGGCCACACCTGCAAGAGGGGGGACTCCCGCAGTAGGATTAGGTCTGACCTTAGATACATATGATATTAAAAAGTTCGTCAGGGCCTAGGGTCTGTGCTGAAGATGTTCCGGCCACAATGCCATGGTCCAGTATAATTTGGAAAAGCCAGGGCTCCAGTGCAAAAAAGAATTGTCCAATCCTAGATGGTGGTGGTGGTGGTGGTGGTGGTGGTGGTGGTAGGCTGGTCGGATGGCAATCGGTAAGTGGGGGCCAGTGGATGGTCAATGGTGGATGGCGAGGGGTAGTTAAACTGTTGTTGGAATGGGCAGGGGGCAGATGGTCAGTCAAGCAGTAAGTCATAGAAGATAGGGAGGTAATCCTCTTGGGCGCACACAGATGGTAAACAGGGGCAAGTTGTTAATAAATAGACAGCAGGGGGGTAGGTGGTTACAGTCAAGGAGGCAGCTGGCAGGAGGTGGATAACTCCTCTGCCAAGCCTGAAGTTGGAGCCTCCTGCCAGTCCCCAACAAGCCCCCCCCCCCTGGTCTCTGAACAGCCTCCTGAGTCACAGCCCTCCTCCTACCAGGCCTTCGGCATTTAATTCCTGCCATGGCCTGCATCTTCGGTCTAGGCACCCAAACCACCATTCCAAACCCCAACGCCGCTCCTACCGGCCTCCAGCCTCCAGCCTTCCTGCTCGGCCTACCCGCTCGGCCTTCGCCGGCCTCCAGAGTCCTCCAGAGTCCCGGCCGGCCTCCAGCCTTCTCCTGTTTGGCCTACATGATTTCCACACCTCTCACGGTTAGCAGCAGGCCAGGGGATTCGGCGTTCGGTGTTTCCAGCCGTCGCCGCCGTCGCTTGGGTCCCCGCCGCTCCAGAGTCGGCTTCTCCACCCTCCGCCGCCTCAGGCCTCGGCCCCAAGTCGGTCCCAAGTCACAAGCCTCCAATTCCGGCTCCGCTGACACCAGCGCGTCCCCGCACACTCCAGACGCCATTTCCCAGCCTTACGCCGCTCCTCCAATCTCCTCCGATCTCAAACGGCGTCTCAGGCCGGCGTCTCCCATCGGCTGCTCACCAGCCCGTTCTTCATGCTTTTCCTGATCGTCGGGCTACCCTGGGAGACCCGCTCGGGTCGTAAAAAGATCCAGGGTAGCTAGTTGCTGGACACCCGGTCCCCATGAAGGGAAAGGGGACCGGCAGCACCCCTGCTCCCTAGAAAGAGCCCCGCGGATCTTTGGAGCTCTATGGCAGACCGCCATTTCCTCCAGGAAGCTCCTCCTCCTTCCCCATCTAGCCGCAGTTCACGTTCCAGTCATCAAGCGAGCAAGTTGTTATTGAACATAGGACAAGCAGAGAATGACAATGTTAGCAGTAGCTAACAAAAGCTAAGTGAGCAATATATTTTAAGTTCTGGAAATCACAATGTCTGTTTCTTCTTTTTATACATACATACACATACACACACACACATACAAACACTGTAATCGTTCGTTGTTTGATTTTATCATTTCACTGCTAATCATATTTTATCCGTTTAATAATACCACCATTCAAGCTCTCATTTTCTAAATTATGCTTTTTTTTCTCTTTTTTCCCTTAATTCCCTTATTTCACTCTTCATATGTATTTATATTAAAATATTTATCCTAATGTCTATTACACTACAAAATAATTATCCAACCTATATCATTCTTATATTAATATACATTGTTGAAGTATAATCATGGAAAATCTTTTACTCTTTTTCTCCCCTATCCATTATCTCTTTTTTTTTTTAAACAAAGTTTTATTGGTTTTTTAGGAAATAAAAAAGGAAAGGGGTAATGGAAAGGTTACAAATTTTGGCAGTTGCAGTGTGCGGCAGGTGTCCCCTCCCTCCATACTCATAGTGTACATTTACACAAAATTCAGTACTCAATAGCAATGTATAGTCAGCATATAAATTCAGTTAATAATTTCAATCAATTTATGTCAAGCAGATTTCTTACTCATTTTTGTGATCTGAGTTTTCTCGGTATTGCCCCTTCTCCCCCCGCCAGCAGAGCTCCGGCCCCTCCCGTGTCCTGTGTGTATGTTGTTAGATCATCTGGTTTATCTAGGAGTGCTTTATTTTTTTCCATAAAGGCCTGCGCCTCTATGGGTGTATTAATTCTAACTCTTGTGTCCTCCCAGAATATTAACATACCTTCAGACATCAGACATCTGAACCACACCCCCTTCTGGTAAAGTTTCTTCGCTAATTGCGAATAATTTTTCCTTTTCTCCCTCACTTTCTTGGGGATCTGCTTCAGAATGGTTATTTCCCTATCTTGGTATTTCAAAGCTTGCCCCCTTTGTGCACTCAGAATTTCATCTCTTGTGGTTTTTCTGAGAAATTTAATATGTACCTCCCTGGGTATATTATGTGTTCTAGCATATGCTGAGTTCACTCTATAAACCAGATCTAATTCCCACCCCATCTGTTGCTTCTCTTTCTGAGTGTATTCAGCCAAAATGCTTGTCATAATGTCCCTTATGTCTTCATCATCTGTCTCTACCACATTTTGAAATCTAAGATAAAAGGACATTCTCTCAAATTCTGTTTTCATCTGTTGGGTCTCAAGTTCTTTGTTCCCCTTCTGCACCCCTTCCATCTCCCCCCTCATCTCAGCCATCCCCCCCCTCCAAAAGATCCAGTCTCTGTGAGTTTTTGCTGATCTGGTCCTGGTTCTCTTTAATTTCTTCTTTCATCTCTTTTAATTGTCTTTTTATCTCCTCTTGTCCCTGTAAAATTTGTTGAAACATTTGCTGAAATTCAGTCTCAGTGGTTTTTGGCTGCATCAGAGATGTTATCGTTGATTGTGTACTGGGACTGGATGTTGTAGATGTCGGGGCAGAGGCAGCAAAGCCAGGCTTCCCAGGAGGTGGTTTTTTACGTGACATTATATATGCAATAAAGAGTTCAGTCAATGCAGAGAATGATCAGTCAGAGAGGTAGAACCGCCAAGAGAGTCCAGGAGACTAAAGGTCCAGGCAGAAGGAGGTTTTTCTAGTCACACTGGCAGTAGAGTAAAGTTTTTCACTCCAGGGAGTCTAAAAAGTCACAATCAACAAGAGATTTATCTGAGTAGCACGGAGACAAAGACCGGAAGCCTGAAGTTTTATAGGTGGAGTCAATTTTCACTGTTTATAAAGACAACGGAAGTGTGCCATCTTGCCCTGCCAGCTTCGGGTTTAGGAGGCATAACAAAAATTTCAAAGTTTCCAAAGTTTCCAGATCATCATTCCATTGTAAGGTTAAATCCGAAATTCGCCTTTGCTATGAGCGTGGCGTCATTAGTTGGCTCTGTCCCTGCCTCCTCCCCTAGGGCTAAGAGCAAAAATAGTTTACAGCCGCCTGTCTGAGGGGGGGGAATCCCCCTCCCTCCAGCCGCGCTTCTCAAAACCAAATCGAAAGGAAGTTTTAAATAGCTGGCAATTTCTTTCAAACAAGCAAAGGGAATGGAGAGAGGTTTCCGCCTCACCGCACTGCAGCCGCGTCATTCTGATCGCTCATTCTTCCAGCTGCCTCGCTGCGAAGACACCGGAGCGCCTCCCCATCATGCTCCCCGATGCCTAGGGCGATGCGCCCCCCCCCCGGCCGCTGCCGACTCGGAGGATGCCCCGTGGTGCCGGCCCTTCGGCAGGAGCCTCTACGGGGCGTCCTGTGCCCCCCAAGGAGTGAGGGGCCCACCGGGAAAGCGCGGGGCGAGCAGAGCCTGCCCGTCGCGGTCAGCCGCCAGAACCGGAAGTCCCCCTATCCATTATCTCTTGTCCACATCCAAGCTTGTAATCTTATCTTTTTTTGTCTTGTGTCCCATATTCTTTTCTTAAGTCTTTTACTCCATCTACTTCTAAGTCTATATTCTGATTCCGTGATCTAATTTTTTCTCCTCTCTCTACCCTTTCCCACTGTCTAGTTTTAAAGCTATCTGTTTGTGAGAAAAATTATCCCAGATAATTTTACAAATAGAAAGAAAACTAAAACCAAGAGATTAAAAGCAACAAAAAGCTTTATTTATTGATAAGAGGCTTCTTATCAATAGACTGCATGCGCATGTAGGATTGTCTAGGTAAAAAGAGAATGGTTACAGGTGGAACAGGTAACCCTTAAATACACAAAATGACATCTCAAACTACGTCATTAGGCAATTACAAAAATACATGTGCATGATACATGTGATACATGTGCGTGATAAATAACAATGTTGGCAGATATCATGCGACTGGCACGGAAATACCATGTCTCAAAATACATTTGAATACTTCTAGGTGGTTTCCAGTAATATGAATATAAAGCGTCAGCTGCCCCCTCGGAATTTCCCCAAAACACCCCAAAGAACCCCTGATCTGGTACTTTCTCAGAGTTTGGACAATAGTATGATACTAACTACCTTCCATCAAAACAACTCTGGAACATAGGGGACTTGCCAAGGGGACTTCCAAAAACCATTAGGATATTTTCAGCTGGGTCATGATAACCTCAGCACATTAACTTCTGCATTTCAGTTCCAACTTGTAATTTTCCAAGTAAGCAAGCAATCTCTGCTAAGCATGTAACATACTCAAAATGGAGATTCAGAATCAAAATGGAGTTTCAGATTTTACCCAAATAACCCAATTATCCTTATTCTCTCACTGTTCTAACCCCTATCTTTTCCCCCAAGACATCTTCCTATTCTTCCCATTTCTTTTAAAAATATTTTAAAGTGTTTCCCTCTGCTTTAATTCCTTAATCATTATTAATTTTGGTAATAAATCCTCCTTGTTGTCTTCTTTTTGCTGGTTTCTCAGTTCTGCTTTCCCTTCTGTTCCTTCTGGTGGCTTCATTCTTTCCTCATTCTCCTGGTCTTTGCTCATTGTCCTTTGTATAATATTTTCCAGTCTGTGATCTATGCAATCAAATATTTCCACTATCTCCTTATGGTGTTCCTGTATAGGGTCCTTAATACTTTGAAACATTAACTCCATTCCATTTAGAGCTCTACTTACTTTTGCCTTGCATTGCATCTTTATTTAATAAGTCTCCTTTTTAGCCAATTGTCCAGGAATCGTTCATT
Organism: Natrix helvetica; assembly: GCF_964273705.1. Taxonomy (NCBI): domain Eukaryota; kingdom Metazoa; phylum Chordata; class Lepidosauria; order Squamata; family Natricidae; genus Natrix; species Natrix helvetica. The sequence goes on from NC_138555.1 coordinate 28,811,873, forward strand.
CAAAAACAGAGCTTCCAAGTCACAATTTTAATGTCTCATCAATGATCAATCAAATCAATTTAAATACATCAAGGGGATTATCCATGCCTTTTCAAGTCACATTTATATATTTGATAGTATTCAGGGGTCTCTAAACAAAAGTTCTTATTTGATGTTCCAATCTCCAGTGGTCATAAGGTAGATACATATAATTCAATAAATGTTTTCAGTCCTTTAAATGTTTATTCCCAGGTTGCATAGTTCCCCTTTCATCAGCAGATGGTGCTCTCTGCTTCAATGTGCTTCAGCCTCTCTGATTTGTTTCTGACAAGTCCAATTTAATTATCTTACTTATTTTGAATTATAAATCCAGTAAATGAACCATATTAATGAAATGAGTTTGGGATCGTAATTCCAGCATTTTAATATGCCTTCTTAATATCACATCTTTGCTTTGAGAGTTCAATTTTCTGTTTATTTTTTTAAAACAAATTTTCTCTTAATTTTTTTTTTCAAAATGCTTGTCACTATGACAAATTGTTCTAAAATATATTCCCCTTGGATTTTTTTTTGGGGGGGGGGGGTCAAGTTTCAGCAAAAAGTATTCTCTCACCCAGTTACCCACACCGTTCACAATCTATCTGCTCCTGCACTGTTTTAGGTGTTCAGGCTGTCCCCAGCTTCATGGCAGCCATTTTTGCTGCTGCTGCTCCTCGTCTTTGGATGAGGGGGCCTTCCAAGTCAGGGAGAAGAGATGTGGCTCTCCTTGCCCTTCAAGGTGGTCCCCCTTCACCACCACTACAGGGTGGCTATGGCTCTAATTGGAGCCCTCCGAAAGGGAGAGCTCAGAACAGGGCTGCAGAGCTCACGGTCCTTGCTTCCGAAGGTGCCGGAAGTACAACTGGAAGCCCTGACTATTTTTTAAAAAGGTCTTGAAGAACTTAAGCTTATTCAAAATGACTAGCACTTCAAATTTAAGTAGAGTAGGGAGAAAAAAATACATCTGTGCCCTCATCATCATCATCAGCTGCATCCAGTCCAGCAAGCCAAAATCTTTGGATAATATGTTGCAGCAGGAAAAAATGAATACAAAGAACACAATGCAAGCAGAACTGAAATTAATGCTCCAAACATTTCAAGAAGCCACAACAAAACATTTTGAAGACATGAAGGAAAGAATGGAAAAGATGGATGATAAAATGGAAAAGATGGATGACAAAATGAAGAATATTCAACAGACAATAATGAAAAATGAACAAAGGATGCAGAAAATAGAAGAGAAATCAGAACAAACAGAGAAGAAAATGGAAGGGATGGATGATAGACTTACACAGGCAGATAAAATTTCTGAGAATACACTAATCATGTTGAAGATGGATAAATCTGAGTATTTCCTGAGATTCCAGAACATTGAGGAAGGAAAAGGGAAAAACCTTGCAGAGATAATGGCAGAATTGTTGGCGGAAGCTGTGGAGGGGGACAAGCAAGAGGTGTCTGCTGGAATGGATGAAATATTTAGAGTATACACAAGATATGTGTCAAGAAATAAATTACCTAGATAGGTACATGTGATATTTACCAAGAAGGCACTAAGAACAGAGATACTTCAAAGAGCTAGAGATAACTCATTGAAATATAATGGAAGAGAAATAATAGTTTTGAAACAAGTTCCTAGAAGAGTAAGAGACCCCTTAAAACATCCTTATTCCTTAAAGAAACCCCTTAAAACAGCAGACACTAAACTCCCAGGCATCCAGCAAATAAATTCCAAAAGAATACTGGGATCTGGCAGGGGTTTTCACTGAGGAAGATTGCAATTATCTCCACCCTCACCGACCCACTGATTGCACGATAGAGTTCATGCCTGTGGCAACCCCCCCACACCCACAAACAACTACAAAGCTTCCTGGGATTTGCTAACTTCTATAGGCAATTCATCCTGGCTTTTGCAGAAGTCATACCTGCTCTTGACTGAACTGTTAAAAACAGGGCCATCCCTGACAAAGCCAAAGCCAAATCAACCTATTGGGTGGACAATGGACTGTCAAAAAGCATTTGAAAAATTAAAACGGCTCTTTGCCAAAGAACCCATTCTGCAACACCCCGACCCAGAACAGCAATTCATAATCCAGGCAGATGCCAGTGATGTGGCTGTAGCGGCAGTGCTGTTGCAAAACAACAAAGAGGGACAACTCTTGCCATGCGCTTATGTCTCCAAAAAACTCACCGCCGTGGAAAGAAGGTGGGCCATTTGGGAGAAAGAAGCCTATGCGGTCCGGTGGGCCCTACTCACCTGGACATATTTCCTAGAGGGGTGGGGGGGACATGCCATTCGAGGTCTGGACTGACCATATAAACCTCGAAGCCCTCAAAAGCTGTCCCCAAAGCAAGTTCGTTGGGCACAATACTTCAGAAGGTTTAAATTTGAACTGAAGCACATCCCTGCAGGGAAGAACTTGCTGGTGGATGCCTTATCGAGAAAACTGCAGTATGACAGTAAGAGGGAAGAAGTGATTCACCCCATCATTCCCCACCCCCCCCACCAAAAGGCAGCTCAGGTCACCACCAGAGGCCAGACCAAATGGCAGCCTACCCTCATCCAGGACAAACTGACCGCAGCAATGAAATCGGTGCTGTCAACTGACCCCTGGCTCAACAACAACAAAGACATCCTGATGATGAGAGATGGCTTAGCCTGGAAAGGATCCAAATTGTATGTTCCTATGAACTTGAGGCTGGAAGTACTACAGCGAAGCCACGACACAAAATCGGGAGGTCACTTTGGATTCCTAAAAATGCTCCACCTTGCCAGACGTCAATTTTGGTGGCCAAAAATGAAAGCAGAAGTGGAAGACTACGTGAAAAGCTGTGCCACTTGCGCAACCATGAAAATATGGCCAGGCAAGCCCCCTGGATTAGTGCAACAGGAGGCCAGCCCTGGCCGACCATGAGAAGAGATCACAATGGATTTCATCGTAGAACTCCCAGACAGCGGGGGGAATAAAGTAATTTGGACAGTCATTGACTAATTTTCCAAGCAAGCTTGCTCAGGATTACCATCTGCAAAGAAGCTAGCGAAGATGTTTGTTAGACACATTTACCACCTGCACAGAGTACCCAGGAGAATCATCTCAGACCGTGGAATTCAGTTCACCACCACATTCTGGAGGGAGTTCCTGAGGTCCATTGTGTCCACGCAAGGACTTAGCTTGGCTTTCCATCCAAGCACGAACAGAGCAGCAGAAAGAACTGACGCGATGGTGGAACAATACATTTGTTGTTATGTGGATTACCAGCAGGACAACTGGTCAGATTTGCTACCATTTGCCGAAGTCACATATAACAAAGCTGTCCACAGCAGCACTGGATTAACTCCTTTTCAAGTTACCAGTGGCATGGAATTTGTTCCCATGCCTGAACTGCCCAGAGAGCCCCCCTCCTCCATGTCTCTGACTAAATGGATGGACGCTCTTAAAAAGGAGTGGGAGAATATGAAAAAAGCTCTTGCAGAAGCAGAAGAATACAAGAAACAAGCTGATAAGCACCGCTTGCTCCAGCCCCCCTTCAGTGTGGGGGATAAAGTTTTTGTCTACCAATTACATAAAGTTAAGAATGCCTAGCAAGAAATTAGGGCCAAAATTTTTAGGCCCCTTCCCAATAGTGAAAATAATTAACCCAGTTTCGGTTTAGCTCAGTCTGCCAAGAATTCTAGGGAAAATTCACCCCGTCTTTGATTGTAGCTTGCTGAAACCTGTGATTGGGTCTAACCTAAGACTGTTGACCCAGCCTCCCCCTCCTCCAGTAGTGATACAAGGAGAAACTCACTATGAAGTGAAGAAAATTTTAGACTCTAGATTATATAGAGGTCAGTTACAGTATTTAATGCATTGGAAGGGGTACCCTTTGTCTGAAGCTACACGGGTGAAAAGTTGGAATGTAAAAGCCAATAAGTTAGTGAAACAATTCCTTTCTAGAAAGCCAAGGTCATCCTTTGTCTCTGCACCTCTGCACCTGACCAGGATGGGTGGAACTGCCAGCATGGCAGTGGGCAATTGGACCATGTGATGGACTTGTGGGTGTGAGGGCAAGATTTTGAACTTTCAACAGGTTGGGGAAAACCAGGAAGCCTGTTATGACTATGATTATAAATAAGTTAACATAATTATTATTATAATTACAATTTTCATTATTACTATTATTATCAGAACATTTGTCACTTCCCTGTAAAACAAAATTGACCCAGACAATACAGTGTTTTCAAAGTTTTTATGTATAATTAAAATATAAAATAAAAAAATGAAAATATGAACGCTTTCTAAGCTTCATAGACCTCTCTCAAACTCAAGAGTGAGGGATAAATGACATTGATTTTTTTTGTTAGCTAACATAGTTATTTTATATTTTACTTTGTATTTTAAACACAATTACTTTATATTTTGATTTGACTTACTTTTCTCTCTTTTAAAATGGTGATAAGTTTATATAAAACCATTAGACTGGAATGTAGGAAAACTTTTTATCCTATGACTGTATGGATTTATTAGATAGCTTCTAACATCCTTAAACTGAAAGGATAAAGTTACAGAAAGATACTATCTTTCTGTAGCTACTGATACTTATCAGGATACGTATCTCCTGATAAGAAAAAGCCTCAACTGGCATTTGGTTATCTAACTTCAAACAACTTTTGTGGTTGATTTAGTGTAAAAAGGAGGGGTTACTTCAGTGGTGGGTTCCTACCTACAGTCCATCCACTGCTTCCACTCACCTCCTCCCCCTTCCCCCTTCCCTTGCTGCTTTGATCAAATCAACAGGAGAATCGCTGGGGCTTTGACACCCAGCAGATTGGGAAGGAAGAAGTGGGTTTGTGCCAGCGGTGGATTTTTAGGGGAACTGAGCATGAGAGCCCAAAGTCCACCCCCACCCCCCCCATTAAAGAGGAAGGAAGGAAGAAAATGAAGGATCTGGAAATGAGATGAAAGGAAGGAGAGTGGAGGGAGGTGGAAGGAAGGAAGAATTGCATGTGGCCCCAAATAATTTTTAGGAAGGGAGGGAGGGGGATAGGGAGAAAGGAAATATTCTAATACATTATTAATAGTATGTTTATTAAGAAGATTCATTCAAATATTAAGAACTGAACACCTTTCTTTTCTTTCTTTCCTTCCTTCCTACCTTCTTCCTTCCTTCCTTCCTACCTTCTTCCTTCTTTCCTTCCTTCCTTCCTTCCTTCCTTCCTTCCTTCCTTCCTACCTTCCTTTCTTTCTTTCTTTCTCTAATATATTGTTTTGCTCATTTCCACATTCTTAAAAAAACCATAAATTATCTAAATGGGATCATTTATAGTCAAGTTAACGAATCTGAGCTAAAGCTTTTGTCACAGAGTGCAATCAGTTTTGAACAAGACTTCTAGAGGTCCTTTAGATGTCATTCCTAAAATGTGTGTGAGAGAGAGAGGAAAGAAGGAAAGAAAGAGAAAGTAAGAAAAAAAGAAAGAAAGGAAGAAAGAGGAAGGAAGGAAGGGAGAGAGAGAGAGAAAGAAAAAGGAGAGGAAGGACGGACTGCTAACCCTGGCACTAGACATGGCTTTAGAAAACGGTTTGAAACAGCACAGCAATCTAGTGCTGGAAGGGATCTCAGAGGTCATCTAGTCCAACCCCCTGCCCCAGCAGGAAACCTTATATCATCTGGATTATTTTGATGCCTCTAACACAAAGGAAAATTGCCAGAAAGGAGAAGAAGTTTACTAGGACAAGGCTGCCGTGCAGAGGAAGGCAGATATAGTCCTTGACTTATGACCACAATTGAGCCCAAAATTTTGGTTGCTAAGCAAGAGCGTTGTTAAGTGAATTTCACCACATTTTCCAAGTTCGCCATGCCCACATGGTCACATGACCACCAAGCCACTCCCACCCAGTCATATGACCGCCGAGCCACTCCAACAAAACAGGCAACACCTACAGAATAGGTTCTAAAATTTTTTGAAACCCACCACTGGGTTACTTTTATCTTGTGCAACCAACTTTCCTCTTTCATATTTTCTTTGTTATGTTAACTATAAAAGGGGATGTAAGCTAAGGATCTGGGTTCCCTCTTTGAATGAGAGGAGTATGGTATGTAGTACATACCAAAAAGTAGAGGGCTTCTAGCCCCACCCCTTTGTTTTGTTTATGCTGTAGCCACGCCCCTTTTGTGACATGTTTCTGTTGTGGTTCCACCCCTTTTGTTTACAGTGTAACCCCTCCCCATTTATGACATCACCACACCCCCCCACACCCCTAACCTCCCCTCCCTCATCACCCATCACACCGCCACCCACACCCCTTACCTTGGAGGTCTATAATATCATATCCTCCAGCCCTCCCTGAACTCCTTTTTGAAGGAAGTACTTTTACGTCATTGCGAGAAAAACCTCCGTGACCCATAACCCTCCTCACCCGGTAGTACGGGTTCAAAAACACGCACCCGCCCATTGTGACACTCGTGGCCTTTCACACGGGGGGCGCTGTAACAACAAACATGCAGACCCACAATCCCTTTCAGCATAAATAATTGTGACATAGTAATTATTCACCAGAGGAACTTCTCATTGGTCCGTATTTGTAGAGCCGGAGTTTGACAGCAGCAGCCAATGGCGTTGTTGCTCTGCTTCATGGAGATGTAAAAATAAAATACTATATTTGCAAAGAAAACCACATTTCTTGTATGTGAGTTATCTATTTTACAAGGCCAGAAGCAAAATGAATGAGGAAGCATCCTCTGTGGGGGGAGGGAGGAGGGGGAACTGTCAGCATGAGAATAATGGCTTCCCAAAACTCAGCTTTTTACACAGCAGGGGTTAAAAAGCAATATCAAAGCAAAGTAAGAGACCCCTCATATGAAGGGTTTTACAGAGATGTAAAAATAAAATACTATATTTGCAAAGAAAAACCACCTTTCTTGTATGTGAGTTATCTATTTTACAAGGCCGGAAGCAAAATGAATGTGGACGTGTCCTCTGTGGGGGGAGGGAGGAGGGGGGAACTGTCAGCATGAGAATAACAGAGTCCCAAAAACTTATTACACAGAGCAGGAAGTAAAAACTATACAGGAACATGTTGAGGCATATTCCCGGAGAAGGGGGGAGGCTGGTGGACATGCGCATTATGTAATGAGACCGTGATAGCACGTGCAATGACCTTGACTAAGGCATGTTGGGGCCTGTCCCCTGGCGCTGGCTGCGGATAAAAAGAGGGACAAGGGTGCTATTTAACCGCTTAAGGCTTAGGCCTCTTAGATCTCAACATGCAATCTGACAAAGGAAATAATAAAAGTGTTTATAATGAAGAGCCATTTGATGATTTATTTGATGTGAAAATGACACCAGAGCCGGCAAAGAGACACCGTCGAATTAGGAAACTTTGTAAAAAAAAATTACATTGAGAGTATACGTGACTTGGTGGTTAAGATATGTTATTGTCGATTCTGTCAACCACCAAACGATGACGGTATGCAGAATATGTAAACCAAAAACAAAGAAAAGTTTCATGATTTGAAAAATTGAATATATAATGTAAGGTCTGTTGCAAATCATCAAGAGCTGTATCATCAAAATTCTCCATCATTGTTTAATGGGATGCCTGCAAAATGAAGACCAAAGGGATGGATCCCATGAAACAAGCATTGTTAAAAGCTTGTGTCTTCAAATATCTAGACCTCAAATTGTATGGTTGATTATTAATATTTCAGACAAAATGAGTAAATTATATTTCACAAGAGACACCTTGAATGACGTCAAGGCCTTTATAGAAAGCATTGAGAAGGCAAAGGAACCAATGTTATTAATGAAAAGGATATGCGATGAGACACCTATATCTTTAAAGAGGCTGATATGTCAAAATGTAACAGATATTGATTACAAGAACATGTTAATGTAAAATTTGTGTTTCTAATAAAAGCTGCATACTGAAGAATTTTGAAGCCTGTTGTTATTTCCGATTGGTAAAGGATGTTTAGAATTTTCTTGAGGGGGGATCCTGGTAGGAGGGGGGGGGGTGTTGTATTGATTATGCAGAAAACAAATTTTATGACGTGGTTTCTGGACCGCCAATAGGTTTGTAGGAATGAGGGCTACGTCAAGGCCCATGGGTTGGGGTGACACAGCTGGTTGAAGCTGATAAGAAGGTGGTGGTCAGTTAACCGCAGACACCATGCACGGCTGACCACAGAAGAAGACCATTTCAGAATGGCAGAGGCTAATGTAAGTGCTTCTATAACTATTTAAAATATAGATTTTCATATATATATATATGGGTTCTAATCCCAGTAAGGGTATGGCTAGCTGATGAGAGCTAATTAGCTCGAAATAGATCTATCCTAGTCTCCCTTTATTTATTTATCAGTACAATTACAACATATATATATATATATATATATATATATATATATATATATATATATATGTGTGTGTGTGTGTGTGTGTGTGTGTGTGTGTGTGTGTGTGTGTGTGTGTGTGTGTGTGTGTTGTATTTGTACTGATAAATAAATAAAGGGAGACTAGTATAGATCTATTTCGAGCTAATTAGCTCTCATCAGCTAGCCATACCCTTACTGGGATTTGAACCCGGGCTGTATATATCTTAGGCAGGAGTTTTAGCCACGGGCTCTGTTCCTTATCAGTTGAGCCAGGGAAATAGGTATGTATTTGTGTTACAACCCCTGGTATGACTAAATATGGGAGGAAGGTCACTACTCCCTCTTTCTGTCCTTCGGCTTATCACAGAAGACCATGCAGGCAGAAAACCATATTTTTATTTTTAATGTTGCCTTTTTTTATATTTGTGTTATATTTGTACTGACAAATAAATAAAGGGAGACTAGTATAGATCTATTTCGAGCTAATTAGCTCTCATCAGCTAGCCATACCCTTACTGGGATTTGAACCTGGGCTGTATATATCTTAGGCAGGAGTTTTAGCCACTAAGCCACGGGCTCTGTTCCTTATCAGTTGAGCCAGGGAAATAGGTATGTATTTGTGTTACAACCCCTGGTATGACCTTCCTCCCATATTTAGTCATACCATTTGTAACACAAATCCCTCCAAGACTGAGTGGCTGTGGTTTCCGTCATCCCGATTTGTACATCTTGTTCCATCTTTGAGGATAGGGGGAGAAATTTTAGCCCCCTCAGAGAAGGCTCGCAATCTGGGAGTCCTCCTGGATACACGGCATAGTTTAGAAGAACACCTGACGGCCATGACCAGGGGGGCCTTTTACCAGGTTCGCCCCTTCCTGGATCGGGATGCTCTGTGCACAGTCACTCATGCCCTCGTCCTTTCTCGCCTGGACTACTGCAATGCTCTCTACATGGGGCTGCCCTTGAAGAGCACCCGGAGGCTTCAGCTGGTCCAGAATGCGGCTGCGCGGGTTGTCATGGGGGTACCTAGGTGCTCCCATGTTACATCCCTTTTAGGCGGCCTGCACTGGTTGCCGGTTGTTTTCCGGGTGTGATTCAAGGTATTAATTATGACCTTTAAAGCACTCCATGGCTTAGGCCCAGGGTACCTGCGAGACCACCTACTGCCACCAGTAGCCTCCCACCGTCCAGTACGATCCCACAGAGTTGGCCCCCTCAGGGTGCCGTCGGCCAGACAGTGTCGGCTGGTGACCCCCAGGGGGAGAGCCTTCTCTGTGGGAGCGCTTTCCCTCTGGAATGAGCTGCCCCCAGAGCTTCGCATAATCCTCGACCTCCGGTCCTTCCGACGCGCCCAAAAAAGTTGGCTTTTCCAGCAAGCCAGCCTGGCCTGTTAATTTTAACTTATTTTAAATGTATTGTTTTTTTAAAAATTCGGTTTGTTTTTTTTGGATATGGATTTAATCTTTTTTAACTTTTGGGATGTGTGTTTTTTAATGTTGTACGCCGCCCTGAGTCCTTTTGGAGAAGGGCGACATATAAATCCAAATAAACCAAACCAAACCAAACCAAATAGATCTATACTAGTCTCCCTTTATTTATTTATCAGCATAATAAAAATAAATATATGGTTTTCTGCCTGGATGGTCTTCTGTAATGAGCCGAAAGGACAGAAAGGGGGAGTAGTGAGACACACAAACACACACACACACACACACACACACACACACACACACACATATATATATATATATATATATATAGTTGTTTTTGTGCTGATAAATAAATAAAGGCAGACTAGTATAGATCCATTTCGAGCTATTTAGCTCTCATCAGCTAGCCATACCCTTACTGAGATTCGAACCTGGGCTGTATTACATATTAGGCAGGAGTCTTAGCCAGTAAGCCACAGGCTCTCCTCCCTTATCAGCAGAGCCAGGGAAATAGGTATGTATTGGGGCATACCAGGGGTTGTAACACAAATAAATATATAATGTTGTATATATATTATATAATATATACAGCTGTAATATCCTTCATTATGTGTTTATTACGATGAGGCGACAGATTCACAATGTATGAAAGCATGTGAAGGTATTTCTTTTCCGTGCAAGTTTATAGGGTGGGGGGGGAGGGGGCTTTTGTCTATCAACAGAGATTCTATTATGTTTCAATTATTGTTTCAGAGTGTGAGGAAGATGAGTTATACGCAAATTTCACCATGCCTACAGATTCACAATATAATTTATACATGAATGCAAATCAGTTACAAGGAGGGGAAATAGAAGGTATGTTAATTAATTTACAGACATAGCTAATGTTTAATTGGTATTATTTGTCAGGACTTGTGATGAAAGGTTATCATCAGAAATGAATGTGTAAGTGGGGGGGTGGAGGGGCAGGTTTCAAATTATAGGCATTTTAGTATATTATGGGGTTATCAATCATTTCTGTATGATGCCCCTAACAACAATATGTGTAGATGGGGTTATGTGTAATGCTATGTGTGAAGGTTCCAAGAGTTGCCCTAATTAATTTATGAGCCCCTAGACGAAATTCAAAAAAACCCCATTCGTTTATTAGGACTAACATCTTGGCACGAACTTCTGTGTAGCTGAAACTAAATCACACTTAATGGCATCTGACCTTTACCCCTGTGCCCCCTCCCCTCTGGCTGAGGTCATCAATCACATTACCCAACAGGACGTTATGGCAGGGTTCTGGACATGCGCATTCACATCCCAGTACAGAAATATGAGACTTTTACTCTGGCCAAAAGTATGCATGGCATTTCCCTCCCCTTCTCAAGGTGATAGTAGTTATGGAAACGCCTTAGGCGTTGACATCCGGCTCCCCTCACTTCCTGAAAGCGACCTGTATAAAACAAAGCAATTTGAGTACAGGTGTATAACTTAGGGATGTGTCCCTCCCCCAGGCTTGCTTGGATTTTCTGCATGGAATTTTGCTATAAGGCGATAAGCCTGGATATTTCTACTTTTCACCCAAGATGCCTCTGATAAGGGGTAGCCCTTCCTATGACCCTCCTAAATTCATGGATGTGCTCTTTGATGGGGCGGCCTCTCTGCTTTAGGTTGCTGAGTTCCTCTTCTGCATATGGGTCCTCCTCCACCTCCTCAAACCTGGCCTCTAGCAGTTGCAGGAAGTCATCTATGTCTTGCAGTTGGGGGGCTCTCCTCTTGTGGAGGGCTGCTAGCCATTCCCTTGCTTCTCCCTCTAGACCCTCTGCGATGGCATTCACCATGGCTCTGGGGCAGTTATGGGTTTCTGCCGGATCGCACCGGATCGCGCGATCCGGTTGGCCAATGAACCCGGAAGTAAGTTTCCTGCCCCGCCCCTTTCACGGGACGGCGCTTGCCTGCGCTCCACCAGCTCGGGCGCGACCGGAGAAGTTTCTCTTCTCAGAAATGTCTTCAGTGGAGCAGTGGCAGCCTGCGTCCCTTTCAGGAGCTCCACTAAGGAAGCTTCTCCAGTCGCACCCAAGCTGGTTCACGCTTCAGAGACGAAATGCCAGCCTTCGGGTTGCAAACCCCACCTGCCTCCCCTTCGCGCCTCTTGCAGCTGCCAGTTGCTCAGGAAAGGCGGGAGGCTTCAGCTGGCCAACTTGTGTAAGACAAGACAGGCAAGCTGGTGGGCGCATGCCCAGGACAACGTAGAAGGTGCAGAATCAGCTCTGTCTGAAGGCGAGAAGGCTCGGAGCTACCACCACCCCTGCTTGGATCCTCTTCTTTAGGGGTCAGCGGAGGATCGGCTGCGACAGCCTTGCAGAGCAGCGCGCGGAGTCCGTCTCTCTCCTCCTCCTACCAGCCGAAGGAAAAGCCCCAGGAAGACGGGCTCCACGCGCTGCTCTGCAAGGCTGTCGCAGCCGATCCTCCGCTGACCCCTAAAGAAGAGGATCCACCACCGCTTCTTCTTTAGGCGTCAGCGGAGGATCGGCTGTGACAGCCTTGCAGAGCAGCGCGCGGAGTCCGTCTCTCTCCTCCTCCTCCTACCAGCCGAAGGAAAAGCCCCGGGAAGACGGGCTCCACGCGCTGCTCTGCAAGGCTGTCGCAGCCGATCCTCCGCTGACGCCTAAAGAAAAAGCGGTGGTGGATCCTCTTCTTTAGGGGTCAGCGGAGGATCGGCTGCGACAGCCTTGCAGAGCAGCGCGCGGAGTCCGTCTCTCTCCTCCTCCTACCAGCCGAAGGAAAAGCCCCGGGAAGACGGGCTCCACGCGCTGCTCTGCAAGGCTGTCGCAGCCGATCCTCCTCTGACGCCTAAAGAAGAAGCGGTGGTGGATCCTCTTCTTTAGGGGTCAGCGGAGGATCGGCTGCGACAGCCTTGCAGAGCAGCGCGCGGAGTCCGTCTCTCTCCTCCTCCTACCAGCCGAAGGAAAAGCCCCGAGGAGACGGGCTCCACGTGCTGCTCTGCAAGGCTGTCGCAGCCGATCCTCCGCTGACCCCTAAAGAAGAGGATCCACCACCGCTTCTTCTTTAGGCGTCAGCGGAGGATCGGCTGCGACAGCCTTGCAGAGCAGCACGCGGAGTCCATCTCTCTCCTCCTCCTACCAGCCGAAGGAAAAGCCCCGGGGAGACGGGCTCCACACGCTGCTCTGCCGGGCTGCAGCGCGCGGAGCCCGTCTCCCCGGGGCTTTTCCTTCGGCTGCAGGAGGAGGAGAGAGAAGCCACTTCGGCTGCAGCACAGCGGAGGATCGGCTGCGACAGCCTTGCAGAGCAGCGCACGGAGTCCGTCTCTCTCCTCCTCCTACCAGCCGAAGGAAAAGCCCCGGGGAGACGAGCTCTGTGCGCTGCTCTGCCGGGCTGCAGCGCGTGGAGCCCGTCTCCCCGGGGCTTTTCCTTCGGCTGCAGGAGGAGGAGAGAGAAGCCACTTCGGCCACTCTCTTCCAGACGCCCAGCTGGGACCGAAAAGGTGCCCTTTTGACCAAGACCAACTGGAAGGTATGTGTGTGTGAGAGGGGGGGGGGGAAAGTGAGAAAGAAAGAGTAAGAGAGAAAGGAAGGAAGGGAGAGAGAGAGAGAGAGAGAGAGAGAGAGAGAGACAAAGATAGAAAGAGAAAGAGAAAGAAAGAGAAAGAAGGAAAGAGAAAGAAAGAACGTTGGAGAGAGAGACACAAGAAGGATGGAGGGAAGGGAGGGAGGAGGGAGGAAATAAGTGGGGGAGAGAGGCAAGAAAGAAAGAAAGAAGGAAGGAAGACAGAGGAAGAGAAAGGAAAGAAAGAAAGAGGGAAAGAGAGGCACAAGAAGGAATGAAGAAAGAAAGTAAGTGGGGGAGAGAGACACAAGAAAGAAAGAAGAAGGAAGATAGAAAGGAAGAGGGAGAGAGACACACAAGAAAGGAAGGAAGGAAAGAAAGGAAGGAAGGAAGGAAAGAAAGAGGGAGAGAGAGACACAAGAAAGAAAGCAAGAAGGAAGGAAGAAAGAAAAAGAAAGAAAGAAAAAGGAAGAGAACTTATGATCACAATTGAGCCCAAAATTTTGGTTCCTAAGCAAGAGCATTGTTAAATGAGTTTCACCACATTTACAAGTTGGTCACTCCCACCCGGTCACATGACTGCTAAGCCACGCCCACAAAATGGGCCACACCTACGGAATAGGTTCCAAAAAAATTTGAAACCCACCACTGCTCTGGGGGATGGGTAGAGGTGCCCATAGCATTCTAAGTGGATATCAGCTGAATCAAGGAATAGGGCTAGCTGGTCTGAGTCTCCGTCGAACTTTCCCCTGAATTGGGGTGGGTCATCCAGCCCTAATCCCCCAGCCTCCTGTCGGCCTTGGTATGCTTGCTCCTGATATGGCTTGTTATCTCTTTCACCCCTAGTTCGGAGAGAGGGAGGGGTGGCCTGCTCTTGGCAGCCTGCCTGCTGTGTGGGAGAGGCACTGGTTGCCATTCTGGGCTCCTTCTCCTTCCATCGGGATGGGGAGGGGGGCTGCGCTCCAGTCTGCATCTCTTCCCTTCAACAAGATCAGATGTCCCTCCCCTCACTTCCTCCCTCCGTTGCTCTTTTGCACTCCCTTGGGATTCCATCTGGGCCTTTGGACTAGGGCAAGGGAATTTCCACCAGTACTTATCTTCTCTTGCTTCTGCTTCTGAGTTTTGCCGCATACCTCCAGCTGCAATCAACCTCCTGTTGCCTGATTTTCCCTCCAAGCAACTCAAACATCGGGGGAGGGGGTGTTCAGAGGGCCCGGGCTTCAGGAAACCCGAAAAAAATATTTTAAAAGTGAGTTTCAGCTATCTGTGAAGGTTCCAAGAGTTGCCCTAATTAATTTACGAGCCCCAAGACGAAATTCAAAAAAACCCATTCGTTTATTAGGACTGACATCTTGGCATGGACTTCTGTGTAGCTGAAACTAAATCACACTTAATGGCATCTGACCTTTACCCCTGTGCCCCCTCCCCTCTGGCTGAGGTCATCAATCACATTCTCAAACAGGATGTTATGGCAGGGTTCTGGACATTCGCATTCACATCCCAGTACAGAAATATGAGACTTTTACTCTGGCCAAAAGTATGCATGGCATTTCCCTCCCCTTCTCAAGGTGATAGTAGTCATGGAAACGCCTTAGGTGTTGACACTATATTTAGTAGTATTTATTGTAATAAATATGAGAAAAACATGTACACGCATGGCTGTACATTCCTTTTTAGAATGGTGGAATAGACAGATGCATGTGTGGTTTCCAAACTGCAAAGCCACACTTGTTCAATTGGGAGGTAACCTACACGAACAACACTTGTTCCTGTAGAACAGGAGTGATGACCTTGACTAAGGCATGTTGGGGCCTGTCCCCTGGTCCTGGCTGCGGATAAAAAGAGGGACAAGGGTGCTATTTAACCGCTTAAGGCTGAGGCCTCTTAGATCTCAACATTCAACCTGACAAAGGAAATAATAAAAGGTTTGCAGACCCTTCTACACCGTGGGTCGAGGGAAGGCCTCTTTTGAAAGATTGCCATAAAATACACTATATTGCCAAAAGTATTCGCTCATCCATCCAAATAATCAGAATCAGTTGTGAGCGAATACTTTTGGCAATATAGTGTATGTAGCACTACGTTTGTTGACGAACTAGAGTACTTCAGACCTATTTTGTTTGGATGTCGTCTGTCCTGCTGTAACGTGAAGGACTATGAAGACGGTGCAGACCTCAATGTATGTTGTCGCAAGGAGCAGGTAATGGCTAAGAGAAGCGATTTATCACAGGCCCATGCAACTGGAAGTTGTAAGTAAAGACCATTTATATATTCAAAAGGGGGGGGGGGGATTGGGATAATCCGGTTATCACTGTGATAGGTAAATGAATTAATATATTTTTCCAGGTGTTGTTCCGGGATGTGGCCATAACAAGACAGCCTCCTTAATAACAAACATATCAACCAATGAAGAATCTGCAGAGGGATGCTTAGGTAAATGAAACTAAATAGACTTTTTTTACTAAGTGTATTGATGATAATTGTATATGATAAATGGGGGGAAGAGCTGAGGCTAGCTTTAGTAACGGGATATTTTTTATATTTAACCAGAGACGGATTCTGGATATAGCCATGACAAGAGTATGGGCATTTTAAGAAGCACCTCAAGCAAGGAAGAATCTACAGATGACAGTCTGAATTGTCGGAGCCCTATGAAGTGTGTTACCCGCACTTGTACTGAGGATATTAATGATGATATTAAAGGAGCGATTCTGAAGAGTCATGATTACCCCATTTTTCTACCAAGGGGTGGTAAAAGGGTCCTTTCAAACAAAGATAACGACGATGAAGGATGCTCATGTGGAGGTATTGATTGTATCAGTACAGCAACTACAGAGGTTGAAGATGACCATGATGATGATGACTATTATAATAGCTCGGATGAAGGTTATTATTCTGCTGACAAAGTTAGTGTGAGCATGCTGTAAATTACAAATAAAAGGTTTATGCTAAAGAGCAAAGTGTGTTTTTGTCAGGCCTGTAGTTATGTTTCTTTTTAGGATCTTTGACCTGCCACACTTTCTTATAATTTTCTATGTGTTTCATTAGTGTAGTAGTTGAGAGGGGGGAATAGAAAGGAGTAGAATTGTGGAATGTTTTGTTGTCATTCTTTTATAGAAGCTCAAGGTCATCTTTTCTCTCCGCACCTCGACACCTGACCGGAAGCAGAGGGGTGTAGATGCCAGCGTGGAAGATGATGATTGGAACATGTGATGGATTATGGGGTGTGGGGATAGATCATGAACTTTCAACTGGGTGGAATTCCAGGAAGAACATTAGAGTTGGAATTCCATAGACGTGCTAACTTGCCTGTATGAATAAATTGGAACTTTAAGATGATTCTGGTCTCTGATTGATTTCATACATGGTATTTAGAACGCTAACAGTTTTATTGTACGGGTTAACAGTGCAGAATGAAGTATAAAAATGTACTGAAGGAACTGTATTATAGACCAGAAAGTAGGGGCAGCTATGGGGCGCAAATTCACTATTTAAGGCAGGGCGGAAGAGCATTAAAAACTTAACATTGAAACAGGTCAAGACATGGCTCTCCGGACAAGATGCTTACACCCTTCATAAACCCACAAGAATTAATTTTCCTAGGAATGCAACAAAAGTTTCTTGCATAGACGGCCAGTGGCAAGTGGACCTCGTGGATTTATCAGGATTTGCCTTTGAAAACTGTGGCATTAAATTTATTTTAACAGTGATTGAAGTACTATCCAAATATGCCTTGGCTGTCTGTTTATTTGATAAGACCGAACAGGGGGTTACCGAGGCCTTTCAGAGCATCTTCCAAACAGGAAGGGCTCCTAAAAAGTTACAGTCAGATGCTGGAAAAGAATTCTTAAACAAGCCTCTGAAGACGCTTTTGGGACGTTATGGCATACATCATTTTGTGACACATAGTGAAACTAAAGCAGCGGTTATAGAGAGATTTAATCGCACTCTGAAAAATAAAATCTGGAGGTATTTTACAGCTAAAAATACTCACTGGTATGTAGATGTTTTACCAGCTCTCATGCAGGGCTACAATAGCTCTTACCATCATAGTATCCAGACAGCCCCCAATACGGTAAACCGCTCTAATGAAAAAGACATTTGGCTATGTCAATATGGAAAAAAGTTTTAAAGTGGTCGGAAAGTTTAAAAACTTTAAGGTGGGGGATCACATTAGGATATCCAGACTAAAGGAAGAGTTTGAAAAGGGTTATCACCAAACCTTTACAGATGAAATATTTATTGTCAAAGAACAGGTACCAAGAGGTGAAAGAACTTTATATAGATTAATGGATTACGCAGAGGATCCCGTCCAGGGAACTTTTTACCCAGAAGAGATGCAAAAGATACCTAACGACCAAGAGCATGTCTATAGAATTGAAAAAATAGTCTGGAAAAGAGGGAGGGGTAAACAGAGAGAATTCCTAATTAAATGAGCTGGATGGCCAGAGAAGTTTAACAGTTGGATTAAGGAGTGTGAAGTGCACCATCTTTGACATGGCAGGTTTCTATATTACACTGCCCAGCAACGCATCAGCGGTAGCGTTTCCCAACAACCAAAGTTCTAACTTTACTATAAGGTTAGCAAAAGTTTTAGAGTTGCTGGGATCGTGGGAAGTAGGACTGGTGGAGCTACAAAACCCGCACACTTGGAATACAATAAATGCAAACGAATATTTTGAAATCGCCAATGAGAGGGAAAAAATGGCATTTTTCTTTAAAAGCCGGTCACTATGCAACCATTCAGTAAGTGATAAAAAATATGAACAAGATTATGGCGGAGTCTGAAGAACCACCAGAGGTGATCATGAAGTATGATGCAATTGGACGGAAAATTAGAATTAAAGGTGCTGGTCCCTATAGCATACTAGTCACCAAAGGACTTGGCCGGATATTAGGATTACAACCACATGTGCGTACCAAAAAAAGCAACTTTGATGTGGACATTACAGGGGGGCTTCAACACGCTGTATATTTATACAGATATCATGTGTCCGCAGATAGTGGGAGACTTTTATGTACAGTTACTATGATGCCTACCTGTACAGGGTATGGACAATGAAATAATCACAACCTATGACCAACCGCATTATGTAACCGTCAACAAGCATTACATTGACACAATTACTGTAGAAATCAAAACGGATCAGAATGAAAACATAGCTTTTAACCATGGTAAGGTCATTGCTAAGCTTCATTTCAGGCCTCAGAAAAGTGAAGGATGGTTGTGATAAAGAAGTACGGGAGCCCTCAAGTCTATGTAGACTACTACAGGGCACAGGCGGGAAATGGGCTACCGGGTTTTCAAGGAGCCCCTGTTATGTACAGTACAGGTATAGGGGGCCTGTTCCGGGGACTTTTTTGAAAAGCGATGCCTTTACTGAGGAGAGTGTCACTACGTTAATTTGTTTGTCAACTTGAGCTTATATTCTGAGTTATACAGTAGAATGGATTGTTTCTTATCTGACAATGATTTACTGCACATGACATAATACGTCACACTTTCTTTCCTTTCCTTCTGATCTTCCGTTCGCCTGCCGAAGGAGGTGGGCAACATAACTCTTGCCAGAATGTAAGATTTAGATAGTAAGATTTGTATTTTATTTTATTTCATATTAAAGTTGTTCATTAGAATATGTTCTCGGGTTTTTATTTTCTGCTTATCTGGAAATATGCTACTTGGAAGGCCGACGATTCATACCTCATTAATTAAGGGGGGGGAAACTCCCTCCTTCACAAATGCTAGCAGCAAGATGGTCATAAATTTACGTTTTTTTCCTTGTTAGCTATCGCCAAGAGATAAGCGACTAGGCCTAATTAGAGAGAATGATTTACGATCGACTTACGACCAATTAAGTCACTTTTTAACAATGCCGGGGGAAAAAAAGGAACGCAGAGATGGAGCACATTCTGAAGGCTCCCTCCCCTCTGATACAGAGCTACAAACTTTATCACGCTGTCTTCCAAGTTTCCAAACTTCAGCAGCCGGACCGAATGGAGAATGTACCATGGGAGAAAGATCTCAAAAAGATAAAGCTGCTTTTGAAGAGTACGTGTTCCGACCAAGGTCAGTGATACTCCCTTCTGATTATACATGCTCCCAAACTCTTAGAGATTATGAAACGCTTGATGCTTGGCCAAAGCTCTCGCCGGCAAAGCAAATTCACTCCCAAGCAGAAAGAGAAACTTATGAATATCCCCAGACTTCTGAGCAAGATATGGAAAGCTATCGTAATAAAATAGAATTTTTTGAAAAAGAGCTTCTGCAAGCCAAAAGAGCTTTTTCCATGCTCAAGTCAGAGAAGAGAGACTCCCATGTTTTTCAAATTTCTGAAAACGCCATATTGCCTTCTTCTCCAAAGCCTAAGACACACACCCTGGTGGATACTGTGTCAGGCAAATCAGAACAGAGACTGTACACGTCACAATTGCCACGTGATCTCCTTTGTTCTCCAATATATGCCACGCAGGCAGAAATATTGCAGCCAAGAAGTGAAGCTGCACCACAATCTCCTGGCAGAAATAATTTTCTAAATGGAACAAGGCAATACTTAATGCAGCAAAGGGAGATGTCTGCCCCTCAAGCAAGCCAAGTTAATTTTGCAGCTCAAGCATCAACTGCACCTGTAATACAGAGACCACAGGTCCGATTACAGCGCCCCCTGGTTCAACAACCAGCATATTTACCTGTACAGCAAGATGCTCAAATCCATATCCCTCAACAGGCATTTTCTGTCACTCCTTTGACTGGTGAGTCCAAATTAAAAATGTCAGGACAGAATTATAAAGCCTGGGTCAGTGAGGTTGCACTCTTGCTTTGCAGAGAAGGTACCCATTGTATGGTGTTTAATCCTCCTGCCCAACCATGGACTCCTGCAATTAGAGACCTAGAGACTAGGGCTTGCACAACATTATTGATGTCCATGGATACTGAATTGCAGGTTACTTTTCCGCCTGATGCAACAGCCCAACAAATTTGGGCAATTTTAGAAGATTGCTACAGGCCCATTTCAATTGAATCTTCATGTTTGCTCATGTCTGAGTTCCATGGTTCGAAGTTGAAACCTGGTGAACAAATTGGTGGACATTTGACCAAACTGAAAGGAATGAGAAGTGAATTGAGAGAAAGAGGCCATGTTATTGATGATATCCAAATGATCAGTATTATCATTAACTCATTGAATTATGAATGGAAAGATGCCATTGCAAAGATTAACCATCTGCCTATTGCTCAACGCACTGTTAATAATGTAAGCAGATTTTTAATTGAGGAGGAAGCTATTAAATTAGCCACACCACATTTGCAACGGCAGCCAGCGTCAAGAACTCCAGCTAGACGTCCCTTCCGAGGAAGAGTCTACGCTCCAAGGATGCCAAGATGCTACATCTGCAACTGTATGGGACATGACACCCGGGATTGTCCCCAACAAGTTCCAGCTCCCGTCACATACCAGCCCAGAGGAACAGACTCCAGAGGCAGAGGTAGAGGCGGAAGACAAGGTCGTCGTGGTCCAAGGCGTGATTCACAAGCTCCACTCGCAACATTGGCCATAACCAACGTTCCACAACCTGATCCAGAGTACGACAGACTTCTTTTGTGGACTTTGGACAGTGGCGCAGCTTTACACGTTACTTACAGAAAGGAACTTTTCACAGAGATGCACGAGCCAGAATCTGAATTCCAAGAATTGTACTCCTTCTCCAACCACCCTTGTAAGGTCATGGGAAAAGGAACTGTTTACGTTGAAGAACTCGATACATTCATCCCTGATGTTTATTACATACCTTCAGCAACCAGTAATTTGCTTAGTCAAAGTCACTTGTCTAGAGAGTTAAAGTTCCAGGTTCACCACCTCGAGAAAGCAAGTTACGTAGTTAAAGATGGAGATATTGTTGCTGAAACCATGCTGATTGGTGGTGTTTATTACTTAAAGCTGAGAGCACAGGCAAGTATACAAACTCCAAAAAGGGACAACACGGGCCCAGAGAGAGTTGCTTCAGAGAGAGAACCCGTTGCTACTCCAAAGGCCCCTAAAGCCAACAAACAAAAAATAAGGAAGCAGGTTGCTCAGAGCAAGACTGAGGTCCCTCATGAAACTGTTAATGTTGAAAATTCACTAACTGGTAAACCTTTGCATTCCAGGTGTATCCACAAGTGGCATAGAAGATTGGGGCACGCCAGTTTCCGTGTTCTTAGAAAAATGCCGGAGTTCGCAAAAGGTTTGGATCTAAAGGGGTGTAAGGTGTTTTTAGATTGTGCAGTTTGCAGGAAAGCTAAATCCAAAGCACGAGCCATTCCCAAACATGCTACACGTCTGTCAACACGCATTTTTGATTTGGTACACACTGACGTAGTGGGTCCTTTCCCACCAACAATTGGTGGTAGAAAGTATTTTCTAACAATTGTAGATAATCATTCTAGATATGGATTTGTATATCCTATGAAAGAGAAATCTGAGACCTTTCAGATCTTTAAAGACTTTGCAGCTTTTGTTTCTACCCAATACCAAGTTCGCATCGCCAGAATCCAGAGTGATCGTGGTGCAGAATTCATGTCTCAGCGTTTCCAGGACTGGATGTGTAAGAATGGAATTCTTCATCAGACATCCGCTCCATATACACCGGCTCATAACGGAGTCATAGAAAGAAGACAAGGGGTTCTACAAACCATGATGCGTTGTCTCCTAGAAGATGCCAATCTCAGTAACATATACTGGAGTGAAGCTATCAAATATGCAAATTACATTGTCAACCGTACTTGGAGCAGTGTAATAAATCAAACTCCTTTCTACATGATGTATGGCTACAAGCCTGATCTCAAGAACCTCCACATTTTTGGTTCATACGCTATGGTGAACATTCCCTTAGCTCAAAGAAGAAAAGGAGGTCCAGTAGCAAAAAGAGACTGAGATTTATGGGTATTGATGATAATTCAAAATGGAGCAAATTTATTGACCCTAAACATATAATTGTGATTTCACAATCTGCTAATTTTGAGGAAGATATTGACTGGTCCAGAATTCATTCTAATGATCCTGGAATTTATTTTCCTAGAGATGATATTGCAGATGCCACGCAGCCTGATGACCAACATTCACAGGCAGATATTCCTTCTACCAGTTCTTCACAACCTGATGTTCCGTCTTCGCAAGCCGCAGATGCTGATGCTAGCGACGAATGTGAGGACAAGGACGAAGAAGAAGACGAAGAATGGACTGTTGTTCCGAGACGTTCCAAGAGGGTCACAAAAGGAATCCCTCCACAACGATATTCGTGGCAACTGACAAAAACACCCTTGCCTTTGATTTGCAATGTTACACTTCCTCCTGATACATTCACACAAATCAAGCAGCTTCCTGATTCAGAGCAAGACAAATGGTATGATGCAATGCAGGATGAAATGGACAGTTTAAAGAAACTTAATGTATTTACACCTGCAAAACCTCCAGCAAACAAAAAAGTCATTGGCACTCGATGGGTCTACAGAATCAAGAAGAAACCGAATGGTGAGTCATTGTACAAAGCCAGACTTGTAGCTCAGGGTTTCGCTCAACGTTATCCTGAGGACTACGCAAACACTTACTCACCAACAGTCAGAACTGAGAGTGTAAAAAATGCTTTAACCACTGCAACTATTCTTGGTTTAGAAGTTTTCCAGTTTGATGTGGACACTGCTTATCTACATGCTGACCTAGATGAAGAGATCTACGTGAGAGGCCCTCCAGGATTCCGGAAGCAAGAAGGGGATACCTGGTTCCTGAACAAAAGTCTTTATGGTCTGAAACAGTCAGGTTTAATGTGGTACTTATGTCTTACTGACAAACTAAATTCAATGGGCTTTATTAAGTCCGAAACTGATGAATGCGTGTTCACAAAAAGATCTAACAATGCATATGAGATAATTCTTGTTTATGTTGATGATATTGTTTATATTGGTCCAAATAAGAAAATGAGTGAGATTTTTGCTAAAAGTTTGCAGAGATATTTCACATTGAAATCTTTAGGTCACATTAGCACTTATTTAGGTGTTCAGATTGACAAAACACAGAAGGGGTTTAGTCTTTCACAAGAGGAGAAAATTGACCACATTCTGCATCATTGCAACATGAAAGATGCTAATACAACAAAGACACCCATGCAAACAGATTTTCACAATTTAACACATGAACCAAGTCCTGAATTTGAAGATCAAACACTTTATCGTTCAGTCATTGGGTCACTGTTATACATTAGTAGTTGGACCAGACCCGACATTGCACTTAGTGTTAATCTCTTATCACGACACGTAGGTAAGGCAACACAATTTCGTTGGAGATGCGTTAAGAAGTTATTAAAATACCTGAAACACACTAAACACATGAAGTTATTGCTAGAACCAACACATACTGATCATGCAGAATTATGTTGTTATGCAGATTCTGATTGGGCAAGTGATAGGAAATCACGCAAAAGTACTTCAGGTTACATGATGTTCCTGAATGGATGTCCTGTTTACTGGCAAGTGAAAAAACAGAGTTTTGTTTCGTGTTCATCTACTGAAGCTGAATATGCTTGTGTTTCAGATGCATGTAATTCTCTAACATGGTTTGATGCTTTGATCGCAGATATCTGGACACGTCCGATTCGACCAATCACCGTGATGGAAGATAATGAATCGGTGGTTTATATTTCTGAGTCACATTTTACAGGTACTAGGTCCAGACACATTGACATTCGTTATCAAAACACAAAGCAATTAGTTAAGCAAGGTTTTGTTAAATTGCAATATGTATCTACACATAATCAAATTGCTGATATGCTCAACAAACCACTTCCAGGAGCTCAACATGAGTATCTGCAAAAGAAGATGTGCCTTATTTGATGATTTGATGATATCAGCCCTAGTGACAAAAGAAGGGGTGTCACTACGTTAATTTGTTTGTCAACTTGAGCTTATATTCTGAGTTATACAGTAGAATGGATTGTTTCTTATCTGACAATGATTTACTGCGCATGACATAATACGTCACACTTTTATTTCCTTTCCTTCTGATCTTCTGTTCGCCTGCCGAAGGAGGTGGGCAACATAACTTTTGCCAGAATGTAAGATTTAGATAGTAAGATTTGTATTTTATTTTATTTCATATTAAAATTGTTCATTAGAATATGTTCTCGGGTTTTTATTTTCTGCTTATCTGGAAATATGCTACTTGGAAGGCTGACAATTCATACCTCATTAATTAAGGGGGGGAAACTCCTTCCTTCACAGAGAGGACTAGAAATCATTAAACCTCACGTGAAAGCAGTGGCTAATAACATTGCCAGAGAAGTGTCAGGACGGCTTTTATCACATGTTGTTGGGGGTGGGCAGGAGGGTTCTGGTATGGCTGCCTCTCCTCAATACCGTCAACGTGATACTCTACGCAATCTTTGAAAATCTTATTGAAATAAGCCACACAAGATATGTTTTGTTTGATTATATGTGAGAATGGACACCATACAGATACTATGGGTGCTGTCTGGAAGTGCTCTCTTTCTAGGCGTATACCCCAGCGATTTGTTACCCAGGAGAAAAATCTCAAAGAGGCCTTTTGGGTTAATTGTAAACACACATCCAAAAACTCTACCAGGGGAGCACTGGTTGGCATTCTACTTTCCAACTCACAGCTATGGTGAATTTTATGACTCCTACGGAACGCCCCCAGACAACTCTGACTTTCCCGTTGACATCGTGAGGTTTTCAGAACTTCAAGCTAAGAAGTACACATAACAAACTCTTCAACTGCTGCAGGAGGGGATAGCGAGTGATCAAAAGGAGGTCATTTCGCCTCCCTTCGCTCCCACTTTGTCTTGATGAGGTCGCTGCAGCTGCGGGCGCGGACGGACGGAAGTAGCCAGAGTGGTGGGGAAGCCCGGGGGGGGGGGCGGGTGAGCGAGCGAGCAAGCGAGTTGCCTGATCCTCCATTGCTCGCCCGCCCGCCCGCCCGGGCTGCTTTGGCTACCTCCGTCCGTCCACGCCCGGAAGTTGCAGCGACCTCATCAAGACAAAGTGGGAGCGAAGGGAGGCGAAATGACCTCCCTTTGATCACTCGCTATCCCCTCCTGTCCGCACTATGCTAGCCCTGCTCTCACTGATTGGCTGGCTCACCAATCGTCCCGCCCACCTCTAAGAGCCCTATCTATAGAAAGCCAAGCAGAAAAAAAGTTAACTGGGTTTAGATAGGGCTCTTAGAGGCGGGCAGGGTGATTGGTGAGCCAGCCAATCAGTGAGTGGGCAGGGCTAGCATAGTGCAAGTGGGCGGGGGAAGCGAGCAATCGAGCAGCTTCTGGATGGGCGGGGGTGAGTGAGCAAACTTGTTCTGAATAGCTCGCTAGAGGAGGCCACCTCCAGCACTCCTTTGCCGTACCCTGGCCTCTTACCGCCCCCCTGCCGCCCCCCTGGCCTCTTACCGCCCCCCTAAGCCATCTCACCGCCCCCTAGAGGGCGGTAGCGCCCACTTTGGGAACCACTGGTCTAACACGAGGTTCTTTTTAGAAGTGTTCCAAGATGCCACTAGCAAACCCCACGGGTATCTTTTAGTTGACCTGTCTGCCACTACTCCAGAAAACGTTAGGCTGAGAACTGGGATCTATCCACCTGATTGGCCGGTAGTTTACACTATCAAAAAGAAGGGCAAAAAGTAGCTGTTGTAACTGGAGAGCTCCCAGTTGATCCAGGATGTCTGAGAGGGTGCACAGAAATTGGGGGATTTAAAAAATCTTAGTAAAGGCAGGACCAAAACAGAGAAAGGCCATCTTATGCAATGCTAATAATGACCTGGTTGGTGCCATTGCTGAAATAGCTCTGAACACTTTAAAAGGTAACCTACCTCTGAAGCCTTCACAATATCAAAATTTAAAGAGAAAGAAAGACTGTATTAAAAAGCTGAGTGATAGTAAGCTCTCCCTGAAAAAGAAGAAACAGGTTATTCTTCAGTCAGGTGGTTTTATAGCTCTGTTATTGGGCGCTGCTATACCTTTGCTGACTAGTCTATTAGCCCGGTAAACATGGAATACGCAGAGAAAATGTATTTGGTGCCAAGGCATCAGATGGAGCAGTTTTGGCTACCTCCGTCTGTCCACGCCCGGAAGTTGCAGCGACCTCATCAAGACAAAGTGGGAGGCGAAGGGGCCTCGGTGCCCTGCCTGTTCCTCCTTCGCTCGCTCGCTATTTTGCCTGCATGGGGTGCCTCGGCGGAAGCCCTTTGCTGGCGGCCAGACGTCCCCTCCCCGGGGTGACAGCACATCCATGATCACCGTCCCAGTAACGCTGCGGCCGCTTGGCCTGTGAAGAGAGGGAGGGAGTAAGAGTGAAGGGTGAGGGAGAGCAGCAGGGGCTCTCTGCAGGGGCTCTGCATTCCCCCCCCCCCCACCGGAGCCTTCCCAGAGGAGGTGGGGCTGGGGAATGTGGGCCGGGGAGGCGCTGTCTGGGGTGGGACTAAATGACCTCTGGGGGTCCCAACTGGCCCTTCTGACTCTGGAGACCAGAAGCAAGCAAACACACACACACACAGCAAAAGTGTCTGGTTTTGAATATAATCCTCCCTAGTGCTTGGGGAAAAAATAAGAGGAACATTTGGATATACATTTTGAATTAACTTGGAAAGAAAATTGCTAAAATCACTTTTAGTTGTGTTCTGCATTAAGAATTCATGCAGTTGCATTTCTTGTTGAATTAGCAGAGTAATATTTACAACAGCCAGCTAAGATAGTTTTATCTGTCTTATAATGTGCGTGGGTAGAGGACTTAGGCATAAGTGCAATGTTTGCCTGTGATTATATAATAAATTCACAGCTTATACATTTGAATTAGATGTTTTTCAATTCATGTTTAACCTATACTTGATATACTTGTATTCAATACATAAGATGTTAATTATGTCAATGGAAGAGATAGGAAACTGCATTAGTGATATATATGTCAATGCGTTGATTTGTACTAAAAATGTTTAGTTTAAAGAAGTTATAAGGAATCACAAATATGAGTGTGGAAAATGTAATGTAGTTGTGGATGACCCTTTGCATGAGTTGTATTGGGAAAAATAAATAATAATAATAATAATAATAATAATAATAATAATAATAATAATAATAATAATAATAAATGATTCCCCAAAGAGGTAAAAGGCTGCATTTTGCTAGAGTTATTCTTCCAAACTGTTGAGGAGGGGGATTGGACTCCATTGCCTATATTTCCCTTTTCATCCCCATGGTTCTTTAGTGAAAATTATAACCCAAGAACATATAGATCTGTTAAAATGTTCCCATTCTCACTTTCCATATTGGGAATCCCTAGGTACCATGCAATAATCTCATCAAATAATTCAAGCAAATGTTGGTGACATTGAGCTGAAGCCAAAGTTCAAGAAATTGTACCAAGAGTTTTAGTTACAGAAAGAAATTTCTGATCGCTATCCTGCACTATGGACAGTGGTTAAGAAGCTCCTTGTTGCATTTCCAACATCATATTTGGTGGAACATGGCTTCAGTGTGGTCTCCAAGCAAAGAAAATGACTCCAGATTACTGAATGTGGTGATTTAAGACTCCTGCTAAGTGACTTAAAACCAGAAATTGGGAAACTGGTATCACTTCATCAAGCCCATCCATCACATTAACAATTTACTGAACAGTGAAGTAGTTACTAAATTTTGCTAAGTTTACTAAGTTACTAGTTACTAAGGTTCTTGATAAATGACTATCAGACTTTGAAAACCTGGTATCACTGGATCATGGTCAACAATTTTGTTGAATTAACTAACTACAAAGGTTTTTAAATTGGATTTTGAATAAATGTGCAATTAATTGTTACAGTTTTGAATTTTACTGTTACTATCTTTATTCCTTCATGCAAATCACCCAGTCACATGACTCCCCCAGCCACGCCCATCAAGCCACGCCCACAGAACCGGTCATAAAAAAATTTGAATTCCACCACTGGGTGGGGGGCACTGAGGATCAGTTTGTAGCACCAAGGGGGCGGTGGACTGAAAAAGTTTGGGAACCACTGTGTTAGACGGATACATTTGACGTGCCAAGGTGACCACTTGCATCTGGTCATGGGGGCATCGGAATAACACCATATATTTTGCATTTAGATTTATTGTTCTCATTTTCGTACCTTGAAAAAACAGGTTTTGAAGTATGAGAATAATGCTAAGATTTTTGTGATGAACATACTATGTAAAAGCTTTCTCTATTTGATTGCTTTCACCAGCAGATGCCATGACATCATCTACCACCGCTAAATTGGTTTGATTTGGTGGAAACAAGTCAGCATCTTCAAAAGAGTCAGGAAGGCCCTCCATAAATTTAATATTAGGAAATTTATTAAGCAATTCTTTGTACAGAGGTTGCCAACAGTTATAAAACCATACAATGTTTTGAGGCATTTCAGATAATACATATTCACCATGTTCTAACATTTGTTTTATAAAATAAGATTTTCCAGAATTGGAAGGTCCACTTATAATACATGAGAAAGGATGTACAAACTGTGCACTGCTTTTCATCATACTTAATAGCCGTAACGTAGCGTACAATAATCCTCTGTATTGGGCACCCTTTTATTACAGACAACTTTTAGAGTTTTCCTGAGCACCCGTGTTTCCAAAGCCCACTGTTTCTTAATCCTAACAATTCCAGGCTGCTGTACTTGAATCTCTTTCTTTTCCTCACCCCCTGTTAGACAATACTCATCAATCAAATCTTTCAGGCTTTCAAAGTTAACCTTAACACAGTTGGCACTATTTAATGTTAAGCCCTTCACCTTTAACACAGTTGCCCCGTTTGACAAAGCATACCCGTAGGTCTTTGGCCCAACTGCTGCAAACTCCGTGATTGAAGTGTTTGGTGGAATCTCACTCGTCAACTGTCCTAAATAATCACCTAACAAAGGTGACCACGCCCCCTCTCTGCTAATAAAAATGACAGAATCGGTATCGTGATAGAGACATCTGTCCCCCATGCAATCCAATAACCTGTATAATTCTAGCCATGCATAAGCAGTTGTAAAACTGGCAATGAACACATTTGTACAAGTTGACTAAGTAGGTTGGTTTTTGGCGGTTTTCCATGTTACAACGGCTGCTTCATCATCCACAAATTCACAGGAGGACACTTTGTAATAAGGAACAAAAAGATACTTAAATAATTCCTCAGGTTCTGTCACCACCGAGGTTGTCATCTGATTGGTACTCTGGCCAAATTTACCTCACAATGAGTTTAAAAACAGTTTAGCAATCTGTCTTTTAGCAGGATTGATTTCAATATGTTCCCTGCGTAAACAGACCCCCTCCTTCTTTTCATAATCCCGAACATAACGCTCTTTATCTTCCTCTGTTTTGCAACAATCGGGATACCCACTAGCCTCCTGTTTTTGACGGAGATGCATGTTAATATAGCCTGGAAACAAGTTTTTTGTCTTCCTTTCAAAATGCCAAACTTCGTAGATCTCTGTAATTCTTTAATAATAATAATAATAATAATAATAATAATAATAATAATAATAATAATAATAATAATAATAATAATAATAATAATAATAATAAATTTAATTTGTTAGCCGCTCCCTCTCCACAAGGGACTCGGGGTGGCGTACAATAAGAGCACATACACATATACATATAAACATACACATACACGCATACACATACACGGAGGAGGTAACAGTTATTAAATACATAATTCAATAGTAGTAATAAAATTGACAATTAAAATATCCCAAATTAAAAAAATTACAAATTTAAAAAAGACTGTCAGGAGGAATAGGATGAAACTACGGTTGAGCCAGGCCTGATAATTGAAAAAGGTGGGTCTTGAGTTTTACACGGAAGGAGCGGAGATCGGAAGTAATCCTGATGTCAAGGGGGAGGTCATTCCAAAGGGCTGGGCCCATCACAGAGAAGGCCCTGCTCCTGGGTGTCGCCCCCCGACACTGTTTAGTGGACGGCACCCGGAGAAGTCCCTCTCTGTGCGAGCGGATTGGTCGTAGGGATGTATGGGGCAGGATGCGATCCCGCAGGTAACTAGGTCCTGTGCCATGGAGCGCTTTGAAGATTGTAATCAAAACCTTGAAACGCACCCGATAGACCACAGGAAGCCAGTGCAGCTCACGCAGGAGAGGTGTTACATGGGAGTACCTAGTACTCCCCATAATCACCCACGCGGCCGCATTCTGGACCAACTGTAGTCTCCGAGTGCATCTCAAGGGAAGCCCCATGTAGAGAGCATTGCAGTAGTCTAGGCGAGACGTCACCAGCGCATGGGTGACTGTGCGTAAGGCATCCCGGTCCAATAAGGGGCGCAATTGGCGCACCAGGCGAACCTGGTGGAACGCCCCCCTTGCCACGGCTGTTACATGGTCATCCATGGACAGCCGGGCATCCAGGAGGACACCCAAATTGCGCGCCCGCTCCATGGGGGCCAGTTGCTCGCCCCCGATGGCCAGAGATGGAAGCAACTGGTTGAACCGGGGGGCCGGAAGCCACAGCCACTCCGTCTTGGAGGGGTTGAGTTTGAGTCGGTTGTCACCCATCCAGACCCGTACGACCCTGTAGCCTTTCTCCACAGCCACATTCAATTCTACAGTACACCATGTGCCAGTTAGGGCTCTTTCTTCATCATTGTGGAGGCACTCCGTGACTTGTTGCTTTTCTGTACAGGTTGCACACAAACAAAACATTAATTTCCCCCCCGACTTATGCAGCAGTACTGGCAATTTGCGGCATTCTGAACCCGTGCAGGCTTGACAAAAATATTGACAATCATGCCTACATTTGTGGTGATATGCTGTGTGACACAGCTTGCAGAAGTAACGTGCACCCATGAAGCCTTTTATGTTTTTTACACAATAGTAATGACTGTTGTGTAACAGCATAAACTCCACTCTTACTTCCAGGGACCCCCCTGTTACAAAAAACCTCCAACCCCCTTCATGATAAAACACGACCTTTATAGTTATACCGAAGTAGTCCTCAAATAAGTGTATCTGTGAAAAATCAATTCTGTGATCTGTAGAAATACCAAGAGCTTTATGTAGGTTCACGGCTCTGGTAATAATTTCTTGTTTAGTAGAAGCCCCATTATCTAACAACGTCAGCAGGCTGCCTGCAAAACACAGAAACATCACCTCCATATTGAAATCAATCAGGTGCTGTCTTTTCTTCTCCAATACCTTACTGAATAGAACTGTTCCTAATTTCCTAAGGCCGCCCCCCTCATGGTTCTTCACAATAGTGACTGTAAATTCCAAAGAATTCCTCCACAAGAGTTCAACATTGCTCTGCAATAAATTATCTACATAACTAATGAACTGGTCAGCATTTAAATCCTCCAGAGGTCTCCTAACACTAAATAGGGGCCTACCTAATTCCTCAGCATCCATCCGCAATTGTACAAAATCATTGGGCCTTATCTCCCTGGAAATACGATTCAAAAGGTTCTGTATGAATACTATCTATAGCTTGTGTGAATGATTGAACATGTTCCATATTTACAAATCTATAACGTTCATAGTATTCTGTTGCCGTGAAATTCTCTGTGTGTCTATGCCATGCTTGCATTCTTTCAAGGAACACATCTGGGACTTCTGTTGTACTTAGCGTGTCAGAATCTTCCAAGGGTCCCCGTTCCTCTGCTGATTGGGTTTCTGACATATCATCCTCTTCACTGGTATTGTTACTGTTTGTGACCGTACTTTGAGGGGTGTCAGCCCCCATTTTTCACTTTTTACAAACAGGTTCTACATAAATAAATAAAAAGACATTTTGAGGTTCTGTTACTGTTTAATGAATACAAATATCCCTATTTACTAATACTTTTACATTTTAATTAACCTTGTATTCCACGAGATGTGGACGGCTGGGGTTCAAGTTCCTGTCCTTGTACATCCTGTGCATGGCATGATGGGGCCTGCTGTGGTACAATCCTCTGTCGAATGCTTTGTGGCCTTGGTACATCTGTAGAGAACTGCTCGCTGTCACTATCTGTAGATTCGTAATTAGCAGTTAGGTTAGGTTTCTTACTTATTATAGTACAAAGAACATATTGAAAGCAGCCTGGAAATACATAATTACTGCTTTTCTAATGCCTGTATCTAAATAACAGATCCCACCTTGCATATCCATTTCTTCAGAGACTTGTGTTGTGGCCTGCCCCTGTTCTACAGGAACAAGTGGTGTTCTTGCTTGTGGGTTACCTCCCAATTGAACAAGTGTGGCTTTGCAGTTTGGAAACCACATATGCAGCTGTCTATTCCACCATTCTAAAAAGGAATGTACAGCCATGAGTGTACATGTTTTTCTCATATTTATTACAATAAATACTACTAAACATAGCATTACACATAACCCCATCCACACATATTGTTGTTAGGGGCATCTCTTTATTGCACTCTCTAACACCTTACATCTTTTAAAACAATACTTATACTTGTAAAATAAATAACACACCTTCTAATTTGCTTTCTTGTGGCCCTTGTAATGTAGACTCTCCATGGCCCCTGTTACAGAAAACCCCTTGAGATTCCTCAGGCAGCTTTAATGCGGCAAACAATTCATCATTATTGTTACTCCAATCTAAAAGAAACATCAATTCATATAGTTGTACTTCTTGCTACAGAAATGATTGATAACCCCATAATATACTAAAATGCCTATAGTTTGAAACCTGCCCCTCCACCCCCCCACTTACACATTCATTTTTGATGATAACCTTTCATCACAAGTCCTGACAAATAATACCAATTAAACATTAGCTATGTCTGTAAATTAATTAACATACCTTCTATTTCCCCTCCTTGTAACTGATTTGCATTCATGTATAAATTATATTGTGAATCTGTAGGCATGGTGAAATTTGCGTATAACTCATCTTCCTCACACTCTGAAACAATAATTGAAACATAATAGAATCTCTGTTGATAGACAAAAGCCCCCTCCCCCCCGCCCTATAAACTTGCACGGAAAAGAAATACCTTCACATGCTTTCATACATTGCGAATCTGTCACCTCATCGTAATAAACACATAATGAAGGATATTACAGCTGTATATATTATATAATATATATACAACATTATATATTTATTTGTGTTACAACCCCTGGTATGCCCAAATACATACCTATTTCCCTGGCTCTGCTGATAAGGGACTGTACTGATAAATAAATAAAGGTCTATTCCTAAGATATAATACAGCCCAGGTTCAAATCCCAGTAAGGGTATGGCTAGCTGATGAGAGCTAATTAGCTCGAAATAGATCTATACTAGTCTCCCTTTATTTATTTATCAGTACAAATACAACATATATATATATTACATTAGCCTCTGCCATTCTGAAATGGACTTCTTCTGTGGTCAGCCGTGCATGGTGTCAACGGTTAACTGACCACCACCTTCTTATCAACTTCAACCAGCTGTGTCACCCCAACCCATGGGCCTTGACGTAGCCCTTATTCCTACAAACCTATTGGCGGTCCAGAAACCACATAATAAAATTTGTTTTCTGCATAACCAATACAACTGTTGGAAGAAATTTCCTTCTGGGTTCGGCTCCAAGTGGGGAAAAAGACACTGGAGACATGGAGGCTGCTTGGAAAGATGGTTTATTGGTGGACAGGACCACATGGCTTGAGTCCTGAACAGAAAAGGTAATCACATGCTTCAATATTGGGGAGAAGAAGAGAAGGGAGGAAGAGAAGCTGAGTCCCTGGTTTTATGCCCCCTCTGGCCTTTGATCTTGATCTTGTATTCTGATTGGTTGTCAGACTCCCATGGGGCCATGCAGGGGCAACTCTCAAGGCTGCGTTTTGAATCCAGGTTTGGTTGAGTTCTCATATGCCATGTGTTGAGTTGGGTAAAGGGCCAATATTATCATGCCTTAATCCCATCCCCCTGGAGCTGAAGGGGAGAACTCTTTATTATGTAAAGGGACTGGCCTGGCCACCTTAATGGCCCATTGCCAAAGTGGGTGGCTCTTTAAACATGTTTCTTCCTTTTCAAATCCAGGGAAATGTAATATTCTGCCTTTTCAATATTTCCTAGGATATTTCATTTTTCTGGGAGAGAGCTGGGTGATAACTTTCCACAATCCCTCCTTTTTAAAAAAAACATGTGAGTGGAATGCACATGTTCTTGACAAAAGATTAAAATTGGTCAGATCAGGGAGACTTAATGTTTCTGATGGAAAGGCATTGAGAGAGACAGAAGAGGGCTCCCTTCAGTGGCTCCCAGAGAGCTTTCAACCATGAAGGTCTAGCAGCCAGGGCACAATTTCTGGAAATAAATTTACAGTATCCAATTTTCCATGCCAATTAGTATCAGATATGTGAGTTTCCAGACAGGTTTCAAGCAAGCAGAAATCCCAAAATTCTTCGCAGCTATGGTTTTGCCTTTTAAAAAACTACAGGCTGCCCATTTCCAAGGGATGGTTCTTGAAACTGCCCTAGCTCTTATTTTAGTGAGGCCAAATTGAGTTTAGCTAGTATGCAATCCAGGCCATTTAGTATTTTTTTAAAAATACACACAATGAGCCCGGGGACTCCTACTCATGAGACCACCAGTGCAACATATCCTGCTTTACTGGGCAACTGGGCAGCATCATTTTTTTGAGTCACAGTCAGGGTTTGAGTTTTGAAGATCCTTTCTGCTACTCTTCAAGTGGGGGAATTGCCTGAGGGGAACTGACCCTCCCCCATGGGATTAAAAGGGAGATATCGCTCCTTAGGCTTTTGTGCCAGGGCAAAAATCAACCTAAGAGAAGCTTTGTGTGGAGGTAAATCAAGGAGATAGTTTCAGTCTAATTCTGAATAGGTTCTCTCTCCCTCTCCCTCTCCCTCTCCCCCCCCTCTCTCTGTAGCTGCTTCTACAATACAGAAAATACAGACATTTTGGACAAAATTTCCCTCCCACTAGACAGAAATCCAAATATGGGAGGGAGCTCACTACTCCCCCTTTCTGTCCTTTCGGCTCATTACAGAAGACCATCCAGGCAGAAAACCATATTTTTATTTTTAATGTTGCCTTTGCTATGTTTGTGTTGTATTTGTGCTGATAAATAAATAAAGGGAGACTAGTATAGATCTATTTCAAGCTATTTAGCTCTCATCAGCTAGCCATACCCTTACTGGGATTTGAACCTGGGCTGTATTACATATTAGGCAGGAGTCTTAGCCACTATGCCACCTTCCTCCCATATTTAGGCATACCAGGGGTTGTAACACAAATACATACCTATTTCCCTGGCTCAGCTGATAAGGAGGAGAGCCTGTGAAAATATAGATTTTATATATATATATATATGCTGGTTTTGTTGTATTCGGGTCTTTTCCCGTGTAAGGTTGAGATTGTCTTTGCAACGTTTCGGCAGGATCTCACCTGCCATCTTCAAGCTGTGGGCTTAAAGCATATATATATATATATATATATATATATGCTTTATATATGTATTTGTGTTACAACCCCTGGTATGACTAAATATGGGAGGAAGGTCACTACTCCCTCTTTCTGTCCTTCGGCTTATCACAGAAGACCATGCAGGCAGAAAACCATATTTTTATTTTTAATGTTGCCTTTTTATATTTGTGTTATATTTGTACTGATAAATAAATAAAGGGAGACTAGTATAGATCTATTTTGAGCTAATTAGCTCTCATCAGCTAGCCATACCCTTACTGGGATTTGAACCTTCCTCCCATATTTAGTCATACCAGGGGTTGTAACACAAATACATACCTATTTCCCTGGCTCAACTGATAAGGAACAGAGCCCGTGGCTTAGTGGCTAAAACTCCTGCCTAAGATATATATAGCCCGGGTTCAAATCCCAGTAAGGGTATGGCTAGCTGATGAGAGCTAATTAGCTCGAAATAGATCTATACTAGTCTCCCTTTATTTATTTATCAGTACAAATATAACAGTAATGTTATACATGCTTTTGAGCCCACGCTTGAAGATGGCAGGTGAGATCCTGCCGAAACGTTGCAAAGACAATCTCAACCTTACACGGGAAAAGACCCGAATACAACAAAACCAGCATACCTACACCCGTGAAAATCTACGGAAATATATATATATATATATATATATATATATATATATATATGTATGTATGTATGTATGTATGTATGTATGTATGTATGTATGTATGTATGTATGTATGTGTATATGTGTATATATATATATATATATATATATATATATATATATATATATATATATATATATATATATATATATATATATATATATATATATATATATATATATATATATATATATATATTTGTGTGTCTGTGTGTGTGTGTGTGTTACAACCCCTGGTATGCCTAAATATGGGAGGAAGGTGGCATAGTGGCTAAGACTCCTGCCTAAGATATAATACAGCCCAGGTTCAAATCCCAGTAAGGGTATGGCTAGCTGATGAGAGCTAATTAGCTTGAAATAGATCTATACTAGTCTCCCTTTATTTATTTATCAGTACAAATACAACACACACACACACACACACACACACACACACACACACAGACAGACATACATACATACATACATACATACATACATACATACATACATACATACATACATACATATATATATATATATATATATATATATATATATATATATATATATATATGTTGTAATTGTACTGATAAATAAATAAAGGGAGACTAGGATAGATCTATTTCGAGCTAATTAGCTCTCATCAGCTAGCCATACCCTTACTGGGATTAGAACCCATATATATATATATGAAAATCTATATTTTAAATAGTTATAGAAGCACTTACATTAGCCTCTGCCATTCTGAAATGGTCTTCTTCTGTGGTCAGCCGTGCATGGTGTCTGCGGTTAACTGACCACCACCTTCTTATCAGCTTCAACCAGCTGTGTCACCCCAACCCATGGGCCTTGACGTAGTCCTCATTCCTACAAACCTATTGGCGGTCCAGAAACCACGTCATAAAATTTGTTTTCTGCATAATCAATACAACACACACACCCTCCTACCAGGATCCCCCCTCAAGAAAATTCTAAACATCCTTTACCAATCGGAAATAACAACAGGCTTCAAAATTCTTCAGTATTGACATATCAGCCTCTTTAAAGATATAGGTGTCTCATTGCATATCCTTTTCATTAATAACATTGGTTCCTTTGCCTTCTCAATGCTTTCTATAAAGGCCTTGACTTCATTCAAGGTGTCTCTTGTGAAATATAATTTACTCATTTTGTCTGAAATATTAATAATCAACCATACAATTTGAGGTCTAGATATTTGAAGACACAAGCTTTTAACAATGCTTGTTTCATGGGATCCATCCCTTTGGTCTTCATTTTGCAGGCATCCCATTAAACAATGATGGAGAATTTTGATGATACAGCTCTTGATGATTTGCAACAGACCTTACATTATATATTCAATTTTTCAAATCATGAAACTTTTCTTTGTTTTTGGTTTACATATTCTGCATACCGTCATCGTTTGGTGGTTGACAGAATCGACAATAACATATCTTAACCACCAAGTCACGTACACTCTCAATGTAATTTTTTTTTACAAAGTTTCCTAATTCGACGGTGTCTCTTTGCCGGCTCTGGTGTCATTTTCACATCAAATAAATCATCAAATGGCTCTTCATTATAAACACTTTTATTATTTCCTTTGTCAGATTGCATGTTGAGATCTAAGAGGCCTAAGCCTTAAGCGGTTAAATAGCACCCTTGTCCCTCTTTTTATCCGCAGCCAGCGCCAGGGGACAGGCCCCACCATGCCTTAGTCAAGGTCATTGCACGTGCTATCACGGTCTCATTACATAATGCGCATGTCCACCAGCCTCCCCCCTTCTCCGGGAATATGAATCAACATGTTCCTGTATAGTTTTTACTTCCTGCTCTGTGTAAAAAGCTGACAGTCTTGTGAACCCATTATTCCCATGCTGACAGCTCCCCCCTCCTCCCTCCCCCCCCCCCCCCCCAGGATGCTTCCTCATTCATTTTGCTTCTGGCCTTGTGAAAGCCTACATGTGCTCGGTTTGATATTGCTTTTTTACTTCCTGCTCTGTGTAATAAGTTTTTGGGACTCTGTTATTCTCATGCTGACAGTTCCCCCCTCCTCCCTCCCCCCACAGAGGACACGTCCACATTCATTTTGCTTCCGGCCTTGTAAAATAGATAACTCACATACAAGAAAGGTGGTTTTTCTTTGCAAATATAGTATTTTATTTTTACATCTCTGTAAAACCCTTCATATGAGGGGTCTCTTACTTTGCTTTGATATTGCTTTTTAACCCCTGCTGTGTAAAAAGCTGAGTTTT
Source organism: Natrix helvetica (assembly GCF_964273705.1). Classification (NCBI taxonomy): domain Eukaryota; kingdom Metazoa; phylum Chordata; class Lepidosauria; order Squamata; family Natricidae; genus Natrix; species Natrix helvetica. The sequence continues at coordinate 28,850,562 of NC_138555.1, forward strand.
GGGAAGCCATTATTCTCATGCTGACAGTTCCCCCTCCTCCCTCCCCCCACAGAGGATGCTTCCTCATTCATTTTGCTTCTGGCCTTGTAAAATAGATAACTCACATACAAGAAATGTGGTTTTCTTTGCAAATATAGTATTTTATTTTTACATCTCCATGAAGCAGAGCAACAACGCCATTGGCTGCTGCTGTCAAACTCCGGCTCTACAAATACGGACCAATGAGAAGTTCCTCTGGTGAATAATTACTATGTCACAATTATTTATGCTGAAAGGGATTGTGGGTCTGCATGTTTGTTGTTACAGCGCCCCCCGTGTGAAAGGCCACGAGTGTCACAATGGGCGGGTGCGTGTTTTTGAACCCGTACTACCGGGTGAGGAGGGTTATGGGTCACGGAGGTTTTTCTCGCAATGACGTAAAAGTACTTCCTTCAAAAAGGAGTTCAGGGAGGGTTATAGACCTCCAAGGTAAGGGGTGTGGGTGGTGGTGGGAGGGGTGATGAGGGCGGGGAGGTTTGGGGTGTGGGGGGTGTGGTGATGTAATAAATGGGGATTGGTTACACTGTAAACAAAACACATCACAAAAGGGGTGGAACCACAACATAAACACGTCACAAAAGGGGTGTGGCTACAACATAAAACAAAGGGGCAGGGCTAAAAGCCCTCTATTTTTTGGTATGTACTACATACTACTTACTGATAAATGGTAATAAAATGATTTTCCTGTCTCGGATTGTCTCATTGGAAAATATGCATGCCGAGGCAAGAGCCTAAAAAGAGCCATATTTGGCCTTCAGTTGCGAGACCTCCGTTAATGTGATTGCATCTGCCATCTGGGCTGTTGGTTGTAGTGGAGAAAAACCACTATCTTTATGCCTTCAAAACATGGGGGTCTTAATTTTTCTAGGAATGAATGTAGACCAACAAGATCTCACCATCAGATTTTAAATTGAGGAGGGGTGCAAGCAAACATAGCAACTGTTAAGATTCTATCCTCATGCAGAAATAATAGTTGACTTACTGGATTTCCCCAGCCTTCTGAGCCATAGTATGGTTGGAGATCAGTTGAATGATTTATTGTGTATCAGGATGTGACTTGTGGCAGGAATATTTTGTTTAGTGGTATATGTGACTTTACTGTCAGGAATTACTTATTACTCTATTGTTGAATAAACCATAGCTAAACATAACACACTAGCTTAGACTTAAGAAGGAAATGATTTACTGAAAGTAATAGCTAAAAGCAAGCCATTGGCAAGCAGGTGGGATGGTTGAAAAAAAAGTTTCAAGTTACTCAGGGAGTGGATCGACTGAACCGGCTATCGCTGGTTGAGGCTGCTGTTTGGCTGCAGGTGACTGGGGCTGTTATTGCTGGTTCCTTGGGGACAAAAGGTCAAAGAGGAATGTGCGTCACTCAGCAAGTAGAAGCGGGCAGGCAGCCACGCTGGGTCCTGGACAAAGTTTTTGGAGCCGCCGCGGCGAGGCCAGACAGTTATCAGGACGTTGATGGCCTGGCTGCGGGGCCCTCAGGTAAGCCGGTGTGTGGGGCAGCTTTGCACCCTCTGCCTTGCTTCATGTTCCACCCCGCCGCCTCGTTTTGTCTTCCACCACCACCCCGCCTCGCTTTGTGGCCGCCCCACTGAGAAGTGGCAAAGAATGAAGACGAATGAAGCGAGGCGGGGGGGGAGGACAAAGCAGTGCAGGCTGCTGTGGAGAGCTTCATTCACAGGTGAGGTGGGGTGAGAGAGCAAGAGAACGATCTGATCAAACGTACGGACGTGTGTGTGTGCGTGCGGTGTGGCTTGGAGGATGGTCAATCCCTGTTCATGGCATGGTGAAGAAGGCGGAAGGGAATGCCGGCGGGGTCGGGTGGGAAACAGAGCAGCACTGAAAGCAGATGAAGGCGCACCCGCTGTAGCTGCCCTGCCCCCTGCCTCGCCTCACCTCACCTCACCCCATGGAACAAGGCTTCTGCTCCCCACCCCACCCACTGAAGACCCCTGGATTCCCTCCACAACCCCGCCCAGCCCCCACAGGCACCACCTATGCAAGCGACATCAAGCTGACCACACCCCCTGGCCACGCCCCTTCCCCCCTCAACCCCCCCACGGGAGGACAACCACATTGGTGATCTGGCCCTCAGTGAAATCAACTTTTGACACCCCTGCATTAAGCAGGAAAAAAATGGAAACCCTGATAACACATCGCTTTCTGAAAGGGCCAACCTTGTGCGAGCATTTATTTATTTATTTATTTATTTATTTTCAATATTTCTAGACCGCTCCCTCTCCCTGAAGGGACTCGGGGCGGTGTACAGGTGTGTCATTAAAACGAATACAAAAGACGAATATCCCATACCCTTAAAAACGAATTAAACCTCATACAACTGTACAAAAAGTAAAAATTAAAAATTAAATTAAAAAACAACTAAAAGTATACCCCTAGAAAATTTTTAAAAATGCAGGCTTGAGGAACTAAAATTGGGAATTAGGAATTAGGCCAGGCCGGCTAGATTGAACAGGTGGGTCCCAAGTTTGGGACAGACTTGTTAAAAAGAAAGGCTGCGTTCAAGCAGGGAGGTTCTACCTATGGGCGGGCTGAAAGCGACAGAATAGCTGGGAAGGAGAAGGGCTGAAGAGGGGGATGCTGTGGGAAGAGCGCGCAGTGCAGAGTGGGCTGGCTGCACTGGAGCTCACATCATTGGCGCATCAGCAGAAAGTGTAGCCGGAGGGCGTGCATACCCCATGCTCGGGTGGGCCGCTAAACAAGCAAGGATGGAAGGGAAAGCTTTGAGCTCTGAGTAGCCAATCTGTACCAGGGGTTGGCCTAGTCCAGTGATGGCGAACCTATGGCACGTGGAGCCATTTATCAGGTCGTGCGCGTGCTGGCCAGCTGAGTTCACCGTTTTTAAAAGCCATTTTTCGCCCTCCCCAGGCTCCAGAGGCTTTATAGGAGCCTGGGGAGGGCAAAAAGAGCCTCTCCCGCCCCCCTGGAGGCCCTCCGGAGGCTTCAGGGACTGTCTGGAGGCTTCCCTGAAGCCTTCGGAACGCTTAAAACGACCCTCCGAGCAAACAGGAAGTGACCGGGGGGGGTTGCGCCTGTTGTGCGCGCATGCGCACTGGGGGGTTGCGCATTATAGGTGCGGCACTCTCGCACACGCCCCCCCTGCGCTCCCCCCACTTGTGCCACACGAGCCAAAAAAGGTTCGCCATCACTGGCCTAGTCTAAGTCCAGATTGCTGGCCGAAGAGGTCTCGTTTTTTGCCCCTTGCAATGCACCACCTTACTTAGCGCAATGCAACAATGAGGAGGAGGAGGAGGAGCGGCGGCAGAGCCTGAGGGGAGGCAGAGTGGGAACGGAAGTGGGAACGGCAATGAAGCGGCCTCTTATCTGGTGCTAAGTCGCTTACTGGGCTACGGCGTGGCAGAGTCAGCTGCAGCCAGCTTGGCGCTGAGCAGAGCCATTGGGGAGACTATTGCAACTGAGGATCGCGGAAGAACGGACGGGCTGAGGAGTTTGCAGCTTCTGGTCTTCCGCCCTGGAGAAATTGGAGGGCCCTCGACGGGCTTCCTGGTCGGCTGTTGGCTGCCACCTGCACTGCCTCAGCCGCCGCCAGAGCTCTTGTGCGACAGGCACCAGTGTGCTGTCTTGGATGCGCCAAAAGGCGAGCTGAGAGTGGGACGATGCTGGAGCGGAATGGCGGGTAGCCTCTTTTTAACCTGGGGAGCCGGTCTGGAGTTACAGCTGGTGGCCCTGGGGCTCCATCAGGCACCCCAGAATGTGCTCGGAGGGTTGGGAAAGCTTTCTGGCGATTGCCCCTGCATGAGCCTCTTCCCTCAGCCGGCGATGGCCCCGCAGCCCACTCTGCCCCTGTTACCTCCAGGAGAGGAGACCAGCCACGCCCTGCTAGTGCTAGAAGCTCTGGGCCCTGACGAGGAGTTCCAAGAGGAGTTGGCTTGTTTTTGTCTCTGGACAGTGGACGAGTGATCTGGGAATAGGGGATTTGGTTATTACACCCCTGTCATGGTCAGATCACTCATCTCTCCGGCTCGACTTCCCTGGCGCTACCCCCCACCGTGGGGAGGCGGAACCAGATTGTCCCAGATGGTTCCGCCCCAGGTGCCTGATGGAACCGGATAGGTTCCAGACAGAGCTTGGGCCACTTCCTGTAGCCCTGACCTGCTCCCGGATGGAGGACCTGGTGACCGCATGGAATAGTGCGGCTGCCAGGGCCTTGGACCGGGTTGCGCCTTTGTGGCCTCTCCTGCGGCAACGAACCACCCTGGCCCCTTGGTTTACCGAGGAGCTAATGGTGATGAAACGCCACAAGAAACGCCTAGAGAGCAGGTGGAGGTCCTCACGCTCCGAATCTGACCGAACACAGGTAAGAGCCTATTTACGGACCTACCTTGTGGCATTAAGAGCGGCCAAATGTCGACATTGTGCCGCTCTTATTGCGTCCGCAGACAACCGCCCTGCCGCCCTGTTTCGGGTGACCCACTCCCTCCTAGTACAGAGGCCGCGGGAAGCCCCCTTGCAGGGTAGAGCAGAGGAGTTTGGGGAATATCTGCAGGACAAAATCGCTCAGATCCGGAGTGAATGGGCCCCCTTCAGTGGACCGGGGGGGACGTCAGAAGCTAGTCTTGAGGGACCACACTGGGAGGAATTTGACTCTGTTGCCCCCGAGGATATGGACAGACTGTGTGGGCGACTGCGAGCCACTACATGTTTATTGGACCCGTGTCCCTCCTGGCTTGTACTGGCATCCTGGGAGGTTACACGAGGCTGGCTCCTGGGTCTAGTGAACGCTTCATTGGGTGAGGGGTCCTTACCGGCCGCCTTGAAAGAGGCGGTGGTGAGGCCCTTACTCAAGAAGCCTTCTCTGGACCCGACGGAGCTAGCTAATTATCGTCCCGTCTCCAACCTTCCCTTTTTAGCGAAGGTTGTAGAGAGTGTGGTGGCACAACAGTTCCCACGTCACCTGGAGGAAATAGATTATCTAGACCCGCGCCAGTCCGGCTTCCGGCCCGGTCACAGCACGGAGACGGCCTTGGTCGCGTTGGTGGATGATCTCTGGAGGGCCAGAGATAGGGGTTGTTCCTCTATCCTGGTCCTATTAGATCTATCAGCGGCTTTTGATACCATCGACCATGGTATCCTATTGCGCCGGCTGGAGGGGGTGGGGGTGGGGGGCACCGTTCTGGGGTGGTTCTACTCCTACCTCTCCGACCGGACACAATGCGTGTTGACAGGGGAGCAGAGGTCGACCCTGAGGCCGCTCACTTGTGGGGTGCCGCAGGGGTCGGTCCTCTCGCCTCTCCTGTTCAACACATATATGAAGCCGCTGAGTGAGATCATCCGTGGTTTTGGGGTCGGATACCATCTGTACGCTGATGATACGCAGCTGTACATCTCCACCCCAAACCACCCCAACGAGGCCGTCGAAATGATGTCCCGGTGCTTGGAAGCCATTCGGGTCTGGATGGGGGACAACAGACTCAGGCTCAACCCCTCCAAGACGGAGTGGCTGTGGCTACCGGTGCCCCAGTTCAACCAGTGGACTCCATTGCTGGCCATTGGGGGCGAGCAACTGGCCCCCGTGGAGCGGGCGCGCAATTTGGGCATCCTCCTAGATGCCCGGCTGTCGATGGATGATCATGTGGCAGCCGTGGCGAGGGGGGCGTTCCACCAGGTCCGCCTGGTGCACCAATTGCGCCCCCTATTGGACCGGGACGCCCTTCGCACAGTCACTCATGCGCTGGTGACGTCCCGTCTGGACTACTGCAACGCCCTCTACATGGGGCTCCCCTTAAGATGCACCCGAAGACTACAGCTGGTCCAGAACGCGGCCGCGCGGGCTATCACGGGGAGTAGTAGATACTCCCACATAACACCTCTCCTGCGCGAGCTGCACTGGCTACCTGTGGTTTTTCGGGTGCGTTTCAAGGTGTTGATTACCATCTTTAAAGCGCTCCATGGCACAGGACCTAGTTACCTGCGGGATCGCATCCTACCCCATACATCCCTGCGACCAATTCGCTCTCACAGGGAGGGACTCCTCCGGGTGCCGTCCACCAAGCAATGCCAACGGGCGGCACCCAGGAGTAGGGCCTTCTCTGTGATGGGCCCAACCCTCTGGAATGACCTCCCCCCCGATATCAGAACCACTACTGACCTCCGCTCCTTCCGTAAGAAACTCAAGACTCACCTGTTCCAATTAGCTGGCCTGGCCCATTTATAGTCCCATTCTTATCCTCCTGGCAATCATTTTAATTCTGGGGTAGTTTTTTAGGGGTAGATTTTAATGTTGCTTTTAATTTTAATTATTATTGTACAGTTTATTATGTCGCCTCCTCTATCTATATGTATCTATATGTATTTATATTGTGTTTTTATTATGACTGTACACCGCCCCGAGTCCCTTCGGGGAGAGGGTGCGGTTTATAAATTAAATAAAAGTTAAAAAAAAGTAAAGTAAAAGGCTGCAGAGCAGGCCGAGCCCTCCAGCGCTGGCAGTACAGGGAGCAGCCACGTTCATTTGGCTGCTGCTGCTCTCCCAGTGTTTGCTGCTGTTGCTGCTGCTCCTTTTTTCACAGGCCCAGCGTCCACCGTCGCAACCCCCCACCCCAGCTTCTTGGCCCCCTCCAGGAAAGGCTCCTTGAAGGTTCGCCTGAGCTGCTTTTTCTGCACCAAGAGCTGCATGTGAAGGAGGGAGAGTTCCCCCCCCCCTTGAATTAATGAGGTGTGAATCGTCGGCTTTCCAAGCAGCATATTTCCAGATAAGCAGAAAATAAAACACGAGAACATATTCTAATAAAGAACTTTTAATATGGAATAAAATAAAATACAAATCTTACTATCCAAATCTTACATTTTGGCAAGAGCTATTTTGCCCACCTCCTTCGGCAGGCGAACGGAAGATCAGAAAGAAAGTAAAAGAATGTGTGACGTATTATGAGACATGCGCAGTAAATCATTGTCAGATAAGAAACATTTCTACTGTATAACTCAGAATATAAGCACAAATTGACAAACCAATTAACGCAGTGACACCCCTTCTTTTGTCATTTGAGCTGATATCATCAAATCATCAAATAAGGCAAATATTCTTTTGCAGGTACTCGTGTTGAGCTGCTGGAAGTGGTTTGTTGAGCATGTCAGCAATTTGATCATGTGTAGATACATATTGCAATTTAACAAAAAGTTGCTTAACAAATTGCTTTGTGTTTTGATAACGAATGTCAATGTGTCTGGACCTAGAACCTGTAAAATGTGACTCAGAAATATAAACCACCGATTCATTATCTTCCATCACGGTGATTGGTCGAATCGGACGTGTCCAGATATCTGCGATCAAAGCATCAAACCATGTTAGAGAATTACATGCATCTGAAACACAAGCATATTCAGCTTCAGTAGATGAACATGAAACAAAACTCTGTTTTCTCACTTGCCAGTAAACAGGACATCCATTCAGGAACATCATGTAACCTGAAGTACTTTTGTGTGATTTCTTATCACTTGCCCAATCAGAATCGGCATAAGGACATAATTCTGCATGATCAGTGTGTGTTGGTTCTAGCAATAACTTCATGTGTTTAGTGTGTTTCAGGTATTTCAATAACTTCTTAACGCATGTCCAATGAAATTGTGTTGCCTTACCTACGTGTCGTGATAAAAGATTAACACTAAGTGCAATGTCGGGTCTGGTCCAACTACTAATGTATAACAGTGACCCAATGACTGAACGATAAAGTGTTTGGTCCTTGAACTCAGGACTTGGTTCATGTGTTAAGTTGTGAAAATCTGTTTGCATGGGTGTCTTTGTTGTGTTAGCATCTTTCATGTTGCAATGATGCAAAATGTGGTCAATTTTCTCCTCTTGTGAAAGACTAAACCCCTTCTGTGTTTTTTTTAATCTGAACACCTAAATAAGTGCTAATGTGTCCTAAAGATTTCAGTGTGAAGTATCTCTGCAAACCTTTAGCAAAAATCTCACTCATTTTCTTATTTGGACCAATATAAACAATATCATCAACATAAGCAAGAATTATCTCATATGCATTGTTAGATCTTTTTGTGAACACACATTCATCAGTTTCAGACTTAATAAAGCCCATTGAATTTAGTTTGTCAGTAAGACATAAGTACCACATTAAACCTGACTGTTTCAGACCATAAAGACTTTTGTTCAGGAACCAGGTATCCCCTTCTTGCTTTCGGAATCCTGGAGGGCCTCTCACGTAGATCTCTTCATCTAGGTCTGCATGTAGATAAGCTGTGTCCACATCAAATTGGAAAAATTCTAAACCAAGAATAGTTGCAGTGGTTAAAGCAATTTTTACACTCTCAGTTCTGACTTGGTGAATAAGTGTTTGTTTGTTTGTTTTTTAAACAAAGTTTTATTGGTTTTTAAAAAAAAATAAAAAGGAAAGGGGTGGTGGAATAGATTACAAATTTTGGCAGTTACAACATGTAGGAGGTGTCCCCTCCCCCCGTGCTCATATTTTCCATTTATACATAGATAAGTTTAACACTACATAATAATATTTTGTCAGCATATAAATTCAGATAATAATTTCAATCAATTTGTATCAAGCAGATTTTCTTGTTCATTTTTGTAATCTGAGTTTTCTTGGTATTGCCCCTTCTCCCCCCGCCAGCAGGGCTCCGGCCCCTCCCGTGTCTTGTAAATCTGGTGTGGAGTCATCGAGTTTATCTAGAAGTGCTTTATTTTTTTCCATAAAGGCCTGAGCCTCTATGGTTGTGTTGATTCTAACTCTTGTATCCTCCCAGAATATTAACATGCCTTCAGGCATCAGCCATCTGAAAAACACCCCCTTCTGGTATAACGTCTTCGCTAATTGCGAATAGTTTTTTCTTTTCTCTCTCACTTTCTTAGTGATCTGTTTCAGAATGGTTATTTCTCTATCTTGATATTTCAAAGCTTGCCCCCTTTGTGCACTCAGAATCTCATCTCTTGTAGTCTTTCTAAGAAATTTAATGTGTACCTCCCTTGGAACATTGTGTGTTCTAGCGTATGCTGAGTTTACTCTATAGACCAGGTCCAAGTCCCACCCCATCTGTTGTTTATCTTTTTGAATATATTCAGCCAAAAGATTTGTCATGATGTCCCTTAAATTTTCATCATCCGCCTCTACCACATTTTGAAACCTAAGGAAAAAGGACATTCTTTCAAATTCCATTTTCATCTGGTGGGTCTCAAGCTCTTGGTACCCCTTCTGCACCCCTTTCACCTCCCTCCTCATCTCAGCCGTCCCCTCCTCCAAAAAGTCCAATCTCTGTACATTTTTACTCGTCTGGTCTTGGTTCTCTTTAAGCTGCTCTTTCATCTCCTTTAGTTGACTTTTTATGTCCTCCTGTCCCTTTAAAATTTGTTGGAACATCTGTTGAAAATCCGTTTCAGAAGGTTTAGGCTGCAACATGGAGGTAAGAGTCTGTTGTGCACTGGGACTGGATACTGTAGATGTCGGGGCGGAGACAGCAAAGCCCGGCTTCCCCAGGGGTGGTCTTTTAGGTGGCATTATGATGAGCAGGAAAAGTACAAAGTCAATACAGAGAGGAAACAATTGGAGAGGAAAACCGCCAAGAGAGATTAGGAGGCAAGGAGTCCAAGCAGAAGGGAGCTCTCTCCAATTATAGCTTCGGGCAGTAGAGTAAAAATCCTTTGTTCCAAGCGGAGTTCAATAACAAGAGATTTATCTTAGTGTCACGGAGACAAAAGCAAGATGCCTGAAGTTCTATGGGTGGGGTCAAGTTTCAATGTCTGTGAGGACGAAGGAAGTGTGCCATCTTGCCCTGCCAGCTTCGGGGTTGAAAGGCATAACAAAAGGTTTTCAAAGTTTCCAAAGTTTTCAGATCATCACCTCATTTATAGGTTTACAATCCAAAAACCGCCTTTGTTATGAGCGTGAATTCATTACTTGGCTCTCCCCCTTCCTCCTCCTCTAGAGCAGAGAGGAAACCGTTTATAGCTGCCTGCCCGAGGGGGGGGAATCCCCCTCCCTCCAGTCACGCTTCTCCAATCCATGTTGAAAATGACTCTAAAAGCAGCTGGCAGTTTTTTTTCCCTTTTTCAAGCAGACAAGGGAACGGGGGGAAGTTTCCACCTCACCACACAGCAACTGCGTCCTTCAGATCGTGCGTTCTTCCAGCTGCCTCCTCACGAAGACACCGCAGAGCCTCCCCATCATGCCTCCTGGTGCCTAGGGCGATGCGGAAAGCCCCCCCCCGGCCACCGCCGACTCAGGGGATCCCCCGCTACGCTGCCCCTTCGGCAGGAGCCCCTCCAGGGCGTCCTGTGCCCCCCAAATAATGGGAAGCCCACCAGAAGAGCGTGGGGCGAGCAGAGCCTGCCCCTCGTGATCAGTAGCCAGAACCGGAAGCTCGGTGAATAAGTGTTTGTGTAGTCCTCAGGATAACGTTGAGCGAAACCCTGAGCTACAAGTCGGGCTTTGTACAAAGACTCACCATTCGGTTTTTTCTTGATTCTGTAGACCCATCGAGTGCCAATGACTTTCGTGTTTGCTGGAGGTTTTGCAGGTGTAAATACATTAAGTTTCTTTAAACTGTCCATTTCATCCTGCATTGCATCATACCATTTATCTTGCTCCGAATCAGGAAGCTGCTTGATTTGTGTGAACGTATCAGGAGGAAGTGTAACATTGCAAATCAAAGGCAAGGGTGTTTTTGTCAGTTGCCATGAATATCGTTGTGGAGGGATTCCTTTTGTGACACTCTTGGAACGTCTCAGAACAACAGTCCATTCTTCTTCTGCTTCGTCCTTGTCCTCACATTCGTCGCTAGCATCAGCATCTGCGGCTTGCGAAGACGGAACATCAGGTTGTGAAGAACTGGTAGAAGGAATATCTGCCTGTGAATCTTGGTCATCAGGCTGTGTGGCATCTGCAACTTCATCTCTAGGAAAATAAACTCCAGGATCAGTGGAATGAATCCTGGACCAGTCTGTTTGTTTGTTCATTTGTTTTATTGGATTTATATGCCGCCCTTCTCCCAAAGGACTCAGGGCGGCGTACAACATTAAAAAACACACATCCCAAAAGTTAAAAAGAAATTAAATACATATCCAAAAAAACCAAACCCAATTTATAGGACAATACATTTAAAAATCAGATAAAATTAACAGGCCAGGCCGGCTTGCTGGAAAAGCCAACTTTTTAGGGCACCTCGGAAGGACCGGAGGTCAGGGATTATGCGAAGCTCCGGGGGCAGCTCATTCCAGAGGGAAGGCACTCCCACAGAGAAGGCTCTCCCCCTGGGGGTCACCAGCCGACACTGTCTGACCGACGGCACCCTGAGGAGGCCAACTCTGTGGGATCGTACTGGACGGTGGGAGGCTACTGGTGGCAGTAGGTGATCTCGCAGGTTCCCTGGGCCTAAGCCATGGAGCGCTTTAAAGGTCATAATTAATACCTTGAATCGCACCCGGAAAACAACCGGCAACCAGTGCAGGCCGCCTAAAAGGGGTGTAACATGGGAGCACCTAGGTACCCCCATGATAACCCGCGTGGCCGCATTCTGGACCAGCTGAAGCCTCCGGGTGCTCTTCAAGGGCAGCCCCATGTAGAGAGCATTGCAGTAGTCCAGGCGAGAAAGGACGAGGGCATGAGTGACTGTGCACAGAGCATCCCGATCCAGGAAGGGGCTCAACTGACGTACCAGGCGAACCTGGTAAAAGGCCCCCCTGGTCACGGCCGTCAGGTGTTCTTCTAAACTAAGCCGTGTATCCAGGAGGACTCCCAGATTGCGAGCCTTCTCTGAGGGGGCTAAAATTTCTCCCCCTATCCTCAAAGATGGAACAAGATGTACAAATCAGGATGACGGAAACCACAGCCACTTAGTCTTGGAGGGATTGAGCTTGAGCCTGTTCCTCCCCATCCAGATCCGCACAGCCTCCAGGCATCGGGACATCATGTCGAGGGCATCGTTTGGGTGGTTTGGGGTAGAGATGAAAAGTTGGGTATCATCAGCATATTGATGATACCGTACCCCAAAACCACGGATGATCTCGCCCAGCGGTTTCATGTATATGTTGAACAGGAGGGGTGAGAGAACCGACCCCTGGGGCACCCCACAAGTGACGCGCCTGGGGTTCAATCTCTGCCCTCCAGTCAACACAAACTGCGACCGATCCGACAGGTAGGAGGAGAACCACAGTAAAACGGTGCCCCCCACTCCCAACCCCCCGAGTCGTCGCAGTAGGATACCATGGTCGATGGTATCGAAAGCCGCCGAGAGGTCTAATAGGACCAGGACAGAGGAACAGCCCCTGTCCCGGGCCCGCCAGAGATCATCGACCAACGCGACCAATACCGTCTCTGTGCTGTACCCGGGCCTGAAACCCGACTGAAACGGATCCAGGTAGACAGCTCCATCCAGGTACTGGGGAAGCTGACGTGCTACCACACTCTCGACAACCTTTGCTACAAAGCGAAGGTTGGAGACAGGACGATAGTTAGCTAAAGAAGCTGGGTCCAGGGAAGGCTTCTTGAGGAGGGGCCTCACCACCGCCTCCTTCAAGGCGGTGGGAAAGAGCCCCTCTCTCAATGAAGCGTTGGTAATCGCCTGGAGCCAGCCTCGTGTCACCTCCCGGGAAGCCGAAACTAACCAAGAGGGACACGGGTCCAGCACACAAGTGGCAGCACTGAGTCTCCCCATAATCCTGTCCATGCCTTCAGGGGTCACAGGGTCAAACTCATCCCAGATTGTCTCCTCAAGATTCATCCCCGTTGGCTCGCCCGAATCTACCCAGTCAGAGTCCAGGCCTGTCCGGATCTGAGCGATTTTATCCTGCAGATACTGAACAAATTCTTCAGCCCTACCCTGCAAGGGGTCTTCCCCAGTTCCTTGGTTAAGTAGGGAGCGGGTCACCCTAAACAGGGCGGCTGGGCGGTTATCTGCGGACGCGATAAGAGCGGAAAAATGTTGCTGTTTTGCCGCTTCTATCGCCACTAAGTAGGATTAAATATGAATTCTTACTAGTGTTTGATGAGATTCGGACCGGCTGGCCCTCCAGCCACTCTCTAGGCGTCTTTTCTGGTGTTTCATCTCCCGGAGCTCCTCGGTAAACCAGGGAGCCACCCGGGATCGACACCGGGTCAGAGGCCGCAAAGGCACAACGCGATCCAAGGCCCCAGCGGCCGCCCTATCCCAGGCTTCCACTAGGGCTTCGGTCGAGTTGTGAGCAAGGGATTCAGGAAAAGTCCCAAGCTCCATCAGGAACCTTTCGGGGTCCATCAGGTGCCTGGTGTCAATCAGGTGTCAATATCTTCCGCAAAATTAGCAGATTGAGAAATTTCAATTACATGTTTAGGGTCAATAAATTTGTTCCATTTTGAATTATCATCAATACCCATAAATCTCAGTCTCTTTGCTGCTGGACCTCCTTTTCTTCTTTGAGCTAAGGGAATGTTCACCATAGCGTATGAACCAAAAATGTGGAGGTTCTTGAGATCATGCTTGTAGCCATACATCATGTAGAAAGGAGTTTGATTTATTACACTGCTCCAAGTACGGTTGACAATGTAATTTGCATATTTGATAGCTTCACCCCAGTATATGCTACCGAGATTGGCATCTTCTAGGAGACAACGCATCATGGTTTGTAGAACCCCTTGTCTTCTTTCTGCGACTCCGTTATGAGCCGGTGTATATGGAGCGTGTTAGATATTGTAAATAGTTATAGAGGTTTCCACTCCAGTCCTCCATTTAGGCGGGAAACCTGGGTTAATCTGATTGGTTGAGAGGCCTGACAGCTCCCTATAAAAGGGGAGCTGTCAGACCTCACAGTTGCTGGATTGTACACACTTGACTGCTAATAAAGAGCTGTTGTTGCCTTCATGTCTGGAGTCTGTCCTCTCATTGCCCTGATCTAACACTGGCGACGATGGTGGGATCGAGAGGAAGATAGGACAAATAAGAACAACGAGACAATCCAGCAAGTAATCCAGCCCGGAGCATTTGGCGCGGCTTCGAGCAGCCATTTTAAGGCGGCAAATTTAAACCGCAGAACAAAATGGCTATGCACGCTCCGCCAACTCCATTCGACCCCATAAACGAGCATTGGGAGTCATATATGCTAAGATTCGAGTGCTTCCTGGAAGCCAACGATCTTATGGGGGTGCCAGACTCCCGAAAGAAGAATATGTTCCTGGGATACTGCGGCAGAGAAGTTTTTGAAACGGCTAAGGATCTGTCAGAGCCGACCCCGATTCAGGCCGTAACCTGGACGGCCTTACAACAGACTTTGCTAACGCACTACGAGCTGAAGCCTTCTCGCCACGTTTGAAGGCACGAATTCTACATGAGAAACCAACGAGAGAACGAGTCTATCAACCAGTACGTAGCTGCCCTGCAAAAAGCGGCTACCCACTGCAACTTCCAGAACCTCGATGACCACATCTTGGATCGTTTAATATGCGGGGTAAGAGGCATTCCATTACAGAAACGCCTGCTGGCTCGAACTAACCTAACCCTGCAAATCGCCCTTGATGAAGCAAGAGCATCTGAATCTGCTGACCGGTCTACAGAGACGCTACAGCGCCAACACTACGTGCCCCAGACCGCCACTAAGCAAGCGAGAGTTCACCATGAGGCCGCAGACCAGGAAACTGATGACAGCGAGTGCGATGACAGCTACCGCATGCGCAGCAGCCACACGAAACCGGCGCGGAATTTCAACTCCAGTTTGCCGCCCTGCGCAAGCTGCGGAGGGAGCCATCCCCGGTCTACTTGTAAATTCCGGGACGCAATTTGCCGAAATTGCGAGAGAAAAGGGCACATCGCAAAAGTGTGCCGCAGTTACGTGCCTGCCACCACTTGGCAGCCACAAACACGCCAACAGAGGCCCACCTCAGGGGCTTGGCACAACCAGAAAGGGCGCCCAGAGAGAGAACCAAGGGAGTCAGCCCAGAGAGAGTATTCCCAGAGAGAGTATTCCCAGAGAGAACCACTAAGAACCTATCTCACCACGATAGGACAGGTCCGCACAAGGCGGCCCAAAAAGCTGAAGCTCACGGTCCTCATTGAGGACGCTCCTTGCGAGCTAGAGGTTGACACAGGATCATCGCTCACAATCATTTCCTGGTCAACGCTCAAAAAGGCTATTCCTAGCCTCAAAAAACACCAGCTACGGAAACCAGACATCATGCTGCGGGATTACCAGGGGAACCGAGTCCCCATCGTCGGCCAGGGCAACTTCAAGGTCCAATTCAAGACCATCACAGCCCAGCTACCCATCACAGTGGCGAGCGCAACCCTGCAAAGCCTCCTGGGGCTCGACTGGTTCGAGGCTTTAGGCCTGGCTGTCACCGGCATCAACGTGGTCCAGGACAACAGCGCTGCCAAGGCAGTTTTTAAGGAGTTCGAGGACGTCTTCAGCTCCGGTCTCGGTAAGTATGAGGGAACACCAATCTCATTTAATTTGGACCCCAACGTAGCGCCGATCAGGCTCAAGCCCAGGAGGGTACCTTTCGCCCTCTGACCCAAAATTGACAAGGAAATTGACAAGCTGGTGAGCCAGGGGATCCTAGAACCAGTCGACCATGCTCGCTGGGGACCCCGATAGTGACCCCGGTCAAGCCGGACGGGTCAGTCCGCATCTGCGCAGACTATAAATGTACAATTAATGTCGCGCTACAACAGAGCGCCTACCCTGTGCCCATTGTACAGCACTTACTACATTTGCTAGGGCCAGGAAATTTTTTTGCAAAATTAGGTATGGCGCAGGCATACCAACAGTTGCCTGTAGATGGCCCCACGGCGGAGGCCCAGACCATTGTGACGCATAGGGGTGCATTCAAATGCAACCGCCTACAATTCGGTGTTAGTATCACCCCTGGACTGTTCCAAAGCGTCATGGAACGGCTTTTGCAGGGGATACCAGGAGTCGTCCCCTATTTTGACGACATATTGGTATCGGCTGCAAATGAGGTGCAGCTTTTAAAACGCGTTAGGGCTGTTTTGACAAGAATTCGCGAAAAGGGTCTCCGCCTCAAGAAAGAAAAATGCCAAATTAATGTGCCCAGGGTAGAGTTCCTGGGGTATATGATTGATGGTTCTGAGATCCATCCGACATCCCAAAAAATAAAAGCAATTCAGGACGCCCCTACACCTCGCAATCAGACCGAGTTGCAAGCTTTCCTCTGGCTCCTTAACTTCTACAGCGTCTTTCTCAGACAGAAAGCGACAGTTGCTGAACCTCTACACCGGTTGCTAGCCAAAAACGCCAAGTGGACCTGGGGACGAGCAGAGGCCACCGCTTTCGCCGCTGTCAAGCGCCTCCTGACAACAGACTCCCTGCTGGTCCAGTACAGCCAAACGCTGCCGCTGGTCCTAACTTGCGACGCCTCACTGTTCGGCGGTGGCGCGGTCCTCAGCCACAGGATGCCTAATGGAACCGAAGCCCCCATCGCCTTCTACTCACGAACCTTGTCTCCCGCTGAAAGAAACTATAGCCAATTGGACAGGGAAGCCTTGGCTGCTATAGCGGGAGTCAAGCGGTTCCACGAGTACCTCTACGGGCGAGACTTCGAACTTGTGACCGATCACAAGCCGCTGCTGGGGCTGCTGGCTGGGGACCGACCCACCCCGGTGTCCCTATCTCCATGCATGACCAGGTGGACTGTTTTCCTGGCTGCCTATTCGTACAAACTCGTTCATCGCCCCGGCTCCACGCTCGGTCGCGCCGACGCACTCAGCCGCTGCCCCCTGCCTGAACTGCTTGCAGACCCCACTCCGGAGACCCTGGTCCTCCTCATAGACTGTTTGGACTCTGGACCAGTCTCCTCTACAGATGTTGCCCGCCTTTTGGCGAAGGACTCGATTATTAAGCAAGTGCTTAACTGGATGTGGAGGGGGTGGCCCAAGGGGCCTGTTGGGGCTGAGTTTAAATCGTTTTATACCAAACATGATGAATTGTCTGTGTTAAAAGGTTGCCTTCTGTGGGGGGACCGGGTGGTTGTTCCTCACAAACTGCGCCGTTCAGTATTGGAATCTTTGCATGTGGGGCACCCTGGCATTGTCAGGATGAAGGCATTGGCCAGGAGCTACGTCTGGTGGCCTAACATGGACAGGGAAATAGAAGAGTGGGTGGCCACTTGCACGCCCTGTCAGGAATCCAGACCAGCCCCTCCAGAGGCGCCCGCTAAGGAGTGGGAGCGCCCTCAAGCACCATGGTCTAGGGTGCACATAGACTTCGCTGGCCCCGTTCACGGCCAGACCTTTCTAATAGTTGTAGACACATATTCGAAATGGTTAGAGGTAGCCCTGATGACCTCTACCACGGCAGAGGCAGTCATCAAGGTGCTACGGCGCCTGTCCGCCACGCACGGCCTGCCTGATGTCTTGGTCTCTGACAACGGGCCCCACTTTACGGCCATGCACTTCGAGACCTACCTACCTAGCCAGGGAATTCGGCATGCCCTCGTCGCGCCATTCCACCCGGCCTCCAATGGACAGGCGGAGAGAATGGTGCGCTCAGCAAAAGAAGCCCTCAATAGGATGGGCCCAGGTGATTGGCAAACACGCATCGATCATTATCTCTTAATTCAGCATATCACGCCAAGCGCTACCACAGGGAGAAGCCCAGCCGAGCTTCTCATGGGTCGCCGCCTAAGGTCCCACTTAGACCGGCTACACCCAAACTACTCTGCCACATCGCCCCCAGACTCTACCAGCAAGATTTGGAACTTTAGCATAGGGGATTCAGTATACGCCCACAACTATGCAGGGGGGACTCTGTGGATTCCTGCCACGGTGATAGGCATCACCGGGCCTCGCTCCTATCTCTTGGAGCTAGAGGATGGTAGAAATTGGAGGAGGCACATTGACCAACTCCGTGGTCGCCTAACCCACTCCAATCTTAGGGCACCAGACGAAACCCTGACGCCAACTGACCAAGGCTCCACTCAAAAAGAGCAACCAGTCACTCCCTCTACAGAATTCTCGAACCCGAACGAATCGGTAAACATACCTGACTTTGTCGCTAGCCCACAGCGATCCCCAAGCGAACAAGCTCCAAGGACTCCAGCCGCGGCCAGGGGTAAGTTCCAGCAACTTCCATCACCTGGAGCAGAGGAGCACAGAGGTCCTTCCGACCTGCTCCACGAACCGGTTCAAAATGAACTGCGCAGGTCTGAGCGAGTCAGACAAAGACCCGCCTATCTCAAAGACTACGTAACCAATAGGAACACTCCAACTAAGAGGGGAGGAGTGTTAGATATTGTAAATAGTTATAGAGGTTTCCACTCCAGTCCTCCATTTAGGCGGGAAGCCTGGGTTAATCTGATTGGTTGAGAGGCCTGACAGCTCCCTATAAAAGGGGAGCTGTCAGACCTCAAAATTGCTGGATTGTACACACTTGACTGCTAATAAAGAGCTGTTGTTGCTCTTCATGTCTGGAGTCTGTCCTCTCATTGCCCTGATCTAACAGAGCGGATGTCTGATGAAGAACTCCATTCTTACGCATCCAGTCCTGGAAACGCTGAGACATGAATTCGGCACCACGGTCGCTCTGGATTCTGGCGATGCGAACTTGGTATTGGGTAGAAGCAAATGCTGCAAAGTCTTTAACGATCTGAAAGGTCTCGGAATTCTCTCTCATTGGATATACAAATCCATATCTAGAATGATTATCTACAATTGTTAGAAAATACTTTCTACCACCAATTGTTGGTGGAAAAGGACCCACTATGTCAGTGTGTACCAAATCAAAAATGCGTGTTGACCGGCGTGTAGCGTGTTTTGGAATGGCAGCTGCTTTGGATTTAGCTTTCCTGCAAACTGCACAATCCAAAAACACCTTACACCCCTTTAGATCCAAACCTTTTGCGAATTCCGGCATTTTTCTAAGAACACGGAAACTGGCATGCCCCAATCTTCTATGCCACTTGTGGATACACCTGGAATGCAAAGGTTTACCAGTTAGTGAATTTTCAACATTAACAGTTTCATGAGGAACCTCAGGCTTGCTCTGAGCAACCTGCTTCCTTATTTTTTGTTTCTTGGCTTTAGGAGCCTTTGGAGTAGCAACGGGTTCTCTCTCTGAACCAGCTCTCTCTGTGCCCATGCTGTCCCTTTTTGGAGTTTGCATACTTGCCTGTGCTCTTGGCTTTAAGTAATAAACACCACCAATTAGCATGGTTTCAGCAACAATATCTCCATCATTAACTATGTAACTTGCTTTCTTGAGGTGGTGAACCTGGAACTTTAACTCTCTAGAAAAGTGACTTTGACTAAGCAAATTACTGGCTGCTGAAGGTATATAATAAACATCAGGGATGAATGTATCGAGCTCTTCAGCTCTTCAACTTAAACAGTTCCTTTTCCCATGACCCTATAAGGGTGGTTGGAGAATGAATACAGTTCCCGAAGATCAGATTCTGGCTCGTGCATCTCTGTGAAAAGTTGCTTTCTGTAAGTAACGTGTAAAGCTGCGCAACTGTCCAAAGTCCACAAAAGCTGTCTGTCATACTCTGGATCAGGTTGTGGATCGTTGGTTATGGCCAATGTTGCGAGTAGAGCTTGTGGATCACGCCTTGGACCACGACAACCTTGTCTTCCGCCTCTACCTCTGCCTCTGGAGTCTGTTCCTCTGGGCTGGTATGTGACAGGAGCTGGAACTCGTTGGGGACAATCCCAGGTGTCATGTCCCATACGGTTGCAGATGTAGCATCTTGGCATCCTTGGAGCATAGACTCTTCCTCGGAAGGGACGTCTAGCTGACGCTGGCGGCTGTTGCAAATGTGGTGTGGCTAATTTGATAGCTTCCTCCTCAATTAAAAGTCTGCATACATTATTAACAGTGTGTTGAACAATAGGCACGTGGTTAATCTTTGCAATGGCATCTCTCCATTCATAATTCAATGAGTTAATGATAATGCTGATCATTTGGATATCATCAATAACATGGCCTCTTTCTCTCAATTCACTTCTCATTCCTTTCAGTTTGGTCAAATGTCCACCAATTTGTTCACCAGGTTTCAACTTTGAACCATGGAACTCAGACATGAGCAAACATGAAGATTCAATTGAAATGGGCCTGTAGCAATCCTCCAAAATGGCCAAATTTGTTGGGCTGTTGCATCAGGTGGGAAAGTAACCTGCAATTCAGTATCCATGGACACCAATAATGTTGTGCAAGCCCTAGTCTCTAGGTCTCTTATTGCAGGAGTCCATGGTTGGGCAGGAGGATTAAACACCATACAATGGGTACCTTCTCTGCGAAGCAAGAGTGCAACCTCACTGACCCAGGCTTTATAATTCTGTCCTGACATTTTTAATTTGGCCTCACTAGTCAAAGGAGTGACAGAAAATGCCTGTTGAGGAATATGGATTTGAGCAACTTGCTGTGTATGTCGTTGTTGTTCCAGGGGGCGCTGTAATCGGACCTGTGGTCTTTGGATTACAGGTGCAGTTGATGCTTGAGCAGCAAAATTAACTTGGCTTGCTTGGGGGGGGGGGGGCAGACATTTGCCTTTGCTGCATTAATTATTGCCTTGTTCCATTTAGAAAATTATTTCTGCCAGGAGATGGCGGTGCAGCCTCACTTTTTGGCTGCAATATTTCTGCCTGCGTGGCATATATTGGAGAACAATGGAGATCACGTGGCAATTGTGATGTGTGCACATCTCTCTGTTCTGATTTGCCTGACACAGTATCCACCAGGGGGTGTGTTTTAGGCTTTGGAGAAGAAGGCAATATGGTGTTTTCAGAAATTTGAAAAACATGGGAGTCTCTCTTCTCTGACTTGAGCATGGAAAAAGCTCTTTTGGCTTGCAGAAGCTCATTTTCAAAAAATTCTATTTTATTACGATAGCTTTCCATATCTTGCTCAGAAGTCTGGGGAGATTCATAAGTTTCTCTTTCTGCTTGGGAGTGAATTTGCTGTGCTGGCGAGAGCTTTGGCCAAGCATCGAGCATTTCATAATCTCTAAGAGATATTTGGGAGCATGCATAATCAGAAGGGAGTATCAATGACCTCGGTCGGAACACGTCTTCTTCAAAAGCAGCTTTATCTTCTTGAGACTTTTCTCCCATGGCAGATTCTCCACTCGGTCCGGCTGCTGAAGTTTGGAAACTTGGAAGCCAGTGTGAAAAATTTTCTACCTCTGTATCAGAGGGGAGGGAGCCTTCGGAATGTGCTCCATCTCTGCTTTTCTTTTTCGGCATTGTTAAAAAGTGATTTAATCGGTCCTGAGTCGATCGTAAATCATTCTCTCTAATTAGCCTATTACGCTTATCTCTTGGAGATAGCTAACAAGGAAAAAGCCGTAAATAACCATCCTCTGCTACCATTTGTGAAAGAGGGAGAGTTCCCCCCCCCTGAATTAATGAGGTGTGAATCGTCGGCTTTCCAAGCAGCATATTTCCAGATAAGCAGAAAATAAAACACAAGAACATATTCTAATAAACAACTTTTAATATGGAATAAAATAAAATACAAATCTTACTATCTAAATCTTACATTTTGGCAAGAGCTATTTTTCCCACCTCCTTCGGCAGGCGAACGGAAGATCAGAAAGAAAGTAAAAGAATGTGTGACGTATTATGAGACATGCGCAGTAAATCATTGTCAGATAAGAAACATTTCTACTGTATAACTCAGAATATAAGCACAAATTGACAAACCAATTAACGCAGTGACACCGCAGTGGGCCATCCTGCAACCCCGGTGCTGCCTCTGGCGCACGCCGGATCGCAGAGAGGGAACTTTTCCCAGCCGCTGCCGCCCCAGCCCCCTCGGACATAGCCGGAAGCCTTCCTGAAGTGTTTCAGCCTGGGTACCGGGAGCAGGACTCTAGCAGGTGAGAAGAGTGTTGGGCCACTGGGTATGGGTTAAGGAAGGATTGTTGTGCACCATGGGGTGGTGTGTGTGTGTGTGTGTGTTAGGATGAGCAGTCAAAGTGGATATGGAAACTGCTGACCTGCATCTATGTACAGCAACCTTCCCTTTGGCCTTGAACTGTTGTGGAATTGTCAAAAATACTTGGTAATGTGTTGAATGCCTCTTTCATTAAACCCAATCTTTGAACTCTGTTTGGATCTGGAAACATTACAAGCAACAAAAGAACTCGGGGGGGGGGGGGATTCCTTTCTTTCTTTTTCTACCTTTTTCTATTTTTTGAGAATTAAATGCGGATTTTGACAGCTTCTGACAGCCAGCTGATTAGAGTGTACTGTGGAGAGGGAGACATCTACTGTTGAGAAGAGGATACTACAAGACTCAATAGAAAACAACAGAGGAAAGAACAGCTGCAGACTTGACCTTGACTGTAGCAAGATATATTTTAAAGATACTTTGAAATGGTGGGAAACATCAAGGAGGATTTGTTTTCGTAACAGTATTGTGGATTGGACTCACTACTGTGGTGGAAGGGAAAAAAAACAAAACAAAATTGGAACTGGACTTTAGAATTTGGAAATAAAAAAGGGGAAAAAAAGGAAAAAAATTAAAAATCAATTAATGCACTTTAAGTTTAAATAAAAGTGATATAGCAGAAAAAGTTTAAACAATTTGATAAATTAACTAAGCAGGCACTATGGAATTTTGTATGTTTAATGGACTACTTGACATGTTAGAAAATGCACATGAAATGCTAAATGGTAAAGAAAAAGTAGAAACTCAGAGGGAACACCTAGAACAAGGTGGAGGAGAAAGGGAGATAGAAAAGGGACTAAATGAAGAACAAGAAGGTACTACAGAAGAAAAAGAGATTGAAAAAGAAAAATATTCAGATATATTGTATTGGGATTTACAGTGACACGGTAAAAGGAGATAAGGGGGAAGAAGCCCCCCAAAAGGGAAAATCAAACAGTAAAGGTGGGAATAATGGGGAAAGACTGGGAAAGAAATCTGGGGAAAGTTACCAAAACAATAGAATTAAAAGGGAGAAAATAGATTGGGAAGAAAAAATATAGAAACTACTAAAACAAGAAAAAGAAAAAGCTAGGCAAATGGGTGGAAAGAAGAGACTATAAGAGAAGTGAAGTTTCTGAGAGACTAAGAGAAAATGGTTGAAAGGAGGAAAGAAGGAAAAGGATTTACTAGTAGAATAGAATGAAATATGTTAATATTGCCAATGGTATATAGATAATATGATGTGAGGGAAATAGATTAATTGTCAGGCCTGTAGTTATGTTTCTTTTAGGTTCTTTGGCCTGCCACACTTTCTTATAATTTCCTATGCTGTTTTAGTAGTGTAGTAGTTGGGAGGGGGGAATAGAAAGGAGTAGGATTGTGGAATGTATTGTTGTCATTCTTTTATAGAAGCTCAAGGTCATCTTTTGTCTCCGCACCTCGACACCTGACCGGAAGCAGAGGGGAGTAGATGCCAGCGTGGAAGATGATGATTGGAACATGTGATGGATTTGTGGGTGTGGGGATAGATCATGAACTTTCAACTGGGTGGAATTCCAGGAAGAAGATCAGAGTTGGAATTCCATAGACGTGCTAACTTGCCTGTATGATTAAATTGGAACTTTAAGGGTGATTCTGCCTTGGTTTCTGAATGATTTCATGCATGGTATTTAGAACGCTGACATTATTCCAACTCTCTCTTTAAAATAAGGCACCAGCACCACCACCCCTCGCATGGGGGGGGGCTGGGGGGGCTGAATTCCCAACGCTGACCGGGACAGCGTAAAATATCAGTGAAGAATTATGAGAAAGCTTTTGGAGATAAGAAGCTGAAAAGCCGATGCTTATTGCTATCTTCAAAGGCAAAGGAATCTGCTTCAAGATTTATTGCATTTGGCAAGAGGACGGAGGGGGCTGGAAAAGACTTTTTCTACACCCAGTTAGAGGATGGCCAGAAGATGAAAGGAATGGAGATTCCAGCCATCCCCACGCAGTCATCTCTGATGGGCTTCCCGGACCATCTCGGACAACTAAACGTGAGTGCATGCTCCCCCTCCTTCCCCCCAGCTTGGAAGCAAGGCTTGGAAAAAAACCTGGAGTGGAGGTTTTGACTCCTTCCAGACAGCAATAAATGAAATGGCTTATTACCCTGCAACTGTGTGGGAGACAGATTCCCTATCAAAATGGGAATTTCAACCCAGACAGCAAGAAGGGATTTGGCCAGGATCTTTCACTTGCCAGCCACAAATTGGGCTGCAACCAGTAAATGAAGCACCACCAGATTGGGTTTTCTTCCCAGAGTATGGATGGATAAGATGCCACTGGGCACCTCCTTTGCCATCAACATGGGAAAATGCTCCAAGCCAGCAGAGGGCACCTACTTGGCCCATAACTCCTCCAAGCCAGCAGGAGGGTCCTTGGCACATAACCCCCCCCTAGCCAGCCATCATTGGTTGAGCTGCAACCTGTGAAGCAGGCAACCCCGGGATGGGTCTTAACCCCAGGTCATGGATGGGAGGAATGCCAGTGGGCACCTGCCCTCCCTCAGCAGATGGCACCATGGCAGAAAACTGGGCAATGGCCAACCGAGGGATTGACCTCCCCACAGGTTACAGTCTCCCCTGCAATGCCCCAAGAGGTTCTTACCCCACCTTCCTACAGAGAAGCAATCGCCACAAGGGAAGAAGGGTTTACCAAAGGGAGGCCTGCAGGATGGATGGCGGGAAAATGTGCACCTGCAATGCCCCAAAAGGTTCTTACCCAACCTTCCTACAGAGAAGCAATCTCCACAAGGGAAGAAGGGTTTACCAAGGGGGAAGCTGCAAAGTGGAGAGCAGTCCAATGTGATGAGGAGGTTCTGAAGTTTAGAGATGTAACCAGGTTCCATTCCTCAGGGGGGCCAATAAAATGCCACCATTGTTGTCAACTTGGCCACAGAGCGTCAGAGTGCTTGGCTCCAGCCCCAATGCCACAACCGTACGAACCAACCACCACGGCGGTAAAGAGAAGGCCCCAGATGCCACCACAGAAGAGTCATCTGGGCCAACAACCTCTGGAAGAGGATCCCCAACTTAAGGTGACGAAGTGTCCTACCAAGGGGGAGGCTTCAGAGGAGGAAAAGGGCAAACAATCTCTGGAGGAGGATCCCCAACTTAAGGTGACGAAGGGTCCAACTAAGGGGGAGGACTCGGAGGGGGAAAAGCCCAAACGATCTCCGGAGGAGGATCCCCAACTAAAGGTGACGAAGAGTCCTACCAAGGGGGAGGCCTCAGAGGGGGAAAAGGGCCAGCCGTGGATGATTGAATCCAAGAGCCCAGAACCTGCGGCACCTGCATCAGAGAGCCCTAAACGGCCATGGGAAGAGGTCGCAATGGACTTCATCGTGGAACTCCCAGACAGCAGTGAGAACAGAGTAATTTGGACAGTTATTGATTTGGTTTCTAAGCAGGCACACTTCATTGCTTGCTCAGGATTGCCATCCGCAAACGAATTAGCGAAAATGTTTGTGAAACACATTTATTGCCTGCACGGAGTACCCAAGAGGATCATTTCAGACTGCAGAGTCCAGTTCACAGCCAAGTTCTGGAGAGAGGTCCTGAGATCCATTGGGTCCACACAAGAACTGAGCTCAGAGGTTCATCCCAGCATGAACTGCGCAGCAGAGGGAGCCAATGCGGTGGTGGAACAATACATCCGGTGTTTTGTGGACTATCAGCAAGACAACTGGTCGGACTTGCTACCCTTCGCCGAAGTGGCGTACAACAATGCGGTCCACAGCAGCACTGGATTTACTCCTTTCCAGATTACCAGTGGCATGGAATTTGTTGACATGCCTGAGTTGCCTAGAGAACCTCCTTCCTCCATGTCTTTGAATGAATGGATGGACATGCTAATGAAAGGATGGGAGAATACGAAGAAGGCTCTAGCAGTTGCGGCAGAAGCCTACAAGAAGCAAGCTGATAAACATCGCTCCCTCCAACCCCCCTTTCAGGTGGGGGACAAAGTTTTTGTGTCTACTAAATACATAAGATTAAGGATACCTAGTAAGAAATTAGGTCCAAAATTTCTAGGTCCTTTCCCAATAGAAAAGATAGTTAACCCAGTTACAGTTCAACTCAGTCTACCCAGAAGTCTAGGGGAAATTGACCCAGAATTTCATTGTAGCCTGTTGAAACCAGAAATTGGGTCTAGCATAAGAGCATCCACCCAAGCTTTTTCTCCTCCTGTAGTGATAGAAGGGGAAACACAATCTGAGGTGGAAAAAATCGTAGATTCCAGGCTGAATAGAGGTCGCTTACAGTATTTAGTGCATTGGAAGGGTTACCCTTTGTCTGAAGCTAGTTGGGTGAAAAGTGGGAACTTAAGACCTATTAGATCTCTCAGCGGCTTTTGATACCATCGACCATGGTATCCTTTTGCACCGGCTGGAGGGGCTGGGGGTTAGGGGCACCGTTTTACGGTGGTTCGGCTCCTACCTCTCCGGCTGGACGCAACGTGTGTTGGCAGGGGAGCAGAGGTCGACCCTGAGCCCCCTCACTTGTGGGGTGCCACAGGGGTCGGTCCTCTCGCCTCTCCTGTTCAACACATATATGAAGCCGCTGGGCGAGATCATTCGTGGTTTTGGGGTGGGATATCATCTGTACGCTGATGATACCCAGCTGTACATTTCCACCCCGAACCACCCCAACGAGGCCGTCGAAATGATGTCCCGGTGTTTGGAAGCAGTACGGGTCTGGATGGGTGACAACAGACTCAAACTCAACCCCTCCAAGACGGAGTGGCTGTGGCTACCGGCCCCCCGGTTCAACCAGTTGCTTCCATCTCTGGCCATTGAGGGCGAGCAACTGGCCCCCATGGAGCGGGCGCGCAATTTGGGCGTCCTCCTGGATGCCCGGCTGTCCATGGATGACCATGTAACAGCCGTGGCAAGGTGGGCGTTCCACCAGGTTCACCTGGTGCGCCAATTGCACCCCCTATTGGACCGGGATGCCTTACGCACAGTCACCCATGCGCTGGTGACGTCTCGCCTAGACTACTGCAATGCTCTCTACATGGGGCTTCCCTTGAGATGCACTCGAAGACTACAGTTGGTCCAGAATGCGGCCGCGCGGGTGATTATGGGGAGTACTAGATACTCCCATGTAACACCTCTCCTGCGCGAGCTGCATTGGCTTCCTGTGGTCTATCGGGTGCGTTTCAAGGTTTTGATTACCATCTTCAAAGCGCTCCATGGCAGAGGACCTAGCTACCTGCGGGATTGCATCCTGCCCCATACATCCCTACGACCAATCCGCTCGCACAGAGAGGGACTTCTCCGGGTGCCGTCCACTAAACAGTGTCAGAGGGCGACACCCAGGAGTAGGGCCTTCTCTGTGATGGGCCCAGCCCTTTGGAATGACCTCCCCCTCGACATTAGGATTACCTCCGATCTCCGCTCCTTCCGTTCAAAACTCAAGACCCACCTTTTTCAATTATCCGGCCTGGCTCAACCATAGTTCCATCTTATTCCTCCTGACAGTCTTTTTAAATCCGTAATTTTAAACTGGGATATTTTAATTGCTAATTTTATTATTATTATTTTATGTATTTAATGATTGTTACCTCCTTCGTGTATGTGTATGTGTATATGTATATATATATGTGCTTTTTTATTGTACGTAGAGGGAGCGGCTAACAAATCAAATAAATTGAAATTGAAATTGAAATTAAAAGTGGAGAATTTAGTAAACCAATTCCATGAAAGATTCCCCAATAAGCCCTGGGGGGAGAAGACGTGGTTAATTTTGTTATGTTAACTTTTATGTTATTCTCTTTTCAGGAAACATTTTTCTTCTGAGGAGAGGCCGCCTGTCAGGCCTGTAGTTATGTTTCTTTTAGGATCTTTGGCCTGCCACACTTTCTTATAATTTCCTATGCTGTTTTAGTAGTGTAGTAGTTGGGAGGGGGGAATAGAAAGGAGTAGGATTGTGGAATGTATTTTTGTCATTCTTTTATAGAAGCTCAAGGTCATCTTTTGTCTCCGCACCTCGACACCTGACCGGAAGATTTGTGGGTGTGGGGATAGATCATGAACTTTCAACTGGGTGGAATTCCAGGAAGAAGATCAGAGTTGGAATTCCATAGACGTGCTAACTTGCCTGTATGATTAAATTGGAACTTTAAGGATGATTCTGCCTTGGTTTCTGATTGATTTCATGCATGGTATTTAGAACACTGACATTAATACTATTAATTGTGGATAACTAACTAAGTGAAATGTTTATTATACAAAATTAGATTTGAGGATATATGTTATCTATAGTAAAATAGAATAATAGATGGAAATGAAATGTTAAATTTGATTAACTTGGAGGGGCAAATAATGATATTGTTTATATATTAAGAAGAAATTAAACAAGTTGGAAAATATGGAAAGAAAATAAGATGGCTGAAATTTGAAATGGAAATATGATGTAAAATGAACTATGCATATGAGAAGATGTTAAGGGGGAAAACCCGGGCAACACTTTGTTTATAAAAGAAGTTAAAATATGTAACAAAAAAACTTTGTTTAAAAAACAAAAAACAAAAGACCTTCACCTCCAGGGATAGGATTAAAATTTACATTCTCCAGCCAAATTCTAAGAACAGGACATGACCCTTTAGGACAGGGGTCCTCAAACTTTTTAAACAGTGGGCCAATTCATGGTCCCTCAGACTGTTGGCGGCCGGACTGGCTGGCTGGGCATGGCTAGGTGGTCATGTGACTGGGTGGGGGTGGCCAATTTAACAGTCCATTGAACAATGCACACAAATTAAACTTTAATTTGTTTTGCTCCTGGGGGTGTTTTATTTGCTTTTGTTTGCATGTTGCTCTTTTGGTTGCCTTTTCTTTTTACTAGATCTTTTTTTCAGTTGTTTAGGAGTCTAGTGGTCCACTTCAGGAAACTCAGTTTTGCAGCAATTCTTCTCAGACCCAAGGAGCTTGAGAAATCTCTCTCTCTCTCTCTCTCTCTCTCTCTCTCTCTCTCTCTCTCTCTCTCTCTCTCTCTCTCTCTCTCCCTCCCTCCCTCCCTCCCTCCCTCTCCCTCTCCCTCTCCCTCTCCCTCTCCCTCTCCCTCTCCCTCTCCCTCTCCCTTCTTTCTCTCTCTTTCTCTCTCTCTGCCTCTCTCTGTTTATCTTTTGGAGGTGGGGGAGGTGAAAACCGGGCCATTTTTGCCAGTTTTTTGGCCTCCTGCATTTTCTGTGCACCCTGTTTTTCACCCCCCACCTCCAGAAGCATTCTGCAGGCCAAACCCAGGCAAAAATGACTAATTTTTTGGCCAAAAACAGGCCATTGTTGCCTCCTGAGGTTTCTGTGCACCCCGTTTTTAACTGTCTCTGGAGGCCAAAATTGTTGGCCTTACCTTTCAGTTGTAGCCCGTAGGGCTCATGAAGGTAAGTCCTGCGTTCGGCCGAAGGGTGGGTGGGGTGATGTGGTGGGGCAGCCTCATGGTCTTGCACTGGCCAAATTAATGGCTTCAGCAGGCCACATGTGGCCCATGGGCCGTAGTTTGAGGACCCATGCTTTAGGACATAATAGGATTAACCTGCTACCATTTAGCAAAAGACACAGAGCTCACTACAATCTCCTAAGGGCATATCATATCTTTATACATATCACTGTGTGAATGGTGTGGTATCTGGGTATCATACATTTCAGTACACATAAACATAATCGTATTACTCCTAAATATTACATTTCTTTTCCATTATTTCATATTATTTATGCATGCCTTTTGTTATCACTCTTCATTTCAAAACCTTATTTCTGCCCTTTTGTATATCTTAACATATTAATATATAATTACTATTATTCCCCTCTATTTTCTATCCCTATTTTAACTCCCCCCTTCATATCACTATAATATTCAAAGACGTGTTTTTCACCTATTTTGTTATTCATATTTCATTAAATAAATCAGAATTTCATCCTTCATTCTTCCATTATTCAATATCTCTGTATACAGTTTTAGTACCAATCACAATCATTTATACATTTAAAGTACTTCTATTCATATTCTTTCCAATCCTTCAATCCATATAATTATACTATTAATATACATGTTTAGATTATGTGTGTGTGTGTCTGTGTGTGTGTGTTTGTATTCTATATATGTATGTATTCTAACCTTAATACATACATATACATATACACATACACATACCTTATCACCCATTGTTTAATTCTAACATTTCACTGCTATTCATATTTTTATACATATTTAGTAGAAGTCATTCAAAATTTAATTTTCCAATTCTTCATATCTATTTATATTAAGATATTATCCTGATATCTATCACACAGCTAAGATAATTTTCCAACCTGTATAATCCTAATATTAATACACATTATTGAAATACATTCATAAAGATATTCTTTTACTCTATTTCCCTTATCCATCATCTCTTACCCGCATCCGAACCTTTAATCTTATTTTCCTTTTAGTTTTCCTCCCATATTTGTTCCTTAAGTCTTTTTTCCCCTCTATTTGATTATGCAATCCAACTTTTTCTCCTATCTCTACCCTTTCCCACTGTCTAATTCCAGGACTATCTATTCCACATCCTATTTCTTTTCCCCTGTTCTCTTCCTGTTTCTCCCATTCCCTTTTTGGGTCTTTTACATTATTTTCCTCCTTTTTTAATTCCTTAATCACTATTAGTTTTAGTAACTCTCCTCCTCGTTATCTTCTTCTTGCTGGTTTCTCTCCATGTTCCCCTCTTACTTCTTCTGGTAGCTTCATTCTTTCTTCATTGTCCAGATCATTGTCCATTATTCTTTGTATTATATTTTCCAGTTTTTGGTCTATACGGTCAAATATTTTCTCAATCCTTTGAAAAAGCTGCATTCTGTTTAAGTTCCCCTCACTTCTGTCTTATATTGCACCTGTATTTAGTCGATCTCTTTTTTAGTCCACTGTCCAGAGTTCATACATTCAAAAAGCAATTCTGCTTCCGGTTGTTGAGAACGACGGACGTGTTGTCTGCCCTGTGCTCTCTTGGTGGGCTCCCCTCGGCTTGGGGGGGGCACAGGGTGCCTTGAAGGGGCACCCTGCTGTAGGGGCTGCTCGCTGGGGGTCCCCTGGATCGGTGGCAGCCGCGGGGGGGCCTCTGGCATTGCCCCAGGAGCCGAGAGGTGAGAGGGGGTGTGCGACAGAGCTCCTACGCTCCCGCACGCTTTCGTTTCGAGGCAGCTGGATGATCGACAATTTGAAGGCTATAGCTGAAGTGCGGTGAGATGGGAATCCTCCCCAATTCTCCTTTTGATATTTAATAATAATAATAATAATAATAATAATAATAATAATAATAATAAGCTTTTATTTCTAGACCGCACCCTTTCCTAAGCAGGACTCGGGGTGGTGTACAGTCATTATTAAAACCATATACAAATACATAGACATAGACATAGACGTAGACGGAGGAGGTAGAAAATATACTGTACAATATTTAGTTAAAATACAAATAAAATTAAAATTCCCTTAAAAAATTCCCAATAAAATGTTTGCCAGGAGGTGGAAGATGGAGCTATAAATCGGCTAAGCCAGCTAATTGGAACAGGTGGGTCTTGAGCTTCTGTCGGAAGGAGCGGAGGTCGTTAATAGTTCTAATATAGGGGGGGAGGTCATTCCAGAGGGTTGGGCCCATCACAGAGAAGGCTCTACTCCTAGGCGTCACCCGCTGGCACTGCTTGGCGGATGGCACCTGGAGGAGTCCCTCCCTGTGAGAGCGGATAGGTCGTAGAGATGTGTGAGGTGAGATGCGGTCCCGCAGGTAACTAGGTCCCATGCCATGGAGCGCTTTGAAGATAGTAACCAACACCTTGAAACGCACCCGAAAAACCACAGGCAGCCAGTGCAGCTCGCGCAGGAATGGTGTTATATGGGAGTATCTTGTTCCTCCCATGATAACCCGCGCGGCCGCATTCTGAACTAGCTGTAGTCTTCGGGTGCATCTCAAGGGGAGCCCCATGTAGAGAGCATTGCAGTAGTCCAGGCGAGACATCACCAGCGCATGAGTGACTGTGCGTAGGGCGTCCCGATCCAATAGGGGGCGCAATTGGCGTACCAGGCGAACCTGGTGGAACGCCCCCCTCGCCACGGCTGTCAGATGGTCATCCATCGACAGCCGGGCATCAAGGAGGACGCCCAGATTGCGCGCCCATTCCACGGGGGGCAGTAATTCGCCCCCTATGGCCAGCGATGGCGTCCACTGGTTAAATCGGGGCTCTGGTAGCCACAGCCACTCAGTCTTGGAAGGGTTGAGTTTAAGTCTGTTGTCCCCCATCCAGACCCGGACGGCTTCCAAACACCGGGAGAACATTTCGACGGCCTCGTTGGGGTGGTTTGGGGTGGAAATGTACAGCTGTGTATCATCAGCGTACAGATGGTATCCAACCCCAAAACCACGGATGATCTCACCCAGCGGCTTCATGTATGTGTTGAACAGGAGGGGCGAGAGGACCGAACCCTGCGGCACCCCACAAGTGAGTGGCCTCAGGGTCGACCTCTGCTCCCCTGCCAACACACACTGCGTCCGGTCGGAGAGGTAGGAGCGGAACCACCGCAAAACGGTGCCCCCTACGCCCACCCCCTCCAGCCGGCGCAATAGGATACCATGGTCGATGGTATCGAAAGCCGCTGATAGATCTAATAGGACCAGGATAGAGGAACAACCCCTATCTCTGGCCCTCCATAGATCATCTACCAACGCGACCAAGGCCGTCTCCGTGCTGTGACCGGGTCGAAAGCCGGACTGGCGCAGGTCTAGATAGTCTGCTTCCTCCAGGTGACGTGGGAACTGTTGCGCCACCACACTCTCTACAACCTTCGCTAAAAAGGGAAGGTTGGAGACAGGACGGTAATTAGCTAGTTCCTCCGGATCCAGGGAAGGCCTCTTGAGCAGGGGCCTCACCACCGCCTCTTTCAAGGCGGCCGGCAAGGACCCCTCCTCCAGTGAAGCGTTCACCAGACCCAGGAGCCAGCCTCGTGTAACCTCCCTGGATGCCAGTACAAGCCAGGAGGGACACGGGTCCAGTAAACATGAGGTGGCTCGCAGTCGCCCACGTAACCTGTCCAAGTCCTCGGGGGCAACAGAGTCAAACCCCTCCCAGGGTGGTGTCTCAAGACTTGCTTCCGACGTCTCCCCTGGTCCACTGAAGGGGGCCCATCCACTCCGGATCTGATCGATTTTGTCCTGCAGATATTCCCCAAACTCCTCTGCTCTACCCTGCAAAGGGGCTTCCCGCAACCTCTGTAATAAGAGAGAGCGGGTCACCCGAAACAGGGCGGCAAGGCGGTTATCCGTGGACGCAATAAGAGCGGCACAGTGTCTACGTTTGGCCGCTCTCAGAGCCACAAGGTAGGTCCGTAAATAGGCTCTTACCTGTGTTCGGTGAAAGATCATCAGCTTTTTAAAAGACTTTCAATCTTCTCCTGGGAAGTGTGATTGGAGGGAGGGGGATTTTCCCCCCCCTCGGACAAACAGCTTTGGATCTATCTCCTCTCTCTCGGAGGAGAGAGAGAGAGTTTTAAAAGGAATCACACTCGTTATAAGCAATGGCAAAATGACTTTCTTAATGCAATTGTAAAAGAAAAGTGATGATCTGACTTCTTTAAAAATTTTGAAAACTTTTGACTTGTTGCTTCCTGATCTCTGGGGCTGGCGAAGCAAGATGGCATACTTCCTCCGTCTTTATGCTCTTTGAAATTAGACTCCTCCTATGAAAATTGCTGGCATTATACTTTTGCCTCCGTGACTCTCAGAAACATCTCTTGCTACATAATATCTTGGATTTGGAATAACTGAGTTAATTGACTGGACTTGAACTATATAGAAGGTCTCTATTCCTGTCTGGACTGCCTGCCTCGTGGTCTCTCTTGGTTGTGCTTTTCCACAGTCGCCATTTCTTTGTATGGACATAGATATCGCTGAGCTTTTTTTTTTTTTATGATGCCTCCGAAGAAACCACCACCTGGGAAACCAGGATCTGCCCCAGCATCTTCAACGTCCAGCCCAATTGGACAGCAGTCACTAACATCGTTTCTACAACCTAAAGCTCCTGAAGAGGAATCAGTAACTCATCAGCTGCTCCAAAAGATTTTAAAAGGGCAGGATGAACTGAAAAACCAATTGAGAGAAATGAATGAACAACTCAGAGAAAATCAAAACCAAACTGCACAAAACAAACAAAGATTAGACGTTCTGGAGGAGGGGACAACTGAGATGAGGGGGGAGGTGAGGGTGGTCCAGAGAGGAAATTTAGAACTTGAGAACCACATGATAAAAATGGAATTTGAAAGGATGTCTTTTTTCCTTAGATTTCAAAACGTAATTGAGACTGACAATGAAGACTTGAAGGAGATCATGACAACAAGGTTAGCTGAATATATTAAAAAAGACAAACAGCAACTAGGATGGGATATTGACTTGGTTTATAGAGTTAATTCAGCTTATGCTAGAACACACAATGTTCCAAGAGAGGTTCATATTAAATTTCTTAGAAAGGCTACAAGAGATGAGATTCTGGGGGCACAAAGGGGGCAAACATTAAAATATAAGGACAAAGAGATAGCCATCCTGAAACAAATCCCGAAGAAAGTAAGAGATAAGAGGAAAAAATATTCACCACTAGCAAAAAAAATATTTGATAAGGGATTTTGGTTCCGGTGGCTTTTGCCAGAAGGTATGTTGATTTTCTGGAAGGGCACCAGAGTTAGAATTAATACAATTATGGAGGCGGAGGCCTTCATGGAAAAAAACAAAGCTCTCCTGGACAAAGCGGACAGTACACAAGAGATGAAGGAGGGAGGGGCCGAGGCTTTGCTGGCAGGCGGGGGGGAGGAGGCAACAATTAGAAAACTCAGATCACAAAAGTAAGTTAGAAAAAACATTGCAATTGCTGATACAATGAATCCTTTTGTTAGATACAAAGTAAATGATTGAAATTATTGAAAGATATAATGTAAAAATAAGCTGTCAGGATCTAGTTAAGCAATAACATTTTGTTTATCATTTTGTAAAAGTTATGAGACTTGGGGGAATACCATTTCCTGCACGATGTAGCTGTCAAAATTTGTACCCATACCCATTACCCCTTTCCTTAAAATTTTGTAAAACCAATAAAAAAATTTTTCACAAATAAATAAATAAATAAATTCAAAAAGCAAAACTTCCAAGTCACAATTTTAAATGTCTCATCAATAGTCAGTCCAATCAATTTAAATTCACCAGGAAGTTATCCTCGCCTCTTCAATTTACTCTGTATGTTCAATAATATTCAGTGATGTTCAGACACTCTTAACTGAAGTCCTTAGTTAATAATCAAACCCCTAGTGGTCTTAGAGTAGATCCATGTCCAACAAATATTTTCAGTCTTTTTAAATAGTTATTTCCAAGCTTGTATATTTTCCTTTCCATCAGCAGATGACGGTCTCACTTCTGTCTGCTTCAGCCTCTCTGCAATGTTATTGTCAGTTCCAATTTCAATTATTTTAAATTATAAATCCAATAATTAGGCAATATTTGGGACTTTAATTCCAGTGTTTTAAAATGCTCTCAATATCACGTCTTTTAACTTTGAGAACCAAGTTTCTATTTATCATTTAAAAACCAATTTTTTTCCTTCTTCAATTCTCTGGTATTTTTCCTGTGTGCCCATTCGCCACTTCAACAAATAGCTTTAAATATGCTTCCCCCTTGGATTTCTGGGGTCAACTTCCAGTAAAAAATATTTTCTCACCCAGATCACACT
The DNA here is from genome assembly GCF_964273705.1 of Natrix helvetica. Taxonomy (NCBI): domain Eukaryota; kingdom Metazoa; phylum Chordata; class Lepidosauria; order Squamata; family Natricidae; genus Natrix; species Natrix helvetica. The sequence goes on from NC_138555.1 coordinate 28,886,234, forward strand.
CCATTCACTTTCTCCACTCCAGCACAGTCTTGGGTATTCAGGCTGTCCCAGGCTTCATGGCAGCCATTTTGGCTGCTGCTGCTCTTCGTCGTCAGATGAGGGCGCTTTCCAAGTCAGGGAGGAGAGATGCGGCTCTCCTTTACCTGCCAGGTGGTCCTCCTTTACTTCACCATGCCTCCAGGGTGGCTATGGTCCAAATTTGAACCCTCCAATGATGAGAGATCAGAGCCGACCACAGGGCTCATGGATCAGGCTTCCGAAGGCACCAGAAGTACAACCAGAAGTCCAATCGCCACTTTCTTAATGTTAGGAGATTGTTTCTGGAATTTTTTTGTTAGAATATTCATGACTGGGAGAGACATGGTAACAAGGTCAGCTAATGAATAGGCATAGCAACTAAGTCAGCCAATGAGAGCTTAAACAGATTTGAGTCTGTGTTGAGAATCGAAACTGAAACTGAAACTACTCTGCTCTGAACTCTGAAACTAACTGTTCTCTCTTGCTTGTGTTCTGCTTGTCACTTCTACCACGTTGAAAGAATCTACTATTGGTATTGTACATTTATTCATCTGTTATGTATATAAAGAAGTTAATGAATTCAGCTGAATCAGTTATCTGTGTGTACTTTCTGGATTTCATTTTTCTGCAACAAACTCTTACAGGTTATGGACCCAGACCACACAGAAAGACTGAACTGTAATTAAGCTGTGTTAAAAGAGAAGCAAGGCAGAGAAAGATTGCAGGATGGCTGCTGTTGCATTTAAGGAAAGCTGTGTGCCTCGTTTGGGACAGAAGAACTATATTATTTGGGCTGCAAAGATGGAATGTTTCCTGAAGGCTAAGGAGCTGTGGGATATTGTTATTAATCCACCCCAGGGAGCTTTTGCAGCTGCTGAGCAGAAGCAGCACGATAAAGCAATGGCTTATACCATCTTGAGTTTAGAAGATGAACAGTTTATCAATGTAGCTGATTTAAAGACTGCAAAGGAGGTCTGGCTGACATTGAGAAGAGTACATGTTAGTGTGTCAGCATGCAATATTGTACAGTTATCAAAACAGTTATACAGAGCCTGTTTGCAACCAGGGGAATCTGGAACAGCATTTTGTAAAAATGCAAACTTTATTTGTGGAGTTGGAACAGTGTGGATTGCAGTTCCCTGAAGTTCAGAAAGTGTTGTTGGTGTTAAACAGTCTTGATGAAATGTGGGACATTGTTTCTGCAGTGTTTGAATGCAAACCAGAGCAGGAACTGTGTTTGGAGGCTTTAAAGGCTTGTTTGATTGCTGAGGAGCAGAAATGCCATTGTAGAAAAAGTCACAAGGAGAAACAACAGGTATGTCCGCTGCAAACTGACAGAGGTTCAGAATTCATGTCAGCAAGTTTTCAACAATGGTTGGGAAGTTAGGTATAAAACACAAGTTAGGTATAAAGCACAAATCCGTATGCAGCAGCTGAGAATGGTGTTGCTGAGAGACGGAATGGAGTGTTACAAACCATGTGTCAGAGTTCCAAATATCATCCAGAATTAAATCAGAGTTCAAGACATAACTTTCATCAAAGTTCCAATTTAATAAGACAGACATGTTGGTACATCTGTGGAAACCCGAATCTGAAAGCTTCCTGGGTTTCCACCCAGTTGAAAGTTCATGATCCTGTCTCCACACCCACAAGTCCATCATATGGTCCAATCTTCCTCTGCCATGCTGGCATTTCCACCCATCTAGTTCCGGTCAGGTGCAGAGGTGCAGACACAAAGGATAACCTTGGGCTTCTAGAAAGGAATGTTTTATTTTAACAACACATTTTACTCCTTACTATCCCCCCCTCCCAATTCCCCACTAATGAAACAGCATAGTAAAGAAAGAGAGAGAGTGTGTGTGGCAGGCCAAAGATCCTAAAAGGCCTGACACCGTGAAGGACTCACTGTTGGAGGATTCTGGTCTGAGCAGGTCATATTGGGGTGAAGCCATGTTGACTGCTAATTATTTAATCAATATGCTGTGGAGTTCCTCCATTAATGATACTCCATATGCAGTGCTATATGGGAGAAAGCCATCTTTGGCACATTTAAGGGTGTTTGGAAACAATGCTTGGGTGCATATTCCAAAAGCAATTAGAAGAAAAGGGCAAGCAAAGGCTAGGAAGCTCAGGTTTATGGGCTATGAGCCAGGTTCAAAAAGCTATCGCTTTAGCGATGGGAGCAAGAGTATAGTGATTTCCAAGTCTGCTGGCTTTGCAGAGCAAAATTGGAACAGAATTGATGCATATTTTTGGAATGATCCACTTAGTGATAGTGGTCCACTTAGTGACAGTAACTCATTTAGTGATGGTAACTCAGTTATGGTGTCAGCGTTCAGGGAGGAGAAGCTGAAGAATATATGAAGCAAGAGAGGGTTGAAGCACAGGAACAGTGAAAGTCACGCAGGTCAGAGCGATGGAACAAGGAGATTCCACCTGACAGGTATTCTGCTAGTAAAGTTAAAGTGTGTAATGTATTGTATGAGCCAAGGAACTATCAGGAAGTTTTGGCATTACCTAAAATAGAACAAGTAAAGTGGAAAGAAGCCATGGACAAGGAAATGAAATCCATGGGTGAACATAACGTGTTCACTTCTATGACTTTGCCACAGGGTAGCAAAGCTGTAGGATGCAAGTGGGTATACAAGAAGAAAGTACTACCCAATAATGAGATACAATATAAAGCAAGGTTAGTGGCACAAGGTTTTTCACAGCTGAAAAATGTGTCAGCGTTTCAAATAACCTCCAAAATTAAATCAGAGTCCAAGGCAAAGTATTGCTCTAAGTTCCAATTTATTAAGAGAGTCATGTTGGCACATCTGGGAGAACCCGAATCTAAGCTTCCTGGGTTTTCCCCACCCAGTTGAAAGTTCATGATCTTGCCCCACACCCACAAGTCCATCACATGGTCCAATCTTCCACTTCCACCCTGGCAGTTCCACCCATCCAGTCCCAGTCAGGCTCAGAGGTGTAGAAACAAAATATGACCTTGGCTTCTAGAAAGGAATTTTATTTTGACAACAACACATTCTACTCCTTACTATTCCCCCTCCCAATTCCCCACTAATGAAAAAGCATAGTAGAATAGAATATTAGTGCGGCAGGCCAAAGATCCTAAAAGGAACTGGCTGCAGGCCTGAAAGGCAGCCTCTCCTCAGAAGAAAAATATTTCCTGAAAAGAGAATAATATAAGGGTTAACATAACAAAATTAACCACCTCTCCCCCACCCCCCACCCCCCAGGGGGACCCTTTGGCTTATCGGGAAACTTATCATGGAATTGTTTTACTAACTTATCCACTTTTAGGTTCCAGCTTTTCACCCAAGTAGCTTCAGATAAAGGGTACCCCTTCCAATGCACTAAATGAGGTAAGCGACCCCTATACACCTGGAGTCTACACTTTTTTCCACTTCATAATGTGTTTCTACCTTTATCACTACAGGAGGAGGAGAAGCTTGGGTGGATGGTCCTATGCTGGACCCAATTACTGGCTTCAACAAGCTACAATGAAATTCTGGGTCAATTTTCCCTAGACGTCTGGGTAGACTGAGTTGAACTGTAACTGGATTAATTATCTTCACTATTGGGAATGGACCTAGAAATTTTGGGCCCAATTTCTTGCTAGGCATTCTTAATCTTATGTATTTGGTTGATACGAAAACTTTGTCCCCCACACGAAAGGGGGGTTGGAGCGAGCGGTGTTTAGCAGCTTGCTTCTTGTAGGCTTCCGCCGCATCTGCTAGACCTTTCTTCGTATTTTCCCATCCTTTCTTTAGTTTGTCCATCCATTCAGTCAGAGACACGGAGGAGGGAGGTTCTCTAGGTAGCTCAGGCATGGCAACAAATTCCATGCCACTGGTAATTTGGAAAGCAGTTAATCCAGTGCTGCTGTGGACCGTGTTGTTGTACGCCACTTCAGCGAAGGGTAGCAAGTCCGACCAATTGTCTTGCTGATAGTCCACATAACACCTGATGTATTGTTCCACCATCGCATTGGCCCTCTCTGCTGTGCGGTTCATGCTGGGATTAACCGCTGAGCTCAGTCCTTGTGTGGACCCAATGGACCTCAGGAACTCTCTCCAGAACTTGGCTGTGAACTGGACTCCGTGGTCTGAAATGATCCTCTTGGGCACCCCGTGGAGGCGATAAATGTGTTTCACAAACATTGTCGCTAATTTCTTTGTGGATGGCAACCCCGAGCAAGCGATGAAGTGTGCCTGCTTGGAAACCAAATCAATAACTGTCCAGATTACTCTATTCCCACTGCTGTCTGGGAGTTCGACAATGAAGTCCATTGCGATCTCTTCCCATGGTCGGTTAGGGCTGGCCACTCGTTGTAGTAGTCCAGGGGGCTTCTCCGGTCGTGTTTTAATCGTTGCGCAAGTAGCACAGCTTTTTACGTAATCTTCCACCTCCAATTTCATCTTTGGTCACCAAAATTGATGCCTGGTGAGGTGGAACGTTTTTAGGAATCCAAAGTGGCCTAGTTTCGCCTCATGACCCCTTCCAGACCAATCCATCTTTCATCATTAGGATATCCGTGTTATTGTTGAGCCACGGGTCTACTGGGAGTGCCAATTTCATAGCTGTCATCAGCTTATCCTGGCTTCGGTTGGTGACTTGGGCTGCCTTTTGGTGGGAGGAAGAAAGGATGGGGTGAACAACTTCTCTCTTCTTACTGTCGTACTGCGGTTTTCTCAACAAAATATCTGCCAACAAGTTTTTTGGCACTTGTTGGATACCTAGGGGTTTTGTCTCTGCTGCAGGTGCTGCAGGTTTTGGGCTCTTGGGTTCAATCGTCCCTGGGTGGCCCTTTGGCCCCACTGGTGGTAGAGGTCCAAATTCGACAATCAATTTCCTAATGCCGTCTTCCCACTTTATCATAGGTGTCCACTTGTCAAGCCATGCAAGCCCCAAGATAATTAATTTCGGCATCTTTGGAGCCACAATGAATCTGAGAAGCTCATAGTGGCGGCCTACTTGTAACTTTGCCAGTTCGGTCATTAGCATGGCCGCCCCCCCCCCAAATTAGCGTTCCATCTACCTGCTCAACCCGAATGGGACAGGCTAGAGGTCTTGTGCGTATGCCTAGTTGCTTTACAATCGACATGCTGATTAAGCATCGGGTGCAGCCGATGTCCAGAACTGCTTCAACTTCCTCTTCCACCCCCGTTTCGGGTACTTGGAGCTTGGCTTGGAAGGCGAAGGGACAGATGGGTGCACTCACCATTGGGTCGTCTACACTATTCTCTTCCTCCGAGGTTTCCCCATTGGTTGGACTTTTCATCACCTTAGGTTGGGGATCAGCTTTCTGAGGTTGTTGACCCAGATGACTCATTTCTGGTGGCTTCTGGGGCCTTCTCTTTACCACACTGGCAGTTGGTGTGCACATTTGTGATATTGGGGCTGGAGCCAGGCACTCTGACACTTTGTGGCCAAGTTGACAGCAACGGTGGCATTTTATTGCCCCCCACCCCCTGAGGGAAGGAACTCAGTTGCATCTCTAAACTTAGGAACTGCCTCGCCACATTGTTCTGCCATCCATCCTGCAGCTTCCCCTTCATTCATCCCTTCTGCCATTGTCGAGAACATTTCTCTGTCAGAAGGTAGGGAAGTCAATCCCTGGGTTGTCCCTAGCCCAGTTATTTGACATGGTGCCATCTGCTGAGGGAAGGCAGGCGCCCACTGGCATCTCTCCCATCCATGACCTGGGAAGAAAGCCCATTCCAGTGGTGCTTGATTCACAGGCTGCAGCCCAAACATCGGTGGCTGACCAGTGAGAGATGTTGGCCAAACCCCTTCCTGCTGGCTGGGTTGAACTCCCCATGTTGATGGGGGATCTGTCTGCGACTCAGCTGCAGGGTAATGGGTCATTTCATTTATCACTGTATGGAAGGAGTAAAAATTTCCACTCTAGTACATTGCAGAGCCTTTGCTAGGGAAGGAGGTGGAGTATTCACTCACATTTGGCTGCACAAGTTGGTCTGGGAGGCTCCAATCATCTGGTCGGCTACTGGGTGATTGTTCTTGTCTCTCTCCAGCCGTGTGTTGAAATAGCATTTTTAACCCCCTCCGGCTGGGACCGCATATTTCCAGACACTATAAATCTCCAGTCTTCCTCCTCCACAAATTCCTTTGCAACTTTGGAACTTTGGACCCGTCATCGGCTTCTAATTCCAATGGCTCTATCTTCATCTTCGCTGATATTTTACGCTGACTGGGTCAGGTCAGTGATGAGAGTCAGCACCTCTCCCCAGCACCCCGTGCAGGGGTTGCTGGTGAAATATTTTAAGGGAGATTCAGGTTAATGTCAGCGTTCCAAATAACATCCAAAATTAAATCAGAGTCCAAGGCAAAGTATTGCTCTAAGTTCTAATTTATTAAGAGAGTCATGTTGGCACATCTGGGAGAACCCGAATCTAAGCTTCCTGGGTTTTCCCCACCCAGTTGAAAGTTCATGATCTTGCCCCACACCCACAAGTCCATCACATGGTCCAATCTTCCACTGCCACCCTGGCAGTTCCACCCATCCAGTCCCAGTCAGGCTCAGAGGTGTAGAAACAAAATATGACCTTGGCTTCTAGAAAGGAATTTTATTTTGACAACAACACATTCTACTCCTTACTATTCCCCCTCCCAATTCCCCACTAATGAAACAGCATAGTAGAAAAGAATATTAGTCTGGCAGGCCAAAGATCCTAAAAGGAACCGACTGCAGGCCTCACAAAATGTGCACTATGATGAGGTATTCACGCCTACAGTAAAGAGTAAAAGCATAAGGCTGGCACTAGCTTTGGCAGCAGCACATGACCATAAAATTTGGCATTTTGACATAACCACTGCATTCCTCAATGCTGAGTTAGAGGGGAAAATTACATGGTTCAAGCACCAGGGTATGAAAGTAAAAAGCCTAACATGGTGTATAAATTGAACAAGGCTATTTATGGGCTGAAACAGTCAGCCAGGAATTGGAATATCTGTCTAGATACTGCATTGCAGGGTCTTGGGTTCAAGAGTTGCAAGGCTGATGGTTGCATATACACTGGAAAGTTACAAGGTGGGGATTGTCAACTATTAGCATTTGTGGATGATCTTTGCTTCATTGCAAAGGATGTATCACAGGTAAAAGAATTTGCTAATAAGTTAGAGAAGAAATTTGAACTAAAGAATTTGGGAGAAATAAAATATATATATTTGGTGTGGAGATACAAAAAACTGAGAAAGGTGGTTATGTTCTCAGTCAAAGAAGAAAAATTGAACAGTTGTTGGAAAGATATAACATGTGCAGCTTGTGCAGTTTTTTATTTTTCCATTTTCATAACATATAATCACATGTATACTATTACATAACCAACATCATATTGTATTATTAAATGTTTACATCAATTCATCTTACCAACAACTCCCAAAAACCAATTATTGGCTCTTCTGCTCTCCGTACACCATATTTGTGCTTTATCCATCACTTTCTTCTCCCTCTCTCCTCCCCTTCCCTACCTCCTTTCTTCCCTCTGTCCTTCTTGTCTCCACTTCCCCTTCCTCTATCCTTCTCCTCCCTCCCCTCATTTCTCTCCTCCTCTCCCCCCCCCTTTGCTCTATCTCCTATCCCACTCTTCTTCCCTTATCTTTCTCTTCTACTTCCCACTCTTCATCTCATTTACTTGGTGTATTTCAGCTTCTGAGCAAGCTCCCTTTTAGGTTGATGGTATTTATAATTCTTTTTCGGTATGCATATTTAATTTTTCTCCTCTTTTTTAGTAAAAAAAATAGTGATATAATGGAAAAGTATACATATATAGTCATTGTGTTTTTACCCCCCCCCCAACCTAATTTTGGTCGAGATGTAGACCTGGTTACAATTCCCAGATATTCTCATCATTATCTTTATATAGTTATACATCCTTACATGCCCCCAATTTGTGATTCTGTCTTTTTATCACAATAGTTTCCCATTGTAGGTATATTTCATATTCCCTCTCTATTTTTCTATACCTTGAATTAGATTACCCTTAGTTATCTCTAAAGGACAATCTTCGCTGTTCAATATTCATTACACTTTCCTTAATGTATTATATAAAGTAACAAGCGGTAAATATCTCACTTTGTTCATCATCTTAAAAGTTCTATATATGTCCATGTTACATAGATTTTGACCCATGCTTCGTTGTCCTTCCATTGTCATATTCACTCAATTCACAACTCAATTTAATTATCATGTTAAAAAGGTAAATCACAAACCTCTGCTTTACAAGCTCCCCATATCAGTTTCATATTTATCCATATTCCATATATTTTAACTTTTATTTAGTTATCTTTCCATTATCATGTTCAACCAGATAGCAACTCCATTTATTATCATATTTAGGAATAAAGTCCTTATCTTAACTTTATATTTTCCCTTATAGTAGTTTCTAATTATCTGGTTTTTTCCTGGTAAGTCTTTTGTCCCACTTCTCTGTTCCTGTCTTCTCCCTTTTCTTTATTTTAACACATCCACGCCCTTCAAGTTTCCCCAGGTGACCAAGTGAATAATTTTTATTCCTCTTTGTTGGGGGGGGGGGGGGGGTAACCTCCTGCTTCAATTTTCCTTATACCACTAACAGCCTCCAATATCGCTTTTGTCAGTTTTCTTTTAACTTTTGTTGGGACACCTCCCCTTTTCCCAATTTTCCCTACACCATTGCCAGGACCAAAAGAGTTTTTGTCTACTTTTTATTTCCCTCTGCTTCTACCCCTTCAAAGCCTTGCCCCCCTTGCCTCCCTTCTTCTTTGAGTTCTATAGCTATATACTTCTCTGGATTGAAAATTCTAATTAGGCTTGATTTTACTGATTCATGTATTTTCTTTAAAATTCCACATAGTTCTTCAAATTCCCAGTTTTCCATGATGTCCAGTTCCAAAGTTACAGTTAATTATACAGTTATGCAGTTCTTATTTCAGAGTTCTGTTCCACCTTAAGTTTGTCTGCTTCAATTGCTATGGAGAAAACCGATGGTGGCCATCTTAGTCTTTTGTTCTACCTTAAAGTCTAGATCCAAAATTTCAGTTAGTTATACAAATCCCACTTCGAGACTCTAGACCACCTTAAATTCAAACCAGAAGAGAAGCTGGGGCCATCTTACTCTTTTGCTGAGCGAAGAAAAGGAAGGAGAAGAAGAAAGCAAAACAAAACAAAAAAACCCTTCATAGTTCCCAGTTTGGATTCCATTATTATTCTGTTGTTATTCTTTCCCTTACCGGGTCCGGTCTCTTGTAGCTGCTCGCAATATATCACTTGAAGACAGGCTTGCAATCGACGATTGTACTTTCCAAAGTTCTGGTTTATGTCAGTTAGTTAATTAAAACCTCCCGCACAGTCAAAGTTAGGCCAAAGTTAAGTAAGAAGAAGTACTCTTTTTTTTTTTTTTTGGAGTTAAGATTTATCAATTGGGAAAAGTTCAAACGAAATAAATCTTTCAAAGTATTTGGTTTCTTTTCTTTTTCAAATCAAAAACCAAGTTTAAAATTTATATTTGAGTGAGTTTGTCATTTCTCTGCTTCTTCCTTTCTGTCCAAAAATTGATTCAAGTAAATAGCTTTTGGGGGGGCTGGTGTTTCAACCCACCATTTTCCCTTTCTTTCTTTCTTTTTGGAAAAGTCCTGATCTGACCATCAATATTATTTATGTTCTCCAGATTTCTTTGCCTTTTCCAGGTTTAATTTATGGCTGTGGGTTAGATAAATTAGCAGTTCATTCCTTCCAAACTATCCTGTTGTTCCTTTTGCTTTGACAAGAAGTTCAGTGTCTTGTCAGCCATATTTATAGGCTGTCGCCCCAACTCTGATTCAAAAGACAAACCTCCGACCTGCAAGGGCTCTGTTGCCTCCCCCTGGGTCTAATGAGATGCTGTCCTCTTCACCCCCCCCCTCCAGGAGTGGTTCCGGTCCAAAGGGACCTTGAAGTTAGTTTGTCAGACAGAGTTCATGTGAGGCTCTTGAGAGCCCACACCCTCCACGTCTGTCCAGCTGAAGCACTTCCTGTCAACTCATGCAGTAAGCATCTTGAGTCGCTTTACTGCTGCACCAATGCAATTGCATTGGATGGGTATAAAAGGATTCTCAGATATTTGAAAGGAACTGTGAATTTGGGTCTTCAAATACAGGTCTCTGAAGAATTAAAACAGAAATGCTATGTTGATAGTGATTGGAAAAATACCAGCAAGTTCCTCGGCAGGTCAGAGAAAAGCTCTTCGAACTGACAGCGGGGGCAGCTGCCATATTCAAATGACCACTTTAAAGCTGGGGCAACCGGACTAAGCTTTTTGAGCAGGAGCGGTGTTGGAACGGCGTGTTGGAACTGGGTGAGTGATTGGCCAACTCACAGGTAAAAAGAAACTTTGAATTTGGACTTAACAAAGGCCCCAGAGCTCAATTAGTGGGTAATTGGCATTTGGGAAATTTTATGGAGTGTGGTAAAATTAATTTTGTCACAAGTGAATCCCGATAAAACAGACAGGAAACAGTTATACAGTAAAGCAATTCTTGCTTTGAAATGCAGAGGTTTATTACATGAGTAATTTGAACATGATAGCCATCTTTACTTACATCAACCACTTATTGCAATAAGGTCCCGAGAAGGTAGTTCGGTCCAGCGAGGAATAGCTACTATCAGTGGCCATGATTTCTTCCAGACATGCTTCTTTTATACCCTTTTTGCCAACATTTCACAACATACTTCCCTATGCCTTCATCCTGAAAGCCAGGCATTACATACTCACGTGTACTCGTAAATCTTCTGCCATCTGCTACTTTCAGTTCCTTATTTCTTGTCGTGTCTACATGTTTTCTCTTAAAATAACTTCTAAATTCATAGCTTAGCAAATGCATATTATTAATTGTGCAAGCACAGCAAATTGCAAGTCTGATTAACGTTAGAAGATCTTTTTGCTGACTCTTTTCCTTATAGCACTTTATTAGAGGCCTATTACGATCTTAAAATCTTTTACCAAACCTAGGAAAATCAGACCCCTATAGGTTTCCCCTCACAGTCCCTCCTGTTTGTCCTTGAGGACAACACAAGTAAATGATTGGGTAAGCTCAATGATAATAATCTTGCTAGACTACTATATCCCCTCTCCCCAAAGCATCCTCTGCTTACTAATTTGTAGCAAGGCAAAGTCGAGCCATCTATTCCCCAGCAGAACAGCATTGTCTTTTTCATGGTTGTGTAGACATTGCTCCCACAGCGTATTGTATTGGTTTGCAAGCAGTCCCCGGGGTCTGAGTAAGGACACCCAGGACACCCAGAGTGAAAGCGTCTCTTTCATAGCAGTAAAGGGTTTAGAATAATCAGGGAGACCAAGCACAGGAGCAGTGGACAAAGCCCACTTCAAGGCTTGGAAGGAGGATTCAGCAGCCTGGGACCATTGGAGGGGCTCGGAGGCATCGTGCAGGGTAAGGTCATACAAAGGGCACGTCAAGGGGGCATAAGCAGGGATCCACTGTCAGCAGAAGCCAGCCACCCCCAGCCACCCCCAAAAAGGAGCGCATAGCCTTTTGTGTAGTCAGTCTGGGGTGCTGTAAAATGGTTTGGACTTGAGAGGAAAGCATAGAGTGAGACCCATGGGAAATATGCACACCCAAGTAGACAACCTTAGGAAGGCAAAGTTGGAGCTTTGACTTTGAAACTTTGTGACCTTTTGCAGCAAGTTTCTGAAGCAAGGTGAGAGAATCAGCTAAACAAGCCTCCAGAGAGGGGGAGGCTAGCAGGAGATTATCCATATATTGAACTAAGGTAGAGTGCTTAGAAAAGGATATGTCAGCCAAGTCTTGACGTAAGATCTGGGAGAAAATAGAGGGGGATTCGCAATAACCTCGAGGTAGGCAGCGCCAGGTAATCTACAAGCCATCATATGGAAAGGCAAATAAGAACTGGAAATCAGGATGAATGGGAATAGAAAAGAAAGCAGAAGAAAGATCGACCACTGTAAAGTGGTTGGCAGAAGCAGGGAGAGAAGGCAAAATGGTGGCTGGGATGGGAACAGTGGGATAGGAAGGTATAACAATGGAATTGATCCTCCTGAGGTACTGCACAAATCTATATTTACCTGTTGATCTCTTTTGAACAGATAAAATAGGGGTATTGCATGGACTGTGGGTAAGAACCAAAATTCCCTGCTTCAAAAGGGACTCAATGACAGGACAAATGCCCTCCTGTGCCTCCTTAAAGATGGGATATTGGGGGATGCAGGGAAGAGGTTTGGTAGAGCCGAGTTGAATGCACCCGACATCATCAGAGTGGGTGGACCAAAGGGTGTCCGGTCATGGGAAAGGAGGTCTTGTTGTAATTTGGCAAGTGCAGCATCTTCAAGAGGGGAAAAATGAAGTAAAAGGGAATTATCAGCGGAAAGGAGTAGGCAAGCTAGAACTGAGCATTCTTCAGCATAAGGAAAATCTAAATAAAAGCCATCTGGTTGGCAATAAATTGTGCAGCCTAACTTGCAAAGAAGGTCTCGCCCTAGGAGATTGATTGGGGAGCAGGGACTAAGCAGGAAGGCATGGTCTGTGGAAAGAGGACCCAGGAAGACAATGGTGGGTTCGCTGATGGGGTGAGTGATGGGTACATTTGTAACCCCAACAGCGTTGATGATCTCTCGAACATGAGGAAAGTCCTTGGCTCTTATGGTGGCGCATGCAGCTACAGTATCGGTGAGCAATTTATCAGGGTGGCCATCGATGGAAATAAGAGCCTCTGGATTAGCAGGGCTGAGGGGGAGAAGGGGGTAGGAAGACGCAGGAGGTAGTCATTGCGGGGTGTGAAAAGGAGGAGCAGGAAAGCAGGGTTTGTGAGGCCGGGGGTGGGGGGAAGCCTGTTGATAAGAGCTAGGCTGAGGTGTAGCGGGGGTGTAACTAGCTAAAAACGGACATGTCGACTTAAAGTGACCAGGTTGTTTACAGTGAAAGCAATAAAAGGTTTTCTGGGGCAGAGAGCGGCAGGAAAACAAGGGGGGTCAAGTCTAGAGTTCACGGGGGGGGGGGGGGAGTGAGCGTGGGTTCTCATAAGCATGCAGCTGCAGAGCCATCAGTCTTTCCTCCTTGTCAGCTTTTTCCACCTTTTTTGTTTTAAGGTTTTGTTATAGTGGTTGGCAATGCCCACAATCTCAAATGGGGACTTAGCTTCCCAACCAATGACATTATTACTGATGGCTGCAGAGAGTTTAGGAAGGAGGCCATCCACAAAAAAGGAAACCAGCAGTTCCTGGGTATTGTTACGAGGATTGCGAACACCTGAATGTTGTCAAAAGGATTGGGTGAGGCAGTTCATAAAATCTGCGGGTGATTCCTTTTCTAATTGCGTGCATCTTTTGATCTTTCCCCAGTCAGTTTTAAGAGGGCAGACCTCAGTAATGTTCAGGAGCAATTGTTTGCACAAATTATTTAACTCAGAAGCGTCAGGAGCCTGTTTGGGCCATGCAGCCTTTTCTTTAAGTTTGTCCCAAATAACCTTAGGACTGACAGCACACACTAATTGGTTAAGGTCCAACCATGGGGGGTTGTATGCGTCGTTGATGGTTTCCAATTCTTCCTTAAATTTTAAGGGCTCTTCCTGAGGAAAGGAAGCAGCCATAGCTCGAATTTCAGACTGAGTCCAAGGCACCTGCACCTGCACCACCTTGGGAACGTCTTTGTTCTTGGTAGATCCTGGCAAGGTTCACAAGGGAAATTGGTCAGTTATAGTATCTAAAAGGCCTGAAGTAGCAGAGGTTTTAGCAGGCAATGGAAAGACAGAAGCAGCACCTCAAGATAGAGGAAAGAGGAGCAGAGCTGCGGGTGCAAGAAGCAATGCAGTCACGGGCAACTAAACCGGAGAGAATAGAAGTCACTCCTGGGGAAAGAGGGAGAGTAGCGTTTCCGGGGAAAGAAGGGGTATCAGCAAAAAGTTGGGAAAGTAGCTCAGCCCCTGTTTCTAGTCCCATGGTGTTTTGTAATCGCTGGATTTGTGAGTGAAGAAGACTATAAGGGCTAATCAAAAGTGAATCAGCGTGCTGAAGTGATTTCTTAGCACCTTGTACCAAAGCCAGGGCTTCAGGGGAGATTACGGGAGGGGGTGATTGAGGAATAGCAGATGTTGAGGGAGGGGGTGTTGGTGGGGAGAGAATAGGGGGAGGGGGAGAGGGAGGGGGAGCAGTGGTGGTGGGAGGGAGGGGAGGGAGGAGAAGTAATAGAATTAGTAAGTGGGGAAAGAGGAGGGGGAGGAGATTCTACAGGGGAACATAGGGAGGGAGACGCGAAGAGAGAAGTCTGTAAAAGTAAAGTAACAGGTCCTGATTGTTCTTAGGAAAGGCTTCTGGGTCATCTATTGTTTTTGCCAAGGGGAAAAGTTTAACCAGCGGTAGCTGGGACTGCATTGCTGCAACAGCTGCCATTGTAAAGTTCCCAAGAGATGACCAAATTAATTTACGAGCCTCGAGACAGAGTTCAAACAAAACCCATTCATTTATTAGAATCAACATATTAGCATTACTTCTGTGAAGCCTAAACTGGCTTCCGCTTAATTGCATTTGAACTTTACCCTCCTAACTCTCCCTTTCTGTCCTGCATCATAAATCATATTCGCCAACTAGATTGTAGAAATATGAGACCGAACGTATGCATGGAATCCTCCCTCCAGTGCCAACCTGATCATAGTCATGGCAACACTTTACAAGTTGACATCTGGCTCCCCTCACTTCCCGAAAGCGACCTATGTGACACAAAGACAATTTGAGTACAGGTATATAATTTAGGGATGCGTTCCTCCCCCAGGCTTGCCTGGTGTCAGGCCTGTAGTTATGTTCCTTTTAGGATCTTTGGCCTGCCACACTTTCTATTATTTTCCTATGCTGTTTCATTAGTGTAGTAGTTGGGAGGGGGGGAATAGAAAGGAGTAGAATTGTGGAATGTGTTGTTGTCATTCTTTTCTAGAAGCCAAGGTCATCTTTTGTCTCCGCACCTCGACACCTGACCGGAAGCAGAGGGGTGTAGATGCCAGCGTGGAAGAAGAAGATTGGACCATGTGATGAATTTATGGGTGTGGGGATAGATCATGAACTTTCAACTGGGTGGAATTCCAGGAAGCAAATCAGAATTGGGATTCCACAGATGTGCTAAGATGTCTGCTTTATTAAATTGGAACTTTAAGGATAACTCTGCCTTGGACTCTGATTTAATTCTGCATGATACTTGGAACGCTGACATTATTCCAACTCTCCCTTTAAAATGAATCACCAGCACCACCACCCTCGCACGGGGGGGCTGGTGAGGGGGTGCTGAATTCCCAACGCTGACCGGGTCAGCGTAAAATATCAGCAAACAATTATGAGTAAGCTTTTTGAGATAAGAAGCTGAGATGAGACGCTTCTCTGCAAATCTTCAAAGGAGAAGGAATTCCTGTTTAAGATTTATAGCATCTGGAGGAATGCAAGGGGGGGAAGAAAAGCACACAGCTGGAAACGACAAGATGTTTGGAATCCCAGACCAACGTCTTCAGCGAAACGTGAGTCAATCTCCCCCACTCCCCTTCACTAATAAATGCTGCAATGGACTGGAGGACTGGAGTGGAGATAATTACTCCTTCCCTACAGCAATAAATGAAATAATAATAATAATAATAATAATTTGAATTTATTAGCCGCTCCCTTTCCGGGCAGGACTCGGGGCGGCGTACAATGGGGCATATAAAACATAAAACATGTGTACAAACACACAAACATACATATATACAAAGACACACATGCACGGAGGAGGTAACAAATTACAACATTTAGACAGTTAAAAATCACCATTAAAATACCCCAATTGTAAAAAACCCAATGTACAATTAAAATTTAAAATTTAAAAAGACAGTCAGGAGGAGTGAGAAAAATTACGGTTGAGCCAGGCCAGATAATTGAAAGAGGTGGGTCTTCAGCTGTACACGGAAGGAGCGGAGATCGGAAGTAATCCTGATGTCACGGGGGAGGTCATTCCACAGGGCTGGGCCCATCACAGAGAAGGCTGTGCTCCTGGGTGTCGCCCCCCGACACTGTTTGGCGGACGGCACCCGGAGAAGTCCCTCTCTGTGTGAGCGAATTGGTCGTAGGGATGTGTGGGGCAGGATGCGATCCTGCATGTAACTAGGCCCTGTGCCATGAAGCGCTCTAAAGATCATAATCAAAACCTTGAAACGCACTCGGTAGAACACAGGAAGCCAGTGCAGCTCGCGCAGGAGAGGTGTTACAGGGGAGTATCTAGTCCTCCCCATAATCACCCGCGCGGCCGCGTTCTGGACCAACTGTAGTCTCCGAGTGCATCTCAAGGGAAGCCCCATGTAGAGAGCATTGCAGTAGTCCAGGCGAGACGTCACTAGCGCATGGGTGACTGTGCGTAGGGCATCCCGGTCCAATAAGGGGCGCAATTGGCGCATCAGGCGGACCTGATGGAACGCCCCCCTTGCCACGGCTGTTACATGGTCATCCATGGACAGCCGGGCATCTAGGAGGACGCCCAAATTGCGCACCTGTTCCATGGGGGCTAGTTGCACGCCCCCGATGGCCAGAGATGGAAGCACCTGGTTGAACCGGGAGGCCGGAAGCCACAGAAACTCCGTCTTGGAAGGGTTGAGTTTTAGTCGGTTGCCATCCATCCACTTATAAACCTGCAACTGAGTTGAAGACAGATTCCCTATCAAAATGGGAAATTCAACCCAGACAGCAGAGGGCAACTACTTGACCCATAACTCCTCCAAGCCAGCAGAGGGGTGCTTGGCACATAAACCCCCTAGCCAGCCATCGTTGGTTGAACTGCAACCTGTGAATCAGGCAACCCCGGGATGGGTCTTAACCCCAGGTCATGGATGGAAGGGATGCCAGTGGGCACCTGCCCTCCCTCAGCAGATGGCACCATGGCAGATAACTGGGCAGTGGCCAACCGAGGGATTGACCTCCCCACCGGTCCCAGTCTCCCCTGCAATGCCCCAACAGGTTCTTACCCCACCTTCGTACAGAGAAGCAATCTCCACAATGGAAGAAGGGATTACCAAAGGGAGGGCTGCAGGATGGATGGCGGGACAATGTGCACCTGCAATGCCCCAACAGGTTCTTATCCCACCTTCCTACAGAGAAAGGTTCTCAACAATGGAAGAAGGGTTTACCAAGGGGGAAGCTGCAAGACGGACAGCTGTGATGAGGCGGTTCCTAAGTTTAGAGATGTAACTAGGTTCCTTTCCTCGTGGAGGCCAATAAAATGCCACCATTGCTGTCAACTTGGCCACAGAGCGTCAGAGTGCTTGGCTCCAGCCCCAATGCCACAAACGTGTGAACCAACTGCCACAGTGGTAAAGAGAAGGCCCCAGATGCCACCAGAAAAGAGTCATCTGGGCCACCAACCTCTGGAAGAGGATCCCCAACTTAAGGTGATGAAGAGTCCTACCAAGGGGGAGGCCTCGGAGGAGGAAAAGGGCCACCAACCTCTGGAAGAGGATGCCCAACTTAAGGTGATGAAGAGTCCTACCAAGGGGGAGGCCTCGGAGGAGGAAAAGGGCCACCAACCTCTGGAAGAGGATGCCCAACTTAAGGTGATGAAAAGTCCTACCAAGAGGGAGGCCTCGGAGGAGGAAAAGGGCCAGCCAGGGATGATTGAATCCAAGAGCCCAGAACCTGCAGCACCTGCAGCAGATACAAAAACCCCAGGGGTCCAACATGTACCAAAAAACTTGTTGGGGGATGTTTTGTCGAGAAACCCGCAGTACGACAGTGGTGGAAGCCAGGAGAAGCTGATGAAAGCTATGAAATGGGTGCTCCCAACAGATCAGTGGCTCAACAATAACCAGGAAATCCTAATGATGGAAAATGGATTAGCCTGGAAGGGGTCCAAACTGTACGTCCCCATGGGGTTGAGGCTGGAAGTTCTTCAGCGAAGCCATGAGGCAGAACTAGGAGGCCACTTTGGATTCCTAAAAACGCTCTACCTCGCCAAGCATCAATTTTGGTGGCCAAAGATGGAATTGGAGGTGGAAGATTACGTAAAAAGCTGTGCTACTTGCGCAACGATGAAACCACTCCCGGAGAAGTCCCCTGGACTACTACAATGAGTGGCCAGCCCTGACCAACCATGGGAAGAGGTCGCAATGGACTTCGTCGTCAAACTCCCCTACAGCAGTGGGAACAGAATAATCTGGATAGTTATTGATTTGTTTTCCAAGCAGGCGCACTTCATCACTTGCTCAGGATTGACGTCTGCAAAGATATTAGCGAAAATGTTTGTGAAACACATTTATCGCCTGCACTAATTGCCCAAGAGGATCATTTCCGACCGCAGAGTCCAGTTCACAGCTAAGTTCTAGAGAGAGGTCCTGAGATCCATTGGGTCCACACAAGAACTGGGGTCAGAGGTTCATCCCAGCATGAACTGCGCAGCAGAGACAGCCAATGCTGTAGTGGAACGATACATCTGGTGTTATGTGGACTATCAGCAAGACAACTGGTCGGACTTGCTACCCTTTGCCGAAGTGGCATACAACGATGCTGTCCACAGCAGCACGGGATTAACTCCTTTCCAGATTACCAGTGGCATGGAATTCGTTCCCATGCCTGAGCTGCCTAAAGAACCTCCCTCCTCCATGTCTTTGAATGAATGGATGGACACACTAAAGAAAGGATGGGAGAATACGAAGAAGGCTGTAGCAGAGGCGGCAGAAGCCTACAAGAAGCAAGCTGATAAACATCGCTCCCTCCAACCCCCCTTTCAGGTGGGGGACAAAGTTTTTGTGTCTACTAAATACATAAGATTAAGGATACCTAGTAAGAAATTAGGTCCAAAATTTCTAGGTCCTTTCCCAATAGAAAAGATAGTTAACCCAGTTACAGTTCAACTCAGTCTACCCAGAAGTCTAGGGAAAATTGACCCAGAATTTCATTGTAGCCTGTTGAAACCAGAAATTGGGTCTAGCATAAGAGCATCCACCCAAGCTTTTTCTCCTCCTGTAGTGATAGAAGGGGAAACACAATCTGAGGTGGAAAAAATCGTAGACTCCAGGCTGAATAGGGGTCGCTTACAATATTTAGTGCATTGGAAGGGTTACCCTTTGTCTGAAGCTACTTGGGTGAAAAGTTGGAACCTAAAAGTGGAGAAGTTAGCAAAACAATTCCATGAGAAGTTACCCGATAATTCAAAGGGTCCCCCTGGGGAGAGAAGAGGTGGTTAATTTTTGTTATGTTAACTTTTATGTTATTCTCTTTACAGGAAACGTTTTTCTTCTGAGGAGAATGTCAGGGGAAGATATTTCACCCTGAACTAGATGAGGTCTTAGATCGCGGCTTTTCCAAACAGCATTATCTTTAAGGTGCGAAAAAAGAAATAAAATCCAGGAAAACATATTCTAATTAAAAACAAGCTTTAATACAAAAATAATAAAACAAAGAAATAAACAAATCTATTTAATTGTTAAATTTTGGCAGAAACAGTTTGTCTACCAGCTTCCTGGCAGACGGACAAACATCAAAAGGAAAGAAGTCTCTGGAATGTGTGAAGAGCAGGCGCAGTACATCATTGTCAGATAAGGCTTATGACCTGCGCAGTAACTCTTTCAGTTCAGCTATTCAGTTCAAGCTAGCAAACAATTTAACGCAGTGACACCCCTTCTTTTGCTAGTTGGACTGACGTCATCAAATCATCACTTAAGGCACATCTTCTTTCGCAGATACTCGTGTTGACCTGCGGCAAGTGGTTTGTTAAGCATGTCAGCAATTTGATCATGTGTAGAAACATATTGCAATTTAACAAAACCTTGCTTAACTAATTGCTTTGTGTTTTGATAACGAATGTCAATGTGTCTGGACCTAGAACCTGTGAAATGTGACTCAGAAATATAAACCACAGATACATTATCTTCCATCACGGTGATTGGTCGAATCGGACGTGTCCAGATATCTGTGATTAAAGCATCAAACCACGTTAGAGAATTACAAGCATCTGAAACACAAGCATATTCAGCTTCAGTAGATGAACATGAAACAAAACTCTGTTTTCTCACTTGCCAGTAAACAGGACATCCATTCAGGAACATCATGTAACCAGAAGTGCTTTTGCGTGATTTCTTATCACTTGCCCAGTCAGAATCGGCGTAGCAAATTAACTTTGGTTGATCAATGTGTGTTGGTTCTAGCAATAACTTCATGTGTTTAGTGTGTTTCAGGTATTTCAACAACTTCTTAATGCATGCCCAATGAAATTGTGTTGCCTTACCTACGTGTCGTGATAAAAGATTAACACTAAGTGCAATGTCAGGTCTGGTCCAACTACTAATGTATAATAGTGAACCAATGACTGAACGATAAAGTGTTTGATCCTCGAACTCAGGACTTGGTTCATGTGTTAAGTTGTGAAAATCTGTTTGCATGGGTGTCTTTGTTGTGTTAGCATATTTCATGTTGCAATGATGCAGAATGTGGTCAATTTTCTCCTCTTGTGAAAGACTAAACCCCTTCTGTGTCTTTTCAATCTGAACACCTAAATAAGTGCTAATGTGTCCTAAAGATTTCAGTGTGAAGTATCTCTGCAAACCTTTGGCAAAAATCTCACTCATTTTCTTATTTGGACCAATGTAAACAATGTCATCAACATAAACAAGAATGATCTCATATGCATTGTTAGATCTTTTTGTGAACACACATTCATCAGTTTCGGACTTAATAAAGCCCATTGAATTTAGTTTGTCAGTAAGACATAAGTACCACATTAAATCTGACTGTTTCAGACCATAAAGACTTTTGTTCAGGAACCAGGTATCCCCTTCTTGCTTTCGGAATCCTGGAGGGCTTCTCACGTAGATCTCTTCATCTAGGTCTGCATGTAGATAAGCTGTGTCCACATCAAATTGGAAAACTTCTAAACCAAGAATAGTTGCAGTGGTTAAAGCAATTTTTACACTTTCAGTTCTGACTGTTGCTGAGTAAGTGTTTGTGTAGTCCTCAGGATAATGTTGAGCGAAACCCTGAGCTACAAGTCTGGCTTTGTATAAAGATTCACCATTCGGTTTCTTCTTGATTCTGTAAACCCATCGAGTGCCAATGACTTTCTTGTTTGTTGGAGGTTTTGCAGGTGTGAATACATTAAGTTTCTTTAAACTGTCCATTTCATCCTGCATTGCATCATACCATTTGTCTTGCTCTGAATCAGGAAGCTGTTTAATTTGTGTGAATGTCTCAGGAGGAAGAGTAACGTTGCAAATCAAAGATAATGGTGTTTTTGTCAGTTGCCATGAATATCGTTGTGGAGGGATTCCTTTTGTGACCCTCTTGGAACGTCTCGGAACAACAGTCCAGTCTTCTTCTTTTTCTTCGTCCTCGTCCTCACGTTCGTCGCTAGCATCAGCATCCCCGGCTTGCGAAGACGGAACATCAGGTTGTGAAGAACTGGTATAAGGAATATCTGCCTGTGAATTGTCATCAGGCTGCGTGGCATCTGGAACATCATCTCTAGGAAAATAAACTCCAGGATCATTGGAATGAATCCTGGACCAGTCAATGTCTTCCTCAAAATTAGCAGATTGTGAAATGACAATCACATGTTTAGGATCAATAAATTTGCACCATTTTGAGTTATCATCAATACCCATAAATCTCAGTCTCTTTGCTACTGGACCTCCCTTTCTTCTTTGACTTAAGGGAGTGTTCACCATAGCGTATGAACCAAAAATGTGGAGGTTCTTGAGATCAGGCTTGTAACCATACAGCATGTAGAAAGGAGTTTGATTGATTACACTGCTCCAAGTACGGTTGACAATGTAATTTGCATATTTGATTGCTTCACCCCAGTATATGCTACCGAGATTGGCATCTTCTAGAAGACAACGCATCATGGTTTGTAGAACCCCTTGTCTTCTTTCTACGACTCCGTTATGAGCCGGTGTATATGGAGCGGATGTCTGATGAAGAATTCCATTCTTACGCATCCAGTCCTGGAAACGCTGAGACATGAATTCTGCACCACGGTCACTCTGGATTCTGGCGATGCGAACCTTGGTATTGTGTAGAAACAAAAGCTGCAAAGTCTTTAAAGATCTGAAAGGTCTCAGATTTCTCTCTCATAGGATATACAAATCCATATCTAGAATGATTATCTACAATTGTTAGGAAATACTTTCTACCACCAAATGATGGTGGGAAAGGACCCACTATGTCAGTGTGTACCAAATCAAAAATGCGTGTTGACAGGCGTGTAGCGTGTTTGGGAATTGCAGCTGCTTTGGATTTAGCTTTCCTGCAAACTTGTTGTGGCCCAGCCGGTGCCGCTGCCACCAGACTCCGAGAGTGATAGTCCATACGAGTCAGCTCCAGAGGAGATGGGCGATCCTGGACAGGATTCGGAGGCTGAGCAGGAATCCGAGAGTCTGGTCAGCCACCAGGTGGCGCCAGAGGCATGGAGCAGCGGTGAGAGCCAGAGGAGGAGGACTCCCGATGCCCTGCCTTGGAGCAGCGGGGAGGACAGTGACTCAGGACTTAGCAGGGCGTGTAGTAGTTGGGAGGGGGGGGAATAGAAAGGAGTAGAATTGTGGAATGTGTTGTTGTCATTCTTTTCTAGAAGCCAAGGTCATCTTTTGTCTCCGCACCTCGACACCTGACCAGAAGCAGAGGGGTGTAGATGCCAGCGTGGAAGAAGAAGATTGGACCATGTGATGGATTTATGGGTGTGGGCATAGGATCATGAACTTTCAACTGGGTGGAATCCCAGGAAGCTCTTCAGAGTTGGAATTTCACAGATGTGCTAAGATGTCTGCTTTATTAAATTGGAACTTTAAGGATAACTCTGCCTTGGTCTCTGATTTAATTCTGCATGATACTTGGAACGCTGACACCTGGATTTTCTGCATGGAATTTTGCCATAAGTCGATCAGCCTGGATATTCCTACTTTTTACCCAAGATGCCTCTGATAAGGGGTAGCCCATCCACTTGATTAAGTATTGGAGTTGTCTCCTGTGCCACCTCAAATCAAGGACTCGTTGAACTTCATAATGGTTTTGGCCCCCTATGACCATAGGGCCTGCGGGCTCCCGGGGTAGTGGTGTCAGAGTGGATCCAATCACAGGTTTTAAGAGGCTACTATGAAACGTCGGGTGTATCTTCCCCAGCAATCGAGGCAGTTTCAATTGCACTGTGACTGGGTTGATGATCTTTACTATGGGGAAAGGTCCCATAAACTTTGCCCCCAGTTTCTTGCTGGGCAGTTTTAATCTCAAATATTTTGTGGAGAGGTAAACCTTCTCTCCCGCCCGGAATGGCTGTTGCGGAGGCCGGTGTTTCTCTGCCTGTTTCTTATAGGTTTGTGCTGCTTTAGCCAGTGCCTTTTTCACATTTTCCCAAGTTGCTTTCAGTATCAACATCCAATCAGCCAAGCTGACTGAGGAGGGGGGGGGGTCCCTTGGATACTCAGGCATTGGGACGAAGTCCATCCCGCTCACTAGTTTGAACGGCGTGAGTCCTGTGCTACTGTGAACGGCATTATTGTACGTGACCTCAGCAAAAGATAAAAGGTCTGCCAAATTGGACTGCTGATAGTTCACGTAACACCTCAGGCACTGCTCTACCATGGCGTTCAGTCTCTCTGTTGCCCCATTGGTGCTCGGATGAAAAGCTGAACTAAGACCCTGAGATGATCCAATGGACCGCAGGAACTCCCTCCAGAACTTAGCCGTGAACTGGACCCCTCTGTCTCAGATAATTCTTCTAGGTACTCCATGCAGTCGGTAGATATGCTTCACAAACAGTTTAGCCAGCTTGTGACCTGAGGGTAGTCCGCTACAGGGTATGAAGTGTGCCTGTTTGGAGAACAGGTCTATTACAGTCCAAATCACTGTGCTTCCCCCACTTTTTGGCAACTCTACTATAAAGTCTATTGCGATCTCCTCCCATGGCCTCGTTGGCTCTGCTACTGTTTGCAGTAGTCCAGGGGGTTTTCCTGGTCGTCTCTTCATTGTGGCGCAAATGGTACAACTTTTCATGTAACTATCTACATCTTTCTTCATGCCAGGCCACCAGAATTGCCTCTGGGCTAAGTGTAAAGTCTTTAGGAACCCAAAGTGACCTGCTGGATTTGCATCATGACTCCTCTGGAGACGTAGGGTACGTAGGGATTCTGGGACGTAGAGTTTTGTCCCCTTCCATGCAAGCTCATCTCTCTTTGTCAAGATGTGTTGGTTGGTTTGGAACCAGGGGTCTGCTAGCAGTTCAGTTTTGAGCCTTGTGGTTAGGTCGCTTCTGGGTTGGTCTTGCCGGTCATGGCATTGAGGTCTTTTTTTTTCCCAAATTTTTTTTATTGGTTTTTACACATATATGGGAAAAGGTATAAGGATATACAAAAAAATTTGGCAGCTCCCACACTAGTGATAGAAACCCATCCAACACTCACAATTTTTACAATCTTAAAAACAAAATATAAAAGATGAGCAGAAAACAAAGTCTTATTCTAAATTGTCAACCATGTGTTCATTCATTTTCCTTTGTCACTTTCTAGAATATCACCAATTGCTATTTATTTCAAATGCTTTTATTTTTGTGATCTGAGCCTTTTCGATATTGCTCCTTCCTCCCTGTCCCCAGAGGAGGCCTCAGCCCCCCTTCTTATCTTGCACCATACTGTCCCTTACACCCCCTTCGCTATGTTCGTCCTCTAGGAGGAGAGAATTCTTTTTAATGAAGGCTTCCGCCTCCTGCACTGTATTAATTCTAATCCTGTTTCCC
Source organism: Natrix helvetica (assembly GCF_964273705.1). Taxonomy (NCBI): domain Eukaryota; kingdom Metazoa; phylum Chordata; class Lepidosauria; order Squamata; family Natricidae; genus Natrix; species Natrix helvetica. The sequence goes on from NC_138555.1 coordinate 28,910,987, forward strand.
TCCCAAAAGATCAACATTCCTTCTGGCAATAACCATCTAAACCAAATTCCTTTCTTGTATAGTTTCTTTGATAAGGAGGAATACTTCCTCCTTCTCTCTCTTATCTTTTTTGGAATCTGCTTAAGAATGGTGATTTCTTCATCTTTATATTTCAATGGTCTCTCCCTTTGGGTCCCAAGCACCTGATCCCTTGTGGTCCTCCTGAGAAATTTAACATGTACCTCCCTTGGAACATTATGACTTCTAGCATATGCTGAATTTATCCTATAAACTAAGTCCATATCCCACCACAGTTGATTTTTATCTCTCTTAATATAATCTGCTAAGATTGTACTCATGATATTCTTAAGGTCTTCATTTTCTGTCTCTGGTAGGTTCTGGAATCTAAGAAAAAAGGACATTCTTTCAAATTCTACTTTTGCCAAAAAGTTTTCCAAGTCTACATTTCCCTTCTGGATTGTTTTAATTTCTTCCCCCAGCCCAGCCGCTTCCTCCTCCAACACCGCAATTTTCTGTTTATTTTCTGCAATATGATGTTTAACATCTCTGAGTTCCTCTTTAAGCTCTGTCATTTCTTTTTTCAAATCATTTTGACCCCTCATAAGTTCTTGAAACATTTGAGAGACAGATAGTTCTTTTGTTCCCTCTCCAGACCCCTCTTGCTGTAACATTGAGGTAATCTTTGTTTGTTGTATACTAGGACTGGAGGAGACAGATGAGGGGGCCGAGAGTGACTTGCCCGTCGGTGGCTTCTTCGGCCCCATTTGTTTAAAATTCAGAGATATAAGTCTTTTCCCAGGAAGATGGCGTCCGAGAATTGCGCAGCTGCGCTGATCCCAAAATACAAAACAAAGCCGAAAGTGACAGTTCACAGTTCCAAGGCACCGAGGCAAACCAGATGAAGAGTATCAAATAGTCAAAGTTCAGAAGAGCCACATTCAGGGAGGGGTCTCAGTTTCCCTCAGAGAGAGTAATAAGGCTGAAGGTAGTTTCAAAAGGCAGATTTCATTTATAAGTAAACAAACAGAGAAGGGCGGGTGCCATCTTGGCTCCTCTTTCCACAGGGAGAAAGAAAACAGATATCTCTTATCAAAGCTTTTAAAGAAAAAACAGCTCCACAGTCATTACTAGCAATTGTGATAAAGATCTTTCTCCGTTGGCTAGCTGAAGTGACAGGTCAGCCTTTGTTCTCTCTCTTCTAAGAGATATCATTCAAACGCCGCTTAATCCGAGGGGAGGTAGAAGAAAGAAACACCCCGCTCTAATCTCCATTCAAATAGGTTGAACACAGGACTTTCAAAAGTCTGCTGCTTTTCTTTTAAACGATCAGAGAGTTCAGGATGGGTCCCCTACCACCAGGATCCAGCTGCACTTCTCCAGGTACGCTCTCTCCTCCAGACACATTCAGCAAAAGGGCGTGCAGCACAACGCTGTCCCTTGCCCCCCCTCCGCTCACCGGCTCCTAGGTGAAGCTGAAAAGCACCCCCGCCGGCTGCCGCTGATTCCGGGGGGCTTCAGCAAGCCGCCCTTCAGCAGAGAACCCCTCCAGGGCCCCCTGTGCTCCTTACGGAGCCAGCCGGGGAGACGAGCGGCGGACAACACGTCCGTCGCTTTCAGGAACCGGAAGTCGTCTCCATGGCATTGACGTCTTGTTAGGGTGTGGATTCCGCCCTGAATTGAGGAGGTGTGAATCTTGGCATCCCTTGTAGCATACTTTTGAAATAAGCAAAAATAAACCCGAAGATCTAATAAAAACATTTTTAATATAAAAGAAAATAAAAATACAAAACTTGCTGACTGAATTAATTACATCTTGGCAAAGCTATGTGCCTGTCTCCTTCGGCAGGCGAACAGAAGATCAGAAAAGAAAGTTAAGAAGGAATGTGAAGGAGCAGGCGCACTAAATCACTTGCAGATAAGAACTGTGACCTGCGCAGTAAATCTTCAGCGCAGCTAGCAAACCAATTAACGCAGTGACACCCCTTCTTTTGCTAGTTGGGCTGATATCATCAAATAATCAAATAAGGAACATCTTCTTTTGCAGATACTCGTGTTGAGCTGCTGGAAGCGGTTTGTTGAGTATATCAGCAATTTGATCATGTGTAGATACATATTGCAATTTAACAAAACCTTGTTTAACTAATTGCTTTGTGTTTTGATAACGAATGTCAATGTGTCTGGACCTAGAACCTGTGAAATGTGACTCAGAAATATAAACCACCGATTCATTGTCTTCCATCACGGTGATCGGTCGAATCGGACGTGTCCAGATATCTGCGATCAAAGCATCAAACCATGTTAGAGAATTGCATGCATCCGAAACACAAGCATATTCAGCTTCAGTAGATGAACATGAAACAAAACTCTGTTTTCTCACTTGCCAGTAAACAGGACATCCATTCAGGAACATCTTGTAACCTGAAGTACTTTTGTGTGATTTCTTATCACTTGCCCAATCAGAATCTGCATAACAACATAATTCTGCATAATCAGTATGTGTTGGTTCTAGCAATAACTTCATGTGTTTAGTGTGTTTCAGGTATTTCAATAACTTCTTAACGCATGTCCAATGAAATTGTGTTGCCTTACCTATGTGTCGTGATAAGAGATTAACACTAAGTGCAATGTCGGGTCTGGTCCAACTACTAATGTACAACAGTGACCCAATGACTAAACGATAAAGTGTTTGGTCCTTGAACTCAGGACTTGGTTCATGTGTTAAGTTGTGGGGCTCCCCCAGGTGCCACAATAAACCTCGAGGATTTGAAGAACTTTATAGGTAAAGAAATTGCTTCTATAGGTAAAGAAATTAATGAGGTTAAAGAAATGGTCCAGGATACCATAAAAAAGTATGATCAGCTTGATAGAAACATGCAAGCAATAGCCACGGGTCTGTCAGAAGTTGTTCTTAAGGTGGATATTAAGGTGGAGCAACTGGTTTTGGATTTGGACACTAAAACGAAAGAAACGGATCTGAAATTTGTGGAAATGGAGGGGAATATGCACAGGATGGATAATGACATTATTATGATACAATTTAGATCTATGGAGTATGCTATCAGACTGAGGGGTTTAAGAGAAAACCCTAGAGAGGACTTAAGAAAAGTTTGTGCCGATGCTTTGGCCACGTTATTAAAAGTGGATGATCCTCGTGAGATTTCTGCTAAGATTGATAAAATTTACAGAGTAAATTCACGTATAGCATTACAAAGGCAATTACCAAGAGATGTTGTGATATATTTTACTGAGAGAAACTTTAGAAATGATATCTTGCAGAAGTCCTTTTACTCTTCTCTTCAAATAGACGGGAACATGATTGGTGTTTTCAAGGAGCTACCACCAGCGATGTTAAAGTTTAGAAGGGATTTTGGATTTTTGGTAGTGGAGCTGAAGAAAAGAGAGATACAGTATAGGTGGGATGCCCCAATGGGTGTTATATTCAGATATGAAGGGGTGAGGTATCGTTTGAATACTATAGACAAAGCAAGAGACTTTTATTATGAAATACTGAAGGCAACTGCAACGCCCCCACGTACATCTACACCAACACCAGCAGATTTGGATGTCTTAGAGCAGAGGCTGTTTGAGAAAGAGACAGAAGAACAAATAAAGCAGACGCAAAAAGAGAAGGAAGCTCAGGGTACTGCAGGTGGATCACAAGTGGATCCTTCTGGATTTCTTTTAAGTTCTTTCTTGGAGGAACCGTCCAAGACCCTCATTGAAATGCCATTACTTAAGCCAGTGGAACAACGTGTTACTAGATCTACGACTAGACAAATGCAAGAATCTCAGAAGCAGGGGAAGCCCCAAGAACAATGTGCCAAGAGGGACAAAGGTAAGAAGCAAATTGGAGCCATGGGAGGAGCAGGGCCGAAGATTAGTCTTGTGGAGAGAGATCTTCAGCAAATGCTCTCAACGCTTCAGATCAGACCAAAAGATCTTTAAATTATTATCTTGGAATGTGAATGGATTGAATTCTCCACAAAAAAGGAAAAAAATATTTTATTATTTGAAGCAATTTAATAATGATGTTGTTTGCCTTCAAGAGACTCATATTAGGCTGCAAGACCAGAAGTATTTAGAGAATTCAAAATTGGGAACATTGTATGCTGCCTCTAATTTGGTAAAGAAAAATGGAGTGGTGATATATATAAATAAAAGATTTTCAACTAAAGTTATAGAGGCGGATGATAGTGGTAGATATATAGCAATTGAACTTGATACAGATTCTGGTCCTATTTTGGTGGTAGGAATATATGCACCTAATCAACAACAAGAAAGTTTTTATAAGATGCTTCATTTAAAAATTTTGGATTGGAATTTTAAGTGTATTTTAATTATGGGAGATTGGAATGGAGTGATTTCTCCAAGGATAGATAAGAGAACAATGACTAAATTTACTACCAAATTACCACAGGTTTTTTTTGAATTACAAGATGACTTGGAATTAAAAGATGTTTGGAGGATACAACATCCAAACGAGATGGACTTTTCTTTCTACTCAGATAGACATAAATCCTTTTCAAGGATTGATTTTTTTTTTTTTTTGCTAACACCGGATTTACTTCCTAAAGCTAAGAAAACCAAGATACTCTCCAGGATACTAACTGATCATAGCCCGGTGTGGTTAGAGATTGAGTTAGGGAAGAGGCCAAAAAGGTCTTGGAGAGTAAACGAAAATTTATTTAGATATGAAAAAAATGTTGATGAACTTTAAAAACACATGAAGGAATTTTTTGTTTTAATATGAATAAGGGTACTCCTATTGAAACAGTTTGGGATGCAAGTAAAGCTTATATGTGTGGGGTTCTGATACATATGAATTTTAAACATAAACAAAGCAGACAGAAAAAGAGAATGGAACTGGAAGATTAAATAAAAAAGAAGGAACAGTTACTTATAGTAACTCCAAAAGATGAGGCACTTCAGATGGCGATAAAGCTGTTGAAAGATCAATTTCAAATGCTTATATCAGAACAAACAGCAACCAACTTACAATTTGCCAAACACAACACCTTTGCTAATGCTAACAAACCTGGTAGGTGGTTGGCTTATACTTTGAGAAAGAACACGAATAATAGAATTATTGCAGTGGTGGGTTTCAAAATTTTTGGGAACCTACTCTGTGGGTGTGGCCTGCTTTGTGGGAGTGGCTTGCCTGCAATGTGACTGGGTGGGAGTGGCTTGCCAGCCATGTGACCGGGTGGGAGTGGCTTGCTGGCCATGTGACCGGGTGGGAGTGGGATGTTAGAAGATCCCAAATGAAGTTAGAAAGGCTGGGTCACAAACCCAGCTGGCTTAACTGGGATAGGGTGAATAGGGGGTAGAGGTTCACAAATCACCAAGGACCCTCCTCTCCTTTCCCCCCAAAAGCAGAGGGTGTCAGTATTTAGAGGGAAGTCCCCCAACTTCCCCCCTTTGTGTGTCACTCTTTCTCTCTCTCTCCACCCCCCGTTTCTCTCCCCCCTTTCCTTCCTCCTCCTTTTCCTCTGTTCCTCCCAGTTTTTCAAGCTGAGCCATTGGGGGAGGTCAGAGGGAGAGAGAGACAGATTGAAGGGTGCAAAGAGATGGGCTTCCCATTTTGAGAAGCCTCCCTTAGCAAAAGATCGCTGAGAGGAGGAAGGGAGGATTCCCCACCCCACTTTTCCCTTCCCAAAAGATTGCTGAGAGGAGGAATGGGAGGATTCCCCACCCCACTTTTCCCTTCCCAAAAGATCGCTGAGAGGAGGAATGGGAGGATTCCCCACCCCACTTTTCCCTTCCCAAAAGATCGCTGAGAGGAGGAATGGAAGGATTCCCCACCCCACTTTTCCCTTCCCAAAAGATCGCTGAGAGGAGGAATGGGAGGATTCCCCACCCCACTTTTCCCTTCCCAAAAGATCGCTGAGAGGAGGAATGGAAGGATTCCACACCCCACTTTTCCCTTCCCAAAAGATCGCTGAGAGGAGGAAAGGAAGGATTCCCCACCCCACTTTTCCCTTCCCAAAAGATCGCTGAGAGGAGGAAAGGGAGGATTCCCCACCCCACTTTTCCCTTCCCAAAAGATCGCTGAGAGGAGGAATGGGAGGATTCCCCACCCCACTTTTCCCTTCCCAAAAGATCGCTGAGAGGAGGAATGGGAGGATTCCCCACCCCACTTTTCCCTTCCCAAAAGATCGCTGAGAGGAGGAAAGGGGGGTGAGCGAGCAATGGAGTGGCTTCTGAACCGGCAGGGGCGAGCAAGTGAGTGATAGGGGCGGGGCAGGAACTTACTTCCGGGTTCATTGTCCAACAGGTTCGCGAGAACTGGTGCGAACCGGTAGGAACCCACCACTGAATTATTGATAGAATTGAGTATGGAGGGAAAACGGTATATCAACAAGACTTGATTAAAAAATCATTTGTGGACTATTATGCTAAGTTATATGTACAGGACAATATACAGAACAAGTCAGTAGATGATTTTTTGGAAGGAAAAGGGGTTACCAAAATATCCGTGCCTCAAAAGGCAAATTTGGAACGTCTGATAACTGCTGATGAGATTATTTTAGCTATAAACCAACTTAAACTAGCCAAGATTCCAGGGACTGATGGTTTGACTGCAATGTACTATAAAACTTTACAATTGGAAATGATAGAATATCTTACAGAACTATTTTGCAATATACAGCAAGGAGGTAAAATACCTTTCTCATGGAAAGCGGCTTTTATATCATTGATACCCAAAGACAAAGATGGCCCTAAGAAACCAGAGGATTACAGACCGATATCTCACTGAACACAGATTATAAAATATTTGCTAAAGTACTAGCCAACAGATTGATGCCAGTTATCCAAGAGGTTATTCATCATGACCAGGCAGGATTTATTGAAGGCAGACACATGAAGGAGAATGTAAGGCAACTCACAGACTTAATTGACTATCTTGATAAGAACAAGCAGATCTCTGCAGTGCTGGTTTTCTTGGATGCGGAGAAGGCCTTTGATCAAGTGAATTGGAATTTTCTAACAAAGACTTTGGAAAAGATGGATATGGGACCACGATTTCGGCAGGCGATTGGAGCAATTTATCAGCAACAAAACGCACAACTTATTATTAACGGAAATTTGTCTACAACCTTCGAGATACAAAAAGGTACAAGACAAGGTTGCCCATTATCCCCATTGTTATTTATTTTAACCTTGGAAGTCTTGTTGAATACAATTCGGGACTCAAACTCCTTAAGTGGCATAGCTATCAGGCAAAAGGAATACAGAACTAGAGCATTTGCCGATGATCTGGTTGTTACCCTTTCACATCCTTTGTATTCAATAATTCAGATGAAAAATATTATAGCAGAATTTGGCATGGTATCTGGGTTTAGACTAAATCAAAATAAAACGAAAATGATGGTTAAAAACATGACAGAGACTCAAAGAAAGAGACTTGTAAGTTTGGCAGGTTTCGAAATAGTTTCCAAGGTCAAATATTTAGGAATACAAATTGCAGAATCAAATACAAAACTTTTCCTAAATAATTATGAACTGTTGTGGCAGAAGACACAGAAAGACCTTCAAGTATGGAAAAAGTTACAACTATCTTTGCTTGGAAGGATTTCAGCAATTAAAATGAACATTCTACCTAGATTCATTTTTTTTATTTCAGATGATACCGGTGCTTAAATCAGATAAAATCTTGTTAGAATGGCAAGCAACATTAAATAAATTTGTTTGGAAGGAGAAAAAACCGAGAGTAAAGATGAAGATTATGCAAGACACTCGTGAAAGAGGTGGCCTCAGACTCCCAAACCTCTGATTGTATTATGAAGCTGCGGTATTGACGCATGTAGCAGATTGGTTTGGGAAAACAAAAACGGAACTGTTGAATATAGAAGGTCATGACCTTGTTCTGGGATGGCATGCATATCTTTTTTATGAAGATAGGGTGGATAAAGTGTTTAACAATCATGTTCTCCGAAGTGCCTTGATGAGAATATGGAAGAAGCACCGGCCCAATTGGGATTATAAAATACCGCTTTGGTTGGATCTTGCAGACACCATGTGGATTACAAATACTAAGTCACTCGGGGGGTGTTTATATAAAGACGTGCTTATTGCTGATGGGGACGAATGGCAGTTGAAAACTTTGGAACAACTGTTGGGAGAAGGAATTACTTTAAATTGGTTACATTATATACAGCTACAGAACAGTTGGAAAGAAGATCGCAGGGTTGGTTTTATGGATAAAGAAGTGGAACTGATCAAGCAGATAAAAGAGACTGGCCCAAAACAGGTTAAAAGAATATACAATGTATTGTTAGGAAGAGACTCAGAAAGTGAATTGGTTAAGGATTGCATGATTAAATGGGCTCAGAATTTTGATGAATCGATTATGTTGGATACGTGGGAAAAAATATGGGTTCAGAATGTTAAATTTACACAGTCACAGAATCTAAGGGAGAATTTTTATAAAATGTTTTATAGATGGTATTTAGATCCTAAGAAATTATCATGTATGTACCCAAATGTTCAACCAAAATGCTGGAGATGCGGGTGTTTAGATGCTACCTTTTTTCATGTATGGTGGACTTGCAATAAGGTTAAAGCTTTTTGGATAAAAATATGGTGGGTTATGCAAAATGTATTTAAGAAAAGGATACAATTTACTCCGCAAATGTTTTTATTGGGTATAATTAAGGATTTTACTAAAGGGGAAACAAAATTGGTTTTGTATATGGTTACAGCAGCTAGGTTGCTGATTGCTCAACACTGGAAAAAAGATTTTTTACCGACAATTGATCAATGGATTCAGAAAGTGGCGGGGTTTGCGGAAATGGCAAAAATCTCAGCTTTCTTAAAAGGTCAGAAGCAGGAGAATTATATACAGGAATGGGTAAAATGGATTAATTATATACAGAATAAATATCAGACAAGGAAGATGTAGCCTTTAGGTAAGAATGTTTAGATTGACAGATGAACAGAGTAAATAATATATGGGATGTTTGGAATTATTAGAGTGGTGTATAGCGGAAGTCAGGGGGGTGGGTTTGATTGGGAGGTGGGGGAGGGTTAGGATGGAGGGTGGGGAAATATACATGTATAATTAATTTAGAGGATGGGATCAATGGGATATTGTTACTTTAAGAGAAATCTATATTATGATTTATATATGCTCAATTAATTTAGAAGATGAGGTTAATGGGCTATTGTTACTTTAAGAGAAACTTGTATTATGATTGTTGGGAGGTGAGGGAGCACAATAACTGAATGAGAAATCTATTTTAAGACGGGGGGAGGGGAGGGGGTACAGTATTTGTATGTGATCTATATTATATGTCGGGGGGGTCGGGGGGGGTAAAAAGGGGGAAATCTGTTTGTATAAAACTTTTTCAATAAAAAAAAAGTTGTGAAAATCTGTTTGCATGGGTGTCTTTGTTGTGCTAGCATCTTTCATGTTGCAATGATGCAGAATGTGGTCAATTTTCTCCTCTTGTGAAAGACTAAACCCCTTCTGTGTTTTGTCAATCTGAACACCTAAGTAAGTGCTAATATGACCTAAAGATTTCAATGTGAAGTATCTCTGCAAACTTTTAGCAAAAATCTCACTCATTTTCTTATTTGGACCAATATAAACAATATCATTAACATAAACAAGAATGATCTCATATGCATTGTTAGATCTTTTTGTGAACACGCATTCATCAGTTTCAGACTTAATAAAGCCCATTGAATTTAGTTTGTCAGTAAGACATAAGTACCACATTAAACCTGACTGTTTCAGACCATAAAGACTTTTGTTCAGGAACCAGGTATCCCCTTCTTGCTGTCGGAATCCTGGAGGGCCTCTTACGTAGATCTCTTCATCTAGGTCAGCATGCAGATAAGCCGTGTCCACATCAAACTGGAAAACTTCTAAACCAAGAATAGTTGCAGTGGTTAAAGCAATTTTTACACTCTCAGTTCTGACTGTTGCTGAGTAAGTGTTTGTGTAGTCCTCAGGATAACGTTGAGCAAAACCCTGAGCTACAAGTCTGGCTTTGTACAATGACTCACCATTTGGTTTTTTCTTGATTCTGTAGACCCATTGAGTGCCAATGACTTTTTTCTTCACTGGAGGTTTTGCAGGTGTAAATACATTAAGTTTCTTTAAACTGTCCATTTCATCCTGCATTGCTTCATACCATTTGTCTTGCTCTGAATCAGGAAGCTGATTGATCTGTGTAAACGTATCAGGAGGAAGTGTAACATTGCAAATCAAAGGCAAGGGTGTTTTTGTCAGTTGCCACGAATATCGTTGTGGAGGGATTCCTTTTGTGACACTCTTGGAACATCTCGGAACAACAGTCCATTCTTCTTCTTCTTCTTCGTCCTCACATTCGTCGCTAGCATCAGCATCTGCGGCTTGCGAAGATGGAACATCAGTTTGTGAAGAACTGGTAGAAGGAATATCTGCCTGTGAATCTTGGTCATCAGGCTGCGTGGCATCTGCAACATCATCTCTAGGAAAATAAACTCCAGGATCATTGGAATGAATCCTGGACCAGTCAATATCTTCCTCAAAATTAGCAGATTGTGAAATTACAATTACATGTTTAGGGTCAATAAATTTGCTCCATTTTGAATTATCATCAATACCCATAAATCTCAGTCTCTTTGCTGCTGGACCTCCTTTTCTTCTTTGAGCTAAGGGAATGTTCACCATAGCGTATGAACCAAAAATGTGGAGGTTCTTGAGATCGGGCTTGTAGCCATACATCATGAAGAAAGGAGTTTGATTTATTACACTGCTCCAAGTACGGTTGACAATGTAATTTGCATATTTGATAGATTCACCTCAGTATATGTTACTGAGATTGGCATCTTCTAGGAGAAAACGCATCATGGTTTGTAGAACCCCTTGTCTCCGTTCTGCGACTCTGTTATGAGCCGGTGTGTATGGAGCGGATGTCTGATGAAGAATTCCATTCTTACGCATCCAGTCCTGGAAACGCTGAAACATGAATTCTGCACCACGGTCACTCTTGATTCTGGCGATGCGAACTTGGTATTGGGTAGAAACAAATGCTGCAAAGACTTTAAAGATATGAAAGGTCTCAGATTTTTCTTTCATAGGATATACAAATCCATATCTAGAATGATTATCAACAATTGTTAGAAAATACTTTCTACCACCAATTGTTGGTGGAAAAGGACCCACTATGCCAGTGTGTACCAAATCAAAAATGCGTGTTGACAGGTGTGTAGCGTGTTTGGAAATGGCTGCTGCTTTGGATTTAGCTTTCCTGCAGACTGCACAATCCAAAAACACCTTACACCCCTTTAGATCCAAACCTTTTGCAAACTCCAGCATTTTTCTAAGAACACGGAAACTGGCGTGCCCCATTCTTCTATGCCACTTGTGGATACACCTGAGTTTGAGTTTGAGTTTATTAAATTTATAAACCGCCCCCTCTCCCCGCAGGGACTCGGGGCGGTGTACAGACTTCGCATATATAAAAACAACAAAGCACAACACGAAAACCCAGACAAACAACGTAAATGCAAAGGTTTACCAGTTAGTGAATTTTCAACATTAACAGTTTCATGAGGAACCTCAGGCTTGCTCTGAGCAATCTGCTTCCTTATTTTCTGTTTGTTGGCTTTTGGAGCCTTTGGAGTAGTAACAGGATCTCTCTCTGAACCAACTCTCTCTGGGCCTGTGCTTTCCCTTTTTGGAGTTTGCATACTTGCCTGTGTTTGCGGTTTAGGCTTTGGTTTTAAGTAATAAACACCACCAATTAGCATGGTTTCAGCAACAATATCTCCATCTTTAACTATGTAACTTGCTTTCTCGAGGTGGTGAACCTGGAACTTTAACACTCTAGACAAGTGACACTGACTAAGCAAATTACTGGCTGCTGAAGGTATGTAATAAACATCAGGGATGAATGTATCGATCTCTTCAACGTAAACAGTTCCTTTTCCCATGACCCTATAAGGGTGGTTGGAGAATGAATACAGTTCCCGAAGATCAGATTCTGGCTCGTGCATCTCTGTGAAAAGTTGCTTTCTGTAAGTAACGTGTAAAGCTGCGCCACTGTCCAAAGTCCACAAAAGCTGCCTGTCGTACTCTGGATCAGGTTGTGGATCGTTGGTTAAAGACAATGTTGCGAGTGGAGCTTGTGGATCACGCCTTGGACCACAACGAACTTATCTTCCGCCTCTACCACTGCCTCTGGAGTCTGTTCCTCTGGGCTGGTATGTGACGGGAGCTGGAACTCGTTGGGGACAATCCCGGGTGTCATGTCCCATACGGTTACAGATGTAGCATCTTGGTATCCTTGGAGTGTAGGCTCTTCCTCGGAAGGGACGTCTAGCTGGAGCTCTTGACGCTGGTGGCCCTCGTAAGTGCGGTGTGGCTAACATAAGTGATCCTTCTTCAATTTAAAGTCTGCAAACATTATTAACTGTTCGTTGAGCAATAGGCACATGATTAATCTTTGCAATGGCATCTTTCCATTCATAATTCAATGAGTTAATGATAATGCTGATCATTTGAACATCATCAATAAAATGGCCTCTTTCTCTCAATTCTTTTCTCATTCCTTTCAGTTTGGTCAAATGTCCACCAATTGGTTCACCAGGTTTCAATTTCGAACCATGGAACTCAGACATGAGCAAACATGAATATTCAATTGAAATGGGCCTGTAGCAATCTTCCAGATGGACCCAAATTTGTTGGGCTGTTGCATTAGGCAAAAAAATAACCTGCAGTTCAGTTTCCAAGGACATTAATAATGTTGTGCAAGCCTTAGTGTCTAAGTCTCTTATTGCAGGAGTCCATGGCTGGGCAGGAGGATTAAACACCATACAATGGGTACCTTCTCTGCGGAGCAAAATTGAAATCTCACTGACCCAGGCTTTATAATTTTGCCCTGACATCTTTAACTTTGACTCACTAGTCAATGGACGAGCAAAAAATGCCTGTTGAGGGATGTGCATTTGAAAAGCTTGCTGCTGTTGCACCTGTGGTTGCTCTAATCTAACCTGTGGTTGTTGTGTTACAGCTGGAGCTGGTGTTTGGGCAGCAAAATTAACATGACTTGCTTGGCTGGCAGGTATCTGCCTTTGCTGCATTAAGTATTGTTGTGTTCCATCAGAGAAGGCACGTGCACCATCAATTGATGCTGAAGATTGGGCCTGTGCAGACACTTTTTGCCTTGCAGCCTGAATATCTGCGTAATCTAGTGACATGTATGAAAGAGTTTGCTGCATTGATTTGAATTGCTCTTGAATTCTGGCTTGCATGTCAGCCCTTTTTAGTAAATTATTTCTGCCAGGAGATGGTGCTGTGGTTACATCTTTTGGCTGTAGTATTTCTGCCTGCGTGGCGTGTACAGTTGAAGAACAAAGGAGATCATGTGGCAATTGTGATGTGTGCACATCTCTCTGTTCTGATTTGCCTGACACAATATCCACCAGGGGGTGTGTTTTAGGCTTTGGAGAAGAAGGCAAGATGGCATTTTCAGAAATTTGAAACAGAGGAAAACCCCTCTTATTTGCCTCTAGCGCGGCGTAATCTATTTTGGCCTGAAGAAGCTGGTGTTCAAAAAATTCTATGTGGTTACGATAGCTTTCCATAGCTTGCTCAGAGGTGTGGAGAGAATCATACATATCTCCTTGTGTGTGGGAGTGAATTTGCTGCGGCGGCAAGAGCTTTGGCTCTGCACCCAGCGTTTCAAAATCTCTAAGATTTCGGGAGCATGCATAATCAGAAAGATACTCTACTAACTTCAGTTGTAGATTGGCATCTCCTGGAGCAGTCCCATCTTGTTGAGATCTTTCTCCCACAGTAGGGTCTTCATCCAGTCTGGCTGCTGAAGCTATCGGCATTTGGGAACTTGGAAGCCAGCGTAAAAAGCTTTTTGCTTCTGTATCAGAGGGGAGGGAGCCATCGGAATGTGCTCCTGTTTTCTTTCTCTTTTTCTTTGGCATGTTAGAAAAATGATTTAATCGTTCCTCAGGCGATATAAATCATCCTGTCTAATTAGCCTATTACGCTTATCTCTTGGAAGTAGCTAACAAGGAAAAAGCCATAAATCGATCATGCTCTGTTACCATCTGTTAGGGTGTGAATTCCGCCCTGAATTAAGGAGGTGTGAATCTTGGCATCCCTTGTAGCATACTTTTGAAATAAGCGAAAAATAAACCCGAAGCAAGATCTAATAAAAACATTTTTAATATAAAAGAAAATAAAAATACAAAACTTGCTAACTGAATTAATTACATCTTGGCAAAGCTATGTGCCTGCCTCCTGGCAAGCGAGCAAAAGATCAGAAGAGAAAGTTAAGAAGGAATGTGAAGGAGCAGGCACACTAAATCACTTGCAGATAAGAACTGTGACCTGCACAGTAAATCTTCAGCACAGCTAGCAAACCAATTAATGCAGTGACACACCTTGTGCAGCCTGAGTCTATTAGGGCTTGAAAATCCCCCTGGTTTCCTGTTTTTGGGGCTGTGAGGAAAGGGTGAATTGGTTCCCTTACCATTGGGTCATTTTCTCCCTCTTCCTCGCTGTCATATGGTTCGGGTGACTGGTTGTCATTGCCTGGGGTTCCACCACTTTTGCCTGAGGGGGAAGGGGCCTCTGCAGCCTGGAGGGCTTTCCCGGACGTGTTGGTGGTCCGTTTGGGGCCTCCTTCTGGTCGTGCCCTGGGCAGTGGGTCTGGCCTTGGTTTTGGTGCTGGCGTTGAGCATGCAGCTGCCATGTGGCCCATCCCCCCACATCTGTAGCATTTCAGCAGACTTCGAGGGAGGGCTGGTCTCAGTGCCTGCTGTGGTGCTGTGGTTCACCGCCGGCTGGGTGGTTTTCAGGTCAGGTTGACCTCTCTCTTTTGTGTCCGGTTGCTTTCTCATGTCGTTGGCGCGGAGCCCGCTGTCGACTTTTGTTGCTACTCAGAACCACTCAGAGAGTTGATTTGGGATGTCACAGTATGCAGTTACTTGGGCAATTTGGTTGTCCAGGCTTGTTCTTAAAAAATGCATCAGCAGCCGTTCTGGTAAAGGGGGTAGCCTTCCTACGACCCTCCTAAATTCACGGATGTGCTCTTTGATGGGGCGGCCCCTCTGCTTTAGGTTGCTGAGTTCCTTTTCCGCATATAGGTCCTCATCCTCCCCCTCCTCAAACCTGGCCTCTAGCAGTTGCAGGAAGTCATCTATGTCTTGCAGTTGGGGGGCTCTCCTCTTGTGGAGGGCTGCTAGCCATTCCTTTGCTTCTCTCTCTAGACCCTCTGCGATGGCATTCACCATGGTTCTGGGGGATGGGTAGAGGTGCCCATAGCATTCTAGGTGGATATCAGCTGAATCAAGGAATAGGGCTAGCAGATCTGAGTCTCTGTCAAACTTTCCCCTGAATTGGGGTGGGTCATTCAGCCCTACTCCTCCAACCTCCTGTCGGCCTCTGTATGCTTGCGCCTGATATGGCTGGTCATCTTCTTCACTCCTAGTTCGGAGAGAGGGAGGGGGTTGCCTGCTCTTGGCAGCCTGCCTGCTGCGTGGGAGAGGCACTGGTTGCTGTTTTGGGCTCCTTCTCCTTCTATTGGGAGGGGGAGGGGGGCTGTGCTCCAGTCTGCGTTTCCTCCCTTCAACAGGATCAGATGTCCATCCCCTCTCTTTTGGGTGGCATGATGGCCCCTCATCATGAATGGTGGCCCGGTCAAAATCTTCCCTCAGTTTCTCTATTGAACTCCATAGGGATTCCATCTGGGGCTTTGAGAGCCTGGCTTGTTTCCAGTCCCACCTCCAGTCCACCCTTGACAGATTGCTTGAGACCATTCCCCTTATTTGGGAATTGGGGTAAGGGATTTCTACTTCAGCTGCCTTAGGGGTTAATTTCCACCAGTACTCATCCTTTCTTGCTTCTGCTGCTGGGGAAGACGTTGCTGCTTGGCATTTCCGCATACCTCCAGCTGCAATCAGTCTTTTCCTTCAGCCTCCTGTTGCCTGATTTTCCCTCCAAGCACCCCAAATATTGGGGCGGGGGAGGGAGTGCTCGGAGAGCCCGGGATTCAGGAAACCTGGAAATCTTGATAGATTTTTAAAAGTCAGTTTAGGCTCTCTGTGAAGTTCCCAAGAGATGACCTAATTAATTTACGAGCCTTGAGACAGAGTTCAAACAAAACCCATTCATTTATTAGAATCAACATCTTAGCATTACTTCTGTGGAGCCTAAACTGGCTTATGCTTAATTGCATTTGAACTTTACCCTCCTAACTCCCCCCTTCTGTCCTGCATCATAAATCATATTCGCCAACTAGATTGTAGAAATATGAGACCGAAGGTATGCATGGAATCCTCCCTCCAGTGCCAACCTGATAATAGTCATGGCAACACTTTACAAGTTGACATCCGTATCTTTTTGAATTACAGTCATTGTTTGTTTAAGTTCAGAGACAGATTTCTCCAAGCTTTCTTTAGTATTATTGAAAGAGCGGAGATGGTGTTCACAACGGCATTTTTCCATTTCCGCATACCAAACAAAGAATGCTGACCAGTTGTTGTGCTTAATTGAATTATCAGCAGCATCTAGTTGTTGCTGTAAAAAATGTAATTTGTCTCTGTCAAAGGTGCTTTCCAAAGGGAATTGTTTCTTGGGGTTCCTAGCCATAAGGACATGGCAATCTGGAAGATACTGACAGAATCTGGGTCCCTTGTGAACGTGGATAAACTAGGTTGGGGTGCCTTTGCCAGGGACCTCAGAGCTCTTTGAATGGGATTTACCCATAGTGGGGGTTTCCAAGTCTGCGTCTCTCCCACTCTAAATGTCTCCTCCAGTAGGGGTTGAAGTAGGAAAGGGAGTGCAGCAGGTGGGAATGGGCTGGTGAGCAGTCCAGGATACCGGGAGTGAGTGGTTCTTGGTGTACTCTCTTGGCACCGGGTAGGTACTTAATACTTTGGTGGAACATATACTTCTTATTTCACTCTCTCTCTCTCTTTTCTTTACTTTTTTTAAAAAATCTCTTTGTTGTGCTACTAGACCTGGTCCAGAGAAATGACCAGCTTGGGACAGGAAAGGCCACCAAACCCTGCCAGCACCAGCAGCCCTTATGTATGGAAAAGGCTTGCGGCCCCTCTTATGGTGAACAAGAGGCATGCCACCTCGGCAACTGGCTGGACCTTATGTATGAGAGAGGGTGGCAGGCCTAAGTCCCCCTTCTCAGCAAATAAGCTGACCCTTTTTTACGGGAGAGAAGTGGGCTAGCAGAGAAAACAACATGAATAGCACAGACAACAAGACAAGTGTGTTGTTACAAAAAGGAAAGATACAGTATTTATGAGATAAAGGGATAGTAGCGATAGCTGGGCAAGGGCCTCCAGTTTGCTATGGGAGTCCCTGTAAAAGTAGGGAGGGTCCGCTATCATGGCCATAGTGCCCAATGTTACTTCAAGAAGAGAGGAAGGTAGCATAAGCAATTGTAGTTATAAGGAATATTCCAATGCAACATGCTATGAGCGCAATATACCATCACAACGTCATGGATGAAGGTATCACTGTTATGTGATAAGTGTATCAAAACATAAGGCGCATGAGACGGGCACACAATCCAGTAAATACAGAGAAGAGAAATAAATTCAGCATAGAGGCAAAAAACCCATCAATACTAGAAAGAGCCTCCACAAAGGCCATATCAGCGCTTGAGTCCACCTTTTCAATGACTCTGCCTTCTTTTACGTAGAGTCATAGCTCTCATCAGGGGGCAAAGAAAGGTTGGCAATGAGAAAGTTTATAAACTCATCAAGATGAATGGTCTCAGGGTGATCATCACACCGCCCATTGAATTCTACATACTCAAAACATTTCAATTTGCAGAATATGCAATAGGAACAGCAGCAACACTCACACCAGCACTCACATTCACAGAATCTACACATACTTAAATTGTGAAGCAGTGGCATAGCGTGGGGGGTGCAGGGGGGGCTGGCCGCACCGGGCGCAACATCTGGGGGGGGGCGCGCTCGCACTCGCAGCTCTCTGCTGTTGACTTGCATGTATTTCAAGGCTGAATTTGAATTGAATGAAGCCGAGGAACGCTTCCCACGTTTAATACAAAAGAGACACGAGCAGGTCTTCCCCGGGGTCGAGAGCACGAAAGAGGGCCAAAGTTTTCTTCTGCAGATCTGGGTCTCTTGAAGACTGCTGGGCAGGGCGAGGGACGTTAATAACGCGATACGTTTAAATTAGAGCAAGTGAAGACCTCGGGCGGCTTTCCTTTTCCTATTTTTCCAGAACCGAGGGAAGAAAATGATTCTGCTTCGGGCCTATAGAGGGCGCTGCGAGCTTTGCTAAGGAGGACGGCTGCTTCAGAGCTCCCTTCATGTCCCAAGTCCAGTGGCGTAGCGTGGGTTGCCACGTGTTAGGGGGCGCAAATTACTTGCCTTGCCCCGGGTGCTGACAACCCACGCTACGCCACTGTTGTGAAGTCTCCAACATACAAAATTTCTAGCAATCCTTTTAAAAGAGGTGCCGCAAAGGTGGACCCTAGTGCACACAGAATACTCATGGTCAGGGGAACAAAACAGCCATGATACAAACAACAACAAAACCAGTCACATATACAAACATAATATAAACACATCCCCACCTCCAGGAGTTTTACTAGAGGTGTGGAGGGCTCAAAACACTACAACGGTGGCACGGGGAAAGACCACTCTCATTGCAAACCTTTATTCTTTTCTTGATGGAAATGGTCTGTTCCCAGACCACCACTTCCATCATGACAGGTCCGTTGATCCCTCACAGTTTTTGCCACTTCTCCAACCACTTGCACCAAGACATGTCCGTTGATCCCTGACAGCATTCACCGCTTCTTCAACCACTTCTGTCAGACAAGTTACCAAGCTGAAAGCTACACAGTTGGCTACAACAGAGGCCTGCCAGTGATAAAGGAATGAAGATCAAAGAAAAATTCCTTCTGGTTCCTCCCTCACTGTACAGGCAGTTGCCTGTCACCTGTTTCCTGTTATACTCACAGCTTCACCAGGAGTTCCTCTCCTCTTTTCAGGAAGGAAGCCCTCTTCGGTCACAACCTGGAGCCAGGGCGCGACCCTTTACCACAATACAAGAGAATGATCAGTTCTCAGGGGACACTATATGCTGGCTTAGCCGATTTATAGCTCCATCTTTCACCTCCTGGCAAACATCTTATTGTGGAATTTTTAAGGGAATTTTAATCTTATTTGTATTTTAATAAAATATGGTACAGTATATTTTCTACCTCCTCCGTCTATGTCTATGTTTATGTATATGTATTCTATTTTGATATGTATATGGTTTTTAATAATGACTGTACACCGCCCCGAGTCCTGCTTAGGAAAGGGCGCGGTTTATAAATAAAAGTTTGATTGATTGATTGATATGCCACCAGGTGCCAGCCACAGGAAAACCTCGACTGTTTTGCCAATAACATACATCAGGAAAGACATGGGCCTGTCCACAAAGCAAATCCGGTTGTGACCCTCCCCTTGAGGCCAAATTCTGGGACAGGTCCCACCCTCTCTATCTAACTCACATGCCCTATCTATCTAACTGCAGTCCATCAAAGGACCAAATGGCTTACCTCTGATTTAAAGCAGGCACGGTTCATATAGGAGTAGGCTGGTGACCTGGAGATCCAGACAAGGGGGTGGTCAGAGGTCCTAGCTGGACAGCAGGTCTCTTCCAGCAACCACCCTATCTGATTCACGGCACCATCTGTGGTAAAACGAATTTTGTCACAAGTGAATCCCGATAAAACAGACAGGAAACAGTTATACAGTAAAGCAATTCTTGCTTTGAAATGCAGAGGTTTATTACATGAGTAATTTGAACATGATAGCCATCTTTACTTACATCAACCACTTATTGCAATAAGGTCCCGAGAAGGTAGTTCGGTCCAGCGAGGAATAGCTACTATCAGTGGCCATGATTTCTTCCAGACATGCTTCTTTTATACCCTTTTTGCCAACATTTCACAACATACTTCCCTATGCCTTCATCCTGAAAGCCAGGCATTACATACTCACGTGTACTCGTAAATCTTCTGCCATCTGCTACTTTCAGTTCCTTATTTCTTGTCGTGTCTACATGTTCTCTCTTAAAATAACTTCTAAATTCATAGCTTAGCAAATGCATATTATTAATTGTGCAAGCACAGCAAATTGCAAGTCTGATTAACGTTAGAAGATCTTTTTGCTGACTCTTTTCCTTATAGCACTTTATTAGAGGCCTATTACGATCTTAAAATCTTTTACCAAACCTAGGAAAATCAGACCCCTATAGGTTTCCCCTCACAGTCCCTCCTGTTTGTCCTTGAGGACAACACAAGTAAATGATTGGGTAACTGACATTAAGCAAGAGCTGACTTCGCGCTCATCTCGGAGCTAACACCTTCCGAGGGGAGTGCACTTAAAACAAAAATCCTCCACAGAAATGTCCAATCCAGGCAGTGACCAGGAGGACAACATGGGGGCTACCGGATCCTCATGCCCTTTGGAAATGGAACGGATGGCTGAACTGGACTTGGAGGAAAGAGCCGTCCATCCCAGGTGGTTGTTGGGAGTGGGGCAGAGGAGTGATCCTGAGGAGATTCCTGCCAGAGTTACCACCAGCGGACGCCGGCGACCTGAGGCTGCCTGGCAGGAAGCCGGACAAGAGGACCTCATGATGACCCATGCTTTGAAACTTTTTCAAGAGGCATGGGAGAAACGCCATTTCCATGAGAGCCATGCTGAGAGGGAAGTGGATTTTGCTGATCAAGAAGAGAGACGTGTTGAAGACCTGTCTAACCCAGGGGCGGGGGCAGACAGCAGAGCTGATCGGGATGGGAGAGCCCCAGCTGCAGCAGCAGCAGCAGCCATCTGAGCCCCCCCGCAGATGCCGAATGCCAAAAGTTCCTCCCCTTGGCGTGAAATTCGGAGGAGATCCCAAAGAGCTGGGATTTTTCCTGGTCCAGGTCTGGAATTAAATGCAACAGTATGGAGAGGATTTCCCTAATGAGGAAGCCAAAGTAAGAGCTGTTACTATGGCATTGGAGAACAAAGCGGCAGCCTGGATGGTCGCTTTGCATAATGATGACTCCCCCCTGCTGAGGGATTACAATGTGTTTATAGCTGCCCTGAGGAAGCGCTTTGATGACTCCCTAGCCGAGCGAAAGGCGAGAACCAAGATGAAGCATCTTACTCAGGGAAGAAGTCCAGTGGCTGAGTACATCCAAGAGTTTCGTGAGTTGTCTGTGCATATGCAGGGTGGTCCGAGGATGCTTTAATGGGCAGTTTCATGGATGGTCTGAACGAAGATATATACCAGAGCTGTGTGAATAGAGGGAACCCACGCAACCTGCAATGCTGGTATGAGATGGCAGCAGATGTGGAAATTGACCTAGCCAGGAATAGATACCGAGGAGGCAGCGATAAAGTCAAGAATCCCCTTCCCCCCCCCCACCCCCCAAAGGAGCTCCGAGGGGAGGAAAGGGATGGTCTGCAAGCAAGCCCCGGTCTACTGCTTGTTTCTGATGTGGGAAGGAGGGGCACCAAGCAGCAAGATGCTACTCAAAAATTGGCCCCAAACCCACCGCTGCTGGAGAGAAGAAACCAGACTGACTGCCAGGAAAATGCAAAGAAACTGCCTTGAAAGGGGTGGAAGCTGTTGAGGATTTCCCTCCCACCCTGGAGGGAGAAGAGTCCTCCTTTCTTTTGGGAGAAAGTGAAACTGACTCCGATGACGACCACTTGGTAAGTCCCCGATCGGGCCCCATGACCATTCCAGTAGAACTTAAAGTGCCCTCTACTGGAGCCCAAGGGAAAATGCTTGCCCTCTTAGACTCTGTATGCACCCCTTGCGTAATTAGCCCAGAAGTGGTGGAGAAAATGGGTTTAAGACTGAGGACTTTGAAAGTGCCCATTGCCTTTTGCCAATTGGACGTCTCAGTGGCTGGGGGAGCCCCTGCCCATTTTGTAACTGAACCAATAGAAATGTGGATGGGGGATCACCAAGAAACCTTGAGTTTTGTCGTGGCACCTGGGATGGATCGGCCCCTCATACTGGGATTACCATGGTTACGGAAATGGAAACCTTATGTGAACTGGAGGAAAGGGTGGTTGTGCATTCGTTCCGCTAAACCCCCTGAGGGGAAGGGGAGGATGTCCCACATAGCCAGTGCCGAAACAAACCTAGCTGCCGCAGTGCAGGAAAAGATTGAAGGAGAAGAGAAAATTCCCAAAGAATATTGGGATCTCAGGGAGGTTTTCAGTGAAAGGGCCTCCGACAAACTACCCCCCCCCCTGCGCCACTGATTGCAGCATTGTGATCCTCCCAGGGGAAAAACTCCCTAAGCCTCAGATTTATTCGATGACCCCACGTGAAATGGAGGAATTACAAAAGTTCATTATCCAACAAAATGACATTTAATGTGGAGAAAATCAAGGTTTTACACGTAGGCAGGAAAATCCAAAGGTATGTAGGAAGTTAGCACCCACCCCTCTCCTAAAAAAATGAAACATTTTAGGAATTAAAAGGGCGGAATATTTCCCCTAAAAGGGAGGCAGATACTCACCACCACCCCCTTTGTCGATGGGCCGTTAAGGCCTGGGTTAGTCTATTCTACATAACAAAGATCTACCTCCTTCAGGCAGATTCATAATAGGAATCCCAAAGCCCAGCAAGAGTCAACCAAGCTTGGGACACAGGACAGCCTACAGAGTTGCCCCTGCATGGCCCCATGGGAGTCTGACAACCAATCAGAATACAAGCTCAAATTCAAATTCCAACAGAGGGTATAAATCTATCTCTCACACACCCATGTGCCTTTTTGCCCAGGACCTTAAAGCATGTGGTCCTGTCCACCATTAAAACCACCCTTCCAAGCATTCTCCATGAATCCAGTGTCTTTTTCCCCACTTGAAACTGAACCCAGATGGACATTTCTTCCAACAGGTACCAGTACAGATCAGGTGAAACCTGGCTCAAAAACAGTAACTGTGAGAAGGTTCTTGGAGTCCTAAGTGGATGATCACTTAAACATGAGCTAGCAGTGTGGGGCAGCAGCCAAAAAAGAATACAATCCTGGGTTGTATAAACAGGGGCATAGAATCAAAATCACATGAAGTATTAGTACCACTTTATAAATCCTTAGTAAGATCACCCCTGGAATACTGCATCCAGTTTTGGTCACCACATTACAAAAAGATGCTGAAAGTGCAAAGAAGAGCAACCTACATGATTAAGGGCCTGGAAACAAAAGCATATGAAGAACGGTTGCAGGAATTGGGTATGGCCAGTCTAGAGAAACGGACTATGGGTGACTTGATATCAGTATTCCAGTATTTGAGGGGCTGTCACAATGAAGAGGGGGTCAACTTATTTTCCAAAGCACCAGAGGGCAAGACAAGAAACAATGGATGGAAACTAATGGAGAGAAGCAACCTGGAATTAAGGAGAAACTTCCTAATAGTGAGGACAATTAACCTGTAGAACATCTTGCCTTCAGAAGTTGTAGGGGCTTCATCACTGGAGGTTTTTAAGAAAAGACTGGACAGCAGTGGTGGGTTGCAGGCAGTACGCCCCGGTACAGGCGTACCGGTGCGTGCCCGGAGCAACGGGTACCGTTCCAGTACGGTGCTCTGGAGGGCCCACCCGTCCGCCCATTGTCCTTACCTGTCTTTAAATTCTTTGGAGCTTCCGTGCATGTGCACGGTGCATACAGCGCCTGTGCGACGATCTGCCGAGCAGCTGGAGCATCGCGGAGGCTCGCAGAGGCGTCGCTGGAGGGTAGGACGCATGCACACGCTGCACACGTTCATGTGGAGGATTCCGGGCCCCGTTGCAACCATACCGGTTGCAACGGGATCCGGAACCCACCACTGCTGGACAGCCACATGTCTGAAATGGTATAGGGTCTCCTGCTTGAGCAGGGTGCTTAACTAGAAGATCTCCAAGGTCCCTTCCAGCTCTATTCTGACTGATGTTTATTGTAGTTACTGAATTATTTGTTCAAGTTAGCCCAGTTTGTATTACTTTGCTGAATTCCTCTGCAGAAGAATCTACATCTGGTTATTTTTGGAAATTTAGAGACCACCCATCTTACTCTGAGAGTGACTTTCCCAAGTTTATCCCCTATGTAACAGTATGTTTTCAGTCTACTGCCACTGTATAGTATAAACCTTTTTTCTCAAACAGAAATGTGCCATTAGAGTCTGATTTATCTTCTGCCTAGCTCAGCACTAGCACACTTGTTAGAAGAATAATTTTGGGCTCCACGAGCTGGGGGGGGGGGCGCAAGAGCAAATCAAAGATGAAATCCAGACATACTGTGAGAAAGGAGATTTATTTTCCAAGAGCAAAAAGATTTGCTTATAGGGGTAGACTACAGAGAAAATGGGGTGCAAAGACTTGGTTTTATAGGGGGACTAGTTCTTGGTGTGAACAAGGAGGTGTGGTTTATATATGTGCTGGTTTCAACATGTATCCTTCCTAGGCAGATGTGCAGATGCACAGATGCTTCTGATTTGGACTTTGATCTTGTGTGAAATCCAGAATTGTTAAATTGCCCTGAGATAACATGTGGATTAATTATGAGGGAATCTGGCATCTTTCTTACCCTGAGGGAATTCCTGTTCTTTGATGTCATCCGTGTATGTTTATTCTGGGGCTGACTCTCAGATCAGAAGGCTATCAAAAGGAGGGCGGGGGGGGGGGGGAGATCAGAGGCCTTTTAACTTCTAAGACACTAACACATTGTTGGAAGGAATATCCATCTGGTTCAGTTCCAAGCTGGGAGAAAGACACTGGAAACATGGAGGCTTATACCTTCTTTGGGCTTTGTATTTGAGCTTCCTGTTCCTGTGCAAGAACATGTCCTTTAATATTCTATTGGCTCTTGTCAGATTCCTATGGGGGTCATAGCTGGCTCTATAGGCAAAAGAGGAAATGCAAATCCTAGGCACTTGTCTGAGCTAATCTGGTCTTATTGTTTATCTGAGCTCCCAGGTGAAATTTGGACTGCTCTGGGGGTCATGCAATGAAGGGCCTTGTATTCTGAAAAGGGTGTTGGGCAATTCCTATTATGGCTAATGGCTTTCGTCCTGTGTTGGGTTTTGGGCGAGGGGCTGCTCTAATCCTATCGCTCTGTCTTTGTTAGTGCTGCTGCAAGGAGTTTCAAAATATCCTGTCTTGAATGAAATCTGAATTTCTAAAAGCTGGCCTTCTCAAGTTTGTGCTTGGGGGCTATTAAGAAAGACTGATTCTGCTTTCTGTCTTTAAGAGCATGTTTCTCCATTTCTCTCCTTTAGGGAAATATAATCTGCCTTTTTAATATTTCCCAAAATATTTCATTCTTCTGGGGGTTAGCTGCTGACTTTCTACAACATAATCAGACTTTTTTTCTGGGCCAAACTATTACTTTGAATTCTTTGTCCCCACCCCAACAATTAGCAGCTTTGGGTTTTTTCACATTAAGATTTTTTTAACAATTTTGGCAAAAAAAGAAAGAAAGAAAGGGAAAAATGGAGGGTTGAATCACTAGCCCAAAAAAGCCATTTGCTTGAAACAATTTGGACAGAAAAGGGGAAAGTAGAGAAATGACAAACCC
Source organism: Natrix helvetica (assembly GCF_964273705.1). Classification (NCBI taxonomy): domain Eukaryota; kingdom Metazoa; phylum Chordata; class Lepidosauria; order Squamata; family Natricidae; genus Natrix; species Natrix helvetica. The sequence goes on from NC_138555.1 coordinate 28,936,546, forward strand.
ACTCAAATACAAACTCTAAATTTGATTTTGGATTTGAAATAGAAACCAAACATACCGAGATTTGCTTCGTCTGAATTTCATCTAACTAATATATCTTTTTTTTTTTTTTTTTTTTTTTTTTTTTTAGATTTAATTGAATTGCTTCCTACTTTCTTTTTTTTTTTTTTTTTTTTTTTTGTGATAAAATTTTATTGGTTTTTCAAAATTTATAGGGAAAAGGGTAAATGGACAGGTATACAAATTTTGGCAGTTGCAAAGTGTGTGAGGCCCCCCTCCCTCCATACCCATAGCGTACATTTATATATAATGCATTAGTATATAATTGATTATAATCAGCATATTAGTTCTATTATTAAATTCAATCAAATTAAACATTACAATATAAAATCCAAATATAATTCCATTTTCACTTTCGGTCAATTTATAATAATATGATTTTCATATTTATTTCTGTGATCTGAGTCTTCTTGCTATTGCCCCATCTCCCTCCACTGGCAGAGCTCTGGCCCCTCCCGTGTCCTGCGTGTCCGTTGTAGTGTCTGGTGGTTTCTCTAGGAGTGTTTTATTTTTTTCCATAAAGGCCTGCGCCTCTATGGGTGAATTAATTCTGATTCTTGTCTCCTCCCAGAATATCAGCATACCTTCAGGCATCAACCATCTAAACCACACCCCTTTCTGGTATAATTTATTCGCTAATTGCGAATAATTTTTTCTTTTTTCTCTAATCTTCTTAGGGATCTGCTTCAGAATGGTTATCTCCATATCATGATATGTCAATGCTTGCCCCCTTTGTACACCCAGAATTTCATCTCTTGTGATTTTTCTAAGGAATTTAATGTGAACCTCCCTGGGTAAATTGTGTGTTCTAGCATAAGCTGAGTTCACTCTATAAACCAGATCTATATCCCACCCCATCTGTTGTTTTTCTTTGTGTGTATAGTCAGCCAGAATGTTTGTCATGATGTCCCTTATATTTTCCCCATCTTCTTCTATAACATTTTGAAATCTAAGATAATAGGACATTCTCTCAAATTCTAATTTCATCTGTTGGATGTCAAGATCTTTGTTCCCTTTCTGCACGGCTTCCACCCCCCCCCTCACCTCCTCCACCCCCCCTTCCACAAGATTCAGTCTTTGTGAGTTCTTATATATTTGGGCTTGATTTTCTTTAATTTCATCTTTCATTTCCCTTAACTGTTTCTTGATTTCCTCCTGGCCCTGTAGAATTTGTTGAAGCATTTGTTGAAAGTCCATCTCCGTAGTCTTATGTTGCATCAGTTCTGTTATCTTTGACTGTGTGGCTGGACTGGATGTTGCGGATGTTGGAGCAGAAGTGGCAAAGCCAGGTTTTCCAGGAGGGGGTCTTTTAGATGCCATCCTTTATAACATTAAAAGTTCAGTCCAAATATGAAGTAAGCAATTAGAAAAGAAGGGTAGCCAGGTGAATCCGGGAGCAGAATAACCAGGCAGAAGAGAATCTCTCCAATAAGTCTGGCAATAGATAGAAAATTTCCCCTAGAAGGTTAAAAAAATACCAATCCACAAGAGGTTCCTCTGGGAGACACGGAGACAAAGACCGGAAGCCTGAATTTTAAAGGTGGAGTCAGGTTTCAGAGTTCATAAAGACAACGGAAGTGTGCCATCTTGCCCTGCCAGTTTTGGGCACAGAGGCGTAACAAAGTTTTAGAAAGTTCCAAAAGTCCTCAAATCATTGTAATATGTAAAATTAAATTGAAAAGAAAATCATCTCAGCCTAAGTGAGGCTTCATTCGTTGGCTCTCCCCCCTCCTCCTTCCCCGGGGGCTGAGAGCAAAATTGTTTCTTGCCGCTTGTCCAAGGGGGGGGGGAAACCCCCCTCCCTCCAGCCGCACCTCCAAAATGCTCCGAAAGTTGTTTTAAAGTTTTAAAAGCTGAATCAAATCTTCATGCAAAGTAAGGGATGAAGAGAGAGGCAACCTCACCGCACCGCAGCTGCTTCCTTCAATTGTAGCATTCTCCGGTCGGCTTGTAGCGAGGCGCGAGGCGTGGAAACGCGATGCGCCCTCCGAGCTTGCTCCCCGGTGCCTTGGGCGCGCGAGAGAGCCCCCGCCGGCTGCCGCCGCTGCAGGAGACCTCCGCGATGCCGCCCCTCCGGCAGGACCCCTCTGCGGGGTGTCCTGTGCCCCCCAAGGAGTGGGGAAGCCCACCGGGGAGCCGGAGCGGGCAAAGAGCTGCCCGTCGCCGCCGCCGCCGGAACCGGAACTCCCTAACTAATATATCTTAAGCAACTCCAATTAATGAGAGGTGGAATGTAACAAGGGAAAAAATCAAGAAAAAAGCACTATTTTCTTACTGATAACTGATAACCTAATTGTCAGGCCTGCAGAGGTTCCTTTAAGAATCTTTGGCCTGCCACACTTTCTTATAATTTCCTATGATGTTTTATTAGTGTAGTCATTGGGAGGGGGGAATCGAAAGGAGTAGAATTGTGGCATGTGTTGTTGTCAATTTTTCCTAGCAGCCAAAGTCATCTTTTGTCTCAGCACCTCGACATTTGACCGGAAGAAGCTGGGTGGAGATGCCAGCATAGAAGAAAAGGATTGGGGCATGTGATTGATTATGGGTGGGGGGATGGATCATGAACTTTCAACTGGGGTAACTCCCAGGATGTAAATCAGAGTTGAAATTCCACAGTACGTTGCCAACATGCCTGTATTATTAAATCGGAACTTTAAGGATGATTCTGCCTTGGACTTTGATTTATTTCTACCTGGTATTTGGAACGCTGACATTATTTAAACTCTCCCATATTTTTTTTTTACTTTTATAGGGGTACTGAATCACAGTTCTGACCCAATCCTGGGCAGGACGAAATTTCAGTGAAGATGGAGGAAGAAAATAATGCAGCAGAGAAGGCTAAAGATAACGGATCGCTTGAAATTGCCGATACTATCTGCTCGCCTTCTAAAGAAATAGCAGACATGCAAGACGAAGCTTCAGGATTTATAGCTTCTCAGGAATGCCAGCTAGAAGGAGAGGCCCCCCCCCCAAGGGAACTCCGACAGACAACTGGATGATGGCCAGAAGGTCTAATGAATGGGGATTTCAGCCGCCCTCACGCAGCCATTCTTTGATGGGCCTACAAGACCAATTCGGACAGCTAAAGGTGAGTGAAATCAAACCCCTCGGCCCCCCAGGACCACCTACGTGGAGCCTGGCAAAGCCCACATTATCTTTCCCTAGCAGAGAAACTGCTGTGCTGTGGAGTGGAGGTCTTGGCTCCTTTCACACAACCACCAGCGAATCAGCAAACCCCCCTCCTGGACTGCAACAAACTTCGGAAGTTAAAGCCAGCCAGCCGAAAGGGGCCTGGAAAACATTCACCTCCCCCCCTCTGCAAAGTGGTGGCTCTGAACCCATGAATCAAGCAACCCCAGGGTGGGCTTTCTTCCCGGGTCATGGATAGGCTCAATGCCAGTGGATTGGCACCATCCCAGATAGCTGCCCCTAGGCAGAACCAGGGACTGGGACCACCACCGGGTCCAGCCCCCCCAGCAATGCCTCAACAGGCTTTTGCCCAACCAATGGGTGTGGCCCAACAAAGGGGCTTACCACCCCAGGCAGCAGGCCAACAGGTTGCTCCGGTTTAACCACCAGCACCCCCTCCTCCTCCAACACCCCCACGTTTTCGTGCAACGTTCGATGGGACCCCAGACAAGCTAGACTACTTCATGAATCGAGTATTGGCATACGTTGACCAAGTGGGGCCACAATACCCGTCGGAACGTGAGTTGATTCAAGAAATAGCAGAGGGGATGAATGAAGGAGAGGCTGCACAATGGATAGCGGAACTCCATGAAGAAGCAGCTCCTGAGTTAGATGATGTAACGGGGTTCATCCAACTGATGCGTGCCCGATTTTACGATGGGGCCCAAAATGTGGATGCTGAAGACCAAATCCAGGAATTACGACAGGGTGGTCGTCCCGTAAAAGAACTAGTTTGGGAGTTCCGGAGAATAGCTGGGAAACTACGATACTGGCCAGAAAGACTCTTGGTCTATACGTTCAAAAAGGCCTTAGATCCCAAACTGAAAGAAGCTTGTGCCGTAAGGGGGACCCCAGATCGTCTCCAAAATTGGTACACCACTGCAATCATGCTGGACCACGAGATTAACACCTATCCAAAGCCTGGTACCAGGACCCCTGCCAAAAAACCTTTGGCCCACTGAACGCAGAGGCATCAAACGGAAGAGCCCCCACCAATCCTTCGTTCCTGGGACCCCAAAATAAAGTGCTACCGATGTCGTCAGCTTGGCCACCGGGCATCAAAATGCCGAGCTCCAGCCCCGGTGCCACAACCGCGCCAACCACCTACCGGTACAATCAAGAAAACCCCCAGAAAACCCCCAGAAAACCTCCAGAAAAGAGTCGTCTGGTACAACAGCCAACAGAGGCGGAGAGCAATGCCAATGAAAACGCTCCTGCCACCTCGGAGGAGGAGGAAGAAAATCCCGAAGACGACCCGATGGTGAGTGCACCGATCTGCCCCTTCCAGATAAAAGCCAAACTCCAAATACCAAAAACGGGGGTAGAAGGGGAAGTTGGGGCGATTATAGATACCGGCTGCACCCGATGCTTAATCAGCCTGTCAATAGTGGAGCAACTAGGTATACACACCACACCCCTAAAACATCCCATTCCGTTTGAGCAAGTGGATGGAACCCTAATTGGGAGAGCTCCGGCTACAAAGATCACTGAGTTAGTAAAGCTGGTGATAGGCCGCCACTATGAGTTCCTCAGATTCATCGTCGCCCCTGGAATGCAGGAGTCAATTATCCTGGGACTTGCATGGTTGGACAAGTGGGCACCTACTATAAAGTGGGAGGACGGCGTTAGAAAGGTGATTATTGGACTTGGGCCGTTACCACCAGTGGAACCAAAAGGCCACCCAGGAACGTTGGAACCCAACAGCCCAACCCATCCAGAACCTGCAGCAACCGCAGCAGACACTAAACCTCCGGGATTCCAACGAGTCCCAAAGATCTATTGGGATCTGGCGGAGGTGTTCAGTGAGGAAGACGGAAACTACCTTCCATCTCACCGCCCCACAGACTGTGCAATAGAGTTCAAACATGGGGCAACCTTACCAAAGCCAAAAATGTACTCTATGACTCCTAAGGAGATGATAGAATTGAGGAAGTACATTGACACCAATTTGAAAAGAGGTTTTATTGAACCAGCAAAATCGAAAGTAGCAGCCCCAGTGCTCTTCAGAGAAAAGAAAGATGGGGGAGTTCGCCTCTGTGTGGACTTACGAGCTTTGAATGCGGTATGCAAAAAGAATACCTATCCCCTCCCTCTCATGAAAGATATGTTGAACCACTTGGCTAAAGGCAAGATCTTCACCAAGCTGGACTTGAGAGAGGCGTATTACCATATACGAATCCGGAAAGGGGATGAGTGGAAGACTGCTTTTAACACTCCCCTGGGCAGCTTCCAATATAAAGTCATGCCTTTTGGACTACAAGGAGCACCCGCAGTATTCATGCAGTACATAAATGAAGTGCTACATGACCACCTGTACCGCGGAGTACTCGTCTATTTAGATGACATCTTGATCTTCTCTGAGACCCTGGAAGAACATGTGAAACTGGTATGGCAAGTCCTGAAAAAACTTCTAGCTGCCAAACTATACGCAAAATTGACAAAGTGTGAGTTCCACAAGACCTCGCTCCAATGAAGAAGGAGTAGAAATGGATCCAGGAAAAGTGAAAGCGGTGTTAGATTGGAAACCTCCAAGCACTCGCAAACAATTACAAAGCTTCCTTGGATTTGCAAACTTTTATAGGCAGTTTATTCCAACATTCGCTGAAATTGCCCTACCATTGACTGAACTATTAAAAACGGTGCCTTCCCCAACTAAACCGAAAGCAAACCAACCATTAAAATGGACAATGGATTGTCAAACGGCTTTTGAGAAACTAAAACGGCTCTTTGCCCAAGGACCCATATTGCAACACCCCGATCCAGAGCGACCTTTCATAATCCAAACGGATGCCAGTGATGTCGCGATAGCCACGGTGCTATCGTGGTACTGCAAAAGAATAAAGAAGGCCACCTCTTACCATGCACTTACATCTCCAAGAAACTCACCACTACGGAAAGAAGGTGGCCCATTTGGGAGAAGGAGGCATTCGCGATCAGGTGGAGCACTCGAAGCCAAGATAAGCTGAAGACCGAGCTGAAAGCGGCCCTCCAGACAGACCCGTGGTTCAACAACAACAAGGACATCCTAACGGTGAGTGATGGCGTAGCCTGGAAGGGGTCCAAACTGTACGTCCCTGCAGAGATGAGACTGCAAGTGCTACAGCGGAGCCATGATGCGAAACTAGGAGGTAATTTCGGATTCCTGAAAACTCTGCACCTCGCCAGGCGTCAATTTTGGTGGCTGAAGATGAGGTCGGAGGTGGAAGATTATGTAAAAAGCTGTGCTACTTGCGCCACAATGAAAACCCGGCTGGGAACGCCCCCTGGGCTACTACAACAAGTGGCCAACCCTAGCCGACCATGGGAAGAGATAGCAATGGACTTCATCGTTGAGCTTCCAGATGGCAGTGGTAATAGAGTAATCTGGACAGTTATTGATTTGTTTTCCAAGCAAGTGCATTTTATCGCTTGTTCAGACCTACCATCCGCAAAGAAATTAGCGAAAATGTTTGTGAAACACATTTATTGTCTGCATGGTGTGCCAAAAAGGATCATTTCAGATCGTGGAGTTTAATTCACTGCCAGGTTCTGGAGAGAATTCCTTAAATCGATCGGGTCCACACAGGGACTCAGTTCAGCATTTCATCCCAGCACAAATGGGGCAGCAGAGAGGGCCAATGCGATGGTGGAACAGTACATCCGGTTTTATGTGGACTATCAGCAATACAATTAGTCGGACTTGCTACCATTCGCTGAAGTAACATATAATAATGCGGTCCACAGCAGTACTGGATTAACTCCTTTCCAGATTACCAGTGGCATGGAATTCATTCCCATGCCTGAGCTACCTAAAGAACCTCCCTCCTCCATGTCTCTGAATGAATGGCTGGAGACACTAAAGAAGGGATGGGACAATACAAAAAAGGCCCTAGCAGATGCGGCAGAAGCCTACAAGAAGCAAGCTGATAAACATCACTCCCTCCAAACCCCCTTTAGAGTGGGGGACAAAGTTTTTGTGTCTACCAAATACAGGGTTACGGATGCCTAGTAAGAAATTAGGTCCAAAATTTCTAGGTCCTTTCCCAATAGAAAAGATAATTAACCCAGTTACAGTTCGACTCACCCTACCCAGACTAGTAGGGAAAATTTACCCGGTATTCCATTGTAGCTTATTGAAGCCAGTAATGGGGTCTAGCATAAGGCCATCCACCCAAGCTCCCCCTCCTCCTGTAGTGGTAGAAGGGGAAACACATTATGAGGTGAAAAAATATTAGATTCCAGGCTGTATAGGGGTCGGTTACAATATGTAGTGCATTGGAAGGTGTACCCTTTGTCCGAAGCTATGTGGGTGAAAAGTTGGGATCTGAAAGCAGATAACTTAGTGAAACAATTCCATGAGAAGTTCCCTGATAAGCCAAAGGGTCCCCCTGGGGGAGGCAGAGGTGGTTAATTGTTTATAGTAATTTCTACTTTTACTTCTTTTGCAGACGTTTTTTTTTTAAGAGAAGCCGCCTGTCAGGTCTGCAGAGGTTCCTTTAAGAATCTTTGGCCTGCCACACTTTCTTATAATTTCCTATGATGTTTTATTAGTGTAGTCATTGGGAGGGGGGAATCGAAAGGAGTAGAATTGTGGCATGTGTTGTTGTCAATTTTTCCTAGCAGCCAAGGTCATCTTTTGTCTCAGCACCTCGACATTTGACCGGAAGAAGCTGGGTGGAGATGCCAGCATGGAAGAAAAGGATTGGGGCATGTGATTGATTATGGGTGGGGGGATGGATCATGAACTTTCAACTGGGGTAACTCCCAGGATGTAAATCAGAGTTGAAATTCCACAGTACGTTGCCAACATGCCTGTATTATTAAATCGGAACTTTAAGGATGATTCTGCCTTGGACTTTGATTTATTTCTACCTGGTATTTGGAACGCTGACACTAATCTTGCCTGTGCGGGAAGATTTAATTAACCAACTGCCATAAGTCAGAATTTGGAAAAGCTGGAGGCAAAGAGAAACATAACCGAGTTTGACTGTATGCAAGTTTGTTTCAATTAATATACTTTGAGCAACTATAATGAACAAGAGGTAGAAGGTAACAAGGGAAAAATAATAATAAAATCAAGAACTGGGAAAATACAAAGTTTTTTTTTTCTTTGCAAAAGATCAAGATGGCTCCCGCTTGTGTGTGTGTGTGTAGCTACTTCTATAATACATAAAATACAGACATTTTGGACAAAATTTCCCTCCCACTAGACAGAAATCTAAGGTGTTCAGATCTTGCTGTGCCAACCACTCTCAAATACAATTCTTACATGAGTACATTAAACTGATTACAATATAAATGAGATAAGAAAGGAAAGGTTACAATGAGGCAAAGAAAGAAAACTTTGCAATCAATTTTCACCCTCCCCCGTAGTTTTACAGCTGTCTTCTGGGAATTGAACAGTCTTTTGGTCTTTACTTCATCTCAGAGTCCTTTTTCATGTCTGCTAGATGGTACTAGGCTTGGCTTGCTGGTAAGAGTGGTCAGTCAGTCTTGGTAGTCTGTCCTAGGCTTGGCTAAGTTTTTTTTTTCTCATGTCAGGTTTTATCAGCACGCAATCACCAGCAGCCAATTCGAGAGTTATGGTTTGAGCTAGCAGTCCTTTGTTTCTGAGGTAAAAAAAAAGAGAGGCCAAGAATACAGTTCTTTACAGACATGTCTTTAGTCTCATGTTGTGGAATCTCACCCATTCTGTCCAAGTGTGGAAATCCAAACATTATTTCAGAAGGCAGATGATGTAAATTTCATGGAACATGACATTCCCACTGCCTGTATGATTGAAACACTTTTGCAGTAAGTAAATTTCCAAAAGGGACAACAACTTGTATTGCAAACAAACAAACAAACAAAATGTCATAGGGTAGAGCACCTTGACTCATAAGCATTTAAAAATGCACTCAGGTGTAAAAGAGGGAGGTAAGAAGAACAGCTTTAAAAAATTGCAATTAAAAAATGGTACTTTGAGTCAACACTCCAAAATATCAAATTCCATTCAGATGGAAGCAAATTCTCATTAAGTATGTTAAAACATTTACAAATGTAAGCAAAATATCTCAAAATCATTTCTTTTTATAGGTTTAATTAAGCATTTTAAACCTCAAAAATTTCCAGAAGGAAAAAAAAAATCAAAATTGTATTCAGAGCAGACAAAGAAATGTAACTGCATAATTTTTATATGCAGATGAAAGATCACAATAGTGAAAGGTAAGCGGGAGCAGATCACCCATTTACTCCAAATTTCTCAGAAGAGAGAGGGGAAAAAAGTGGTTAAAGTGAGGAGAAAAATTTCAGCGGCCTTTAGTGACCCAAAAGGAAGGAGGGAAAGAAGGGGGGGGGGATGCCCAGAGGCATTCACAGGTATCACTGGGGCGTTTCATACACACACTCATGGTAAAAATGAGCAGACACTCATTCTCCCCGCCTTTCCTGCTTCCCTCCAAAGAATGACCCAGAAGGAAGAGTGTGTGTGGGGGAGGGGGAAATTCACACAGGCAATCACGTGGATCTCTGGATCCCTTCACTTATCACTCCCTGGGGCATAGGGGACACATACTCACATTCATACTGCAATCAGACCTTCATGCTTGCTCATGCCAACCAATCATAAGTATTTCAGAAAGCTTTTTTTTTTCACAAGCCACCAAGCTTCATTTTCTTTTATTTATTTATTTATTTATTTTATTTCTTAGATTTTTAAACTGCCCCCTCTCCCAAAAAGGGACTCGGGGCGGTGTACAGTCAGTGCATAAAATACAGACATAACAATAAAATACATTTAAAATACATTAGAGGGGGAGATAGACTGTACATTAGAGGGAGAGATAGACTGCACCCTCCCTTCAGGTTTGGAAATGATAACCCACATGCATACACACACATACCATTAAACAACCTTGTAACTTACTGTTTCTTTATATGAAAGGGAATCAAACTACATTCATACCAACTTTTACCATCAACATACTCACATTTGCACTGCAATCATTAATTTCACATACAAAAATCCCATTTCATTCTTTCTTCATGCAAAGCAGTTATTACAATTATTTCAGGGAGCTGTACATAAGCCAATGAGCTCCATTTTCTATTATTAAATGATCTCAACTTCCCTCCAGGTCTGTAAATGATCACACACACACACACATACATGCACAAATACCATGGAACAACACTTTCAGGCCTGGGGGAGGTCCTGTCCCTTTAAATCTTCAATGTTCTTTCCTTGGGGAACATGTGGCTCATTCTCCAAGCATGGGAAAACTCAGAGAGCAGCTTAAATCCTAACTATCCTCCCCTTCCCCACAGCTTCGAGCCCAAACTTACTTATTTTGTCAGCTGGTCAAACATATCACAATCAATTCAATGCCATTCAATTCAACATGTTATTAGTAGAGATGCACACCTAAGAATTTTTTTTTAAACAGACATTAAATCAAATTAAGTCCAATTACCTAGGTCTTCCCATTCAGACAGGCTTTACCTTTTTGTTACCTGCTAAATTTCTTTTTTTTTCTTTCTTGAAGTTACCCCGTTGTTCTATCTCCTTAAGCACTAGATTGTTAATACCTGTCTCTGCCCTGGGGTGTTCGTTTCTAATTTGGATCTGCCAGCAGTGCTGGCTAATTTTTAAAGATCCAAATTCTTCTATCTTGATGCTCCCAGCAAGCGCGGGCATATTTTTAAAGATCAAGATTTATAGAGACAATGTATAGATATGTTTGTCCACACATTGTTTGCATTCAGCCAGGGTTCTAGATTGAACCTCCCAGCACGCGCTGGCATATTTTTAAAGGTCCAGCTGTATGGAGACTTTCATTAACACATCATTTGCATCTGGGTGGGGTTCTTGATTCCTCTGATGGTGGCCAGAAATCAGCAATTTTGTTGACAAAATCTAAATCAAAACTGTCTTCTGGAAGCCAAGTTTCTACTTTAGGACCAATAGAGTAGGTTGGCCAGATAATTGTGCAGAGGTTTTTTTTTTACTCAGGTTGAAGGCAAACCTTTAGTAGGAATTTCCTTCATTTCATACATGCACACACAAGGCAACACTCTCCTCCTCCCCCCAAAAGGGAAAAAAAAATCTATACTCACCTGAAGAGTACAATCTTCCAGGGCTGAAAGACATGAGAACAAGGTTCCCTCCCCCACAGAAAAGGCATTGTTGGAGGATTAGAGGTAAAGGGGTGGGGGGGGGGGGTAGATAGCTTGCAGGCAGAGTTTGAAAAATAAAACCATCAGTTACTAAGCAGATAAACAGATAAACATTATGGGGATATCACAGATGAGAAATAGGGTCTGGATTCACGTGCTTCAGGAAAGAAATGAACAGGTAAAATCATTTAGACACACAATAAATGCAATGCAAGGATGAAACTTTCCTTGCAAATGAGCTTAAAACATTTACTGGGTTGTTACTTTAAGGTATAGGGAAGGAAGGAAGGAAAAAAACTTCTCTGTACTCTGTTTCTGCTGGCCAAACAGACGCAAAGTAAAGACTCCCCTCCACCTTCACTTAGTTTTCTAGGCCCAACAAACTGAGCGAAGGCAATTTCTGCCAGTTTACTCCTTTCTTTCTTTGGACACTTTAAAATTCTTGTCTTTTGGATTGGAGACATCTTAGTTACAATTACCTTGAGGGTGCACAAAGACTTAGACACACATTTACACAAGGACAGGGAGAAAATAAGAGGGGGGAGGAAGGAACTCTCAGGTTTAGCATCCTAGTCATTCCCAGCACAAATCTGTTAAATTAGGGAAGGCACAAATCTTAACAAACAAAACCACGTGGTTGCACAGAAGACAGAGAAAGAAACAAACAGACAAGAGAAAAAAGAAACATTTCAACATTTTCCCTTTTCCTTTAAGTACCTTTATGTAGCCAAATTAGTTTTCCTGTGTCATCTTTCAGCAAAGCCCATTTCTCACACAATTTCCTTGCTCTCAGCCAAAATCTTGGCATCTAAGGAAATATCCGAGGGCACTTCTGGCCACCCACGAGCTAACGCTTCCCATGACCCTTTACATGCAGGGCTCACTTTGGCCTAGCCGGGTGCCACCCACCGTAAGTTTTCAGAAAAAGAAAAAGATTCTGGGAAGGACTTCGATTCCCCACGAAGTATTCGGCCCCTTCTCTCAGGGAATCACCTGGGTTTTGAGGATAAAAAAAGTAATCCTTGAGGACCTCTGCCCCTCTGCAGTTAGTTCCAGGCACCTCTACTCTTTTCCATACACCATGGGCCTTTGCCTTTTTTTTTTTTTTTGCTTTCACAGGACAAAAGCAACAACAACAACAAAAAATTCATTCACTTTTCCATCCATTTTCACACACACTCTCCTTTCCCTAACAGAAGGTCCGTGCTCTGGCCTGACCCTAATACTTTCCAGGCTCTCTTCTTGGTAAAACACACAGAGGAACCAGGATCCAGCTGTGATTGGGAGAAAGATTTCATCACTCACACAAATGCAGGCATACCCACATTTCCACACTTTGCCATGCTTTAACATTAAATTTTAGAGAATTAAAATTTAGAGGTACTCACCTTCTTTCCAGGCAGCCTTTGAGCTCAAACTCAAAACCCCTTTAAAACCTAGATCCAAATGGCTAAGGCCAAGATAAAATCCACCCACAGACCTACTGGCTCCTGCAGCCTCATGGCTCCTCAAAAGCACGGCGGAGGAGGAGGAGGGGGCAGGGGTAACCCAGCGCTGACTGAGCTCAGCTGCTCCGAGCGGAGGGGAGGCGCCGCTGCCACGCGCGGAGATGCCGGCTGGAGCTTTGGCGGCTTCATCTCAGCCGCAGCGCTGGGCGGCAAATCCGGCAGTGCTGCCTGTTAGAGGAGGAGGAGGAGGAGGTGGCAGCAGTTCTTCCGGTGGCGGTGGGGGCTTTGGGGCTTCACAACTAGCCTCAGTCGCCCCGTGCTCCTCAAAGCAAGTCTGGGGAAGTCCTTTGCAGGCGGCCCGTTCTAGCTGCCTGCAAAGGACCTACCCAGCTTCCGAAAGGGAGCGCGCGATCCGAGCCACAGTATACAAAATAATGATAAGAGGCAAAGAGCCTCATTCATTTTGGCTGGGAGCCGCATGCGGCTCGAGAGCCGCGTGTTCGCCACCCCTGGCTTATATTATCATGCCTTCATTCCCATCCCCCTGGAGCTGAAGGGGAGAACTCTTTATTATGTAAAGTGGACTAGCTTGGCCTTCTTAATGGCCCATTGATAAAGTGAGGATGGCAGGAAGCTGCAGGAATTTACTTAGTTTTTTAAAATGTGTTTCTCCCTTTTTCACATCCAGGAAAATATAATATTCTGCCTTATCAATATTTCCTAGGATATTTCATTTTTCTGGGAGAGGGCTGGGTGATAACTTCCTACAACCCCCAGGGCCTCAAACCATGTGGTCCTGTCCACCATTAAAAACCATCTTTCTAATCAGCCTCCATGTTTCCAGTGTCTTTTCCCTCACTTGGAACTGTACCCAGATGGACATTTCTTCCAACACAATATTAATATATGCTGAAATACTGGGGGGAGAGGAAACAAAATGTTAAAAGATAGAAGGGTCGGTTCTGACCTAATTTGATTTAAATTAACACAGTTCGATTAGAAACTATTCTCAAAATAGTTAATACAGTAAAAAATTAGCATGATTTAGTCCACATGAATCGTCCAATAGGTTTGGAGGTACTCAGCTAATTCGACTTTTGATTTTATCCAGAGATTTTATTGACTCCAATTAAATCTTTGCACAACTTAACTTTGTACATGTCACACAAATTAAATTTTCCCTTTCTGCTTTTTTTCTTTCAGTAACGCTTTGGTATGTATCAAATGTTATTTGCGTATCAGCAGCCTTCGGCGAAAAAAACAGGTTTTCTTCAGCACGTATTTATTTAATTTTATTTATTTATTCAATTTCTATAGCCGTCCAACTGAACCAAAGGACTCCGGGCGGCTTAAAATTCCAAAACCTTCTTCCAACACACACACAGCTGATCCTTTTGGGTGATGGGAGGGTATTTTCATATTTTATTTTCTCCCCGCCCTTTGTGTCTCACGTGAGGCAAAGACAACTCCGCGCGAACGTGGAGACGTTGATTTTTACACGCACGCGTTGGCCGGCCAACCAACCAGCGTGAGAGTAACGTGCGAGCGTTCAATCGGCCGGGACGGAGTGGGGGGCGGGGAGGCAGTGATACAGTGGGCAAAATGAGATGACGATGAATTAAAGCTGTTTAACTGCTGGTCCTGGAAGGTCTCGCGCCTATGCGCGCGCAGGAAAGGGACAGGGTGGGGGAAAAGATCAGCGAGAGAAAAATCCATGAAAAAGGAAGCCGAGGAAAGCCGCGCGCTCTCGCGCGAGAATTTCTACACAGGCGCATTCGTCGTCTTACTCGGGACTAGCCAGCGAACGTCCCTTAAAGAAAAGCGGCGGGTGGGTGAGTGGGCGGACGTAATCCTGATGTTGAATGTCTGACTGACTTGGTTGGCTGCGGCAAGGGCCACGTAACGTTGCGGCGGGGAGGGCGAGCGAACGAAGGCTAGGCAGCAGAACCACGGAAGAGGTAGCTGCAAAGGGGCCAAGGCCTGTTCCTTAAAACAGGCGGGTGCCCTAACCAGGGGAGTTCAGGCAGGAAGGAGGGATCTGGTTGCCCTCTCCCTTCCTCCTCCTCGCCTAAGCATGGATCGCCGTGGCGGCGGCGCTGATGGCGCTGTAGAGGCGACGACAGCGGATGATCCCGGTCTGGGTGAGTTCGTGCAAGGCAAGAGGTCCAGTAGTTGGCAGAAGGGGGAGATCAAATTGTACTTGATGGGCCCCCGGACCTCATTTGTTTAATTGTTATCTCCCACTTTTCTTGGAAGTTCAGTGGTATAGTTTTCCAGCACAATAATAAAGAGTATGTTTCGTCAAATGTACATCTGAGCATGTACAACGTAACTGGTATTCATAGCCTTTGGATAAAGTTAGCAAGATTTAGCCCAGAGGACATGGCTTTCAGGTAGGCATGGTCATCTTGAAACTCATATTTGGAGCAAAATTTCTTGCAGCCATCCTGAACTGCAGAAGTAGACATTATAATTCTAAGAGGTGATTATGACTTGATTGAAGGTTATTTGAAACACAAAATTTGGAAAGGTTGAGATAGAAGTTGGGTTGAGAGATAAATGTAGAAAATATTTACTTTGACACGTTAAAATTGGTTGGATTGCATCACCTGAAATGTTTAGCATTGAAATATCTCAGGATTAGGAGGCTGTATTACAGTATGTTTACGTTAACAATTCCTGTTTGTTTTCTGAATTCTTCAGGGAAGCATAGAAATTCTTGTTGATTATAAACAAGAAATACTATATAATATTTTTCCGATATATGCATGGTTTTCCTTTTCTGAGCTTTGGAGACTGCATTATATGTCTACTAAAAATAATTCCTATTAAATATGTACTTAATACAGATTTGCTGCTGTTCAAATCATGTAAATAAAAGAAATCCTAAATTACTTTCCTTTCTCATTTTTCTTTCTTTCTTCAATTCTGAAGGTGCCCAAATAATTTCAATAAATAATACTTCAACCTGTGCATGGTTATAAAAATACTTGATGTGGTTTTCATAAAATATGGCTGTGTATTAGGCTTTTGATGATGCATCCGTATGAAATTCGAGTTCAGACATAAGAATGCTTTTTATTCTTCCAAGTGCTAATCCTTCGCTGTATGTCGGAAAACAGTATATTTATTTAGAATGATATTGTGAGAGAAATTCAGAAATTTTATTTCAGAAGCAAACATTGGTGACTGGATTAAGCAAAACATCTATTCCCCTTGATGTTCTGCCTGAAAGTATGTAACTTCTTTCAAGTGAGTTGATCTTTGGAGTTTCGTTGGTTGTTGACTAGGAAGAATACAGAATGGTGAAACTATATTGCTCCCCAGAAAAAAGTGTGTGCAATTGACAGACAAACCTGCACTATTTTTACAAGAATGCATTTTGTGATAGTTATAATACCTTTGAGATGGAAATAGGCATGGGATTTCCCAGAGCAAGAACAAAATAGACAGAGATGCATCTGTTAAAATGTGTGGAGTGAGGAAGATTCTGTGTGTAGAACGCTCTAAATCTATTAATAGATTACAGGCATCAAATGTTAATGGTGGTTGGCAATAAAGAATAAACAGGATAGTGGCTAATATAGAGGTGCTTAACAACCTGGAAACCAACTCATCCAGTGTTATTCCCTTTTCCTATTATCTTTAACAACCACAACTAACAACCACAATTGAGCCCAAAATTTCTGTTGCTAAGTGAGATATTTAAGTGAGTTTTGCCCCATTTTATGACCTTTCTTGCCACAATTGTTAAATGAATCACTGCAGTTGTGAAGTTAGTAATATGGTTAAGTGAATCTAGCTTTCCCGTTGACTTGGCTTGTCAGTGGGTCACAAAAGGATATTTATCACA
Organism: Natrix helvetica; assembly: GCF_964273705.1. NCBI lineage: Eukaryota > Metazoa > Chordata > Lepidosauria > Squamata > Natricidae > Natrix > Natrix helvetica. The sequence goes on from NC_138555.1 coordinate 28,953,226, forward strand.
TGAGCCCAGGACAGTGGTGGGCAATGAAATTTATTTTGAGAGCCACATTTTTAAAACCGAAAATACATAGGATGGTACACTGTTATTTATCTGTGGATGTTATATATTGACCTCAGAACCTGGCCACTAACTTATTTTGCTGGCTCCTAGATTACGATATTCCGCAATTTTATGTCCACACACCCCTTTTCACATCAACCCTTTTTATGTCAATCCCACAATGTCACATTTCTCCCCTCGTGTCACATTTCACCCCCTCATGTCACATTTCTCCCCCCTCATGTCACATTCCCCCCCCCCCATGATGGCCATGGAAATGGAAAAGAAGGAAAGGAAAAAGGAAAGGAAATGGGAAAGTAGAAAGGAAAGGATGAAGAAGGGAGGGAAAGGGAAGGGAAAAGAAAAAAGGGTAAAGGAAATAAGGAAAAGGAAAGGAATGGAAAAGACAAAGGAAAGGAAATGGAAAAGAAGGAAAGGAAATAGGAAAGGAAATGGAAAAGAAGGAAAGGAAAAAGGAAAGGAAAGGAGAAATGAAAGGAAAAAAATGAAAAGGAAAGGAAGATAGAAGAAGGACAGAAAGGGAAAAGAAAGAGTGGAAAGAATTGGTACTGCTCAAAAGTCCAGTCTCAAGATCGCGTGGACCCCTTTGGCTCAGACAGTCCAATTCCACGCTGGTTCCCTCTCTCCCCAAAGCGAAGGGATCGCAGAAAGATTGCCCAGTCCAGAACGGGCTTCAGACGATGCAATGCCTTAGAAACCCCGGATATGCAGAGAAAAGCAGGCTACAACCAGCGGATCATGTTTTCCCAGGAACCAATGAAGCCCCATAGGACCAATGGGAATTCTCCATTCTGCAACGGCATCGGTATCCGGGCAGAATCTTCCTTGATTTCACCAATCATGGAAGAGAGAGTTCGGTGCAGACAGAGAGAAGGGAGGGAGGGGGGATATTTTCACTCACATTTTAAAACTTCTGCGCGGCGTTTCCTTGTTATCTGCGCAGCTTAGAGGGAACATTGGCGGCCACCCGAGGAGGAAGGGGAGCGGGCGCCCGGCACACAGAAGAGCCGCATTAAAGTGTGTAAAGAGCCGCATGTGGCTCGCGAGCCGCAGCTTGCCGACCACTGGCCCAGGACAATGCAGCCTTCATAAATATGAGTCACTTGCCAAACATCTCAGTTTTGATCATGTGATAATGGGGATGTGGCAACGACGGTTGTGTGTAAAACAGTCACTTTCTTTGGTGCCATTTTAACTTTGAACAGTCACTAAGTGAACTGTTGTAAGTTGAGGACTACCTGTACTAGTTCAACTTTATGGAGCAAGGTAGTTTACAGATGCATAATTTACCTCACTTACCCCACTTTATTTTGATATATGTATATATTTTTTCTAGATGCAGTTCAAGGTGCTGGTTATCATCTTTAAAACCCTTCAGGGCTTTGGACCAGGGTATATTTGGGCTCACCTAGTTAACCTAATTCACATTCTGCTGATTCTGCAGGGGCTTTTAAAAACTTGCTGTTCAATCAGGCCTTTTGGGATGGCTATGTTATGAGTTTGGGGTTTTTTTTGAAGTAGGGTTGTATTTGTTGTTGATGAATGATATAGTTGGTCAATAAATTAAGGATGATTTTGTGGTTTCCTTTCTCCATAGCGCTGCTTGGAGAGTACAAGGATTGGGTTAACACAGCCTGTTTGCCCATGGACTGAGTAGATTTTTTCCCCTCTGGCCACGCCTCCTTTGCCTCTTCTGGCTCAGTTTTAAAAACTCAGTCCGCCCGGTAGGACGAGTTTGGGGAACACTCAGCATTGAGCAAATAGGCTGGGTTCTCCAATAGTAATTTTATGTGATATTTAGCTGTTATTAGGATTTTTCCCCAGGTTTTATTATTTTGATTTTTTATTTTCCCTTTTTTCTATTTTTTTATCAAGAGGATTTACCTAACTAAGGCTGAGGCAGCGATCGGTTCCACAGCTGCTTAGTCGCAGCTGGGGGAACAAGCGAGGCCGCTTGTCCGGCGTCTGCTGGCAAGCGCAGGGAAGGACGGCAATCCCCGTGCTTCCCTGGTCGTTTTGGAGGAGAGGCTTTTAAAAAAGCCCTTGCTTCTCCAAACGGCGTCTTTTGCCGATCGGGAGAGCGGCGGCCATTTTGAAAAGCGCTGCTTTGGCGCGCTTTTCGGCTGCAGCCAATGAGAAGCGCCTGGCCCTTAAGTGAGGCTTTTGGCGCGCAGAAGAACCGGCGGCCATTTTTTTTTGAGTCCTTTTTGCCTCCGGAAAGCAGCAGCAAGCAGCAGAGCCTCTCCGCCTCTACAGACAGCCGCAGAGGATTGCGAGGGCTTGTCTGGGTCTCCAGCAAGCCTGAAGTTCCCCAGCCACCCAAGGGGAAGCGGCAAGGAGTGTCCTGGTGCCTGATCCAGCCTCCCATCTGAGTCTGCAGACGCTTCTGGAGCCGTCGGGCCAGCGTCCACTGCCCTTCCCTCAGCAGCGACCTCTTCGACTCAAGATCAACCAAGGATGGCTGATGAAGGTTTGGAGCGAAGGGAGGAGCTGGCAGGGCCATCTGCAAAGCGCAGTAGGCCAGATCCCTCAGGCCAGGGGAGAAAGGGAAACAAGGGCGCTGGGGGGAAAGCTTCCCACTCTGCAGCTGGGAGTAAGGCCCCCAAAATTCAAGGGGACAAGGGGCAGGACTCCCTGAAGGATAAGTCTGTTAGGCCCCAGGTTCCCTCTGCACCCTTACCAAGTGAGGCTGGGCCAGTTCCTTCCCCACCCATCCAGAGGGAGATAGAGCAGGGGGAGGAGATGGGGGATAGATCCCCATCCTTCTGTGATAGGGATTCCATGTCAGGATCCCCTGCAGCCTCTCTGGGTTACCCAGGTTCTCCTAGCTCTTCAGTCAGGGAGGATCTCCCCTCCTTTCAATATTGTTTTCATGCAGAGGATCAGAGAGATCCTCCTAGGGGTGCCAGGGGACAGGCCTATGCCCAAGCCAGACCTGTAGAGGACAAGGGCCCAGCTATGTCAGCAGAGATGAGGGATCTCATCACGCAGGCTATTTCCCAGGGTGTGGTAGAAGCCATGAGGCTACAGGAAGGCAGGGGTGGCAAGGCCTCTAGGCCTACTCGCCCCCTGGGGGAAAAGAGGACCAGAGTACTCGATTCCCCGGGCACTTCTATCACCACAGAGGTGTCTACGTGGGAGGAGGAGGCTGCTGAGGACTTTGCCCTCTCGGAGGATGAGGACATGCCTCCAGACAAGCCCTCTTTCACTGGTCTCTTTAAGCCAGCCCTATTCAAGTCCATCTTACACAAGGCCAGAGCCTCTACTGAGCTTGGTGCCAAACCTAAGGACAAGGAAGTCCCCTCTACTTCCCAGGACCTCATGGCAGGGTTGTTCAGCGAAACAACCCCTGACCCAGAACTGATACCAGTCCCTGACATGTTCATGGAGGTTATTCAGCGCCAATGGGCTCAGCCTGGTACCCTGGCCAATCCCAGTGGCGCAGACAAATCTCTGTACCCTTTAGAACCTAGACTGGAGGATGTTTTGAAGCCTCCAGAAGTGGATGCCCCTGTGGTCTCTCTGACCTCTAATTCTAATCTCCCGGCCGAGTTATTAGAAGGGTTAAAGGCAGAGGATAAGAGGGCAGAAAAGGCTTGTCTCAAAACGCACCAGGCGGCTGCCTGGGCGATCAAGACCTCCACTTCGGCCTCGTTCTTTACGAGGGCATCCTTATTATGGCTGCGCCAACTCAGATCTCAGCCCCCATCTGAAGCATCTCGTTGGCGACATGATCTTAACAAGATCATTACGGCTGTGGAATACGCCTCTGATGCGTCCCTGCACGCAGCGAAATTCGCCTCCAGGGCACTAGCGTCCAACATCACTTCTCGCCGCCTGCTTTGGCTTCGGCACTGGCAGGCGGACATGAAGGCTAAGTGGAAGCTGGCTTCAGCTCCTTTCAAGGGAGAGAACCTCTTTGGGGATTCCCTAGAGAAATTCCTAATTGAGACAAAGGATAAGAGGAAGGTTCTTCCTTCCACCTTCAGGAAGCATGACAGGAAAGGTCAGGGCTCGTTCAGGAAACAGGCCTTTCGGGCACAGGAAGGTGGCCAGGCCTCTTCCTCTTCTTATTCCTCCCAAAGACAGTTTAACCAGTCCTCTGACAGGTCCCAGGAACGAAACAACCTTTCTTCCAGGGGCAGACAATCCAATCAGGGGTCCTTTCGGAAGCCCTTTCGTGGGGGAGCCCACAACCGTCAGTTTAGACGTGGGAAGTGACCGTCTGGGGTCTCCTCCCATCGGGGGCCGCCTGCAATTCTATGCAGACCGTTGGGAGGAAACAACCTCGGACAAGTGGGTATTAAATACCATCAGGAGGGGTCTAACCCTGGAGTTTCTATCCTCTCCTCCGCGGACCTTTGTTCGCTGCCCACTATCCAAGAACCCGGTAAAGAGGGCTCTCATGCAGGCAGAGATAGATCATCTTCTGCAGATCAACGCAATAGAGGCAGTTCCTCCAGAACAGGAAGGGAGGGGGTTCTATTCCATTCTCTTCCTGGTCCCCAAGAATTCAGGGGGGTGGAGGGCCATTTTAGATCTGAAGCGCCTGAACAGGCATCTGGCCTACAAGCGCTTCAAAATGCAGTCTCTCCAGTCGATCCTAAGCTGCATGCGACAAGGGGATCTGCTCACCTCCATCGATCTCAAGGAGGCGTACCTACATGTGCCCATCCATCCTGCACACAGGAAGTTCCTGCGCTTGTGTTACAACGGAAAGCACTTCCAATACAGGGCGCTTCCGTTCGGACTTTCTTCTGCACCCAGAACGTTCACAAAGCTTCTTGCAGCTGTGGCGGCCCACCTGCGCAAGCTTCCAGTCCGCCTGGAGTGCTATCTGGAAGCGGTGAGAGATGTAAACGTCACAGTTCACACCTTACAGGACCACGGGTTTTCCGTAAACATGGAAAAGAGCAACCTGACTCCTGCCACACGCATACAACATCTGGGCGCCATAATAGACTCGGTGTCTTGCCAGGTGTCCCTGTCTCCGGAAAGAATCCGCAACATCAGGAACAGAATCCGGTTGTGTCGCAGGAACAGGTCCTGGCAGGTAGTGCAGCTATCCCAACTGTTAGGGATCATGATTTCTTGTCTCAACATAGTTCCCTGGGCACGTCTTCATGCAAGGGAACTGCAATGGTTCTTACTTCCAATGCAAAGAGCAAAGATCAGCAACTCCACCAAGCAAGTTCGCATCCCACCAAGAGTGACTCGGTCTCTGAGTTGGTGGCAGTCTCGAGCAGTGGAGAAGGGTTGCCTATTCAGAGAACCCGACAGGATCGTGGTAACGACCGACGCCAGTCTCTACGGTTGGGGGGCGCATTGCCAAGGCCAGCTGGCGCAAGGCAGGTGGTCCAGCGCGGAGGCAGCCCGGAGCATCAATTGGCTAGAACTCAGGGCAGCCCGGCTTGCGCTGAGGAGATTTGCAGAACAGCTGAGGGGGCACCACGTTCTGCTGCTGACCGACAATGTGGCCACAAAGGCTCACGTGAACCGACAAGGAGGGACCCGCTCCAAAAGACTCATGTCAGAGGCGGAGGCCATAGGACGATGGGCAGAGATCCACTTAGCGTCGCTGAGGGCGGATCACATTTCCGGAACCAGCAATGTGAGTGCGGATTGGTTGAGCCGTCAGACCATCGACAACTCGGAGTGGCAACTTCATCCGGACCTGTTCGCACAGGTGGTAAGGAGGTTTGGTCTCCCACAGGTCGACCTGTTTGCCTCGGCGGCAAACACACAGCTCCAGCGGTTCTTCTCCCGCTACAAGTCAGCACAAGCGGAGGGGACGGATGCCCTGAGGTCCAACTGGCCTCCAGGGCTTCTATACGCGTTTCCGCCCCTCCCTCTGATCCCGCAGGTGATCTACAAGCTGCTGAAGGAGGGGGCGGAGCTCATTCTGGTGGCTCCACATTGGCCCAGGAGATCCTGGTTCGCGGACCTGGTCGATCTGTCTGTGGAGCAACCGTGGAGAATTCCTCCAGACCAGGTATCCTTGCGTCAAGGGGCCATCAACCATCCAGAGCCCCAATGGTTGCAGTTAGCCGTCTGGCACTTGAGAGGCAGCTCCTGAAGGACCAGAGCCTCTCAGACAACGTCATTAAAACCATCCAAGCTTCCAGACGTCCGGCCACTACTCGCATTTATGACGCGACTTGGGCTGCCTTTTCTTCCTGGTGCAGCAAACGGGACATTGACAGTGTGGAAGCGTCCATCCCTCAGTTATTGGACTTCCTACAAGAGGGCTTGGACAAAGGACTGGCACCAGCCACTCTCAGGCGCCAGGTTGCCGCATTATCCACCATCTTAGCCAGACACCAACCTCAATCCCTGAGTCTCCATCCTCAGGTCAAGAGCTTCTTGAAGGGGGCCTACAACATCCGACCCCAGGTGGTGCACAGGTACCCGACCTGGAACCTACCCTTTGTCCTGCAGGCATTGACAGCGGCTCCCTTCGAACCTTTGAGGAAGGTATCTCTTCGACATCTGACTCTTAAGACTGCCTTCCTCATAGCCATTACTTCAGCCAGAAGGATATCTGAGATTGCGGCCTTCTCGGCCAAGGAAGAGCTGTGCATCATCCACCCAGACAGGGTCATCCTACGGTTAGACCCCGCCTTCATGCCGAAGGTGAATTCTCATTTTCACAGGTCTCAGGAGGTCATCCTCCCGAACTTCTGTCCCAGCCCTCAACACGCCAAGGAGCGCAGGTGGCACAAATTAGACGTGCGAAGGGCAGTCAGTATTTACCTGAAACGAACTAAGGATATCAGGCACTCCGAGGCCTTCTTTGTGTCTTTTCAACCAGGTTCCCTGGGTCGCAAGGTGTCGTCTTCAACCATAGGTCGGTGGCTGCGAGCTTGCATTAAGATGACATATGACCTTCAGGGCAAGCCGGTTCCACCTCGTGTAACGGCACATTCCACCAGAAGTGCAGCCACGACCGCGGCCTGGGCGACTCAAGCATCTATTCTGGACATTTGCAGAGCAGCCACGTGGGCGTCTCCCACGGCTTTCATTAGAAACTACAAGATCGATTCCTTTGCCTCTGCCGAAGCCTCCTTTGGCCGTAGAGTTTTACAGAAGGTTATTGAGGCTCCGGACAAGGTCACTTCTTCCCGCCCTGGGACACAATAGCTTGGGCATGTCCCAATCCTTGTACTCTCCAAGCAGCGCTATGGAGAATGACCGTTGTCTTACCTGAACGGTCGTTCTCATGGCGCTGCGGAGAGTACAAGACCCACCCAGGGTGATTGTTTAGCACCGAGATTGTATCTTTGCACAGGTGTGAGCTGAGAACGTCTTCGTCGGACAAGACCTCGTTTTTAAAACTGAGCCAGAAGAGGCAAAGGAGGCGTGGCCAGAGGGGAAAAAATCTACTCAGTCCATGGGCAAACAGGCTGTGTTAACCCAATCCTTGTACTCTCCGCAGCGCCATGAGAACGACCGTTCAGGTAAGACAACGGTCATTTTCTCTTATTTTTATGTATTGTTTTAACTTTATTTGCAAAGGAAGGAATGTAAGACACACAGAGTCAATAGCAATTGGAACAGCATATCAGCCTAACAAGGTAATAAATAAATGGATAGGTGGTAAAAAATAAGTAAAAATATATTCAGGTCAGTGTGTTTATGAGTAACATCACCACCACTTTCAACAGAAAGACAACACCACTTTTAACAAGAGAAAGATGTTTAAGTCATACTCGTATTCTGTAATATTAATAGGTGGCACTAGTGGTTCAAATTGAAATTGGTATTCTGATGGTATATGTCTGTGATGGCAAACCTATGGCATGTGTGCCACATGTGGCACGCGGAGCCATATTTGCTGTAACGGCAGCCCTCAGTTCCGGCATGCATGCACATGCAGCCAGCTGATTTTCGGCCTACCGGAGGGCCGGGAGAGGCCGTTTTCACCCTCCCCCAGCTTCAGGAAAGCCTCCGAGCCTAGAGAGGGTGAAAAACAGGCCAAACGGGCCAACCTGAAGTTCGTTCCAGAATTTCCAGTTGGCCCATTGGGCTGTTTTTCGCGCTCCCTGGGCTTCAGGAAAGCCTCTGGAGCCTGGGGAGGGCAAAAAACAGGTCCAATGGGTCAACCGTATTCTGTACAGTTTGTACAGTTCGTTCCTAAATTTTCGGTTGGCCCATTGGGCCTGTTTTTCGCCAGGGCTGCTAGCTGTTCTTACAAAAAAATCCACTGTTCCTGGGGCGGCACCCTCCTATGGCGGAGATAGCAGCACCCTGGGGTGACTGTCATCAAATGCTTGAAAGGGGGTCATAGCACTTCCGGTGAAAAGATGGCCAACTGACTACACACCCAGGAGGTGAATGGTTTTTCCCTGGGATGTATCTGGAGACTCACAGAAAGCCTGGTGGGGCTAGGAGCGGTTGCCATTAGCCCCCAGGGGCGGCACACAGCCTAGGTCACTAAGGGTGACCTGGGTCACTCAGCAAGGACCGCCAGCCGCTCTGAAACGCTGAGCCTCCGCAAGCCTCACCAGAACACAGCGGGAGCCTGGAGCAGAGCTCATTTATGAGACAGCGCTTCCAGAAGGCTAATTCCACCCGCAGCAAGGGGCGCGGCGGCTCTTTGAGCATAAGTCTGCTTTTCAAGCCCCGGATTGAAGTGCCCTTTGAATTTCGGCGCGAATCGCCTTTTTGGATAGCAGGGGACCATGTGCTCCAAGATGGCGGCCCCCTGCTCCTCCGAGGACACAAACCGGAATCTGGTCCCTGCAGCTATGACCAGCAGCCCTACCAGATAATCTCCAAACAGGTTTGAAACCCCTCCGGGGGCCTCTTCTTGGGGGGGGGCAGCAAGGCTAAAGCAAAGCCAAGCACATTCCCCCCCAGGGCCCACAAGAGTACAAAACGTGCGGCAGAGTTCTGAGCAGCCCAAGCCGCTTGCGTTTGTTTGGATCTCGGGGAGGGGCAGAGCCAGCTCCTTTCTGGCGCGAATTGCCCTCCTGAGGAGATTTCAAGCCGTGGGGGAGGGGCACTAGCAGCAGCACAGACATGGGAAGGAGCCAGTTCCTCTCACCTCTGAGGGGGCGGAACGTCACCAGCCCGAAGGAGGCTAAAGAGGTACCCACAGCTGCATCTGGCCCCTTGCCAGACGCTTTCCCTAAGGACGGGGGTGGAACCCCCACGGCAAAACCAAAGGAAACCCTAGGAGCCCAGAGATAGATTCAAACGACAAAAGCAATTTTGCAATAAGGCAGCAAAAAGCCCTGCTCCAGTTTCTGATAAAAGGATTCCCTGGGGCAATGTTTAGGGCTTCCTTCCCCTGGGGGAGGGGCAGAGGGGGATTCCTTGCAGCTATCAAAGGATTTGGGAGGTTGGCTCTTGGCTAGCTGACCCCTTTCTCATTCAAATTTTGCTTCCATGGAGACCTTTCCACAAAGCTTTTACAACCACTCTCCTTGTTAGGCTGCAGCTTGCATGCGTTTGACCTTAACAACAGCAAATCGGACTGAATAAGTGGAGAAGGGGGAACGTGCTTTCTAACTTTCCAGAATCTGCTTCCTAGTATATCAGAGCTTGTGAGCACTTTTCCACAGACAAAAACAGGACTTAACGCTCCCAAGAAAAAGTAATTCTAAATATGAGAAGCAGAGGCACAGGGCACTAGAACTCATATGCAAAAAGGCTAACAGAGGGGGGGGGAGGGGGGGGCTCCCTGGACTAGGACAGGAGGATATAAGTCCAGGGATCTCACCCAGCAAAGCTGCAGAGGAAGACCCCTTGCTGCAAGGGAGGGTGCCCATTGACACCCGGGGTCTCTGGGGCCCTGTCCAGGGATCACAATCACACCCTTGCGCAATGCCACCTGGATTGCCTCCCCCCTCAGGGCCCTTCCCCCAAGCCTGCTTATCTGCATGGGCAGGCAGGAGTGCTAGCCAGATGCCAATCTTCAAAAATATTTGGAATTCATATCTATATACATCTTTAATTGACTGAAAGTTGGATTGTGAGTAGTCTTGAACTGGATTGTTAATTCCCCACCTTGGGTGGTGGCAGCCTTGCCTCAGCCCCTCAGGGGTGGCATACTGTTCCACTCAGGCCTTAACAGCCTAGCTGTCATTTGACAGGGCCTTGTCATTGGGGCCTATTTCAAACGCTTATGTTCCATGCCACTAGTTGTCTATCGTGGCTTCGTAGTTGACACCCAGGCAGAGGATTCCCCTGTCTTCCCTGTCCAGTCACAGGATGCTCAGGCCTCGGATTTGAAGGAAGGCTTAATGAGGGAGGAAACCACCTCTGAGGAGGACGGTATGCCACCTGCCACTTCCATCCTTTCTGGTCTCCTCCAGCCTTTTCTATTCAAAAACCTCTTATTCAAAGCTAAGGCCTCAGCCAAATTTGGCAACATGTTTTGGAGGCGACTGTGCAACTGCCAGTGATAGCAGCAGAAAGGGTAGTTCTTTGTATTTAAGTACAATGACAATAAAGATTATACTTACTTATATTTGCCGTGGAGGCAGAGGCAGGGCCCACACCAAAGTTCCTTCCTGATTTGATTAATAGATAGAGGGCATCTTTGACTTCAGGCCCAGTGCCCACCTCTAATGGCAGGACAAGGATATAGTCCAGGGTTTCTACCACCTAGCTCTGAGGCTCTGGGGTCTGCCTTGCACACCTCTGATAATATGCCGGGGCACTTGAGGAGGCTCCATAGCCTGAGGTCAAGAAGCAGACATCACTATGATGAGTTTCAGGCAGTGGCCTGGGCATTAAGAGCAGCTACGGCCGCTCCTCTCCCTTTTAATCTTTTTTTTTTAATATATAATTTTTTTTTCTTTAAAAAAGACAAAACAACACATACAGAACAAGAGCAAGGAGGAGGAAAAAAACAATTTCATCAAGCATGTCGTTTGGTTACAAGTTTTTGTGCAACGGTTTTTACAATTAAGAATAAAGTCACTAATTATCCATTAAACATAGTTAAATATTTCATTGAGCATTATGTGTTCAAGTTACCATTAATATTCTTTCATTTGTGACAGCCCTTGTTTCTTTACATCCATAATTATCTACTAAGTAACAATAAATCTTTATAAAATTATATCACCAATCTCTAAAAAATAAGAATAAAGATTAAGTCAAAAAATTCCCATTAATTCATATAACACATTTCTACTTTCCATTAACCATAGAATTTCCAATCATCCACAACTCCGAATATAATTTTCCATTATTATTTGTCAATCCATGTGGTCATTAAGTATTTCAATCTATATTTATATCCATTATTCATTACATCATCACTATTCCATTTTATATTATAAAATAGTCACCAGTTACAATCATACCTAACAATTTAAATCATCTCACTCTTATATATTTAGTACATTATTATTCTTATATCGTATAAATAAGTAATCTGTTTCATAGTAAAAGCTTAACATATATAAAAAGAGAGAATAGAAAGGAAATTTTTTTTCTCAACATTAAGTATAGCTTTCTATTATTATTACATATAAGATAAGATAAAGGGGGAAAAAAATCATTTCCAGGTTTTTTTATCCAACCATTGATAAAACAAATCCCATACTTTATAGAATTGCTCATCCTCTAGTTCTCTAATTTCAAATGTAAGTTTACTCATTTCAGCACAGTCCATTATTTTCCGAACAATTTCTTCCTCTGTTGGTAATTTCTCATTTTTCCAGTTTTTAGCAAATACAATTCTAGCAGCTGTTAACACATTTATGATCAAATATTTCAAGTCCTTATTGTATATTTCTGGTATTATTCCCAATAAAAAAAGTTCTGGTTTCAAGTCTATATGTTTATGTATCATTTTCTCCAACCACATGTGTATTTTAGTCCAGTATCTTTTAGCTTCAGGACAAGTCCACCACATGTGGTAGAATGTGCCCGGCGTATGTTGACATTTCCAGCATTTTTCAGACTTATTCTTCGACATTCTTGCTATTCTCGATGGGGATAAGTGCCACCTATAAAACATCTTATACAAGTTCTCTTTATATGCAGTTGACATTGTCATTTTATAATTTTGAGTCCACAGTTTTTGCCATTTTTCTAAGTCAATCCCATGTCCAAAGTTTTTTCCCCAAGCTAAAATAGTTCCTTTCACTTGTTCTTCATATAATTTCACCTCTAATAGATAGTCATAAAATTTTTAAATTACTTTTTCATCATTACCTGTTAAGATTTTATCTAATTCAGTCATTTTATCATAAAAGCCCTCATTTTTTCGATCTTCATTATATCTAGAATGTATTTGCACATATGAATACCAATTGAGTTCAATACCTTCCTGTTTCAATTCTTGTATGGATTTGAGTTCACCCTCTGTATTCAATAATTCAGCATATCTAACTGTTTCTTCCCTTTTATATACTATTGGATATGAAAAAGCTTCAATAGTTGATATCCAGACTGGAATTTTCAAGTAGTGCAACCTCTTAACCTTCTCCCAATTTGATAACAGAGCCTCTCTTATAAAATGCCTTCTGAAATAACCATGCGTTTTAGTTCCCTTATACCAGCGATGGCGAACCTTTTTTGGCTCGCGTGCCACAAGTGGGGGGAGCGCAGGGGGGTCATGTGCGTGTGTGCCGCACCCATAATGCAATGCGCAACCCCCCCAGTGCGCATGGGCGCACAAAAGGCGCGACCCCCCATTTTTACATGGTTTTTTCGCCTTCCCCAGGCTCCAGAGGCTTTATAGGAGCCTGGGGAGGGTGAAAAGAGCCTCCCCCGCCCCCCCCTCCGGAGGCTTCAGGGATCGTCCAGAGGCTTCCCTGACGCCTTCAGAGCGCTTAAAACGACCCTCCGAGCAAACTTCCGGCATTTTGTAGATATTGTTTCACTTCTTCCTCTTTTATGTTCTCTTGTTCATACAACTTGGCATAGTAATCTTGTATAATTTTCTTTTTTTCCATATTTCCATAGTGCAATTGTCCTTGTTCATCTCTTAGTTGTAGTATTTTCTTGGTCTCTCTTTCTTTTCTCAGTTTATATGCCAGCCATCTGCCTGGTTTATTTGCATTTTCAAAATAGTTCTGTTTAGCGCCTCTGATTTTTTGAGCCAAGTCCTCGTTTTCCAGTAGGTCCATTTTGTGTTTTATTGTGTCCATCTTTATTTTAATCTCTTCCTTTTGTGGAAATTTCTGTAGTTCTTTTTCCAATGTGCTGTAGTCTTTTTCTAGATCCTTAGACACTTGTTTTTTCTTTAAATTTCTCTTTCTTGCATAGTCTATTATCAAACCTCTAGAAAAGGCCTTCATTGTATCCCAGAGATTCTGTAAGGACGTGTCTTCTTTTTTGTTTTCTTTAAAGAAGAAAGTCAATTCTTTTTCCATTTTCTTTACAAATTCTTTCTCTTTCAATATCATGTTATTTAGTGTCCATCTAGATCTTATTCTTTGTTGTCTCCAACCTATTGTCATTGGGTTGTGATCCGCCCAAGTGTTCGACTCAATCTCCACGTCTAGTGCGCTGCTGGATATGTCCGTTGAGGCCCAAATCATGTCAATTCTAGAGAGCGATGAGTGTCTATTTGAATAGAAGGTGTATTGTTTTTTAGTGGGGTTCCTTTCTCTCCAAACGTCTTTTAGGTTTATTTCATCCATCATCCTGAAGAAGGACTTTGGGAGTGTTTTTCTATTTAATTTTGTTGTTTTATGGGTTTTATAGTCCATGTTCTGGTCTAAAATACCATTGAAGTCTTCCATCATACAAATATCAACATAGTCTAGATCAGAAATTTTCTTGTGGATTTTTTTATAAAATTCATCTTGTTTTTCATTAGGTGCGTAAATTCCAATTAAAAGTATTTTCCTAACATTGTCCATTATTTCCACCATTAAAATTCTTCCATCTTCGTCTGTGTAGATTTTTTTCACAGGGATTTTACCTTTAATGTAAAAGGTCACGCCTCTTTGTTTACAATCCGCTAACGAAGTAAAAAATTTTCCCCAGTTTTGGTTGTACTAATGGATGGCTATTTCTTTGCTGAATATGTACTTCTTGTAGGCAGATTATGTCTAACTTTAGTTTTCCTAATTTATGAAATATTTTCTTTCTTTTATTTGGCAAATTAAGTCCATTTATATTAATTGAGAGTAGTTTTATTCCTTCCATCCTTATGTTTTTTTTTTTGGTTTTTTTTTTCGTTTTTTTTCTTTTTTTCTTTTTTTCTTTTCTTTTTTTATATAAACATTTATTTATTTATGTAACAGACATATACAGGTTATCTTATTAGGAGTAACATTTTCTCCCTCCCCTCCCCCTCCCCCCACCCACCCCCCCATTTCCCCACCCTAACCCTCCCTAACCCAACCCCTGACTTCCCAGATAGAGTCAGAAGCATAGTTACCAGCAAATCTGAAAAACAAATATCCCAATAATAATATGCATATATCAGAATAAGAACAAGATAATACAAAAAAGACAAAAAAGGAGAAAAACCATCATAACCTCCTTTCCAAAACCATTACTACATATTTATGAAACATTTCTCAACCATATCCCATAGACACTTCCTTTGAACCGTACCTTAATTTTACAAAATCAATCCAGGGATACCAATCTGTAGTATACTTATCGTAAGAGTGATCTTTTAGGTATACAGAAATTTTATCCATTTCGGCAAGATTTGCTACCTTAAGTATCCATTCTTCTATAGAGCATAATTCTGCTTTCTTCCAATATTGTGCTATCAGCAGTCTAGCTGCTGTAATCATATACAATATTAATTTAGTTTCAGCAACAGTGCAGTCAGGTACTATGCCCAATAGAAAAAATTGGGGAGCAAATTTAATTTTTCTTTTAAGAATCTTCTTCTGCATTATCCACCATATTTTAATCCATAAAGCCTTAACTTTCTTACAGGACCACCAAATATGAAAGTAAGAAGCGTTTGAACAATCACACCTCCAGCACTTAGGATTGTAATTTGGATACATTTTAGACAGCTTAGCTGGATCTAAATGCCATCTATAAAACATCTTGTAAAAATTTCCCCAGTTTTGGTTGTACTAATGGATGGCTATTTCTTTGCTGAATATGTACTTCTTGTAGGCAGATTATGTCTAATTTTAGTTTTCCTAATTTATGAAATATTTTCTTTCTTTTATTTGGCGAATTAAGTCCATTTATATTAATTGAGAGTAGTTTTATTCCTTCCATCCTTATGTTTTATATATAGGATTTATAGCTCTAGTTGATCTTGGTTCCCGTTGTGCTCTGATCTCTACACCCCCAACAGCACCTTCTTCAATGTCAATTCCACCTACAGCGCCCTCTGTCCTCTCAATTTCAATTATAGGTAAATCCAGCAGTTGCACCGGTAGCTCTTCGTTTCCAGGCTTCTCTGCCTTTTCTCTCAAATGTTCTGTATAGAAAGCTTCTGCCTTCTCAATTGTATCAATTCTGTATCTCTGTCCTTTCCATAAAAATATTAAGCCTTCCGGAATCAGCCATCTATAGTTAACTCCTATTTTAAGTAAAACTGTAGTCAAGAATTGGTATTTTCTTCTCTTCTCTCTCACCCTTCTTGGTATTTGCTTTAGAATTGCAATCTCCTTGCCTTTATATTCCAGTTTTTTATCTCTTGTATTTTGCAGAATTTGTAGTTTTAATGCTTTTTTAGTAAATCTTACATGAACTTCCCTTGGGAGGGAGTTTCTCATTGCATATCTTGTATTAACTCGAAATGTCTCATCTATACCGTCCAATATCTTCTCTTCAGGTATCTCTAATATTTCTATGAGAATTTCAGATATTATTTGTGGCAGATTTTCACCCTTTTCTTCTACTATATTTTGAAACCTCAGAAAATATTCGGAACGCTCCATCTCCCATCCAATTAATGCACTGCTTTCTGTTTCCACTTCACTCAATCTAGAATCAAATTCTTCATCCCTCTTCTCTCTTTGCTTCTCTCTTTCAGCAATTTTTTGCATATCATCTTCTTGTTTATTGACCCACTGTTGTATATCTTTTATATTTCTCTCTGCTTCATCTGTTTTTTTTTCTATGTTCTCCATCTTCATTTCCATATTGCCCATTTTCTTTATAAGTGTATCCAATTTTTCATCGGAGCTTGTTTGTAGTTTCTGTATTGATTGCATAATTGAATCTAACGATATGGTCTTCTCTTTTTCCTGTTGAATCATAGATTGTATTGATCTTTGTCCTCCTGCCGATGAGGAGGCAGGGGTTGTTGTTGTAGAGCCCACTGGTGTTGGCTTTCTACTCATCTTGCTAGTTTATTCTCTCTTCTTCTTCGTTTTGTAGTTCAGTCCAATTGCAATAAACACTAGGAGAAAGAAAAGATAAGAAGAAGAAAAGAGGAAGGGAGGAGGAGAAAGGGAGAAAGAGTGTATAGTAGTTAGATAAAAGTAATAAGGGGAGAAGTCAAGATTTAAATAGAGAGCACAGAATATAGGAAATATGATAAAGAATATGGAAAAGGGGTAGAAGAAAGAGAGGAGCAAGAAAAGAAAGAAAAAAAAGGCAATCCGTATAAGAAAGATGAGGGTAGATGAAGGGAGTGGGAGGAGAGAAAGAAAAAATTGTGTCTCTGTTATTTCAAAAAGAAGAGAAAAAAATAAAAAAATTGAGGACCAGGAAAAAAAAAAGAAAAAAAAAATTATTCAGCGCTTCCAGGCTTCAGGACTTTGGGGAAAAAAAGAGATTTAGAGTGTAACAAACAGCACACGCACCAACCAGGAAAAGGAAATATCATCACATCCCCAGCAGAATAGTATAAACACTCGGTGTAGTTTCCAAAATCACTCCAGTTTTCTCTTATAAGTCTTCCAAGATAAGTTTCCAGACCTTAAAGCTCCACAAGAAACAGCCTGCAATAAACAGCTGTATTTCTTGCCTCTTATCAGGTCTTGACTTTGAGTGGGCGGTTTTTTCTCAAAATAGTCCCAGCAGTAGGAATTAGTAACAATGTTTCAAAGTCCGCTAGATGGCAGTGTTAAAATGTATCCAGTCCCTAGCCCCTTAAAGCGCTGCCTTTAGTAAAAGGGAAAGTTAGACTAGGCAAAAAAGAAAAAAAAAAGAAAAAGGTCTTTCAGGCATTACAAGGAATAAAGTAAAAGAAAAAAGAAAAAAAATGGCTCTAATGAAGTCACTTTAAAAAAGGAAGGAAGTTAAAAGTAAAGAAAGGGCTTCAACAACAATTGTAACAGCTGTAACAAAAGTCCAGTCTGGCTTCCGGTAGATAAAAAGGGAAAAAAAAAACCCCAAATGGTTTCAATTAACTCTATTCAAACCCGCCGCTAAGTCTCCGGTTATTTTCTATTTTCCGTAAGTCTCCAATTTAAGGGTGTCCTCTGTATAATTTAAACAAAAAAAAAACTTTTTCAAATAGTCTCACCAAAACGCGGCATGCTTCTTTCTCTCCTGCTCTTGCTTTGCGGAGCCGTCAGCAGCTTCGGCAGCCTGGGGGCTGGCTCTTGATCGCCAGCAAAAAGGGGTTTCCCCAGGGTTTCCAGAGACTTTGCGGGTGTCTCTGGATCCCCCAGAATTTCCCCTTACCTCCCACTGTCTCTACGGGACAGCTTGGGTCCAATGGACCGTCCAAACGATCGGGATTCAGCGGCTCATCTGGAGTAACCAGAAAAGCCGCGGTAACGCTGCGACGCGTGGCCCCTCCCCCCTCGGCCCCTCTCCCTTTTAATCTTTCTTGTCTGATCTGCTTTCAGGATTACAGCAACTCCCTGCAGCGGACATCAAGAGACACCAGGGCCTTAACAAAATGGTAGATTCAGAAGCAGGCTTGGTTTCTCTATCATCAGAAAGACAGCTCTCTCTCAGACAGCTAGCCTCCCAGGTAGTCAGGGTGCGTGGGGTGTCACTAGCCACTCTGACCAAACTGCTAGACACCAGGGTGTCCACCATTGGCATTGTTCCTCAGGCTCGCTTCCACACCAGGGACACCCAATGGTTCCTTTTGCCTTTCCAGTGAAGGCGCATGAGCTGCTCCCAGACCAAAGTCCTTCTAGCAGAAGTCCCCTGCTCACTGCTCTGGGGGACGTCCCTGGCGATAACCAAGGGCGAAGTCTTCAGAACGCCAGACCAGGTGACAGTAACAACAGATGCCAGACTGTTCAGGTGGGGCGCCCATCTGCGGGCTCAGGTGGCGCAAGGACAATGGAGCCAGACGGAACTGACTCACAACATAAGCTGGTTGAAGCTCAGGGCGGTCCGCCTGGCCTCTGTTACATTTTCACCGCTTGGTCAGGGGCAATCATATTTTAGTCCTCATGGACAACATCACCACCAAGGCTCACATAAGCAGACAGGGGAAGACCAAATTGAAGTCCCTCAGGCGGGAGGCCAAAAGACTGGGACACGGCGCCAAAAGGAACCTTCTTTCGTTGACTGCGGAACATATAGTGGGGGTGGACAATATCAGAATCGACTGGCTAAACCAGACACAGGGGGTGGAGGGGGTGGACGCCCTCCTATGCCCATGGGCCCGAGGACTCCTATAGGCCTATCCATCTTTGCCCCTGATTCCCAAGGTCATACAAAAATCCTTCGGGATGGGGCAGAGGTGGTGCTAATTGCCCCACACTGGGCCCGGAGGCCATGGTTTGCCAGTCTCCAATCTCTCTCGGTGGACAGGCCCTGGAGAAGCCCCCAGGAGAGGATCTCCCTCACCCTCAGTGGCTCCAGTTGACCGCTTGGCACTTGAGCGGAGCATCCTGAGGGAAGACCACTTCTCCCCTAGGGTTATACTGACCATCCAGGCGGCCCGCAGACCCCCACAGAGCCCATTTATGGCGCTACATGGCGGGCCTTCTCAACATAGTGCACCTTCCAGGGTCACGATCCGGTTCGGACCGCTGTTCCACAGGTTCTGGACTTTCTCCAGGCGGGTCTGGACAGAGGTTTAGCCTACAATACAATTAGGAGACAGGTCTTGGCCATTTCATCAGTACTCCTGTGGGGAAGGGCTCAGGCATTGACTTACCACCTTGCGGTCAGGCGATTTCTCAAGGGGGCATCCAACCTAAAGCCACCGACGGTACACAGGTGCCCGTCCTCGGACTTGCACAAGGTATCGGACGCTCTGACATGCTCTCCGTTTGAACCATTATGAACTGCTTCGCATAAGTTTTGGACCCTTAAGGTGGCCTTTCTGGTGACCATAACCTCCACCAGGAGGAGATCCGAACTACAGGCACTGTCTGCCAGGGAAGATTTCTGTGTGTTCCACTAGGACAGGGTGGTGCTAAGGTTGGACCCCTCCTTCACCCCCAAGGTGTGCTCTTGCATCCATCGCTCGCAGGAATTGATATTGCCCAATTTCTGCCCAGACCCTTCTCACCCGTTAGAGAGAAAGTGGCACACCCTAGACGTAAGGAGGGCTCTGAGGATTTACCTTAGAAGAACCCGACCGAACAGGAGATCCGAGTTTGTCCGTTTGTCTCCTTCCAGCCAGGTTCCCTGGGGAACAAGGTGACTTCCACCACCATAGGCAGGTGGTTACAAACCTGTATTGGGTACCGCCTACCAAGCACGGGGTCTGCAAACACCCAGCTCTATTGCAGCGCATTCCACACGAAGCTCGGCCATCTCAACGGCCTGGGCCACTCAGGCCTCATTGTTGGAGATCTGTAGGGCAGCTACGTGGTCTCCCCCCCCACCATTCGTGAGGAACTACAAACTGGACTCCCTTGCCTCTTCAGAGGCTTAATTCGGGCGTGGGGTGTTGCAGGCTGTGCACAGGGCGGAGGTGACACCTCACCTGGCATACGTTTGTGCGTGCT